>NC_056664.1:109768440-110397940 GCF_018350195.1 Panthera tigris
TATTTTGATGAGGTCCCAGTAGTTCATTTTTGCTTTTGTTTCCCTTGCCTCCAGAGATGTATTCAGCAAGAAATTGCTGCGGGCAAGATCAAAGAGGTTTTTGCCTGCTTTCTCCTCAAGGATTTTGATAGCTTCCTGTCTTACATTGAGGTCTTTGATCCACTTTGAGTTTATTTTTGTGTATGGTGTAAGAAAGTGGTCCAGGTTCATTCTTCTGCATGTCGCTGTCCAGTTTTCCCAGCACCACTTGCTGAAGAGATTGTCTTTATTCCATTGGATATTCTTTCCTACTTTGTCAAAGATTAGTTGCCCATACATTTGTGGGTCCATTTCTGGGTTCTCTATTCTGTTCCATTGATCTGAGTGTCTATTCTTGTGCCAGTACCATACGGTCTTGATGGTTACAGCTTTGTAACACATCTTGAAATCCGGGATTGTAATGCCTCCTGCTTTGGTTTTCTTTTTCAAGATTCCTTTGGCTATTCTGGGTCTTTTCTGGTTCCATACAAATTATTTGTTCTAGCTTTGTGAAGAATGCTGGTGTTACTTTGATAGGGATCTCTTTGAATATGTAGATTGCTTTGGGTAGTATCAACATTTTAACAATATTTGTTCTTCCTATCCAGAAGCATAGAATCTTTTTCCATTTCTTTGTGTCTTCAGTTTCTTTCATAAGCTTCTATAGTTTTCAGCGTATAGATTTTTCACCTCTTTGGTTAGATTTATTCCTAGGTATTTGATGGTTTTTGGTGCAACTGTAAATGGGATCGATTCCTTGATTTCTCTTTCTGTCCCTTCATTGTTGGTGTATAGGAATGCAACCAATTTCTGTGTGTTGATTTTATATCCTGCAACTTTGATGAATTCATGAATCAGTTCTAGCAGTTTTTTGGTGGAATCTTTTGGGTTTTCCATATAGAGTATCATGTCATCTGGGAAGAGTGAAAGTTTGACCTTCTCCTGGCCGATTTGGATGCCTTTTATTTTTTTGTGTTGTCTGATTGCAGAGGCTAAGACCTCCAATACTATGTTGAATAACAGTGGTGAACATACCTGTCTTGTTCCTGACCTTAGGGGGAAAGCTGTCAGTTTTTCCCCATTGAGGACGATATTAGCGTTGAGTCACTAGTATATGGCTTTTATGATCTCGAGGTATGATCCTTCTATCCCTACTTTCTTGAGGGTTTTTTATCAAGAAAGGATGCTGTATCTTGTCAAATGCTTTCTCTGCATCTATTGAGAGGATCATATGGTTCTTGTCCCTTCTTTTATTGATGTGATGAATCACATTGATTGTTTTGTGGATATTGAACCAGCCCTGCATCCCAGGTATAAATCCCACTTGGTCGTGGTGAATACTTTTTTAATGTATTGTTGGAGCCAGTTGGCTAATATCTTGTTGAGGATTTTTGCATCCATGTTCATCAGGGAAATTGGTCTATAGTTCTCCTTTTTAGTGGGGTCTCTGTCTGGTTTTGGAATCAAGGTAATGCTGGCTTCATAGAAAGAGTTTGGAAGTTTGCCTTCCATTTTTATTTTTTGGAACAGTTTCAAGAGAATAGGTGTTAACTCTTCCTTAAATGTTTGGTAGAATTCCCCTGGAAAGCCATCTGGCCCTGGACTCTTGTTTTTTGGCAGATTTTTGATTACTAATTCGATTTCCTTACTGGTTATGGGTCTGTTCAAATATTCTATTTCTTCCTGTTTCAGTTTTGGTAGTGTATATGTCTCTAGGAATTTGTCCATTTCTTCCAGATTGCCCATTTTATTGGCATATAATTGCTCATAATATTCTCTTGTTATTGTTTTTATTTCTGCTGTGTTCATTGTGATTTCTCCTCTTTCATTCTTGATTTTATTTACTTGGGTCCTTTCCTTTTTCTTCTTGATCAAACTGGCTAGTGGTTTATCAAGTTTGTTGATTCTTTCAAGGAACCAGCTTCTGGTTTCATTGATCTGTTCTACTGTTTTTTTGGTTTCTACAGCATTAATTTCTGCTCTAATCTTTATTATTTCCTGTCTTCTGATGTTTTTGGGTTTTATTTGCTGTTCTTTTTCCAGCTCCTTAAGGTGTAAGGTTAGGTTGTGTCTCTGAGATCTTTCTTCCTTCTTTAGGAAGGCCTGGATTGCTATATACTTTTCTCTTATGACCACCTTTGCTGCGTCCCAGAGGTTTTGGGTTGTGGTGCTATCATTTTCATTGACTTCCATATACTTTTTAATTTCTTCTTTAACTGCTTGGTTAGCCCATTCATTCTTTAGTAGGATGTTCTTCAGTCTCAAGTATTTGTTACCTTTCCAAATTTTTTTTGTGGTTGATTTCGAGTTTCATAGCATTGTGGTCTGAAAATATGCACGGTATGATCTCGAATTTTTTGAACTTACTTAGGGCTGTTTTGTGTCTGAGTATATGGTCTATTCTGGAGAACGTTCCATGTGCACTGGAGAAGAATGTATATTGTGCTGCTTTAGGATGAAATGTTCTGAATATATCTGTTAAGTCCATCTGGTCCAATGTGTCATTCAAAGCCAATGTTTCCTTGTTGATTTTTTGATTAGATGATCTGTCCATTGTTGTGAGTGGGGTGTTGAAGTCTCCTACTATTATGGTATTATTATTAGTGAGTTTCTCTATGTTTGTGATTAATTGATTTATATATTTGGGTGCTCTCACATTTGGTACATAAATGTTTACAATTGTTACCATCTCCCTTTAATCTGCCCTTTAATGGCATTCATTCTCTTTGCAATTTTGGTTCTAGTGATGACTATGCTCTAACTTATTTTTCCAACTCTATATGGCTTAACATTCCATGAAATCCAGATGTTTCCTTTTCCTTTAATTGGATGTTGCCTTTGACACTCACTTCATGATTTAGCTTAAGATATTTCCCTGGCTTGGTAAGCCTTTTCATGTCTTTTTTATCTGTATGAATCCCTCCCCAATATTAGGGCCCAATGTGTTCTACAGCTTCTGTGAAGTTTTTCTTAATTACCCCCAAGTTCAATAACCATTTCCCATATATATATATATATATATATATATATATATTTTTTTTTTTTTTTTTTTAGGTTTATAATGAGAGAGACAGAGACAGTGTGATCGGGCGTGGGGCAAAGAGAGAGGGAGAGGGAGAGAATCCCAAGCAGTTTCCACGCTGTCAGCAAAGGGCTCGACGCAGGGGGTTGATCCCACAAACCATGAGATCATGAACCTAAACTGAAACCAAGAGTTGGATGCTTAACCAACTGAGCCACCCAGGCGCTCCTCCCTTTTATATTTCTATAACATTTTGCATTTATACTACGTATTTGAATATATCATACATTGGCTTCTGTTTTTACATTCTCTTTAATGTGCATGTATTTCATCTGTACAATTAGGTTATACAATCTTTCAGAGTAAAGACCACATATTATGTTTTTTTGTGTGCATCCCCACTCTGTTAATCACAGTGTTTCATCTTATTTGACACCATTTCTCTAGAATCTCACACTGAATGAAGGATATAGTAGATGCTTAGAAACAATTGGTTTAATGAAGACCGAGTCTCTGTTCAACAAATATTTGGTGAGGTGTAACCGAAGGAGCAACGTTTGAGGTGTCAGGTGAAATGGGTTCTGTCTCGCCTCTGCCACTTGCTAGCTCCGTTGCTTTAGCCAGACCATTTCATTTTATGGCCCTCTGTGTTCTCACCTTTAAAATGAAGATAGTAATGACTATCCCATCATACAGAATCACATGCACTGAATCTCACTCAAGTGATTTAAAACTGTGTGTTCACAACATGTTTATGCCTTTTTGCACATAATGAAAACCTTCATTATGTGCAATTATTTTTGAATTTTGAATTGCATTTTGGATTGCATTATGTGCAATTAGTTTTGAATTGTTTATTATGTCTGTTGAATATATTCCAGATATTATTTTATGAAGATTCATTTTTTCTACTGAGTTTATATAATATTAAAGAGTAACAGAATTAATATTAGTTTATAATAATTATATAATATATAATTATTATATTAAAAATTTATATGAATATAATATATATTATAAAAATTTATATATATAAAATTTATATATATAGTTTATATAATATATAAATTTATAAGTGTATAAATATAAATATAAATATATAAATATAATAATATATTTAATGTAATATTAAATAGTAACAGAATTTATTATTTTTACAAAAGAGTTTTATAAAAGTTAAATGCATCCATATAAATAATTTTACTTCTATTAACTTAATTGTAGACAAACATCAGTATACATAATTTGATGAACAAAAATATTTCAACGGTATGACTTTTCTTTCTGAAGTTATTTCTATTTGATTGGGAATTTTTATTTTTTTGCCTGTATGACCCAAAAAATCCTCAAAACAACTTAAAAATTTTTTGCTACTGTGATTTTGATTGAATTCTGTGCTTGATGAAACACTAAAATGATTTCTTCTGCAAAGAAAAATAAAGTACTGACGAGAACTTAGAAAACAAACCAGAGCTTGAAAAGGCTGAATTATTTCTCCTTTTTTCTCAGCTAGGAAAAAAAAAAGAAAATTAAATCTATTCAAAAAGGAACTAAGAGACATCCCCCCAAATTTTTTATACATTGATGCAATAGAAAAAACAGACATCCCTGGAACTTTTAAAGTTATGTGAGTTTAAAAAAGCATCTTGCTTATAAATCAACTTCATCCAATTTAGTTAAGAAAAGGTTTGTGGGGGCATCTGGGTGCCTCAGTTGGTTAAGCATCTGACTTGGGCTCAGGTCATGATCTTGTGGTTTGTGAGTCTAAGCCCTGCATCGGGCTCTGTGCTGACAGCTCAGAGCCTGGAGCCTGCTTCGGATTCTGTCTCTCTCTCTCTCTCTCTCTCTCTGCACCTCCCCCACTCATGCTCTGTCTCTCTTTCTCTGTCTCTCTCTCAAAAATAAATAAGCATTAAAAAATAAAAAAAATTTAAAAATTTAAAAAAAGGAAAGGTTTGTGAATGATTTCAGTCCTTAGTTATGTTCTTTACTTTTGGGATTGTGTTTGGGCTTTTGGCTTTGCCTATTTTACATGGTTGGTATAAGCCCTGAAATGTTAGCTTTCTAGGAAATTTTTTCTTTCCAACTTTCATTAAAAATTTAGAATTATGTTGGCCTGAAAACAATTATATATTAAAAGATAAGATAAAATGATTTTTAAAAGATATAATAAAATGATATCAAATAAATACAATTCAGCTTTAAAATATAGGTATATAAGATATTTATGTGCATCTGTCTATGTGAGCACGGAGAAAATACTGGAAGGATATGCACCAGAATTATAATAGTGCTGTCATTGGATAATGGGATAAAAGGCAATTTGTTTTTTCTTCTTCCAGAAGAATTGTCACTTTTTTCTGACAGTGAGCATGTGTTACTTTCATATGCAAAAAGAAAAAAATTCATTTTGAAAAAGAGAAGTGGAAAGATAATTGTTTCATTCAGTAAACAAACTCTATTAGAGTACCTACTGAGTGAGTGCCAGGCATGACTTAGTGCTATGGATACATCAGTGAAACAGCCTACAAAAACTTATGCCTTTGTAGAGCTTATATTCTAGTAGAGGGAGATAGACAGTAAATAGTAGTGCAATCCTACTGTTAGAATATGTGTCAAAGCTACTCAGTGCTAAGGTACAGTAGAACAGGTTAAGGAAGGAAGGTCCAGAGCTACAGGAAGAAGACATTGTTTTAAGTGGGGTGGTGAGCCTTACTGAGAAAGCAGAGTTCTCTCAGGTGTTTTGTGACCCTTCTAATTCCTCACCATATTATGTCATTATGTTAATACTCAGATTAAGAATTGTTTTTCAGGTATCAAGAAGAAAGTGACAATTTCAATCCCATTTTAACTTTAATGAAACACTTAAACGTGTTTTGTTGCTGAAACTTTTTCCCTTAGGGAGAAACCATGATGAAGGGTGTAAGGAAGATTCAGTCTTCTGTCACAGGTGGCTACCTAAGAGAGGTAGCCAACTTTGAGATGTTTGTGTGGGGGGATTTGGAAGCCAGACTGTAAACTTTTTATGCTCTTTTTTCCCCTAAACACCAAGTTTCTGGAAATATCTTTGGGTTAATTTTTTCTTGTCTTTATAACTCACAATGTCAGAGGCTGTCTCTAGAGCCAAATCGAAAGCAGACTTTAACAGGATAATCAGTGTTTATTATGATAATCTATTATAGTGCCCATAAATTAATGTGACTGATTTCTAAACAAATTTCATTTGTGTAGTTGTTAACCAAGCACATTTATATCAATTAATTTGTTGGGTTCCAAAGTAGTAAAATAGGTAATTTTAATTCTACTTTTGATAAATGTGGAAACTTAATTAATAGAGAAGTTAAATGCCTTGTGGGAAGTCGCAAGTTTATTAGATGGCAATGCAGGATTCAACTACATGCTCACATTTAGGTGACCAAACTTTCCATTGCTCTGTTGGGACTGCTGAACAAATATGAGGACTAATTTAAGAGCAGTCATCCTAAGGGCTTGCTAAGGTAGTTCAGTAATTCTAACATTGCTCAAAGCTCTGCTTTCAAATCTTCACTTGAAACAGAATTCTTCCAAATATATGGTAATCTAAATTACTTAAGGAGGCTTAGAAAAAAATCTGAAATTGGGGTGCCTGGATAGCTCAGTTGGTTAAGCGTCAGACTTCGGCTCAGGTAATGATCTCATTGTGAGTTCGAGTCCCGCATCAGGCTCTGTACTGACAGTTCAGAGCCTGGAGCCTGCTTCGGATTCTGTGTCTCCCTCGCTCTCTGCCTCTCCCCTGCTCACACTCTTATCTTTCTCTCGTTCAAACATAAATAAACATTAAAAAAACAACAACCTGAAGTCATGGTAGTATCAAGAAATAGGTGATCAATTGGGATAGCTTTTAATTAAAAACAGTTCACTATAAAAATAATGTTATATTTTAAGCATAGTATTATTCTGCCACTATATTAAATATGAGTATAAAGTGGATTACACTGATGGAGTCATAAAAATATTTTCAGAGGTGGAATACATATGTAGCTTCCTACAGTAATGGCTTTGATGGATATGGTACACATTTACATATATAAATTTTTGTATGTTGGTAAAAATAGTTCTTTTGTATCACTGCATTTTTCCTTTTGAAGACAAGCGTATATAAGTTATAAAAGTTTTATGAAATAAAAGTATGCAGTTTAAAGTGTCCATTCTTAAGCTATTGCTTTAGATTACTTCTACATTGGAAGAATAATTATGGAACTATTTTTGTCATAGATGTATCACTCTCAATAATAATCATAGGCAAAGAAAATAAATCCAGAGGATAAAGGGTTTTATTTTCCACCTTATTGAGAATGAAAATGGTAAAAGAGAATTAGTTGAACACTTTAAAAATACAGGATCTTGTCTATTTAAAGTGTTAGAGGGGCGTTGGTTAAGCATCTGACTCTTGATTTTGGCTCAGGTCATGATCTTACGGTTTGTGGGATTGAGCCCTGCATCTGGCTCTGCACGGACAGTGTGGAACCTGCTTGGGATTCTCTCTCTCCCTCTCTTTCTGCCTCTCCCTCATTCACACTCGTTCCCTGTCAAAATAAAAAGAACATTTTAAAGTGTTAGAGGATTGCATATTTGCACAAGGGAAAGCTGATTAATTGTGTGTAACTGACTTTAGGTTGGGCAGTCGGTTCACAGTTTAAGGTTTATGAATCCTCTGAGAGAGCCAATGTCTGAAAACTATAACTATTTAGATGCCGTGGGTGAGGGTGATTCCATAGAGTTTTTACATTAACTCCTGCTCTGCATATGACAATTGATGTTACCCACACCTGCAAGGCATTGTATTTACCACTAGTCTACGTCCTGCCCACAAAGCTACTTTATTTTTAATGTAATATAATTCATTTTAATATTTGATTAAATGAATTTTCAGGCTTTATTAAGAATATTAGTAGTTAAAAGCACCTTCACTGGCTGTGTTTGCCTGCCCATAATTTATAGGTATCAGCTATGAATTAAATATTTATTGAATTTTATAGGCAACTGTGTGCCAGTCCACATACTAGGCAGAAGGATACAAAGACATTTCTACTGTGACCATGTTGGTCAGATTAACTTCCCTTTTTCTCCTTCCTACTGATGTCATCAAAAGTCACTTGACAGTTTAAAACCACTGTCTCATTAAAAAAGGAACTGACTTCTTAGGACTTGCGTTTAAAACCCCCCTGCACAGACAGCTTGTGTTCACTCTGAGATGGGACTGGTGCAAGCAAACCATATAATCCTCAAAATTATTTCATTTTCTTGGTAGTGCAAATTCAGCTTGAAGAATCTTTGTGCCTTTATTGAAATCTAGGAAGACTTTGTGTCCAAAAATAATTGGAAAAAGGCAAAGATGAGAAGTGGATGATCTGGGAGCAGTCTCTCATTAGAATTTTCTAGCCCTTTCTCTGGGACCCCACTCGGTGCATTCTTACCCCATCTTCTCTTTTGGAACTAACCACTACCTCCTCTGTGCATTTGGGGGAGCTGCCTGGCACTGAGCCTCTCCAGGTCTCCAGCTGAAGCAGGGGAAGTCCTTACTTACTGTGGCAAATCCCAGTTACTAGCACAGTGCTTTGAACAGAGTCAGTGTTAAATAAGTACTTTTGAATAGAATCCAAATACTTTCTTAAGTAGGCTCTGCCACCTTAATGAAGTAAGAACACACTGGTATTTGAGTCCCTCAGTTGGAAAGGAAAATGTGAAAAGTAAATGAGAATGGAGGAATACAGGCAGGGTTTCAGGTAAAGTGAGGGAAAAAATGAAAATGGTTCCTTGTAATTCAAGCTAAGTGCTCTCAATTCTAATCTCTCAGGAAGATAGAAATAAAAAGGTGAGAAGCAAAAGGTCAAAACTATGTAAGATGTAAGATAGGAGGGATGCTCTGCTACAGGTTATAACCATTTAGAATTACATTCACCTAAAGGAGAACTGAAAATATCATTGCGTGTCCTGGATACCACCTATCAGGCATAACATACACACACGCATGCACGCACGCAAGCACCCACCCACGCACGCGCCCATGCACACGCAACCCAAGATAATGTACTAATAATTAGGGATGTCTGTTTCAAAGAAACAGAAACAGTACTGTCTGAACTTAGAAGAGACTTTGACACAAACTGGCTGTGTTAATGTTAATGTTGTTAATGTTAATGATGTTAACGCATCACTTCAGTGTCTGGGTCCGCATCACTTAAGTTTACAGGTCCTTTGGGGAAGCTGCCAGGGTAGGAGTAGACCTATGGCAAACTAACTCCATAGAGTCTTTAATGGAGGGTACGTTTGGGGTAAGTTTTTTCTAGAGTAGAATGACCAGTTAAATGTGACCCTTGCACTGAAGGGTGTTGCGTGGTTATTGCAGTTATTTTTTTTTATCTTTATCCACATCAGTCCATATTATTGTCCTAAATGACCCTATCTTAGTTTAACAATGTCATTGTGCCAGAAAGGTATTCAGATTTGTTCATTACTTTACCTAGGAGATTATAGAAAAATCAATATGGCTTTATATTTAGAATTTTATAGGTCTAAGTTGTCAAAAATTATGCATGGTAAAAATAGCTTTCATGCATCTACCAATATATGTTGAAGGGTCTGTTTATATCATTATCAGGCAAGAATCTAAGTATGAGAAACAATATGTGTCAATAGACAAGAGGTAGAATTTCCTCTGGCTTAGACTTGAGGCACAGAAACTCCAAATGTAGAGAAATTAAAAAAACAAAAAAGAAAGATCTCTAAGTTAAAAACATAATTTTTATACAGGTATACATTTCATGTAAGCTCTATTTACCCTAAAATTGTCTTGATACTTAGGTAAATAGATGTGGTAGGATTCTCATTTTTCGAGGTGGATACTTTTGCTTTATTTCCAAAGAGTAGGATTTGAGGTCAAGAAAGGTACTGAAAAGATCAGAATATGTTTGACCTCACCATTCTGGGGGTTCCTCTTTGTAGTGTGGGGGCCTAGCACAGGGCCACTTAATAATTTAGTGGAAGCGGTTTTTGTTGGTCCACATTGAGATGCAATTGTTACAGTTCTCTCACCTCATTTGGAAGAAGTGTTTATGTTCCAAAATAAAATCTTGCAAAATAATAGCTGTAGGCAGAGAACTGAAGAAACCTAGCGTAAGGTATTAAGATACTGAAAGCTGGAGAGAGCCAGATGAGGAATTTGCTAATCAACTGAGAACAGTGTATGTCTCTCTTTATTTCATCCTCTCTTTTGACCAGGAAAAACAGTGACTTTCCAAAGTACATGTTCTTCCTTGTTACTTTAAGTGTTTTTTGAGATACCCTGACTCATACTCCCAGAGAACTCATTTCTCCCAGAGAACTCATTTAGTGTGTGAGAAGTTTATTTCAAGTCTTACATGCAGAATGAGTAGTAGTTTCACTGTGGGAGATGAAGTGAGTGATGATATGGATCCAGAGATTAGAAAAAAGGTAATGACCTTGCAGTCTTGGCTTCAAGTAAGGAAGCTTAAGGAAAAGAATGAGTGTGAGTTAAGAGGGTAGATCATCTCAGTTGGGAGAGAAAGAAGTTGCAAAAACTTTTGTTTATAGAATCTTTTCTTTAAATGTTTGTTTATTTATTTATTTTTGAGAGAGAGCGGGAGAGAGAGCACAAGTGAGGGAGGGACAGAAAGAGAGGGGGACAGAGGATCAGAAGCAGGCTCTGTACTGACAGCAGCAAGCCCGATGCAGGGTTCAAACTCATGAACTGTGAGATCATGACCTGAGCTGAAGTCAGATGCTCAACCGACTGAACTACCCAGGTGCTCCTGTTTATAGAAACTTTAAAAAAAAGTGTTTTTACATTTATTTATTTTGAGAGAAAGGGACAGAGAGAAAGCAGAGGAGGGGAGAGAAGGAGAGAGAGAAGCCCAAGCAGGCTCTGCACTCTCAGAGCAGAGCCCAACACGGAGCTCACACCCACGAACTGTGAGATCATGACTTAAGCCAAAACCAAGAGTCAGACACTTAACTGACTGAGCCACCCAGGTGTTCCTTTTTTGTTTATTATTACGCTTGTAACATACATTCTGTTCTTAGCAGGCTCTTCTAAGCCCATTGGGAGCTGGCTAGTGGTTTTGTATATACATCAAAATTTTGTATATGCTTCATTTAACTTGGACATCTTTGTTCTCTTCAGTTGTGCTGGTGTTGAATTTTCAATATTGTGGAGACTGCAGAGATGTTGGCATGTGTGTGTATCTATGACTGTTTAATGGTCTTTTGGTCAGGCATCCTGAAAATTGTGTATTTTCAACAGAGATGCATGCTGGGGGCATTCAAGGACTTCTGGGAAATCTTCAAATGTGCAAATGGGTTCAGCTCTGTAAGCACTCACAGCTGACAAAGCAGCACTCTTCCAGATTCCTCTACTAATTCTGTAGAAGAAAAAGAGGAAGAGTTGTTGCCTTAGTTAGAAAACATACACATAATTAGCTTTTCAAGCCTGGACATTTTTTAAAAATTATTTTTAATGTTTATTTTTGAGAGAGAGACAAAGCACGAGTGGGGGAGGGGCAAAGAGAGAGAGACACAACACACACAGAATGCAAAGCATAAACCCAGAAATTTAAAAGAACTTGGAAGTTAATCTCTCTTCCGTGTTTATTAGTAGTGTTTCCTCATCTTTCTATAGGTTATATATTTTTTAAACATCACAAAGCATTTGAAGAGACCAGTTGTCTCTACTTTATATACAATGTTGAAAAAGAAAGAATTAACTGAAAATTAAAACAGACATTTATGTGGGCAGTTAGAATTGCAGTTTGGGAGCCACAGATTGAGATAGAAACCCAAATTGTGTTCCAAGGAAGACAAAGAGTGGGGCAAGGTTATATAAAGGTAGAAGGTTAGGAATGTAGTTTTCATTTAGATCCTCTGCAAAACAGGAATTGAAATTAGGTTAACTGGGATTGGTTGTGTATGCAAATACATGGTTGAAGCTTGTTAAACCCAACTGGCTCCTTTAGAAGTGAAGACCACGGAAGATCCAATTGTGAGGGGGGTGAGGGGGGGAAGTTCAGTCTAGGCTGAGGGCTTGCGGATAGCTTCAAAGTTCAAAAAGTTCATAGTTCCTCTGCTGAGGACGTGCATAAATTCCTCCTCCCTTATGGCTTACTGGCTGTATTTAAAAAAAATTTTTTTTTAATTTATTTGAGAGAGAGGGAGAGAGAGAAAGATGATGCAAGTGGAGGAGGGGCAGAGGGAGAAGGAAAGAGAGAGAGGATCCCAAGCAGGCTCCACACGGAGCCTGACTTGGGGCTCAAACTCACTAATCATGAGATCATGAACTGAGCCAAAATCAAGAGTTGGATGGTCAAGTGACTGAGCCACCCAGCACCCCATCCTGGCCCTACTTTAAAAGAAACTTTCTTAGCCAAGCTTGCTTACTTGCTCCATTTTGAAATCTTCTTTTACTATATATATAATCATCCCTCTAAAAGAAAAATCAGGCATATGTAATCAGTGTTGCAGAGGACAATAACAACAGACAGGTAAGATGGCTGTTTGGTACAGGAAGAGGCTTACACTTCAAGATACACTATTTTTGGTTAAATTATCAAAATATCACTTTTAGCACCTTTCTGTGCTAGAATATCTGTATATTTATAATTTTTCCAGGTGAATGTGTTTCATTTATTTTAAATCACAACAATAATCTATGCTCATTGTACAAGTTTTTGTATGTAAGGAAGTACCAAAAAATGATTAATATTCTCCTTGTTCTCTCTTACACTCCCCACTAGCATTTTTTATTCTTTTTATGAAATTGAGATCATATTATATTCATTACTTTTCCCCCACACACTGTAAATATTACTTTTGAATTTTGCTTTATTTTACAGTGTCATGGATGCATCTCCATAGGTGGATCTAACTGGATTTAGCACATTCTTTCTAATCACTGTATAATGTTCCATAATATTATATACATAGTTTATTCAGCCGTTCTTCCCTTAGGGACTTTCAGGTTATTTCCAATGCTGCAGGCAATGTCTTTGCTAGAGAATTAAAAGAGCCCAGTTGAGAATCACACTGTGGATCCAAATGTTCCTTCCAGCCAGCAGTCTCTAAGTCACTGACACCTTCTGTCAGGAAGATGAGATGACTCTTCACTGTAGAAAGCTACGTCTCCCTGCAGTCCTGTGGGTCCAGGCTGGGTGAACTGTCTGTTTTGTGCTGGAGGATGACATCCTGGTCACTCAGCATCAGCGTCGGAGGCCGGCTCTGAAAGGAAGATGGTAGTAGGAAGAGGGAGAGCTGGGAAATGACCAAGTAAAGCTCTGGGGTAAAGCAGCCTATTGTTGTCTGGTTTTCCTACACATCCAGTTCTGGTTTTTGCCTTAAAATGGTAGTTAATGAGTAAAATCTTGACAGACTTTTAGATAGTTTTTTGATCTTGTTTTCTAACACTAACCGACAAAAAAGGACTAATTCAGAAAGCCTGTGTCTGAAATAATAATATAAAGGCAAAAGCAAAATAGCAGCCAAAAGCAAGGAAACCTTGAAATAAACCCAGAGCCTAGAATTTCTTCATGTTGATGGAAGTTCACCTTTTAGAAATTCTTTTTCAATATACAAATTCTAATTCAATAGGTCTTTAACATAGACTGTCTTACTAAAGAAGTTCACTCACTTCATTTAACATAAAATATATCGTATTTAAGTATTTTAAGTAGCATATCTTAATATTTTTATATGTGTTGTTATCTTTAACTTTAAGATTTTGGACTATCAGGCCAGTAATGATCAAGGTGTTCAGAGCTGCTCCTCCAAACTTAGCATAGCTAACTTGTTTGTGTGACACAGGACGATGCTCCACAGAAATACACCCTTGATCGTGGCCATGGCTTTCGATGTGCTGTTAATTGGCTGAAGACAGAGTGGAAGCTGGCAAACAGGGTCTTTTTCCAAACTTGGTGTGAGACACTTCTCACAAGCTCTAGAGAAGAGATCTATAATTGACATTCATGTAACATGGAGGGGTGGGGGGTGGGGGTCTCACAAGATAACCATTCAAAGCCAGAAAGGAACACCTATGAAAAGATGAGGAATCTGTCCCTCTCCCTCCCTCCCTCCCTCCCTCTCTCTCTCTCTCTCTCACACACACACATATGTAAGTATGTGTGTATGTATATATATGTGTATTTATATATATGATATTTTCCCTATTTAAAAAGTAATCAAGGGCAGAATCAAAAGTAGCTATTGTATGACTGTCTGCATGTCACAGAGATTTGGAAAGATAATTTTGTGGCGATCCATGTCATCTTGCCTTCAGAGTGAACTGAAACTGGATTTGCATTCTTGGGTGCTACATGAGCAGCTTTGTGACTTTAAATAAATCACATCCACAGTTTTCACATCCACGTAGTGAGTGAGGGTTATTCCTTACTATGTCAAAGGATTATTGGGAGACTTAAAATGAGACAATAGATATGAAAATGTTTATGCTGCATTGCATACATTCTGGTTTCCCTCTTAGGAAATTCAAGAGGTCTCCAGTAGGAAGATGTTTCTTTGTAGGATTAAAAGGATACATAGAAGGGCAGTGGAGTGAATAAAACTTTGTGAGATGTGAACAATGGTGCCAATAACCAGACATAATTTTAGAATTATCAAGAGTTTCTATATCCTTTATCTCATTAGTTCTTAACAAAAATCCTGTGTATCAGTTAGGCTAATTTTTTTTATATCAATTATGTAGGGGAGGAACCATGACTCCAAAATGAAATGAATTAGCCAATATCACCTGCAAGCCTATAATGGAGTGAAGTTCTTTTTGACTAATAGTTCAGTGCTTTTTATATTAATCTATGTTGTCTGTCAATGCCAGACAGTTGGCAAATACTAAACAGAAGTCTAATTGATTCAAAGGATGATTATCTCCATCCCTTGGTTGATACTCAGCATATTCTGTGGTATGCATGTATACCAATGCATCAAAGAGGAGAAAGAGGGTGCAAAGTCCCTTTGAGAGTGCAAGTCCCCTAAAAAGAGGAAAGTATGTTATTCCTTTGTGTTCTCAGTGCCCAACTGAGAGCCTAGTACTTAATAGGTTCTCAATAAATGCTTGCTGCTGCTTCTGTTGCTTTTGAGATACTATTCAGTGTTGACTTCTTAGGAAAGATTCATTAGAAAACATCATATGAAAGAGGGTTAGTTTTAGAATAAACAGAATCTGCTACCTCCTTCCCTCCCTGTACAGTAAATGATTTCCTAAGAATTCTTTCATGGGTACAATTATTAGAAAGATAAAGGATGCTTAGGAAAGCACGAGTAATTACCATTTCCACTTAAATGCAAGAGAGGTAATACAGATTCTACTCTCCTAAACATGAATATGAGGCTGTTGAAAATTAGGTCTTTGACTAGAACAGGCAGAAATACACAGCTGTCACTAGGGGAAAAATGCCTTTGAGATAAAGTGGAACTTCTCATATCTAAAGAGTAGGAGCATAGTGTGTTTTGTTTGATCCATACAAATTATAGTAATTTAGTTTCAGCCTGAACAAGCACCACAAACAAAAACTGGCAGGCAGGGTCTCTATAGGAGTGGCCAAGCAAGTCAGTTTTCATTTCCTTCCAAGCCCTAGTTTGGCAGATCCATCCACAGAAAAACAGAACAAAAGCCAGAGATTACTGCACCCTAAAGCATCCAAGTGGCTTATTCGGCTCAGGGTTTATTTATAGCAACCTGGCTCACACTGAGAACTTCCTTCTCTATTCAGCGAATGTGCTAATGTGCAAATGGAAGCTTCAGGACCATAACAGTAGACGTAGATGCAGGGTGTGATCAATGAGTAGATTCTCAAGCCTGTTGTGATTTTGATCTAGCCATGCCTTTCAACCACCACTGTGAACATTTACCTCAAAATAGGCTCATCCTCTTCTTCATGTGCACATTCTATTTGTAGATGTTGCTATGAGGACAGATTCATCGAAAATGACTGATGTGGAGCCTGTGGTCAACAATTTTGCATCTTCAGCAAGGACAGGCCGCCGGAATGCGGTGCCAGACATCCAGGGCTCAGTGGGGACAGGTGGAATCTCGGAGTTGCCCCTCAGACTGGAGGCCCTCTCCATGGAGGAAGGTAACACACAAATTCCCTTCAAAACAGTAGCACTCTCTTCTTAGTCCTTTCCTCTGGAACAGTCTCTCTTTTAACTAGTCATAAGTGCTCTTTTTTCTGTGCCTTTTTTCATAAGTGGCTACTAAAATCTCTCAGTGTTTGTTTAAGGCTAAGTACATTTTTTAGGCTTTCTGAAAGTGTACAGTTTTACCTTTTTGTCTCTTGATGTGTATGTGGAAGCTGAACATTTATTTATTCATTGAACATGTATAGCCATGCACAGTGCTAGTAATTGGGAATCAGAGGTGAACAAATATAATCCCCTCAACAAACTTACAACATTTATCTAGAAACACTCAGAAATGAAATAGTTTTCCTTCTGTCATCCATTGGCAAACCACTTTGGAAGGTTCTATTTCACTGTAGTATTCTCAAGTCCTTCTGTTTCTCACATCTAAGAAGAAGTTTATTATCAGTTAAAGATGAAATCTTTAAGGTGAGTATTTGTATAAAAGGTGATTGTTCTTCAGTGGAAAAAGTTGAATTAAGGAAAAAAGGGAGCTGTCAAACTAATGAAGGGAAATCTCGGGTCTTTCACCCCATTGCTTACATACAGCTCATACAGCTTCCAGAGCTTAGTCTTCTGGAAATAAATATAATGATACTCTCAGTAAAGTTTTAAAGGAGTCTTTTTATTTAAAAATATTTGTAGAGGTTAAAGAAAAAAGTGTTACCAAAATACCTGTGCTTTGTGCCCCATGTTAGACGTCAAGGTAGACTTTAGTATGTGTACAGAAATTTACACTTGCTGGCAATGAGGCAAGAGAAAGCTAGAAGTTTGTGCATATCTACACTATTCATGCAAGTCCCAGAAGAGGGCTCTTGGTCCTTTGCTTCAGTAGATTATTTGCTACCTGGTAAAGTTACAAATGTTCCTGGTTTGATCCCTATGAAATAAGTAAATCTTGGTTTGGCCAGGGACACCTCACCTTTTCCCAGAGGTCATTGCATTTCTCTTATGAGATACTACAAGTAATAGTAAAAAAAGTATATATACACACACACACACACAAACTATTATAAAATGGGAAATTGGAAAGAAAGAAAATAAATAAAAATGTGTGTAATCATCTCAGCCTTTTAAGTTTGAAAATGGAATATGGTTATTAGAACATATGTTGCTATTGAAGGGCCATCCTCAACTAGAGAGGGAGAGAAGCTAAGTTGCTTATTAGTATAATGGGCCTAATTAGAGTTTACGTACCCTAACTGCATACACACAAAACCTTAATGCTTACTGATGTTACCTGGTTAACTCTTTGTAGGAGAGTGAGTAGTTTTCACCATTTTACTTCCGTCGCTAGAGAGACCATTATCAGAAACAATATAGTTACTATTTTTATACTGTTAAAGAGCAAAAATTTCAGCTAAGTAAATTTGAAGATCTAATGACTTTATTAAGTGATTCATCAATCAGACAGCATCCTATCCAGCAAGTAGAGGGGAGCTCTGAGGAGTTGTACACAATGGAAGGTTTTTATAAGAAGGAAGGTGAGGCAAGGAAGTTATTAGCAAAAGAAAATAAGGATTGTTCTAAGTAAGGTCACATTCCCTTAGAGGGAAGGGAAAGGGGGTTATTAGGTGGATTATTAGGTGGTTAAATGGTTTCCCTCAGATCTATCCTCTTTGATTTTTGTTGTTGTTGTTGTTGTTGATAAATATTTTTAGGTGGGAAAAATTCTAGGCTCACAAATATCTTGCATCCTGCATGAAACTAACCTGTCTGAAATTTGCCCAGTTCACACTTTGTCTTAATCTATCTCTTATAAATTAATAACTGTGATAGGGAGGACAATGATGCCTGATAACATATGAGCAAGTAGTGACAGAGGGCGGCAGCTGTAAATGTCACAAAGGGCCTTTTCTTACTCCCTCTATCACTGTTCATTTGATCCATTGTTCGGTTTAGTGCCCACTGAGTGCTAAGCACCATTCTAAAAACTAGCAGCATATTGGTGAATAAGACAGACATAAAGTCTTGCTGTCCTGGATGATACCTACAATGGGAGAGTTAGGTTATAAACAAATAAATATATGTCAACAGTATCCGTTCTATCAGAGAATTAAATAGGATGTTGTGGTAGAGTTACTGTGGTTTTAGATTGAGAAATTAGGACAGCCCTCACTGAAATCTGAATGACAATGATGTGTTTTGAATCACAACTGAAGGAAGAAGCAGGCACCAAAGATCAGAGGTAAGAGCTGTCTTTGCAGAAGGAGCAGCCAATAAAAAGCCCTTAGAATGGACATGCCTCCAAATCCTCTTTGTTCCTCTGATCCTCACCATACCACCCCTCTGTTTCAAGATTACAAGTAGCATTGTGTCTGATGAAATCAGCAGTCCATTCTTAGTTTCCATCCTACATGATCTCTTGGAAGCTTTGTCATGATGCACCGTCCCTTTCTTCCCCTTAAGACTTTTCTTCTCTTGGCTTCTTGGACATTCCGTTCTCCAGGTTTTCTTCCTGCTTCACTGGCTGTTCCTCTCCTGCTGTTGTTTCTTTCTCTCTCTGATCTCTTAATGAATTACATGGTACCAGCACTCAGTGGTTTCTTGTTTGCTTGTTTGCTTTTGGTTTTGTTTTTTACATTTTCTCTATCAACATTCCCTCCTCTTGAGATACTATCCGATTTCACTGGGACAATATCATTTTCCTGATAGCTCATGGATTTGTTTTCTCCAGTTAGAAGCTCCACTGACTTCACACTCATAAATCCATCTGCCTATTTGACCCCTGCTTTGGCTATCTAAGAGGGATCTCAAACTTAATGGATAATAAAGCGGAGTCCAGATATTCTCCCTGATACCTGTTCTTCCTGCCTCTTCCCCATCTTGGTGAATGGCAGTTTCACACTTCCAGTTGCCAGAGTCAAAATCTTGGAATCATCCTTGTCTCCCCTCTTTCTCTCAACTGTGTATCTAATCTATCAGCAATAATTGTCAGTTCTACTTTCAGATTTGTTCAGCTAGCTGCCATTTTTCACCCAAAAGATCTGGTCTCTTGGTATCCCTCTGACCCCATATTCTGTTCTTTTTTCTCTGTATTATCCTGCCTGCAGTTCCTTCCTGCACATTGATAGCTTTGACTCTAACTTTCCCTCTGCTTAGAATGCTCTCTTCCTGCCATTGGCATAGCTCACCCCTTACCTTTTCAGGTCTTTACTTGCATGGCCCTTCTCCCCAGCTAACCCTAGCTAAAATCACAACCTCCATGCCCCAAGACTTCTTGAAAACTCCTATTTTCCTCCATAGCACTTCTCCTCCATAACAGTTAGGACTATTCTCCTCCATAGCACTTAGGACTCCTCACATACCATACATTTTACTTATTTTGTTTATTCCCCATGTCCCTCACTAGAAGTCTCCTGAGAGATGGAATATTTTTTTTCACTGCTTGGTATATTATACATGTTTAATAATATATTTCCTGAATAAAAATTGAAGAACTGAATAGAATCCATCATATTGAACTTCAAAGATGCCAGTGATGATTTTGGCAAGAGTATTAGGGAGGCAGAAGAGACTTAATAGCTTTCATTTAAAATGGAGACCTCAAGAGATGACACGTTTTAAAGGATAAAAGACAAGATAGTATGTGGAAAATTTTCAGTTAAAAGAAGGCCTTTGTTAGTTCAAAGTTGGTGGTGATGTGAGGAAATGAAGAGTCAGGAGAAAGGGAAAGTCAGGTGAAATGGAGGCGGGAGATGATTGTTAGAGTCAGCTTGCTGATGAGGCAGAAATGGAGAGGGTCCCAGATCTTGAAGGAATAGACTTGGATAGTCTGAGCAGCACCAAGGCCAGCTCCAGGATTGTGCGGTGAGGTGTGGTTGGTTGCACAGGGCCCTGGGTTCAGAAGAGATTTGCACTTGCTGTTGCTGTCTTGAAGTTTTCCATATGTTTTGAAGACGGGGTGCTACATTCCCACTTAGCACTGGGCTCCAATAAATTATGTAACCAGTCCTGAGGAACACATTTTCCATTGTAATAAGAGGAAGGGTAGAAGGAATAAGTACAGACTACGGGGTTTTAGAAATTTGGTGGTTAAGGGAGCTTTTACCTGAAGATTTTGATTTTTTTTTTCTTTTCTGCAAAGTAGTGAGATCATCTCCTAAGAGCAAAGGAGGTAGAAACTGTGAGGAAGCTGGAGAGAGTGTGATGAACTATAGGGAGATCATTAAGGGGGTTGGGCTATGGAGCCACTTGACCCGGTCCAAATTGTGTTTCTGTCACTTACTAGCTCTGTGACTGAACAAGTTACTTAACCTGTTTGTATTTCAATAGACTAATCTATAAATGGAGATTGTGATAATACCTAGGAGACTGCCTCGCATGTAATAATTCTGGAGAATAGGAGGGAAAGGTAACTAGGAGAATGTTGATTCCCAAACCTATCCATATTTCTTTTCTTTGTATAGTTTCCATACCTAGATTGAGGGCAAAGCCTCTCCTAATCAAGGAGAGAATTATTAGGGTGCATAAAGGAAGTACTAATGGTTTCATTCCACTATAGTATAAAACATATTTCACTATATTCTATAAATGAACGGAATTATTTATTTATTTTTTAGATGTAAAAAAGAAAGATGAAGAAACAACACAATGCCAATTGGAAAAGCCCCCAAAAGAAGAAAAATGAAGGCTCATAAACTATCAAAAGTGCTGAATTTCTGTAAACTGAAAGACTTAGTGGCCCTGCTTTCCTGAGATGTTTGATCTGGTAGTAACTATGGTAACATTGCAGCCCTAAGCAACACGTGTGTATTAGATAATTTTGTTGTGATGCTACTCACTTGGAATGCAACCACAATATCCAATGTAGGCTATTAAACGGCATATTACTTCCAAATTGCACCCAAGGAAAAGGTTAAGAATGTATGGTCACTTATATACATATCATTATCTATAAACCCAACAAAATCCACTGTTCTCTTTTGGATTTACTTAGCCAGATGTATTTTTAATTCTGTTTTTATGGTAATGGGCAAACCATTTTCTTAGTAAATATAAAACAAACACCATTTAAAACTATGGAATTTGTAGGGCAGTATTTTTTTTGGATGAGAAGGAATAATAGTCAAAAACACATAGAGAACATTTGTTTTTAAAGCAAAAATGCACTATTTTTCCCCAAACCCTAAAATGATTTGGAAAAATTGCAAAACTTTGACAAGTTAAATATCTTTAGGATATTTTTGTTTGATGTATTTTGCTTCTAGTCTATGCATACTGTGATTTTTCTTATAGACTCTTAAAATACAAAATTTGTGACAAATTGTTTATATGGAACATGCCTATTAAAATGAATTTCACTATCTTCCTTAACTTTGGTGTATGTGTGTGCATATGTTTTTCTTTAATAAGACTTATTCAAAACACTTTACTAGTTGCTTTATACTGTCTTTTCCTTTCTTAGGGCTTATGTGTATTGTGACTTGTTTCTGAAATGATTTCCTCAGGAATGCAGACCATCATTTTTATATCTTCCCTAAAGTAACTAACATGACACAAATATTTAGTGAATGTTGTAGGTAGAAATAGCAAAATACTTGCTTTTAATATATATTTAAGTATATATTTTAAAAGGAACAAAAGCAAAACCAAAGTTGTAGTAAATTTTATTAGACATTTTAGAAAAATAGTAAAATTCTGAATTTTTAGAAAATGGACTAATGAATTTATTTTAATTTTCAGATATATATGCATGCAGTTATATTTTATTTGATTGTTGACTTAGGCCATGTCTGTATACAGTAATCAAATAAACTCTTCACTGCTCAAGAAACTTGTTCTTGATACAAGTCTTCTTAATTTTATCTTCTAAAGTATACCAACTGAAAAATGGTGACACACTTTAGAGGAGGAAGTTAATAAACTTTGCAACATAAATCACCTCCTACATATTATTTCATTGGCGAAGGCTAACTTCATATCTTATATATACCAAAGGGGTAGATTGCAAAGAACCTGATTGTTTTAAATTCTCAAATATAATTTTTTTAGGTAAAAGAATCAAAAGTAATATCTTAGGTGTAGCACTAATTTATTTTTTTTTAACTTTTTAAAAAATTATTTTTTAATGTTTATTTTTGGGAGAGACAGCACGAGCAGTGGAGGGGCAGAGAGGGAGGGGGACACAGAATCCTAAGCAGCTCCAGGCTCTGAACTGTCAGCACAGAGCCCAGCACGGGGCTTGAACTCACAAGCTGTGAGATGATGACCTGAGCCAAAGTCAGACGCTTCACTGACTGAGCCACCCAGACACCCCTAGCACTAATTTAATTTTCAATTAAATGTATTACACTAATACACGGTGTAATACCTCACGGTGGGTGGACCCTCACAGCAAAGGATTATCTGGCTATGCATGTAGTGTAGAGCTTGAGGAACCCTGGAACAGAGTTAAACTGTTAAGCACAAGGATTTTTTTTTAATTAATCACTAGTACTTTATTGTCTACAAATTTTCAGAACATTCCTACTGTCCAAATGTTTAGTATTTGTACAATAATTTCCTTTTTCGGTCTGTGTGAGTGAGCTATATGCATTGTATTATGTATAAAAACATGATGGCAAACATCAAACTGAGTCTTCATTGCTCCCCTGTTCTCTTAAATTTATGAAGGCTCACTTTCTGAAATAATTATTGTTTTGGTCCCTCATTCTATTTTTTTAAAGTTTTTATTTAAATTCCATTAGTTGGGGTGCCTGTGTGGCTCAGTCGGTTGGCTAAGCGTCCAACTTCTGCTCAGGTCATGATCTTGCGGTTTGTGGGTTCAAGCCCCACATCAGGCTCTGTGCTAACAGCTCAGAGCATGGAGCCTGTTTCAGATTCTGTATCTCCTGCTCTTTCTGCCCCTCCCACACTCACGCTATGTTTCTCTTTCTCTCTCTCTGTCTCTCTCTCTCTCAATTAAACTTAAATAAATAAATTCCAGTTAACATACAGTGTAATATTAGTTTCAGGTATATAATATAGTGATTCAACTCTGCCATACAATACCCAATGCTTATCACAGCAAGTGCCTTCCTTAATCCCTACCACTTTTTTCACCCATTCTCCATCCACCTCCTTTCTGGTAACCATCAGTTTGTTCCCATAGTCAAGTGTTTCTTGGTTTGCCTCTGTCTCTCTTTTTTTCCTGTTGCTTATTTGTTTTGTTTCTTAAATCCCACGTATGAGTGAAATTGTATGGTATTTATCTTTACCTGACTTATTTTGCTTCACATAATATTCTCCAGCTCCATCCATGTCATTGCAAATGGTAAGGTCTCAATCATTTTTGTGACTGAGTAATATTCCATTGTGTGTGTGTGTGTGTGTGTGTGTGTGTGTGTGTGTGTGTGTGTATACCACATCTTCTTTATCCATCAGTCAATGGACACTTAGGCTGTTTCCATAATTTGGCTATTATAGATAATGTTGTTATAAACATCAGGGTGCATGTATCCTGAATTAGTTTTTATATTTAAGTAAATACCCAGGAGTGCGATTACTGGGTCATAGGGTAGTTCCATTTTTAACTTTTTGAGGAGACTCCACACTGTTTTCCACAGTGGCTGCACCAGTTTGCATTTCCACCAACAGTGTAAGAGGGTTCCCCTGTCTCTACATCCTTGCCAACACCTGTTGTTTCTTGTGTTGTTGATTTTAGCCATTCTGACAGGTATGAGGTGATATCTCAATGTAGTTTTGATTTGTATTTCCCTGGGACGATCAGTGATGTTGAGCATCTTTTCATGTCTGTTGGCCATGTGTATGTCTTCTTTGGAAAAATGTCTATTCATGTCTTCTTCCCATTTTTAAATTGGTTGGTGAGTTTTGTAAGCATGTGGATTTTGGATATGTATGACCTGAGTTTGAGTAGCTCTCCTACTCACTAGCTACATGATCTTGGGAAATTTACATCATTTCCAAGTCTCAGCTTTATCCTCTGTACAGTGATATTAAGAATAGTACATACTTTACAGGGTTAGTGGAAGTAATAAATGAGCTATATGTAAAACACTTGGTGAATGCCTGGTAAAGAATACTTATTCAATAAATATTGACTATCATCATCATCATTTTTATTCCAGATGCTTTTGCCATTATTTTCTGGTGGTGGAGGTTGTGGGCAGCTGAGTTTGTTAATTTGGCTATCTCTGCCTTTCTGTGTGCTTTCACAAACATCCCTAGTTCTTGGTGCTGGGAGAAGACATTATAATGGAAATTGACAATTCATAGTAATTACCACATTAGTGCCAATAATAATGCACACTAATAAGCTGCTGACAGGTGATGAACATTACCCTTTAACAATGAGTCACCTCACTAGTGTTTTATGACAGTTACTGCAACAAAACAGAATTTCGAGTACTTAAATGAGTAATGTGTTCCATGAAAATGTAAAAGAAAAAAAATTAACAACTCTTGGGTCACAGTATTATATGGTATTTATCTCTCATTTAGGATTAGGAGACCAGAAACGAAGCCATGTCCCTTTCACTACTGCTGGTAATGACATACATTCCAAATGTATATCTTAAACCACTTATTCATCACAAGGCACACAGAAATGTTCCATTATATACATATTTATAAGTATTATATGTTACAGGAGGTATCAGGCTTGTTGAATATTTACTAATGAAAGGATTTTTTTCTAAGATAAAATCCAGACAAAGGGGAATGAGAGGTCAATTGTAGTTTAAAGACAAAATTGAAATAGCCTACCGACTTTTCGAAAAAAAAAATCAGGTTCTTTTGGAGGAATCTTTGCTTATTGTCAATGACAGTGTCAACAAAACTATCTAGTTGGGCTCATTAAAGAAAGTCTCGAAGCCCATTTTTGCCATTGTCTATATATAAGCCACTTGGCTTAGTCAGTAGCTAAATAGTAATTATTATTGTCAGATAAACCAGGACAAAAGGGAATAATAAAGCTATTAAGCAGTTATTTGGAAACTTGACTATTCGAAGGAAGAGAAAGCAGAACAAAAAACAATTTTGCTCCTTGTGCCAAGAGATATTTTTGTAATTTGGGCTGGAAAGGTTGGAACCATCTTAGAATGTGAATTACCACAGAGCAAGGCATCCTACTTCCAAGAGGAAATGGTGCGTTTGCTTCAATTTCGCTAGCTTAGGTGGCTTTGGCCAGTTTGGGAGGTTATGGTTGTAGAGAGAGAAAGGGGGAGAGGGAGAGACAGGAAGAGTTACAAAGCACACTAGCCTGTTGTCTTATCTGTAAAAACTGACACCTCAAATTCAAATTACAGTTCTACTGTTTGCTATCAGGACTTTTTAAAATAATGAATTATGAGAATTAAATGAGTGAATACTAGTAAATTGCTAAGGAAAGTGCCTGGAACATAGAGAAGCTATTATTATTTTTTATTTTTATCATCATCATTACTATTAATTGCTTGAGCATAAAGAGTGGCAGACTTTAAGGTGAATGTCTGTTCTTTTCTATGTCATTTGCTAAAGTACATTTTCCTCCTATTCCTTTGCTCTCTTTTCTTCCTGTGAGCAGCACCTCTTTAGCTAAAACTAGGACTGGTCAACCAGAGTGGATTCCATTTTTTCCAGAGTTATTGATGTTAATTCTTATTGAACATGGAAAATATGAAGCTGTTTAAAAGTGGAAACATTGGCTCAACCAAAAGGCTGGAAAGGTATTGTTGCTCCTTGTTAAAATTCTAGGGAAGATTTCTTATTGAGCACATACTAATAGGAATAATGATAATAATATGTATACATAATAATAATAATAGTAATAATAATTATATAGTCATACTTTGAGTGACTGGTGATTACTAAGTACCATAGTAGATCCCTCTGAAGTTTCATAATAATAATCATACAAAATAGTTGCTAATGTTTCTCATTTTGCAGATGAAGAAAATGGATTCAGGAAGTACCTTTGGGAATTCACACAAGTAAGAAAGTGTGAAAGTGTGAAAGGCAAGAGTGACCCAGGATGAGGCTCTCAGAGTCAGGATGTGCACTGCCTCTCTTGCACCAAAAGACCCTCTGCTCAAAACAGAATTCCACTCAGGATTCCTAAAAAATTTTTAAAAAGTTGTATATAGAGAGAATAGCACATAAGCCCTCATGAGGCATTTATACCTTAGCAGAAGGAAATTTTATTTATTTGTTTGGCATTTATTTATTCACTCCCTCCTTTATTCATTTATATTTTACCTTATCACAAAAAAGATTTTATATGACAAGTGCAATTGCCATTTAATTTGCCATTCGCTTGCAGGACTCTAAGGAATGGAAAATAGTGAGGCGCCTGTGGCTCTTTGGGGAGGGAAGTAGTGCCCTGGAAATGACGCAAAGGGGGGACAGGCTGAACTGAAGAGAGAGGCACCACACCCAAACTTGACGCATTTCACATTTGTCCTGGGGCTGCCTATAACTGGAAAGGGCATACTGATATTCTGTGGGAATCACAAATATGATCTGTCATGAACTAACTGTGAATATCTTAAAGGTAGGGCCTCACAGGCAAGTGAAATGATCTTCTTTGTTCCATGTAGATATGTTTCAGAGGCTGACTAATATCTGGCAGCCCTGATGGCAGAGGAGTCCCTGAAGCCCTGAACAGGCATCACTACAGAGGCCTCGGCAAACAATTCTTCTCAGAGTAAGATGAGAAAAAAAAAGCCTTGCCCCACCTTTGAGCGTATGGAATTTACTTTTAGAGCTCTTGGAAGGATTTCGTGGTGATTTAGAGACATTAGACATTCGAATATTCCAGTTTTATAATTACATTTGCACCTAAATTGGATTTCTATTCGTGTAAAAAAAATTCACTTTTAAAATATTTCTTCATTTGATATTATAAATACTGTGGAGAACAATAGAAAAAATAAGGGATATCAGTCAATAGATGTGAATTTGGTTTCAGAATTTTGACCTAAATTCAACCTAAATTGTATTCCTTTGGGTAAATTTTCTTTTTACATGCAACAATTGCTCAAAATCGACACTAGGTGGTGCTGGCACCACGTTTCTTACTGATTTCACTTCTGTCACATTTAATGTTTTCCTAAGGTTTCCAACTTGTTTTGTTTTGATTTGTTTGTTTTAGCAATTATGCTATGTGTGTGTTCAGGATTATTGCAAAAACAAATAAAACAACAGCAGAAAACAAAAGTAACTATTTCAAACAATTTTTCTGAGACAGTTTAGAAAGGAAATTATGGGTTTAAGAAAATGTGCTAATCTCTGATTATTGAATTTGTAGGATATCCTATGTTCTTAGATACCAAAAGAGGGTGCTCTAATACATCTTAAAAATACACTTCTTAGAAATACAAAGGCTACAACTTTTTCTTCCATGCAAAACAAAGAGTTCTTTTTTCTGTATAACAGGGGCAACTTTCTTTTTTTTTTTAATTTAAGATGGTTATGCACAAATGTCTTATTCATTAAAATCAAGTTAAAAACAGTTCTGAATTCTCTACAGTCTTAGATTAGAATTGGCCTTTGATGTTTTTAAAGTTAAAAGTGCTATTTTCAATTGTGACTTTGAGACTTTGAAAAGCCCCTGGCAGCTTGAGCGCAAGGAAATGGTATATGAATGTGTGGCTTTATTCTCGATTTAATTAAAAATATCTTCTATCACTTCAGAGTTTCCCCTCCACTTAGGAGGAAGATGAGTCTCATGAAAATATAATGTGGGTTAACTAAGTGATTATTCCTGGTCTCCTGAAGGCAGAAAGGGAAATAGGGAAAACTTTTCCCATAAATTCCCTTGCATGTTGTGTGGGAAACGTGCATGCACAAAGGGGGTGTTGGCCAGATAGTCGTGGCAAAGTCCCTGCTGGAGGTGAGAGGCCCTGAGTACAGCTTCTTGATATCTCTGGAGTGCTGTCACTGGACCCAAGTTCCAGATTCAGTGATAGGCCACATGTGGGTGAGCAGGGAAGGGAAGGGAGAGACAATGCTTAATATGCATTAATAGTTAACACTCAATATACGTTAAAGACTTTTACCAGGGCTTTATGTGTGTTGGTTTACTTAATTCTCTTAACAGCACAACATATGAAAAAAACAGGCCAGACAAATCCTTGCCCAAGGCCATACTAGTAAATGGCAAAGCCAAGTTTCAAACCAAAGCAGGTTGAATCCAGAATCTGTGCTTTTAACCACTAACTTGTATCACCTTTCCAAAGGAGAGCAAACACAGTGTGTACTATATGCCGAGTGCTGTTCTAAGTGCCTTACCCACGCACACTCTCTTAATTCTCATAATGCTGATGTAGGCGTTACTGTCCCCATTTCACAGCTGAAGAAACTGAGGCACAGGCCAGTAAAAAGTTTAAGATAATGACTGAAGTTGAGGGTGTGCTTAAAGGCAAGATTTTAAAACAAAGTCTGTTTAAAGAATACTCAGCAGACTCAGAATTGAGCCCTGAACTCCTTTCTCATTTTTCCTTTGCTTTGGGGTTTTCTTACTTCCATAGATGCCGCTGCCTGCAGCCTGTCCCCGAGCCACATTGCCTCTCTTTGGTGGTTTTGGTCTAGGTATGAGGATTAGTTTCTTCTTTTGATGCTTCCTATCATGGCTGGGTTTTTGAAACCCATGCCCTTAAATAGAACAAGAGACACTAACTTCCTCTGCCGAGCACTACATGCTGAGATGGTGCTGCTTTTGCACCAAGGTTCTGGGGCAACTTCACAGAAACCTACCTTCTTCCTAGCTCCAGCCTGCCCTCCGTAGTTACCATCTTCCTACCAGTCTTCCCCTTTCCCCCCACAGCCAAGATGGCTTTGGGTCCCCTCCCCAAATGTTTGTCCCCCCCATTGGTAATTGACAAAATGAACGGTCCCACTCTGCCAGTGAGAACGCCTGCTTTCTTACAGCAATGGATGTTTAGGTGGTCGGTCAGGAGATAATGTGAGCCTGTGTTGGGGTGGGGGGGAAGGGAGTCTGTTTCATCAGAGGCTATAGACCCCAAGGAGATAGCTTAGTAGTTACTTCACTTAATTAGCAGAAAATGAGGCCCAGTGGTTTGGATGATTCTGTCACCAAGAGTGACAGAAAATCCAAAAAAGAAAGAAAGAGAGGTTCTTTTTCATTCACAGGTTCTTTTCAAATACAAGCAGTCTTTATTTCTTGGAACTTTGGTTTTCTTACATGTAGAATGAAATTATTTAGAAGGCCTCTAAATCTTACCTAACTCTGTTAGTTTCTTATTTTCAGGCACATTTTAAGAGCTGCTTTGAGAAAATAAAATTGGCTATCAGCAATAGTGGAATGTACACTTTTAACTTGAAAACAAATTGATATTTTGTTTTGTTTGTTTTTAATTTTATTTCTAGCTCTTTCAGTTTTCCAGGTAAGAGGAGGCAGACTGGACATTGTGTGTCCAGTCTTCACAACTGCATCTTCAACGAATGAGTGATAATATACATTTGCAGTGTTAAATGAAAAAAATGATCAGAGATTCCATAACAAGTAATACTATATAAAACTTTGACTTGTGCGTTTCTAAAGCTGTTGTCCCTCCCCCGTCACTGTTTCTTTAAGATATGGAAATTGGCAACTCTCCACTGATACATGTCTGACTTACCTATGTCCTGAAACACCGTCTCACACTTAGTAAGGAACCACCTTATCTGAGTGGCCAGTGACCATAAGGACATTACTCTCCCTTTCTTAAGACTTTATCCCTTGACATAATCTATTATCCCTCACCTCGTCTGGTCCTTATTCTTAAATGGCTCTGGAATTTGAGGTCTTTGGCAATAATGGTCAGAAAAGACAGGAGGGGAGACCACAGTGGCTGCCTTTCTAGATGCTCTTTTCAGAGTATCTACTGCTGGCCCAGCTGCAAATAATACACAATACAATTGGTGGGATGTAAAGAGCATTTCAAATGTGAACGAAGGCTGAGAGGAGGCAGAAATGCACATGGCACATTTGGAGAGAAGTGGGCTGGTGTGGTTGACACTGAGGTGCAGAGAGTAGTGAGACACTTGGGAAATAAGATTGGAAATGAGATTCAGATTCTAGAGACTTGGCAAAGGCAAGCCGAGGCACCTGGACCCTACCCTGTAGGCAATAGCAACACCGAAAAGAGGTGGTTTTGCTTGTTGTTTTGAGTAGTGAAGCAGTATGATGAAAGCTAGCAAACACCTTTATGTTAAATTACATAAATGAAAATATTATGCTCTCTTCTTAGTCACATGAGAAATGGGTGGCAGCAAATCAAAACTAGCTGAATCTGTCAAAAAGAGCTCCCCATCAGAGACCCACATCCAGATGCTGTAAGAAACCTCTGTCCATACGAATGACCACTCAGCATTCCCATATTCCCCCTCCCAGAACATATGATCTATTTCTTACCAATCTAACTCATCCTAGCTAGCGATCTGCTAACAAAAGCAATCTTTCCTCAAATCAAAGTTTCTTCACCCTTTGTTTGTTTTTGGTGTTGCTTAAGAAATAGCACTTCAAATGCCCTCAGCCTTAAAAGAAAGCAGGCGGATGTGGAAAGTAGTCTGAACCACTGTTGTCTCTGCACTGACACTTCCCGCATTTTAATAAGCTGGCACTCTACCACGCTCTGGTAGCATAAGTGAGCAGAATTTCCATTTTTACGAAAGATCTACAGTTGATTTTCTAAAAAGGAACAAAATAATAACCAGATGGTAGTTGATAGGCCAACTTTAAAGGCAAGTGTTTGTTTTGATCTCTTTTCCAAGGGAAAGAAAGTTTGGATAATTAGTAGAAGAATAAGAAAAAAAAGAAAGAGGAGAATAAGTGCCTAAGATAATGTATAAAGAGAAATGTGAGGAGGAATGGATAGTGGAAAACAAGGGGAAAAATAGTCACTTCTAGAAAAAGAGAAAACGAAAGGAAAAAATTTAACTGCAGATTTTTCACCAAATGGTTGCCTAGACAACTTAATGAGGAGTAGTTCCGTCTCTACTGAATAGTTGCTGAAACACACCCTGAATTTAGAGTCTTTTGGCTCCATGACTATCAACTGGAAAACCATCATGTTTCAGGCATATTAGTTATGAGTGCCATATTTTCTATAGTATGCTTTTCTCCTAACAATAGAAGTGGTTGGTTGCAATCAATTTGGTGTGTAATAGAAGAATAAGAAGATTGAAACACAAGCATGATGAGAGTTTTGGAGTCAGATTAGCCTAGGATGGCATATTAATATGTGTAACATCAAGTAACAAACTGAGGAAAAAGTAAATTAGGAAGCAGCTCAAAGCCCATTTGGCAATGTAAGATCATCTTTACATATTGCCAAGGTTGCTGTTGAGAAGCATTTTTCCATGTAAAGAGTTTGGTATACTTGAGGCTATTTAGTGTAGAGACAAAAATGTTACTTTTTACAAGAGAGTTTTTTTTGTTTTTAATCTTCCATTAACATCTGGCTCCTATGGATTCTGTTATCACTGTTTTCTGTTTAATTAAATAATTATAAAAAATAAAAAGTGTTTTTAAATGCTTTACTGCTCCTATTTGAATTTGTCTTTTCTACAGTTTACTGTATTTTCCAGAAAATGTTAATATTACATTGTTATAAATAAACCCATCTCTACAAAACCGTCCGTCTTGTATTTTGGGGGCTGAATTCTTGGTGTGTGAGTGTGTGTGTGTGTGTGTGTGTGTGTGTGTGTGTGTGTGTATGTATGTTTGGAGTTGTGTGGGAGAGGATGTGGGGAAATAGGAGTAGTAAGAGGGATTATTTTCCATAATGACTCACACCATCTCTTTTTCCTAAGCAAAAACAGGGGTAAAGAGTGTGAGAATTTTTTTGCTGTTGTTTGGAAACATACTTTGCGTTTGTCACCCTATTTTTCCTTCATATGAACACAGGTTTCTATAAAGCAAACTTGCCAAATCATATGCTGTCGTGTGGGATAGAATGAATCCTAGATCATAAACATTTATGCTTATAGACAACGAATTGGAGGAGAGCATGAAATTAAAAAAAAATTATCTTTGGCACTGGCAAATGTTTGAATTTCCTCCTTGGGAATCACTTTGTCAATCATTTACTTCTCACTTTCATCTGGCAGAGAAAAAAGTAAACTCTATTTTCACGGCAGGACTAGTAGCAAGACCAATGTAATATTCAACCCTTGGCCACCTCTTTGGATGAAGGTCGAGACTTTTTTCCAAAATAGGAATGAAGTAGAGAAAGCCAAGAAAAACACGGTGGATTTGTGCTAAGTTATATTTATTTTCCTGTATCTAGGTAACACAAAAAAAAGTCAAGCAGACATACCACAACTCTGCATATTTTGTGTCATTCGGCATAGTTTATATATGTATGCATACTTATTTTAGACCTTTTTATGTTTTAGTTGAGCCAGATAGCCACACATCTTAATTCTGAGTAAATCTTAAAAAAAGAGTAAAAAGTGATCTAATTCAAAAATAATTATTAAATAATTAGTAAACTTAAATAAATAATTTTGAAAGTTCCAATCTAATTTGGTATATAATGTTCATATAGTATATTTCTTACCTGCTGCCTTCCAGGTTATACTAAGAGATTAGCAATTATCTGAGTGTGTAACCTTGATTCTCCTGAAATATTACATGAAGGAATTGATGCAGATACTCTTTTACAAGTTCTAGTCTGAAAAAATTTATAGATTTCACTATTTAAGAAGGAATTCATTATATAAAATGAAAGATAAAAATTGAGCAAAATATTTCCAATTATTTAGACAATATAAAAAAACTCAAAACAATAAGAAAAGCATTAGTATTCAAATTAAAAAATAAATAAGGGATGATAGTAGAAAATAGTTCACAAAAGAGGAAAAACAAATATTTGAAGAAATAATAAGAATGTGAAAAATACATATTTTGTTTTCTTTGACTGTTGAATTAGCCAAAATAAAGCAATATGCTATGGTGGTTAAGAGCCTGGGTCTGAGGCAGACAGACCTGAGAGAATTCTGTTATCCCTCTGAGATTGCAAACCCTGAACAAGTCTCCATTTTCCTATAGTAAATTAAGAATAACGATAGCACCTACTTCCTAGAGTGATTAGCAATGTTTTAAATGAGATTAATGTGCTCAGCACAGTTCCTAGGGCATGTTAAGAGTTTAATCTTAATAAGTTATTGTGTCTCTCATGTTAGTGGAAATGTACAGACTTTTTAATAAGCAATTAGATGATGTATTGATGAAATATTAAGTAGTCCTTAACATGCTTTAAATAGTTTTTAATAACACTGTAAAGTGGATCTAGCAATCTTAGTCTGGGAGCCACGATGAATTAAACGTTCCTAGATGATCCTTTTAGCAAAAACTGTTCACTTTGATTCAGTACCTCATTTGATGAGAAGGAAATGCACACACATGCACACAGATGTATATACGCATACGTGTATATAGGTCTACAAAAACAAAAAACAACAAAAATCTGAAAAAACTCATTAATGCTATTTAGAGTATTTTTCATCATCATTGTATAATCATTCTGAATCTTATTTTGAAAATTTGAGCATAAAATTCTATCGATGGAAGTGAAAAAATTTATTTCAGGTATATTTGCTATAGATATATTATTTTTTTTTAATTTTTCAATGTTTGTTTATTTTTGGAGTGCCTGGGTGGCTCAGTTGGTTAAGCATCTGACTTTGGCTCAGGTCATGATCTCAGGTTTCATGGGTTTGAGCCCCACATCGGGCTGACAGCTGAGAGCCTAGAGCCTGCTCCCGATTCTGTGTCTCCCTCTCTCTCTCTGCCTCTCCCCTGCTTGTACTCTGTCTCTCAAAATAAATAAACATTAAAAAAATGTTTAAAAAATGTTTGTTTATTTTTGAGAGAGAGAGAGAGAGAGAGACAGAGTATGAGCAGGGAAGGGGCAGAGAGAGAGGGAGACACAGAAACTGAAGCAGGCTTCAGGCTCTGAACCATCAGCACAGCCCGATGCAAGACTTAAACCCATGAACTGTGAGATTGTGACCTGAGCTTATGTTGGATGCTTAACTGATTGAGCCACCCAGGCACCCAAGTATATTAATTTTTTAAATCTTTGTTTATTTTGAGAGAGAGAGCGAGCGAGTGTGCATGAATGGGCACGTGCTAGTGGGGAGGGGCAAAGGGAGAAGGAGAGAGAATCCCAAGCAGACTGTGCTGTCAGTGCAAAGTCTGATTCGGGGCTCAATCTCACAACTGTGAGATCATGTCCTGAGTGGAAATCAAGAGTCTGATGCTTAACCAACTGTTCCACCCAGGTGCCCTGACATACTAACTTTTTAAAAAAATTTTTGGAAATGCCCACAAGTTTCTAAAATTCTTAGCCATATAATTAAAAAAAACCCAAATATGTGCAAGTTTATGCTTAAATTAAAAACCTTTATTTGCAAAAATACTGACATGTTTTACTACTAAACTGAACTAATTAACTACATTGTATATTTTAATAAAGGTTCTTTTTTTATTTCATTTTTTATTTTTTAAAATTTGCATCCAAATTAGTTAGCATATAGTGCAACAATGATTTCAGGAGTAGAATCCTTAGTGCCCCTTACCCATTTAGCCCATCCCCCCTCCCACAAACCTCCAGTTTGTTCTCCATATTTATGAGTCTCTTTTGTTTTGTCCCTGTCCCTGTTTTTATATTATTTTTGTTTCCTTCCCTTATGTTGATCTGTTTTGTCTCTTAAAGTCCTCATATAAGTGAAGTCATATGATTTTTGTCTTTCTCTCACTGACTAATTTCACTTAGCATAATACCCTCTAGTTCCATCCATGTAGTTGCAAATGGCAAGATTTCATTTTTTTTAAATTTTTTTATTTTTATTTATTTATTTACTTATTTTTTTCAATATATGAAATTTATTGTCAAATTGGTTTCCATACAACACCCAGTGCTCATCCCAAAAGGTGCCCTCCTCAATACCCATCCCCCACCCTCCCCTCCCTCCCACCCCCCCATCAACCCTCAGTTTGTTCTCAGTTTTTAAGAGTCTCTTATGCTTTGGCTCTCTCCCACTCTAACCTCTTTTTTTTTTTTTTCCTTCCCCTCCCCCATGGGTTTCTGTTAAGTTTCTCAGGATCCACATAAGAGTGAAACCATATGGTATCTGTCTTTCTCTGTATGGCTTATTTCACTTAGCATCACACTCTCCAGTTCCATCCATGTTGCTACAAAGGGCCATATTTCATTCTTTCTCATTGCCATGTAGTACTCCATTGTGTATATAAATCACAATTTCTTTATCCATTCATCAGTTGATGGACATTTAGGCTCTTTCCACAATTTGGCTATTGTTGAGAGTGCTGCTATAAACATTGGGGTACAAGTGCCCCTATGCATCAGTACTCCTGTATCCCTTGGATAAATTCCTAGCAGTGCTATTGCTGGGTCATAGGGTAGGTCTATTTTTAATTTTCTGAGGAACCTCCACACTGCTTTCCAGAGTGGCTGCACCAATTTGCATTCCCACCAACAGTGCAAGAGGGTTCCCGTTTCTCCACATCCTCTCCAGCATCTATAGTCTCCTGATTTGTTCATTTTGGCCACTCTGACTGGCGTGAGGTGATATCTGAGTGTGGTTTTGATTTGTATTTCCCTGATAAGGAGCGACGTTGAACATCTTTTCACGTGCCTGTTGGCCGTCCGGATGTCTTCTTTAGAGAAGTGTCTATTCATGTTTTCTGCCCATTTCTTCACTGGGTTATTTGTTTTTTGGGTGTGGAGTTTGGTGAGCTCTTTATAGATTTTGTATACTAGCCCTTTGTCCGATATGTCATTTGCAAATATCTTTTCCCATTCCGTTGGTTGCCTTTTAGTTTTGTTGGTTGTTTCCTTTGCTGTGCAGAAGCTTTTTATCTTCATAAGGTCCCAGTAATTCACTTTTGCTTTTAATTCCCTTGCCTTTGGGGATGTGCCGAGTAAGAGATTGCTACGGCTGAGGTCAGAGAGGTCTTTTCCTGCTTTCTCCTCTAAGGTTTTGATGGTTTCCTGTCTCACATTCAGGTCCTTTATCCATTTTGAGTTTATTTTTGTGAATGGTGTGAGAAAGTGGTCTAGTTTCAATCTTCTGCATGTTGCTGTCCAGTTCTCCCAGCACCATTTGTTAAAGAGACTGTCTTTTTTCCATTGGATGTTCTTTCCTGCTTTGTCAAAGATGAGTTGGCCATACGTTTGTGCGTCTAGTTCTGGGGTTTCTATTCTACTCCATTGGTCTATGTGTCTGTTTTTGTGCCAATACCATGCTGTCTTGATGATGACAGCTTTGTAGTAGAGGCTAAAGTCTGGGATTGTGATGCCTCCTGCTTTGGTCTTCTTCAAAATTACTTTGGCTATTTGGGGCCTTTTGTGGTTCCATATGAATTTTAGGATTGCTTGTTCTAGTTTCGAGAAGAATGCTGGTGCAATTTTGATTGGGATTGCATTGAATGTGTAGATAGCTTTGGGTAGTATTGACATTTTGACAGTATTTATTCTTCCAATCCATGAGCAGGGAATGTCTTTCCATTTCTTTATATCTTCTTCAGTTACCTTCATAAGCTTTCTATAGTTTTCAGCATACAGATCTTTTACATCTTTGGTTAGATTTATTCCTAGGTATTTTATGCTTCTTGGTGCAATTGTGAATGGGATCAGTTTCTTTATTTGTCTTTCTGTTGCTTCATTGTTAGTGTATAAGAATGTAACTGATTTCTGTACATTGATTTTGTATCCTGCAACTTTGCTGAATTCATGTATCAGTTCTAGCAGACTTTTGGTGGAGTCTATCGGATTTTCCATGTATAATATCATGTCATCTGCAAAAAGCGAAAGCTTGACTTCTTCTTTGCCAATTTTGATGCCTTTGATTTCCTTTTGTTGTCTGATTGCTGATGCTAGAACTTCCAGCACTATGTTAAACAACAGCGGTGAGAGTGGGCATCCCTGTCGTGTTCCTGATCTCAGGGAAAAAGCTCTCAGTTTTTCCCCGTTGAGGATGATGTTAGCTGTGGGCTTTTCATAAATGGCTTTTATGATGTTTAAGTATGTTCCTTCTATCCCGACTTTCTCAAGGGTTTTTATTAAGAAAGGGTGCTGGATTTTGTCAAAGGCCTTTTCTGCATCGATTGACAGGATCATATGGTTCTTCTCTTTTTTTTTTTGTTAATGTGATGTATCACGTTGATTGATTTGCGAATGTTGAACCAGCCCTGCATCCCAGGAATGAATCCCACTTGATCAAGGTGAATAATTCTTTTTATATGCTGTTGAATTCGATTTGCTAGTATCTTATTGAGAATTTTTGCATCCATATTCATCAGGGATATTGGCCTGTAGTTCTCTTTTTTTACTGGGTCTCTGTCTGGTTTAGGAATCAAAGTAATACTGGCTTCATAGAATGAGTCTGGAAGTTTTCCTTCCCTTTGTATTTCTTGGAATAGCTTGAGAAGGATAGGTATGATCTCTGCTTTAAACGTCTGGTAGAACTCCCCTGGGAAGCCATCTGGTCCCGGACTCTTATTTGTTGGGAGATTTTTGATAACCGATTCAATTTCTTCGCTGGTTATGGGTCTGTTCAAGCTTTCTATTTCCTCCTGATTGAGTAGTGGAAGAGTGTGGGTGTTTAGGAATTTGTCCATTTCTTCCAGGTTGTCCAATTTGTTGGCATATAGTTTTTCATAGTATTCCCTGATAATTGTTTGTATCTCTGAGGGATTGGTTGTAATAATTCCATTTTCATTCATGATTTTATCTATTTGGGTCATCTCCCTTTTGTTTTTGAGAAGCCTGGCTAGAGGTTTGTCAATTTTGTTTATTTTTTCAAAAAACCAACTCTTGGTTTCATTGATCTGCTCTACAGTTTTTTTAGATTCTATATTGTTTATTTCTGCTCTGATCTTTATTATTTCTCTTCTTCTGCTGGGTTTAGGCTGCCTTTGCTGTTCTGCTTCTATTTCCTTTAGGTGTGTTGTTAGATTTTGTATTTGGGATTTTTCTTGTTTCTTGAGATAGGCCTGGATTGCGATGTATTTTCCTCTCAGGACTGCCTTCGCTGTGTCCCAAAGCATTTGGATTGTTGTATTTTCATTTTCGTTTGTTTCCATATATTTTTTAATTTCTTCTCTAATTGCCTGGTTGACCCACTCATTCGTTAGTAGGGCGTTCTTTAACCTCCATGCTTTTGGAGGTTTTCCAGACTTTTTCCTGTGGTTGATTTCAAGCTTCATAGCATTGTGGTCTGAAAGTATGCATGGTATAATTTCAATTCTTGTAAACTTATGAAGGGCTGTTTTGTGACCCAGTATATGATCTATCTTGGAGAATGTTCCACGTGCACTCGAGAAGAAACTATATTCTGTTGCTTTGGGATGCAGAGTTCTAAATATATCTGTCAAGTCCATCTGATCCAATGTATCATTCAGGGCCCTTGTTTCTTTATTGACCGTGTGTCTAGATGATCTATCCATTTCTGTAAGTGGGGTGTTAAAGTCCCCTGCAATTACCACATTCTTATCAATAAGGTTGCTTATGTTTATAAGTAATTGTTTTATATATCTGGGGGCTCCGGTATTCGGCGCATAGACATTTATAATTGTTAGCTCTTCCTGATGGATAGACCCTGTGATTATTATATAATGCCCTTCTTCATCTCTTGTTACAGCCTTTAATTTAAAGTCTAGTTTGTCTGATATAAGTATGGCTACTCCAGCTTTCTTTTGGCTTCCAGGAGCATGATAAATAGTTCTCCATCCCCTCACTCTCAATCTAAAGGTGTCCTCAGATCTAAAATGAGTCTCTTGTAGACAGCAAATAGATGGTCTTGTTTTTTTATCCATTCTGATACCCTATGTCTTTTGGTTGGCGCATTTAATCCATTTACATTCAGTGTTATTATAGAAAGATACGGGTTTAGAGTCATTGTGATGTCTGTATGTTTTATGCTTGTAGCGATGTCTCTGGTACTTTGTCTCACAGGATCCCCCTTAGGATCTCTTGTAGGGCTGGTTTAGTGGTGACAAATTCCTTCAGTTTTTGTTTGTTTGGGAAGACCTTTATCTCTCCTTCTATTCTAAATGACAGACTTGCTGGATAAAGGATTCTCGGCTGCATATTTTTTCTGTTTAGCACACTGAAGATATCGTGCCAAGCTTTTCTGGCCTGCCAAGTTTCAAAAGAGAGATCAGTCACGAGTCTTATAGGTCTCCCTTTATATGTGAGGGCATGTTTATCCTTTGCTGCTTTCAGAATTTTCTCTTTATCCTTGTATTTTGCCAGTTTCACTATGATATGTTGTGCAGAAGATCGATTCAAGTTACGTCTGAAGGGGGTTCTCTGTGCCTCTTGGATTTCAATGCCTTTTTCCTTCCCCAGTTCAGGGAAGTTCTCAGCTATAATTTCTTCAAGTACCCCTTCAGCACCTTTCCCTCTCTCTTCCTCCTCTGGGATACCAATTATGCATATATTATTTCTTTTTAGTGTATCACTTAGTTCTCTAATTTTCCCCTCATTCCTGGATTTTTTTATCTCTCTTTCTCTCAGCTTCCTCTTTTTCCATAACTTTATCTTCTAGTTCACCTATTCTCTCCTCTGCCTCTTCAATCTGAGCTGTCTTCGTTTCCATTTTGTTTTGCATTTCGTTTAAAGCGCTTTTCAGCTCCTTGTGACTGTTCCTTAGTCCCTTGATCTCTGTAGCAAGAGATTCTCTGCTGTCCTCTATACTGTTTTCAAGCCCAGCGATTAATTTTATGACTATTATTCTAAATTCACTTTCTGTTATATTATTTAAATCTTTTTTGATCAGTTCATTAGCTGTTGTTATTTCCTGGAGATTCTTCTGAGGGGAATTCTTCCGTTTGGTCATTTTGGATAGTCCCCGGAGTGGTGAGGACCTGCAGGGCACTTCCCCTGTGCTGTGGTGTATAACTGGAGTTGGTGGGCAGGGCCACAGTCCGACCTGATGTCTGCCCCCAGCCCACCGCTGGGGCCACAGTCAGACTGGTGTGTGCCTTCTCTTCCCCTCTCCTAGGGGCGGGATTCACTGTGGGGTGGCGTGGCCCGTCTGGGCTACTTGCACACTGCCAGGCTTGTGGTGCTGGGGATGTGGCATATTAGCTGGGGTGGGCAGGCAAGGTGCACGGGGGCAGGAGGGGCAGGCTTAGCTCGCTTCTCCTTAGGTGATCCACTTCAGGAGGGGCCCTGTGGCAGCGGGAGGGAGTCAGATCCGCTGCCTGCGGAGGTTTGGCTCCGCAGAAGCACAGAGTTGGGTGTTTGCGCAGCGAGCGAGTTCCCTGTCAGGAACTGGTTCTCTTTGGGATTTTGGCTGGGGGGATGGGCGAGGGAGATGGCGCTGGCGAGCGCCTTTGTTCCCCACCAAACTGAGCTCTGTCGTCCGGGGGCTCAGCAGCTCTCCCTCCCTTTGTCCTCCAGCCTTCCCGCTTTCTGAGCAGAGCTGTTAACTTATGACCTCCCAGACGCTACGTCGCGCTTGCTGTCAGAACACAGTCCGTCAGGCCCCTCCGCTTTTGCCTGCCAGACTCGGGGACTCTGCTTGGCCGGCGGGCCGCCCCTCCGCCCCGGCTCCCTCCTGCCAGCCCGTGGAGCGTGCACCGTCTCGCCGCCCTTCCTACCCTGTTCCGTGGGCCTCTCGTCTGTGTTTGGCTCCGGAGACTCCGTTCTGTTAATCCTCTGGCGGTTTTCTGGGTTATTTAGGCAGGTGTAGGTGGAATCTAAGTGATCAGCAGGACGCGCGGTGAGCCCAGCGTCCTCCTACACCGCCATCTTCCCTCTCTCCTGTAAAACTTTTCTTATAGTGGTTCTTAATTCCTTTAAAGCAGTGAAAAGATTTAAATCTTGATTCCTGATAAACTGTCACAAAACACTTTAATCAAATTAGGTTTTTTTCCCCTATGGCTCTTTGGTAACAAACTACTTCAACTTTATTGTTGGGATTACATGGCTTCTTAGTCAAGTTAATCATCAGGATTTAAAAACTTAATGTTTGTTGTTCTAAATTTGCTATTTCTAGTCAAGTACATTTTGTGAAAAGAGAAGAAAAGCTCTATTTTAACAATTTCCTGTTTCTTACACATAACGCTAATGCTCACAGAAATTGGTAAATTAGTGTGCCTTTTTCTTTTATTTTTCATAAAGATGATTAATTTCTCAAGTTTCTTATTATGATTTTTAAAAATCTCCATCTCTCAAACTAAAGTAATTGAAATATTACAGCTTGTCCCACAAGTTCAGGATTTTCAGTTCTCTGGAAGATGTGAACCCACAAGAAGGCACGGGCGGCAGAGCTGGAGGTACGGAAATGGTGACTTTCTTCGTGTCACGTAAGGTCTTCACACCTTGTCTACTTCACTATTTTCAAACCTCTAAACGTCTGTTATCTGAGGACACTACACCAATTGATCTTTGCTGCACAGATACTCAATACTGCTAAACTAGCTGGGAACCAGTCTTCAGCACACACTTTTTTTGATGGGGCAATTTGTGTCTCTTTAGCACCTCTAAGTGGCGACTCTCTCCTCTGCCTTCCTCCAGCCCCTCCCTGCTTGTCATGCTAGGTTGTATCTGTTATATGAACCTATATGTAATCATCTTAATCAAGTTATTGTAGATTAACTTAAATTTATCATAATACTCTTTGATTGCAGGATGCAGGCACTTGATCTGAATTTAGTTTTTATATTTTTGCATGTTTTATTTATTTATTTTGAGAGGGAGAGACAGAGCACAAGCAGAAGAGGGGCAGACAGAGCGGGAGAGAGTGAATCCCAAGCAGACTCCGTGCTGTCAGCACAGAGCCCGATGCAGGGCTCAAACCCACAAACTGTGAGATCATGACCTGAGCCGAAATCAAGAGTTGGATGCTTAACCGACTGAGTTAGCCAGGCGCCTCCACTCAATCTGAATTTAAACAAAAAGATTTATTGATCCACGTAACTGTAGTCCAGAGGTGTAACTTCTGAAAAAAGGGGCCGAGGGCCTTCAATGATGCTGTTGTTTTCTGTCCTCTATGTCTGGTGCATTAATGGCTGTGTGCAGGGGCTCTGCCTCTCTCCCTTGGTTCTGCTTGTCTCTGTCAGGCTTGATTTTTCACACTGGGTCTACATATGTGACTAACAAGACAGCCACCAACAACCACAGACTTCTAACTCCCAGTTTAAACATCCCACTGGGGGGAGAGACTGTTGCTCCCCAACAGATCCGGGAAATAATTTCTGGAATACTTTGGTCAGTCTGACTGGAGATATGCTCCTATACTGGACCTTCTCACTCTAGAAAGAAGGAACTTGGATGGGCAATGACTGATATCCTTTCTTCCCACTGTGGCAAGGAACTGGAGGGTCAGCCCCATATGAACCCAATGGAATTACATAGAAGGAGAAGAATTTTTAAAAAATTAATATTTATTTATTTATGAGAGGGAGAGAGACAGAGTGTGAACTGGGGTGGTGGTGGGGGCAGAGAGAGAGAGAGGGAGATACAGAATCCCAAGCGGGCTCTGCACTGTCGTCTCTATCTCACAGTGAGATCAAGACCCAAGCCAAAATCACGAGCTGAGTGCTCAACTCACTGAGCCACCCAGATGCCCCTGCACAAAGTTATTAAGGAACATATGACCCAGGTGATAACAGTGGAAGCTAAGAGATGATTAGTATTCTCCCTGTTTTTGTGTATATGTGAGCATTTCCATGTTAGTTAGGGAAAATAAGTGCATCTCTGTTTTTAGGAATGTGGTGCTCCTAAATGGGGTAGCATGATTTATAATCCTATATATCCTCTCTCATGACTAACACCATACAGGCCCCAGGGAGCCACTTTCTTGCGTATCATTCCCTGTAGCCTATATGAAATGAGAAGCAACTATGCCTAACTGCCATGAATGTTTGTGGGCTGTTTGTTTGCCATTGTCAGAAACAATGCTTCAAGGGCAGGGAAGATTTGAGCAGGAGACTCGTCTAGCCAAGATAAAAAACAAATTGACTTGTCAAGTTTTTCTCACAGGCAGCAAGATGCAGTAGAGTTTTGTATTATGGAATATAATTTCCCAGAATCCCAGACATTCTTGCTTCTTTTTGTGTTGCAATTTGTGGTTACAGTATTAACCATAACTTGTAACAGCATTCAAGATACTTGCATATGATGGAGGAACATTTTATAGCATTGTGAAAATGTGTGAAGGAAAACCTCGTCAAAAATGGGGTTGGGTTGGAAAGCTCTGGATGGGGAGCCCTCACCCATGTGCCACTTGTTGCAGTTTATTTTACCGAACAAGAAGAAGCTTGGTTTACTACCAGGGGAGGAGGAAGGAAGATTTTGCTCCTGGCCAAGCAACAACCCAGCCAATGAGAAACTGCTACATTTCAGCCAATGAGAATTTGCGCAGCCTCAAACACTCATCTATTTCATTCCAAACAGCCCCTCCTAACTTCCTTCTTTCCTCTGTAAAAGAGCACCACTCTACCCTGTTCCCTGAACTTGTCTATAGTTCACCGTGTCTCGCCTGTCCCAAATTGCACTTCCTCTGCTATTCTCAAATAAACTCATTTTTCTGGCAAAGTAGCTGGCTATTTTATTTTCAAGGTTGACAGTATTATGTAATTTATATTACTTTTCAATATAACATATATTGTGAGTCCAATTCAACTGATGAAAACTGAATGCTGGAATTCTACTGAGTAGTTTAAACTTTATTGACAGACATAAGATTTATGTGAATTTTAAAAATTAAATACTATTTATTAATTTAAATGTTTAATATTCATTAGTTTTTTTTTTTTGTATGGGCTTTACAGTTTTAATAGATCATGTTGGATATTTCAGAAGAAAAGTACTTTGAAAACACATAAAAATAATTTTAACTTTTAGATTTTTACATTAATTTTAATCTACTTTTTAATGAAACTGTTCATGCTTTATACATATTGAATTACATATTTTCTTTTAATCCTTTAGAATAATTGCTTCCAATAGAATACAAAAAAAGGTGAAAAATCCTTCTTATTGGGGTACCTGGGTGGCTCAGTTGGTTGAGCTTCCGACTTTGGCTCAGGTTACGATCTTACAGTTGGGTTTGAGCCCCGCATCAGGCTCTGTGCTGACAGCTCAGGGCCTGGAGCCTGTTTCAGATTCGGTGTCTCCTTCTCTCTCTGCCCCTCCCCCACTTGTGGTCTCTCTCTCTCTCTCTCTCTGTCAAAAATAAATAAACATTAAACAAAAAAACTAAAAAAATCTTGATGATTAATACATAGTTATTTTGCTTAAATGAAGGTAAGAAAATATATTTTATGGAATAATTGTATGATAATTCATAAAATATGCTTTTCAATGTTACTCAATCATACATTGGTAGTTCATTAACAGTGCAAATTGAATTCTTCTGTCTTTGATATTTTGCTAATTTTCAGCCTTGTGAAATCATAGAACGTACATTTAACAGCCTCCATTTGTACTCTTACTGTGGGATCTACAGGATGGACAGAGACAAGAAATGTGGTCTAAACCTGGATGTTGTGACAGAATTTAAGGTGTTGATAAAAGCATCATTGAGATGATTTACTTCAGGACAAGGCCCATGAAGAGAGAAAAATGAAGTCAGGAGGTAGTTGATAGAGAAAATAAGGAAACACTGAAAGACTAGGTTTATACTGAAGAGAAAAGGAAAGATTGTAGCATTTACCCTGTTCTTTTGGATTGCATCAGTTACTCTGACTTTTTCTGGTTTGGGATTTTTTTGGGGGGAGGGTTTATTTTGTGGTTTTCTTTGATACCAAATATGCTTTGGTTTGCAGTTATCTGTTATATATAATACCTCATAATTAAAAATTCACACAAAGCATCTTTTCAGTGGGTTTAGAGCTTTGTGTGAAAATTCAATGTATCATAAATTTATGCATATATAAATATAACTTTTTTGACCAGTCAAGGTATCATGAAACTGATATCAGTCAAGTCTACTTTATCTAAATTAATTCAGGATTTTTATTCTTAACCTCCGTATTCCTGTTTCTTTATCTGCAAAATGAGTTTCATAATGGTACCTACATCATAGAATTATTGTGAGGGTTAAATGTGTTAATATACATGTAAACTACATAGAATAGTGGCCAGTCTGTAGAAAGTCCTATATTTTTGCTACTAGTATTATTACCTTCACCTTCATCCTTGCTGTTAGACATACATTCCAGATGATGATGGTGGGTCCTTGAGGGAGTAAGGTGTGGTAGGATACAACTTGTTTTTGATTTTCATCATCTATGCATGCCAGTACCCTTGCTGAGAAGTTCCATTCCTCCAAGGTTTGCACTCAGGTAACTACCACATCTTGTCTACAGTCCTTTCTGGTTTCATTCCACACTTAGCTATTTTCACACCTCTTTTCAGCACATTTAGCTCCAGGAAATTCTGTGTCAGACACACCTACTTAGATAATGCAAATGGCAACCTCTAGTATAACACTCTGCTATGGTTATGGGAAGAAGGGAACTTCATTAAGCTTGCCACTTCCTCTCCCTCCACCTGAAAACTGAGGCACGATCTGTCTCTCAGATCCTTCCAAACATATACAGGATTTCTGTTCCGTACTACACCTCACAGCCTGTGGAAAAGGAGTTAGTCCCTCATCAGGGACTCACTAGCTCCCAAGCTCTCTGGCTTCCCTGCTCCACTCCCTTCTTTTTCTCTCACACGTCTACCGCTGCCCAAAGTAATCTTTACTTCCAATGGACCTTATAGAATCTGTATGTGTGTGTGTGTGGGGGGGGGGGGGGTGAGGGGACTGGCTCTTGTTTAAGCCTGAGTCCCCAAATCCAAATGCTTAGATTTCTATAACTGAAAATCTACTGCCCTACCCCAGCTTTCCACCAGACCCATATTTTCTGCTTTCCTCTGTGGAAAAAATCTCCTTCCCTGGTGACTTAGCTGACTAGCTTGGTGATTTACTAGTTTGACTGAGAAAAAGGCTAAGGATCAAAAATAAAGAATCAATGATTTACTTTTTGAAATATTCAAAAATTTTGTTCTAGTAGCTTTGTGTTCTGAGAAAGAAAACTGACTTCTCGTTTAAGTGTGTTTGTCCCTGTCTGCAATGTCCAAAAATACTGAGACCTAGTTTTTCCATCCAAAATCTATTTCACAAGACTAGTAACTTCCTCATCACGCAATGTATCCCATGGTACTCTGGGTACTTTCCTGCTCTGCCTCCAGGGTTAAGCCTAGATACTGGCTTCCATATGCAACCCTCTTGAATAGAACTGCCAGTCATTTTAAAGGGGTTTCCCTCCTTCAGTGCTGGCCTAAGCCACTCACATCCCTCCTTGCCCTCCTCTGAGGACATTGACCAGAATGCAGGCTGAAGCTGTCCTTCATGAATAAGCCCTGATGAAAGCTTTTACATAAGGGGAGAAGAATTGGCTTTGCTTATAGATAGGGTGCTTTGTGCACTTTGTCTGAGCTTCAGAAACTTTTGAAAGTAAAAGGGGAAGCCATTTCTAATTATGCCAGGACAATAGGTCTGAACTAGGATAATCACTTTCCTTTCTAGCAAACCAAGCCTTATGGCACTCAGAGTTTACAGCCAATGTAGCCAGGTTCCCCACCAAAGTCCTAGCCATGTCCACACCCACCACGTGGTGATTGGCTAGTCTTTGCCATAATTGTTCAGTTCAAGAAAATGTTGGTTGAACTTAGGCTATGTAGGGTAAGTGGCCCCTCTCTGATTTGTTGAGCTTTCCTAGGCCTGCATGGTCTTTGTTGGTTTTAGTTATGGTTTCTTTTAAGAGTTTAAGCCAAGAACAAAATGCCGTCTTCATAAAAGCAAAGAAAAGGAAGTGTGCTTCCTCCAGACTAAATGCTTAGCAGCTATCTGATATGGTTCTTTATTTGTGACTAAGTGGTTCTCTCTGGCTTTACCAGGGAGTCCAAACTCCTCTCCCGAACAAGCAAGGTCTGTCTCCTGGCACGCACCCGCCTGCCACTGCTTGATGGCTAATCTGCAAGGTAACTAGAGCTCTGTGTCTTGCTGTGCTTTTGTAGACAATGTTTTAAAGAAATTCAGAACCTAAGGAATGGGTTCTAATATAACTTTCATTCTTTCCTAGGTATTCTCTAGGGATTTAGAAGATTGAATTTCTGTGGCAATTCATAAGGCTCTGTTGACTCTTGTTTTTTTCCTTACATTGATTCCCATATACCTACCTAGAAAATTTAAAGCATTCAGTAATTTGCTCACACCAAGAGGTTTATCTGAAAGTACTATAACTTTAGAGTCTGCCTCATTCCCACCCACCAATATTCTCCATCTGTCACCTCAAGATAATTTTGCTCTGTAGTGCATGTATTTGTTACAGACAGGCTTCAACGTATCTGGGTACCACCATGGGCCCGCAAGACTCAGTTGTATAAGACACGTAACTTTATCTTTCTAAATTCAAACTTAGGTTCAAATAGGAATTGCACAAAGTAGATTCTACTTAGTCTCCATCAAACCTAGATAATCTTCATTCATTTAAGGTTTATTTTCAGCTGATGAATGTATCATATTTCACAGAGGAAAATCGGGCAAGTATTTTCTCATTTTCTCCCATCAAATCCGCTAGATTCCCTGCTTCAGTGCCCATGTGCTCCTCCATCCCTTCTGTTTAGATGACAGAATGCCCCCCCTCCTATGGCAACTCCTTCACTGCGCTGTAGTTCTCAGACATGTCTACCCTCTCAAGGACATCTCTTCAGGGATTCTACCCTTTTTCTTAATTGACCCTGAGACTTTCAAGTAACTCAAAAGTTCAGCCTTTTTCAACTCAAAAGTGTTGGCTTTTACAAGTTCTTTTTTTTCTCTTTCTTTCTTTCTTTCTTTTTTTTTTTTTTTTTTTTGGCTTTCCCCTTCCCTGTTCATCAGTGGTGACAATAGGTGCCTCAAAGTCTAGCTTCAAGCAGTGGCTCCAGCCAAACATCTTGTAATCTTTCTCGACAGTGCCCTTTCTCTTGTGTGGGACAGGGACCATCAGCATCAGATGCACTGGGGATGAGTGCCAATGTCCAAAGAAGACTGAGAACTAGATATTGTGATACCACCATAATTCTCTTCCTTCCTGGACCCTGGCCTCTGTCACTTCCATCTCATCCCCCTGTCTTCAGATCTTGGGTGAAACCTCATAGAGAAGGAAGAAGAAGGAATCCTTGAATTGCCTTAGTGAAAACTTAAAATGCCATGGGGCACCTGGGTGGCTCAGTTGGTTAAGGGACCCAATCTAGATTTTGGCTCAGGTCATGATCTCACGGTTCGTGAGTTCGAGCCCCACGTCAGGCTCACATCAGTCTCTGTGCTCATAATGCAGAGCCTGCTTGGGATTCTCAGTCTGTCTGTCTCTGCCTCTCCCCCACTCATGCTGTCTCTCTCTCCCCAAATAAATAAACAAAAAAAAGGAAACCTAAAATGCCTCAGTAACCACAAATTTTACTGAATTTGCAGAAAATTGACTATATAAAGTTTTCTGCACTTAAATAAAAATGGGAAGTTGAGTTAGGAATCAAATACAGTTATAGGAAAAGAAAGACCTACTTTATTATATGTATGTCTAGACTACAAATACATACCTGCTATCCTTGAGGGTTCTCTCCTCCTTATGTGGCTTGTGGACTTTCTTTCCTGATTGCTCTCTCAAGGAGGGTACATGAATCTCAGTGATTCTGCAATATTGGCCCCAGAAGATGGGGTGCCTGGGTGGCTCATTAGGTTAAGCCTCTGACTCTTGATCTCAGGGTCTTTTGAATTCAAGACCCCTTTGGGCTCCACGTGTAGCCTACTTCAAAAAAGATTCCAGAAGAAACTATTAGTACTCCTACATATATTTAATTTTATATAAAATGAGATTTAAATTAATCTTTAGTATCTTTATATGTGGATTGACATTGTCCCTTTACACAGGCATACTATCAGTCACTTGTCATGAAATGTCTTGAGGAAAGAGTGCATGTGGTAGTCTAGAGGTAGTCCCAGTTTTCATCCCCTTTCAGCTTACTGTGAATTACTGGCATTGAGTGTGGACACACGTAAGTGAATTCTCAAATAATGTTACTGAGTTTTAGTTAAATGAAGCATTATAAAATGAGATGAAAAGACTGGGAAAATGTTTACAGAAATACTGAAAAGTTAAGACAATGCTAATAACATACAACCTTAGAACAAAAAATGACTGCTTATATGTTTCTATTCCTAGTGTGAGTTTTTCTAAGTCACATCATAAGACATAAATTGGGAGCATGTAAATAGTTTTAACAAAAAAAGAGTTGGCTTAGAATTTCACAATTACAAGAAGATCACTTGAAATGTGAAAATTTATGAACATTACTACTGAAGATAACCCTCACCCTTAAGCTTGTTTGACCTCAAAATAGTAGCTAATGGTAACATGAAGCTGTCTGCAATTAACAAGACAATATAAAAAATATTATTTATTTCATCTTCATCTCATTCTCTTCAGTTTATATTTTTGTGTAATAAAATTCATAATATTCATACTATGTTAATATGGTTATATATACATATAACTTATGAATAAGTTATATATATGAAGGACACAACATTTTTTATTGATGGGGTACAAAATAAAAAATAATTAGAGACCATTGCTCAATAGGACATCAATTAGCAAGACTGCTTCTAACTCTTACAGTGAAAAATGGTAGAGCTACATGATACTTTGAGAAGTTTCTTAAAGAAACAAGTTCCCTTGGGACCAACATCATATTTTGTTTTCTTCTTGGGTTTTTCCTTTATAAAGTTATAAGGCAGAGCCAAGCATCACATACTCAGAATGAGTCTTCCACCCTCCCCCCCCCCCACATTCAATCATTTATTCAAACATACTAATTAAGCACATCCCATCTGCGTAGTGTAACAGCACACAGTCCAGAAGTTCTTCCTAAAAGTCTTCAAATCAAGTAATGAGAATTCTTGGCAACAATTCTAAATTGTATTTGGCTGCCATTTTTCCCCATAGGGCGTCTGCCAACTATGCAAGTCAAATTATAGGAAGATATTTGTCATCAATCAAGCTAAAAATCTAGACACGCAAATTAATTCTTGTTAATCCCTGGGTTAAAAAATGATTTCCAGCAAAGGGCTATTTTTCTTCCTCCTTCTTCTTCTCCTATTTTTCTCCCTTTAGTGTGTTAAAAAAATGTTACAGATCGTCAGAAGTGTCCACTGTTAATCAAGGTTAAGCAGGAAATACAGAATATAATCTGTATTAGATAATCACTAACATCTATTGAGTACTTACTAAGCACTTTATTTGTATTTATTCATTTAATCCTTACAATGACCATTTAACTATGACTCTGCTCATTTTAAAGAGGAACTGAAGCACAGAGAAATGAAAGGATTTAGTTAATTTTATTTATGGTAAGGAACAGAGACAGGACTTCGCCTCTAGCAGTCTGGCCAAAGTGTGTATGCTCTGAATCACTATGCTATAATGCTACTCTAGCCCACTTATGGTTCATTTGGCAGAAGTCAATTTTATTCTTTTTCATTTTTTAACTTTGTTAAAATATAATTTAAATGCAACAATGTAACCACTTAAAGTATACAGTTTGATAATTTTGACAAATGTACACACCCAAGTATCCAACAGACTAATCAAGATGGAGAATATTTTCATCACTCTATATTGCATTACTTCCTCATGACCCTTTGCAAGGAATAGTAATTGAGTAATTACTGTCAAGTAATTGTCACTATGTCAAGTAATTGACACTTCCATCATTATAAAAAGTCCCTCTTTATCCCTAGTAAGTTTCCTTTTCCTGTTCTATTTTTGTCTCCTAATTACACAACCACTTCAGTTTTCTAATGATTAGCACTTGCATGGTATTTTTTCTATTACTTATAACATATGTGACTTCATATTTAAACTAGAATTTCTTGTAGAAAAACATGCATATATATAAGTCTACCATATTGCCCTTTGTTTTCTATTTGTCCGATCCAGTTTGGGCTTAGCTCCTCTTTTTTCTTTTGTACTTGCCTTCTTTTGGGTTAATTGACTTTTATAGCATTTAATTTTTGTAACCACTCTGAGCTCATTAGGTATAATTCTTTTCATTCTATTTTTTCACTGTGAAAATACGGCTGAGGAGCAGTTTTACATTAATTATTAAATTAATCAGTTGAATAGCAAGTATTTTTAAAATAGCTCTTTTTGAAAACAATAAATATCTTCATTTGTTATAACATTCTGATTTTATTTAAATGAAGTTGCTCTATTGTTACATTATGTATTGTTATATATTATTATATCATATATTGTATAATATATAATGCTATTATCTGTTATATAGTTAGTTATATATATTTTATATGTCATTAATCTATGTTGGTATATCCAAAATGGACAAAATGAAAACTATAAAATTCAAGACATGAGAAAACAGGTTTTTGAGAGATGAATCTATAAATGTGGTTTCTTCAGTGCACTACTTGTTTTAAAATTGATGTGAACAATAAAATGTGTCTTTGTTGAGCATTTTCTTTGCTGTTAACTAGAGTTATTTGCTTAGCCATAAATACTTGACAGATAATAGTAAGTTGAGCATATATCACTATAACAACTTAAAATGAGTGTTTTTGCCTTTTTGAGGTGATTAGTATATAATTCCTCATTAAGTAAATAGTCAAATTTTTAATAAAACTTGTTTTGAAGCGAAATTATGAAATTTTCAGGTGAAAGTTAGCTTTATTTACCATAGAAACTCAAACTTAGCTATTTAGTTCTTTCTTCCTTTCAATTCTATCTTGCTGAGCATCTGAGGCTCATACAAGGTGACTGTTAACATAAATAGGCCCAAGATCCCTTAATTTCTCTGACAGGGCTTCCATGAAATTAATTTGAAAATAGGTCAGCATAATGTAGAAGTACCAAAGAATCCTAAGACATTTAAGAAAGAAGGCTAGGTGATGATTTGGTGTAACATCATCATTTCTAGACCAGGATTCAGATGGTAAAGTGGTTAGGTAATTAATTTTTCTAAGGATAAATGTACAGATAGCCAGTGGAAGAAAGCCTGTGTTTTGAACCCAGACAGTAATCTTTCAAAGTCAAAACAAGAAAATCTTCTCATAATAGGATTTTAATATAGGGCAGCCAAAGATTATTATATTAATTTATTTAAGTACTGACTTTGAATAGATTTAAGATTAAAAGTGCTAATCCCTGAGCTATGGAGTTTTGCTTCATTTTGTTTTTGTTTTAATTATTTGTTCCACTGAAAGCTGTCTTGAAGAGAGTAAATAGATTAAGGACACAGACTTTGTGTAGAAAATCAACATATTACTGAAAGAAGTATCACACTTTTGAATAAATGGAGCTAGAATTTAAGGTCTTTAAGTGGAAAGACTACATATAATATTGATTCAACCCTTTCTGAAAAGATTTATCAATTTTAACTCAATTCTAATCCATTAAAATTTTGGCAAGAAGAAGTTTGAAGAGACAAAAACTGTCCTCTCCAAAAGGATCCCCAAGAAACCCTGACCCGCAGCATTACTTCAATCTTATATGACCCATTGCCTCTTAGATAAAAACTGTGCACATCCTCCCTTTCCACACCCAAATCCTCCTTTTAGAGAAGGTATGAATGTTTGTATCTCTCCTGTAAGCTGCAAGCCATTGCCTTAAAGTGTTTTGTCATTGTTCCAAATCTGGGCTTGATCTTATCCCAGGGGCAGGCGCAAGTCAACTATGTTGTCAGGATGGATGTACCTGATCAAAATTTACTAATTTGTAAGAGAAATAAAATCATCAATTGGGTTCTCAAGTCCATAGCCTATTATATAGTCTCTTCCTACAGGCATGCAGCACATGAAAATGGTATAATAAGAAGTTGACTGTTTCCAAGAGAAAATGTCTTCTACATTCACATATAATTAAAACAGATTTGAACCACCGTTGTTTTCAAACACTCTGTAACATCACTCTATATTTATTTGGTATCTAAATGCTACAGTGGAAAGACTATGGTCAGCCATACTTACAACATTTTATGGATCTTTCCCCCTGATTGAATGTCTACTGTTTTTTCCATTATTTTTATATTTACTTATTTGAATTATATTTGATTCAAAAACATTGCTAGAATTAGGAAGTTTAGGTTCTATTTTCATTTAAGGTGTCAAATGATGTGGCATTTTGATCTATATACTGATACCTATTTCCAACTATGGAAGATTTTCCTCCATTATGATTTTGTATATTCCATTTGTTTTGATGTTTATCTTAGTAATATCTTATAATTATTACACGGTATTTTCATTCTTTTCATATCTAACATTTTCACTTTCACTATTCACAATGTCTCCCTGCATTCTGGAGATTCTTTTCAAACAATGTCATTCTATTTATTACTTTCTCTTTGGTTGATATAATACCTTCTATTTAGTTACTAATTTCTTTGAGTCTTTTGATCACATTCAACTTATTTTTGAGTCTCAGTCTTTCTGCTGTTCTTGTTTTCATTAGGCTTATCCTTTTTATTTCAATCTGTTCTCTTCTTATGGGTTCTTGCTCCTGTTTTATAGAAGCCACTTGCACTTATTGATATACAAGAGATATTTTTGTTTATTTCTTCTGTTTATTTTGATAAATCATTTTTTCAAGGGTATACTCTTGTTCTCTGTCTTCAGCATATTGTGACCTCTACTTTTTTGTAGATATGCCCATAGATTTCATGCTTCATCTGATTATTATTTTCTGTCTTTCCTCTTTAAATAGAAAGAAATAAGCATCCAGATTTGGCATTTGTTACAAATAATGAGTAGTGTTTTTTGCTTGTTTATTAAACTAAACTTGCTGTGCAGATAGTAACTGATAGAAACCTGCTCTCAGGTAGAGGAGTTATCTGAACTAGCTATCTTAGCTGGAGGATAGGTTTGATGGGATCTGCTACCAGTTGTAAAACAAGTGTGCAATGAGTTGGAATATTCTTCTGCCCTTACTGCCTAATTCTCTGATACTTTTGGGATATTACATGCAGAAAAACTATCACATTAATCATTTATTATTTAAGTGGTGTAAAGTATTTGTTCAAGATAATAGCACCTTGTGTAAAGAAACTGCACTTCTTTTTAATTTTTTTTAATGTTTATTTTATTTAGTTTAAGAGAGAGAGAGAGAGCAGGGGAGGGGCAGGGAGAGAGGGAGAGAAAGAATCCCAGGAAGGCTTCACTGTGAGTGCAGAGCCCAACTCAGGGCTTGAACTCACAAACTGAGATCATGACCTGAATCAAAGTCAAGAGTCAGATGCTTAACCAACTGAGGTACCCAGGCACCCCTAGAAACCATACTTCTAAGGGTGCAATATGCTAGCTACTTCCAGCCCTTCTCTAATTCAAAGAAGGAGAAGGAAAGTGCGGGAAAGAAAGAACAGAATTATAATCTAAAATGTAATGTTTCTGTTTGCAATATCCAAAGTAATATGGCTAGGTTTCTGGCTGGCACACAGACCTAACATCACATAGCCAGGAGGCAGATGGTGGGATAGATCAAAGACTTTATTGCTTTATTTTAGGTCTTAAAGGCCACATGATATTAGATGGCAAAAAAGCATATTACCCACCAGTAACCCCATCCATAATAAAAATAATTAGGAAACCAGGAATTTAAGGGAACATCTACTATAAAAAAGACTGTTTATAAAATAACATTAGAAACATTGCTTTAAAAATCAGGAATGAGACACCAAAACTTTTTACCTTACATTTGACCTTGAGTTGAAATTCTTAGTACAATATTATAAGAAAAATTATATCAGAGAAGAGTTAGCTAAAATAGCATTAATTGTATATGTTATGATTATTTACATAGAAAACTAATCTATGGGTTATAAAAATTAATAAGATAGTGTAGTAAGCAAGCTACAAATCAGATGTTTCCTAAAGACAGTTATATTTCTATATAATGGCAGGAAACCACTAGAAAATATAATTAAGAAGATAGTATTTTCAGTAGTCTCAGGGAATCCAGTTGTCTAAGAATAAATCTATATAATATGTATAAAAATCTTAGAGGGAAAATTATTAAACATTATTATGCAATATTAAAGACTATATAAATAGATATATCATTTTCATAAATAGGAAGACAATATCATAAAGGTGTCAATTCTTCCAAATTGATATAACATAGATACAATTCCCATTAAAAAAAACAGAATTTTTTACACATGTTAATAAAACCTTATTAGCATGTGTAAAAAGATAAGGGCCATGAATAGTTCGGATATTTCTGAAGAAGAATAATGAGTTGGGGAGACTTGCTCTTCCAGATACTGGATTGTTATAAAATTATACAAATTAAGATAGCTTAGCAATGTTAGAGAGATTATAAAACTGATTAGTGGCATTAAATAGGTTGCAGAGATCAACACATGTATGGAACTTTGAAAATTATAGAGGTGGAGTATATTTTGGGTCCTCACTTCTCATGAACGTAAAAATATAGTCAAGATAGTTAAAAACTCAAATGTTAAAACTTTATAACTCTTGGTAGAAAATTCAGATGACTATCTTTTGGATCTTGGGTAGGCTCTTTCCTTAAACAAGACAAAACATGTTGACCATAAAATAAAATATTAATAAATCTGACAATATTAAAAGTAAGAATGTTGGCTATCAAAAGCTACATTAAAGAAAGTAAAAGTTACAAATTTGTAGAAAATATTTATGACACCCACAATCTAAAACAATTAGGATCAAGAATATGCAATAAGAAAAACACAAATAACCTACAAGGTATTGGGCAGAAGATGAACAGATATTTCATAGAGAAAGAAACCATAGACCAATAAACACATGAAGAAATGTTTACCTCGTGAGGATTAGGAAAACACACATAAAGACAAAATTGTCATTTTATGTGCATCTGATAGACCAGCTTTTTAAAGTTTTTAAAGTGTTGAGGAAGATGTGAGTCCCCCTGTGGGGGCCTAAACTGGGGAATCCATTTTGAAAACCATTTTGGCATTATCATCCAAAATGGAAGGTTAATCTATGGCGCAGCAATTTCAATTCAAACTATGTATGGTTACTTTGCTCAAGAACAGTGTTAAAAATGTACTAATAATTCTCTGTTTCCTTAAGAAGAAAAAATTGCCATAAAGCAAGCGCCAGATTTGACTCCATGTGGAAATTTTGCCAAGATCTCCTCAAGCAGGGGCTCCTGGGTGGCTCAGTTGGTTGAGCGCCCAACTTCGGTCATGTCATGATCTCATGGTTTGTAGGTTTGAGCCCCACGTCAGGCTCTATGCTGACAGCCTGGAGCCTGCTTCAGATTCTGTGTCTCCTCTCTTTGCCCCTCCCCAACTCACGCTCTGTCTCTCTCTCTGTCTCTCTTTCAAATAAACATAAAAAAAAAAGTCTCCCAAAGCAACTTTTTTTCTTTGTTCCTTTTATTTCACTACTAAAAACTCTTTTGAAAAAATGTTTATTTATTTTTGAAAGAGAGAAAGCATGAGTGGGGAGGGGCAGAAAGAGGAGGACAGAGGATCTGAAGCCAGCTCTGTGCTGACAGCAGAGAGCACCATTCAGGGCTTGAACTCAAACCCTGAGATCATGACCTGTGCCAAAGTCAGATGCTGAACTGGCTGAGCCACCCAGGTGCTCCTAAAAAAACCTTTGTCATAGATTCTTTAGAGTCCTTATGGTCATTAGTTAATTCATAAAGGAAATAGCCCTGAAAGAGTGTTCAATCTCTCACAGTATGTCCTTTTCAAAACCTGTGGATGCATTTGCATTATAAAAGCCATAGCAAAGTCACAAATTGCTCTCAGGTTCAGAAAAATTGGAAAAAAATATCTATTAGTTGCATTATGCTTATCACAACAAAGTCTCTTCTCTATTCTTCCACTTTCTCTTCTATTAAAATCCGCAGAAATAAGAGCAAATAACCTATTATCTGAAAGCAAACATTCTAATGTATAAATCTATTATATCTTAAATAATTAAAAATAGTAGGGTTACATGTGTCAGTTTAGAGAATTATAAAATTGTCGAGTGGCTTTTCCTTAAATTTCTGCTATAGACATGTGTATAACAATATTCTCTTCTGCTTAGCACTAAATTAATATACAATCAAAAAATGATCTCTAAATTGCTGGGCTTTTATGTTTTATATAAGAGGAAATCATAAGAATTACAAAATATATCCTTTAAGTTAGAATTTATAGATCTTTAACTTATATCCTTATGTAAAAAGTGGAAGAAATTAATAAAAATGGACAAATAATGTCAGCACCATAATCTATAGGGAGCTAAGGGAATCTAAAGAATACATGGGCCCTGCTTTCAATGATCTTACAGTCTTAGACTACAAAAAAAGATAATTTACTAAATTTTAGAATAAAAAACATTTTATCAGTTTTAACATGTTTTATTAGATGCAACACATAAGAATATTTTGATGTTGCAAAATAAATTGGTTTAAGAACTTCTACCATAGAGGATGGTTTCCATGATGGATTAATTAATCATCTAGATTAAGCAAGGAAAGAGAATTTTTGTTGTTGCTGTTGTTGTTGTTGCTCTCAGGGGATGGTCCATGTGGAGATTTATTTAGTTATTTAGTTATTTAGTTATTTAGTTATTATTTACTTTTTAAAATTATTTATTTATTTATTTTTTAATTTCTATCCAAGTTAGTTGGCATGTAGTGCTATAATGATTCTAGGAGTTGATTCCAGTGTTTCATCCTGTATGTATAACACCCAGTGTTCATCCCAACGAGTGTCCTCCCTAATGCCCCTTACCCTTTTAGCCCATCCCCCACCCACAACCCCTCCAGCAACCCTCAGTTTGTTTTCTGTATTTAAGAGTCTCTTATGTTTTGCTCCCCTCTCTGTTTTTATATTATTTTTGCTTCCCTTCCCTTATGTTCATCTGTTTTGTATCTTAAATTCCTCCTATGAGTGAAGTCATATGATATTCATCTAAGAAAGAGAATTTATGAAAAGATCATAGATGGGGCTAGTTTAGGGACTTGGTTCAAAGGCTCAATTGATGTCAGAAGGGTCTAACTGAGTATACTTTGCTTTCTCTGGGTTGGTTGCATTTCAGGCTTTTCATGGTGGTCTCTGGCATCTTTAGTCATGTCAGCACAACACCAAATCCAAGTTAGTCTCCATCCCAGATTTAGGGAATTCCAGACCAGCTCCTGTCCACCCACCCCACCAGCTCTGCAGAAAGCCACAGAGTGACCTATTGGGAAAGGGGGGAAGGCCAGGCTTTGAGTCCTGTCTGGGATGCTGGTCTGGCTATGTGCATTGTTAAATCCATAACTTTTATTGTTTAGACATAATGGCATATCAGCCTCCCTTTGAGTTCTTACTCTGAGTCCTTCAAATGTTAGGGGCAGGCCAGGTATAGGCAATGTTAGAAATTTTGTTCTTCAACCTGAGAGCAGGAGGAAGTCATTTGAAGGAATTTAGGCAGGAAAGGAACAAGATAGGATTTAGATTTTTTTAAATGGCATTGCCGTGCTATAAGCAGTATAGAATCAACTGCACATATTTAAATGTATACACCTGATCCATTTGACATGCCAATGAAATCACAATTAAAAAAAAAACAAAGAAAATGAAAAAACCCACAAATGACTTTTACTTGGAATATATAGGACTCTACAATTCAGTAACTACAAGACAAACAACCCAATTAAAAATGGGACAAAAGACCCCCCAAAACCAAGAGCATACTGTACACACTATAGGTTAGCCGATTTGAAAATAAATTACATTGAAAAAAATAATAAAATGATTAAGAAAAAAAATGGGACAAAAGATTTGAACAGTCACTGCACAAAAGAAGATATACAAATAGCAGAGAAGCGCAGGAAAAGGGTCTCAATATCATTTGTCACTAGGAAGATGCAGATTTATATTTTAAAATGTCACTCAGGCTCCAGTAGGGAAAGAACTGGAGATCAGGTTGGCAGGAAGAACAGTTAAGAGGTTGTTGCTATAGGACTAGTAAAAGACAGCAGCTACTTGAATTAAGATAGTAGTTGTAGAGACAGGGAGTGGATGACAATTGGACAAATATTCAGGGAGCAAAATAGATAGGCCTTGACACTGGTTTTGATTTTAGAGAATCAAGTGTTAGAAATGATTCCAGATTTTCTGGCTTGTGCAGTAGGGTGGCCAGTGGTGCCATTCACAAACGTGGTGAAAACTGGAGAAAGACCAGGTATGGGTAAAGATTAAATATATGTTAAATGAGCACTTTTGATGTATTTCTGAGACCTCAAAGTAGACTCTGGGAGCTGGCAGTGGAGCAAAATGTGTCCTAAGCCTTGTCTCTTGTGTTTGGTGTGGGCAGAAGCTCAGTGGCAGTGAGCTGAGGTTTAAATGCAGGGAGAAAGAGAAGAGCAGGGATTGCTAAATCAGATTCCCCTGTTCTGTCCCCATGAAAGGGAGGGAGACTGTCATAGGTGGTCTACACTAAGGAAAGCAGGAAGCACTTCTGGAGGAAGGGGAGTTTCAGAGACCTTCTTTAAATACTCAGAACTCTTGAGGTATTTTGCTATTTGGGGGGTACCCTGAATTGGAACAAGTAAGCTCAAGATCGTCTGATTTCTATGGTTCCTCCAATTCCTATCCTACTCCCATTGCTGATCCCCAATTTATACACAGATTGTATAGTGGATGTGGCCTCAGGAAATCAAAAGGTCCTACAGTGCAAGTCATTCCAAATCTTACTAAATGACCTTATGTTCCTTTTTTCCTCATGGATTCTATAATCTGTTGAAGAAGGGGGAAAAGAGCATTTTTTTTCTTTATTTTTATACCTCATTAGTGAATCCTAACCATACTCTGCCTTAGACCCCTTTTCCATCTCAGTCTGGTTCTCAGATTCTTAGAAAGGACAATGGATCTTTAAATTCACTCAGTTTGTGCTGGGAAGAGGCCAAAATTAGTTAGCGTCCCATTGATACTCAGTTGGAGTAGCCTTCTAGTTGTACAATCTAGGGAAGGCATTCACACCTCCTCCTCCTCTTCTTTTCCTAGTTTGGAACATTCTGGCTTGTGTTTTGCTCTCCCTGTAAATATGAGAGAAAATAAAAGACACTATTCAGCCTCCTTTGTCTGAAAAGTCTGGCAGTTCAGTGGTTTTCTTTAAAGGGGGCCCTCATTTGTAACTAGCTTTGCCATTAACGGAAATCAATCTGAATGTCCTATTGTGCATCTTTTTTCTTTCCTCACAGTCTGAACTTGTCTTTGCCAAGTTTTCGAGCTGAACCTGAAAGACCCTCTCTCATTTTCCCTGTTCCCTGCCTCCAGCCCCATTGACTCCTAGCACAGCTTTCTCAGGGAGAAAGGCTGCAGAGTGTGGATAAGGAGGAACTCGACCTACTCTGCTAACCCAGTGGCCTGAGCCAATCACAAAGCGGATTGGAACCTCATTTGAGCCCCCCTTCCCACCCCCTCCCCCTGGCAACAGCCTCCAGTAAAGGGGGACACTGGAAGGGTGTGTTTGCAATTCAAATCCTTGGCTTTCTGCCTGCATCTTTTCCAAATAAGAAGGCAGGAGCTGCTGTGAGGTGCAAAGGGGTCTTCAGAACTGCAGTGGCAATAAGATCCAGAGATCCTCCCTCCTGTCTCTTTTATCTGTCTTCAAAGCAAAAGGAAAGGGCAAGGATGGTGGAGGCTTTCTGTGCTACCTGGAAGCTGACGGACAGCCAGAACTTTGATGAGTACATGAAGGCTCTAGGTAGGTAAAAATAAGATGTGCTGTTCTCTCCTTAACCTGAAGCTTCAGTAGTGCCAATTCCTTTTTTTCTCCTATTAGATTGCCAAGCGACAAAGAAAGATCATGTTGTCATAACTGAATCCTAGGCTATGCATTTCCCACTGAAGGGATTTTTAATGTGGCGTTTGCCTGCTTTCTTGCCCAGGGCTAAATAACAGTGCATTTGGTAGTCTGGGGGAGGATGTGAAGCTTCTGTGCCTTTTTGTTTTCAGCATCCACTTATCATTTGTGCATCCAATTAAGCATCCGCGTATTATAGCTCATCAGTAGTCATACTGCATAATTAACGGACTAAACGTGTCCTGATGAAACTTACACTCGAGGGCCTGGATTCAGGATAGGAAAGCAGATTCCTGCTATGTGAGTTATTTTGGAAGTCGCTGCTAACTGCATTGCTTTTTTAGGTGTGGGCTTTGCCACTAGGCAGGTGGGAAATGTGACTAAACCAACAGTGATCGTCAGTCAGGAGGGGGACAAAGTGGTGATCAGGACACAAAGCACATTCAAAAACACAGAGATTAGTTTCCATCTGGGAGAAGAGTTTGATGAAACCACTGCAGATGACAGAAACTGTAAGGTAAGGACCGCTCCTTCTCTGGGGTGGGGATGGGGAGGAGGGAATAAAAAGAGATCCCTGATGTTTCTCGTGTTTAGATGATGGGAGTAGAGAAAGTTCTCAGTATTTCAGTTCAGAGAGGACACCACCAGGATTAATTTTGCATTCTAGTGCACATATGTGGCTACTGGCTATAGCTCAAATCTCAAATCTATCTGTCTCTTACTCTACATTTTTCTTTTCATATTTGTATTTCAGAAAGTAAGAGTGTTCATTTAAAATAAAGATTGTATTTTGTTTAATGTCGCTGATTGCCTCATATTAACGAAACTGTTTGCCTCATCTGAAGGCTTTGTTTATAAGAGTAGAGTGACTAGTCTGAGAGTACTTGTTCAGGACTTTTATTTCTAACATATGAAATTTTTGCATCTAGATGTACACACTTCAATGAAATTATGAATTATTAGTTTACTATCATAATGACTCTAGAAGCCACAGAAGATATGGTACTAATATGATAATTAGTTGATCACCATTCATTCAATTCTATAATTCCTTCAAAAACCACTTCACTTGACTTTCATCTCAGAAATTTAATCTGTACCTTTTGCTATGTTCTGCATTTTGTTGTTGGTCTCAGTCTGTTGTTAGCCTGGATGGAGACAAACTTGTTCATGTACAGAAATGGGATGGCAAAGAAACAAATTTTGTAAGAGAAATTAAGGATGGCAAAATGGTTATGGTAAGTAAAGGCAGTTCTCCCTTTGTTTCTTCTTGCTTTTCACTCCTCTCCTAGTTCCCATCCCCTTCTCTCTCTCCCACCCTTCTTTAATAACAGTAAGTCTCCAGCAAGCTTCTTTGATCATGTGTAAAACAGAAGACATAAAAATGTCCTTGTGAATTGTATCATCAGCTATGCTTCTTTAATTATAGAAAAAAAAGAAAAATTCTATGCAAGCGTGGTTTTCAGAAGTTTCCATCGATTTAGCTAAAACTGTCAAAGAAAGAATTTGTGTAGTATTACTGTGAATGTCTAAACCTCAAATGAAATCTAAATATAAAAATATTCATGAAAACATATGAATAAGACTGATAAATTACTATGAGTATCAAGTTGACTGAATATCCAAAAAATTACTTTACAGCTACTGTAATAAATAAGAGATCTTGACACTTTTTATATTTTAGTTTATGCAGGTTCCATAAGCTCAGTGCAGATAATTTAGAATATAACAGAAAAGTGTAGTTTCTCCTTAGAGGGAACCATTTTGATGTTACTTCCTTCTAGTCTTTCTTTTGATGCATCGTGCCTTGTAAATATTTCCATTCAATACCAGTAGTCATGTAAAAACTATAAAAATATAAAATTAAAATCTCTAATGATGTAGTAGCATCATAAACTGGGGAAAATGTTATGCATTAATCTAACATTCTAGACACATTTTTGTGAACTGAGTAATGGTATTTTGATGACATTGAAATAGTCAATATATCATTTTGGGGTTTTTTGGGGGTGGGTGGGTATTGCTTTACCTATTCCTTCTAAGATAATAGAAGAAAGGGCTTTTTTGTTTTTGTGACTTAAGGAAATTGACTGCTGTTTTTTCTCTTCCCTTTAACTGTTGCAATCAGGGCTGTTCTAGATTGAGACACAGGGCTTACGTTATTCATACTTCTTTCCATGGGACGGGAAGAGAGGGGCAGTGTTCCTCTTATGGTAATGAATATTTGCCCACATATTTCTGCAGTGATCATCAAAAGAAAGGATTTGTTTATAAAAGATTCAGTCTGAGCTTCTCCTTTATGCTTTTATCTCCATTTCCCACCCCCCACCCCGAAGACGGAAAAGTGGATAGCTTATAACTGACTGATCAGGCAAGACTGAGTTCAAAAAAAGGAGATTAAAACAATGAATGACAAGGGCATGCTATGCTCTTGAAAATCATGTCAATCCATGTAAATAACAAACCCTAAAAAAACTCCTAGATTTTGTAAAGAGATTTTATAGAAATTCTTCCAGTCCAATTTGACGTAAAAGTCCATGTTCCACGTTACACCTACCCAGGCACGTAGGCTCACATCAGCTGAAATATGACAACCAAAGCAATGAGAACATTTGTACATTTACTTTTCCTGATGACTTTGACACAAGTCATTCCAAATACCATTTCCCCAAATGATTTGGATTTTCTAAAAATTCTTCACAATTTATGAGATGAAAACCTATTATAAATTCCATTCACTTTCAAAGCAGACAGCTAATTTGATTACCCCGATAATTTAAGGGAAAAGGAATTCTTTTGACCTGAATCTATTTAGTTAATGTCAGTTTTTTTGCTTCATTTTCCTTTTAGAGACATAAACTATATATACATGTTATTATTCACTCAGTAAATAAAGTTTCTTTTCTTTTTATTTTAAGAAAGGAAGAGCTTATGTAGCATTTAATGTTTGTCAATGACATTATTCGTTTGCATAATATGTAAATTATATATGATCATCTTTAGAAAGTTCAGCTACTGATATTCTTGTATAAAAAGACTTGATTCTTTTTGCATCTTTCAGACTCTCACTTTTGGTGATGTGGTTGCTGTTCGCCACTATGAGAAGGCATAGAAAGGTTCCTGATCTGGGGTTCGAAAAGCTCTACAATTTTTCTATTTACTCAAGTCTCAGTGTTATCCTGCTATTACAGCATGGGTGATCACGAATTAAAAGGTTATCTTTGTTGTGGAGGTGGAAAATGGTGCTTTAAAAACTTGTTTTAAAACTTTTTACTGCAAATAGCCCAATTTTGATCTGCAGATTTATCATGTTTTATAATTCACGTTAAGATGTTAAGTCACATTTTTAAAATAAAGAAGTAAATACATTTTATAATTTCCATTGAAAAGTAAATTAGATTCAAATAAAAATTGTATACCCATGAGAAATTTTGTTGTTGTTTTTAATGTCACTAATCTGGTGGTTTTAATATTAGATATTAGATATTAAATATTTAATATTAGATATTAATCTGATTAATATCACTAATCAGGAGGTTTTAGACAAAATAGCCTTTCTTACTGTATAAAATAAAGCTGGAAAAGTGCTAACTTTTAAAAAATATTACTAACAAAGTGCTAACTTTGTTTAAAATATTAATTAAAAAGAAATCAGCAGAAGCCTGGGGAAAAGTGGAAATGCCACAGTTTTGGTTGGGACTTCCATAGAGAACCTGTGGCAATCAGAAACAGGCAGGCAGATGAAGCAAAATGATATACACAAAAATGTCTTATTAAAAATAGTCAAAATATCACACAATCAAAATGTCATATATTCAAGTTTCCTATTGAAAAGTAAACAGGAAAATAAAATGAATTTTACCCTGGATTATAAAGATGTGTTTCCAGACAAATACTTTGAGCTGAACTAAGTCAACAAAAGTGCTAAAATGGAGTGCATAGAATGTGTATTAAGGCTTCCAAATTCCCTTTAAAAAAATTTTTTTTTAGTAGAGAAAACTAACTTTATTTTATTTTTCTAACTTGTTTTATTTTTTACTTTTTAAAATTTACATCCAAATTAGTTAGCATATAGGGCAACTATGATTTCAGGAGTAGACTCCTTAGTGCCCCTTACCCATTTAGCCCATCCCCCCTCCCACAACCCCTCCAGCAACCCTCAGTTTGTTCTCTATATTTATGAGTCTCTTCTGTTTTGTCCCTCTCCCTGTTTTCGTATTATTTTTTGTTTCCCTTCCCTTATGTTCATCTGTTTTATCTCTTAAAGTCCTCATATGAGTGAAGTCATATAATTTTTGTCTTTCTCTGACTAATTTCACTTAGCAGAATACCCTCCAGTTCCATCCACATAGTTGTAAATGGCAAGATTTCATTCTTTCTGACTGCTGAGTAATACTCCATTGTATATACATACCACACCTTCTTTATCCATTCATCCATCGGTGGACATTTGGGCTCTTTCCATACTTTGGCTATTGTCGATAGTGCTGCTATAAACATGAGTGTGCATGTATCTCTTCGAAACAGCGCACCTGTATACCTTGGATAAATGCCTAGTAGTGCAATTGCTGGGTTGTAGGGTAGTTCCATTTTTAGTTTTTTGAGGAACCTCCATACTTTGCTTCCAGAGTGGTTGCACCAGCTTGCATTCCCACCAACGATGCAAAACAAATCCTCTTTCTCCGCATCCTTGCCAACATCTGTTGTTGCCTGAGTTGTTACTGTTAGCCGTTCTGACAGGTGTAAGGTGGTATCTCATTGTGTTTTTTATTTGTATTTCCCTGATGATGAGTGATGTTGAGCATTTTATCATCATCAGTTGGCCATCTGGATGTTAATTTTTGTTTTAATATTTATTTATTTTTGAGACAGAGAGAGAGAGACAGAGTGTGAATGGGAAGGGGCAGAGAGAGAGGGAGACAGAATCCGAAGCAGGATCCAGGCTCTAAATCAGCACAGAGCCCTACGTGGGGCCTGTGGGCTTGAACTCACAAGCTGTGAGATCATGACCTGAGCCAAAGTCAGCTGCCCAACTGACTGAGCCACCCAGGTGCCCCCGAATTATTCCCTTTGTGTGTGTGTGTGTGTTGCAGTTGTTGAAACTGAGTTACCCAAGGGAAAGTAAATACCTATTTGTAACTGGCTAGGGTTTGCCTTTGTAAGTAGAAACAAACAAATGTTATTTTATATTTCATCATTTATTAAATGCATTTTATCCATTTTCCCAAACCAACAATGTGAAGCAGGTAAGGCAGATACTGTTATTTTTACTTTACTGATGAGGAAATTGAATATCAGATTTACCTGTCCATGTTCTCATGATTAGTGAATAATACTGAGAACTGCAAACCTTGTGATTTTCCCTTTCATTTATTGTCAAAAAAGCACAAGATTTTAGTTTCCCTGATCACTACTTAGGAAATCGTTCCTCTGTTAGCCTCTGCGAGGCAAATAGGGTAAATATTTTTTCAGGAAAAAATAGGTAGTATTCATTTTTTTAACGTTTATTTATTTTTGAGACAGAGACAGAGCATGAACGGGGGAGGGTCAGAGAGAATGGGAAACACAGAATCCGAAACAGGCTCCAGGCTCCGAGCTGTCAGCACCAAGCCTGACACGGGGCTCGAATCCACAGACCGCGAGATCATGACCTGAGCTGAAGTCGGACGCTTAACCACTGAGCTGCCCAGGCGCCCGGTAGTATTCATTTTTAATCAACCAGGTGATTTCAGTTAATTTCTATAATTCAACGCCCAATTAACTTACAGATATCAGCATGAGGGAACTTACTTTAACTTACAAAATTCACCATAATGAAACTATTATCTGACTATTGGATTTAGGATTACTTTATTACTATAATGAAGAGTAGAGGAAACTAAAGTGCAGCTACAGGATTTAACATTTGAATACAATTAGTACTGAATGCCAGGATAAGGTTGGCTGAGATGACCATTCCTAAAACTAGAGAGTCTACCTTTGTCTTAAAAAGCATGAAACAGAACACTGAGAGTGTTTGCTCCCAATTGTTCAGGCAGACTTCATCTTTGCTTCTGTTGGAAGAATGCTTTCTCTTGATGATTCCAGCCTCTGCTCCAGTAGAAGCAAGGGTTCTGGCCTCTCTGCTCTTAAGAATACAAGGCCATGGATAGGGATTCACCTTCAGTTGACTATTATTAGGCCAAATAACATCCTGCTGGCATTTATTTCCATAACAACTGCCCTCCAAGTGAAGAATGGGAAGGGTTTTGGGTGGCCTAAATGAGAAACAATTACAATTACAATGACAATCACAAAGATCAAAGGTTGCAGTGGTGTACCAAATATATTTTTCTGGGAAGATAATTAACAAATATTTTTTGCTTCCTAAATCTTTACAAGGTAGTTGCAAATCATTTTTCTTCGAGCAGTATTCTAGCTCATATACTGACCTACCAATAGTACTAACTTTTCTGGTTTGTCCTTTTTGTTTTTGTTTTTAACATAGTTAATAGAAAAGGGAAAATTCCCAAGCCCAAAGGCAATTTGACCAACAGGCCCTGGAGAAATGTTTGTGAAATCCCAAGGTCTTAAAGTTGCGAACTTGACTAAAAGTGGTCTTGTGAAATCCACACTTGCACCCCTGATGATGAGTAAGGAGCAGTTTCCATCCTGTCATATGTGTTCTCTCACCCAGATACACACCCTCACAACAAATGACTCCTCCATCTGGACCATGAGGACCTATAAATTCATGTCCAAGGTTAAGATGAAAACCCACAGATGTTGAGGCACTATAGCTTTGCACTAGAGAGAGTAGGTATAAAGGAAAACAAAGCAGAGGGAGTAGAAGGGAGAATGATGTTCCTATCCATTGTCTTTTAAGGAATTCAAGCATTTTTTAGGTTTCAAAAGGTGCTGGAGGTAGTTTATGCTTACTTACTGAAGACTGTTTCACAATCAATTCACTTCCAGTAAAGCTTATTGGAAATTGGGGGAGAAGAGCTAAAATTGCTATTTTTACACTTTAAAAAATCATTTTCCTAGTATTCAAAATGTTTGGGTTAGAAACACACAAGTTATTTTGTTGTCCTTAAAGTTATTCTCTCTCATCTGTCATTTTTCCCCCTGCCCATTTTCCTCCATACTTTTGAAGTTGTAGACTGAGAAATTCCAAACACCATTCTGTCCACCATTGGAAAACATTTTGGTTCTAGAAAGGCTTTTCAATTATCCTAAAACTGAGGCAGGACTTAACCACTCTGGCAGTACATGAAACAAAATGGAGGCACCTTGATTACTATTTCAAAGCCTCTTTCATGTGGCACTTTCCCATTAAATTACACAGGATACAATATAAGGTTTCCTCTGATGGGAAACAAATACATTTTATGACCTCTTTTATGAAGTTAGTCATCCTGCAGGATATTTTTTTCTCCCAAGGAATTCCACATCTTTATCTTAAAGAGACCAGCACCCTCATAAATGGTTAGAGAAGAAACACAGAACCTGAAACAATTTGGGGATCTTGGCCCCATTGTCAGACTAAGTAACTTTAAAAATTCTTTAGGAGAGTAAAAGCAACTGGCTCTACTTATGCTTGTCATGTGTCTCTGGACTGCATAAACCACAGTTCTGAGACGTTCTAACTCAGGTGTAAACAAACAAACAAACAAACCCCCTAAACAAACTAAAAACCAAGACCCTGTGTCTTTTTTTTTAATTTTTAAATGTTTTTTTATTTTTGAGAGAGAGGGAGAGAGGGGCAGAGTGTGAGCAGGGGAGGGGCAGAGAGAGAGGGAGCCACAGAATCCACAACAGGCTCTAGGCTCTGAGCTGTCAGCACAGAGCCCTCTGCCAGCTCAAACCCACCAACCCTGAGATCATGACCTGAGTGGAAGTCAGACACTCAACCGACTGAGCCACCCAAAAGCCCCTAAAATCCTGTGTCTTTGAGCAGTGGTTCTCAAACATCCCCATCACTTTAGCATCACCTGGAGGGCTATTAAAAACACAAATTACTGGACCATTTTTACACTCCTTCCTGAGTTTTTGATATAATTGGTCTGGAATAGGACCTAAAAATTTTCATTTCTTACTAAAATTCCCAGGTAGTGCTGATGCTTCTAGTCCAGGGACCGCCCTTTGAGATAGCTGTGCTATCCAAAACTTCTGCTGCCCTCCTCCAAATTCTCATGCTTCAAGGTTCTCTGCATGTCTTCTGCAGCAGAGCCCCATCTGTTTAAGGCCAGGCAGCATTTAGGGAAGATGATCTGCTTGAAGTGTGTGCCCAAGCACATTCCTTCCCTGGCCAGTCATTGATGGAAGGCATAAGAGGGCAGATCATCGCTAGACAGTTGCTGAAGGTCAAACGAGCTGACCTTTTGCGGAATCTGCCCTCGCACGTGACTGCAGGGCGTCTACACCCTCACCCTTCTTCTGCCTTCTCTCCACCCCCAAGCCAGACAGCCTCAGTCTCCCAGGCCGGTGGCTTTGACCCGTGATGGCTCTGCTGGGCGCGCTTGTCTGCTGCCTGTTGCTCGCCTGGCGTGGCAGTCCCGGGTTCGGCCTGCCCCTGGCGCCCGAGAGTTCAGCTCCGGCTGTGGGTGAGTCCGCGACCCCTTCCCTCCCGGGAGCTGCCCGAGAACAACGGGCCAAAGCGCCCGCGCGAAGTCTGGAAAAGTGCGTGGGGGCAGCAGTGCGCCGCGGCCGAGGCTCCGGGGAGTGGAGGGGAGTGGAGCCAGACGCGCCGGGCGCGGGGAGGGCAAGGGCAACTGCGGGAGGAGAGCGCCCGGCGACCAGCGGAAGGTCCCGGTGGCTGGAGAAAGTACCCTTGGCCAGTGGGGGCGCTGCAAGGAGCTGCGGGAGACTAGGTTCCTCTGCGCGTTTGTTCCGGGGGCGGGAGGAAGGAAATGTGCACGTCTCAAGCAGAACCGAAGCTAGAAGTTGGATGTCCCTCATTCCCACGGGCCCCGAATCTGCCCAGAGCACAGGGAGTACGGAGCTTCCTCTTCCCCATAGGGGTGTACATTTCAGTGGGACTTCTAGTATCTTCTGTCCTGCCCGCCGGGTTTGTTGGCCTTTTCTTCTTACTCCTCCTGCCAGAGTTTCGGTGCTACGCACCTCTTAGTCTACGTTAGAACTCGTGGGGCCTTTATTTCACTTTACCTGGATGTTACCGGACTGTCTGTGGGCGGGATCAATTTTAATCATACTTAACAAGTTTAATGCAATCCCTTTTGTGGTCCGCCTGGGACCAGCGGCATCAGCGTCACCCAAACTTCTTAGAAATGCAGGTTTTCAGCCCACTCCAGACCTATGGAATATGAAACTCAGAATTGGGACCCAACAACTTGTTAAACAAATTTTAGATTTTAGGGTGCCTATTGAGCCTTCCCTTTCAAAGGTCAAGGTAACCCCACCTGCCTGACACCCTTTGAAAAGAATTGTTCTGTTCTTTAGAGGGGGGGAATTTTGATAGGTGGAATTCTGTTCTGTGTTTGGGGACTTAGCCGCCTCTGAAACTTAGCACAGTGCTTGGTGCTGTTCTCTGACGCTTTTGCTTTCTCACAAGGCTCTGGAAATGCTCTGAAAAAAATACCTCCTCTTTGCGTGAGAGCCAAGTTCTCGTGACTCAGCTGTCAGGTTGAAAGCAAGAACTGTGAATCTGGTTTCTTAACTGTCAGTCATAACGAGAAATCGTCCCCAAATACTTATGTATGTTGGTTTCTGCTTTTATTGAAGCTTGTGTTGTTTTTCTTTAGTTAGGTGACTGTTCAGGATTTTGAAATAAAATGTCCCAGGTTGCTACCCATTGGGAATACCCATTGGCAGATTTACTGTTTGGTTTTAAGGATCTGATTGCTTAAGTCCTCAGCAACAACTTTGTGGTGTCTAGGGCAGCTCCACTTACACCTCCCCGTTTTCATATGGAAACTAGAAGGCTGAGTCACTTAGGGAGGAGGAAGGGATGGGGTTCAGAGACTTGCTGAAGTGTTGACTCAGCAGTTTCGCATTGGCTATATTATTTTACATGTTTTCTACTTGATGTGACACTCTCTCTCTTCACCTGACCCCATCCGGAAATGCTTCCTTTGTAACACTCACCATAACTGGCCTGTGCTTAATTGGTGTGTGTGTGTGTGTGTGTGTGTGTGTGTAAATTCCCAGTCTCAACTTTCTGTTCTGTCAAGTCTCAGTGGTCAGAGGACAACAACCCAGGAGACTTCACCTGGGTGTGTTTGTCCACATCTCTGATTAGAGTTAGTAGGTCAAGGCCTGCTGAGGTATTTGGTAGGAACTGACATTATAAACAAAAAACCAAAAATACCTATTTTAAACAATTCAGATGTGTCCAAACATCTGAATTATTGTTTACTAGTTTTTTTTAGGATAGATTACAATTTTTTTTAGCTAAACCATAAGTTTTTTAGTATATAATGTTGAGCATTTATCTAGGTATATTAACAACACACACATGTATACACACATACATTTGTGGAAATCTTCTTAAAGGTTATCTGCAGAACAAGAAAGAAATCATTGTGTGGTGAAATGAACTTTGGACCACAAATCAAAGAATCTGTAGTGGAGTAGGGCTTGGCCAAAGGCCAGGTCTGTGGCCTTAGACACACACACACACACACACACACACACACACACACACACACAGAGCACTTTATATATAATTTAATTAGAAGTGGAAGGTAAGGCCTCCAGAGGTTCATTATTCATAAATCCCAGGTTAAGAACCTGTCAGAACTTTTGGCTTCTATTTAAAGACTTTCTTCAGTGCATCCAAATAATTACCTCCTCACTTATCTGTCTGGTGGTGCAGTGTAGTGGAAAGACTGCTAGACTGGGAGTCTGGAGGGACTGGTTCTAGTTCAGCTCTCATTAATGAGTCACCATGTGATCTTGAGGAAATCCTGAAATCTGCCTGTGCCTCATTAAGGAATGTTTACTGAGGGCCTACTATAGGTCATGTTCTAGATGCTGAGGACATACAAATCTAGGTACTGGAGATGTATTCTTAATGTGTTTCCAGTTTTGGTTTATAAAATTTTAGTATACTTATTATCTCATGTCCCTTAATTGTCACAGTATCTCATGTAGGTGTTATGTATTTTATGTGAGGCAAGTGACACGGAAGGACAGTTGAATGTGAGCACACATAGAGGCAAGTGATACAGTGGTTAAGAGCAACATGGAATCCGGAATCAGACTTCCTGAATCTCTATCTTGACTCTGTTGTGTATGACACATGTGACTTGGACTTAATCTCTGTGTCCTTATCTTTAAAATGAAAATAATGATGAGTTAATACATGTAAAACATTAAAAAAGGCAATAAACTTACAGTAAGTACCTGATAAATTTTAAGTGTTACTTGGAAATGAAGAAGTTCAATCTCAAATTCAGGCTTAGGGTTACAAAATAAAAACAGTATAACTTTTTTTTTTAAATGTTTATTTATTTTTGTGAGAGAGAGAGCGTGAGCAGGGGAGGGACAGAGAGAGAGAGAGAGAGAGAGAGAGAGAGAGAGAGAGAGAGAGACACAGAATCTGAAGCAGGCTTCAGGCTCTGAGCTGTCGGCACAGAGCCCAACGTGGGGCTTGAACTCACGAACCATGAGATCATGACCTGAGCTGAAGTCAGACACTTAACTGACTGAGCCACCCAGGTGCCCCGTCAAAATATTAACAGTATAACTAACACTGAGGTTACTAGATGCCAGGTATGTTCTAAGAGCTTTACTTCTACCAAGTCACTTAACCTTCATACAGAAGGCAGTAATATTCTTTCCATTTTGCAGATAAAACAAGCCAGGATCACACAGCTAGATTAATAAATAGAGCTTGGATTTGAAGTCAGGTAGTCTGACTCTGGAGTTCCCCATCTTAACCATAACACTATACTGTTCTGTGTATAGCTTATTATACCTTAATATTCTACAAATCATTAAAAACATGTTTAAATAAAATTGAGATGCACTATATATTTATACCTCAAGGAAGGACAGCCTCCAGGATGATTCTGAGCTATTTGTCAACCTCACTTTGTGTGTTGGATACAGTAAGTCTGGGCTAGAAATGGAAGCTGGAGTATTTTCTGCATTAAAGAAGAAAATAAATTACTCTTGGCATGTATTTTCAAATGGGGATAAGATACAAAGTAATTGATCATAAAGACTGTTTTATGTCTACTTTCTTCTGGATCTCTTGTCTACCATGTCTTAGCAGTGAACTTAAATATGTTGTAAAATCATAATAATGTTGTGGAGAAAAAACAACCCAAATATAACTTAACGTTTCCACCCTAACAAATTAACGGTTTTCAGTTTTTTACTTTCTTATCCCAGCTTTGGGTCCTATTCAGGTGTTTGCTCATATACATACATAGCTTTTATCATCTTTGTATAGGTAGATAAAAGTTTGCATTCTACTTGTTTGCTCCATGTTTCTGGTGTAGTATGTGCTGCTATGTCATTTCTGATATAAACTAGTCATAATCAGAGTAAACTCCAAATTCAAAGTGTGAAAAGCCTCAATACTAAAATAATTTATTAATTGCATATGAGAAGGCAGCAAAATCATAGAAGATATATGTAACTTATGTATACACAAGCTGGAGGGCCTTTCGAAGTGGGGCTCAGATTCTGACTGTGCTGTTTGTTAGCTGTGTATACCTGAGCAGATTTCCTAATGGACCCAGCTTTCATTTCTCCCCTCTAAAATGAGAACAGTGATTCCTACTTCAAGAGAGTGGTTTCGAGAATAAAATGGCATAGTATATTTAGTTTCTTTATTATAATGCCTGGCACAAATGCTTAATAAAGAGAGACACTACTCTGAATATTAGTACTACTATTTCCTTTAATTAAAGAATCTTTCCCATGGTATCCAATGGGTTCCAGGTTTCTCACTGAAAACCGAGTGGAAGCATCCTCTTTAACAAATGCTTTCCTTAACATTATCAACATTTGATACAAGTGTATGCTAGAAGATGTTCCTATATTTAGTAGCTTTTAAGAGCCTCTGGAAATTCCTACTTTTGGTTTAAAGCTAGTATTAAACATTTATACTCTTTTTCCATTAATGTTGAGAGGCCAGGTTTTACAAGAAATTAGGAGTGAGATTTAGTTTCTGGTTTTGCAATCTATCCACTCTGTAACCCAAACAGACCACATCATGTTTCTATGTTAGTTTTTCCACAAGAAGCACATAAATAAATTCTAAAACCATAAATTCTGCAAGGAAGGAAACATACTATTAATACACAATATTATTATTGACCCATCTGAAGTATGTCTCCCTGTATTTCATTATGCAGTTTACGTTTGTTACATAGTCTTTTTTACGTAGGCACGCCGTCAGTGAGCTCATCAGTTCTGACCCATGTAAATAGTAAATTTTAGTAAATTCTTCCCACTATCTTTGGGATCCTCATCTACTGACAGGAAAGTATTGTATTTACTTTCAGAGCAAATGAACATTTAAATTACTAGGGTTTTACTCCATCACAGGGAGGAGTAACTGTCTCCAGTCTTACTGTAAATATGTGTATGGGAATACCTAAAGGGAAGTAGATTTAACACCATTTCTTTTCTAATCAACAGGACAGTTTTGGCATGTGACTGATTTACACTTAGACCCTACTTACCACATCACAGATGACCACACCAAAGTGTGTGCTTCATCTAAAGGCGTAAATGCCTCCAATCCTGGTCCTTTTGGAGATGTTCTGTGTGATTCTCCATATCACCTTATTTTGTCAGCATTTGATTTCATTAAAAATTCAGGACAAGAAGCATCTTTCATGATATGGACAGGGTAAGTGAGTATATAAATACTGTTAGTTGCTCAATATTTATCTACAGTGACCTAAGCTTCATTAGAATGCTGAATTCCTACGAATATTAATTAATTAGGTTTTGTTTTGTTTTGTTTCTGGTTTGTTTTTTTTTTTTTTGAGAGAGAGAGAGGGCACAAGTGGGCAAAGGGCAGAGGTAGAGAATAGCAATTTTGTAAACATTATCTTCTGGTGGCATAATTAATTAATTCTGTCTGTCATGATGACAGAGTGATAAGGTTTGTATTCCCTATGCCTGCAGTAATGACCGGTGCTATTTAACTAATGTTTAAATTATACCTCATTTAACATTTGCATTTGATATTATTATCCCCATTTTACAGATGAAGAAATGAAGGCTGGGCATCTAAGTAACTTGTTCAAGTGTACACAGCTAGTAAATGGCAAAGCTGGAATTTGAATCCAGGCATTTTAGCTCTGGAATCTGTGCTTTTAATTGCTCAACTATTTGCCTCTCACAAATCTTCAGTCAAGCAGTGTAATAGGCTGAGATTTCCTGCTTATCTGTTGTATCACACAGTTTTTAAAATGGGATACTCTGTGGGAGAAAGATAAATGAAGAGTCGTTTATCAGCTCTTTTAATAATCATCTGTTGTTTTATCGTGGAAGTGTGCAATGATAATACAACCAGGCATCATGCATGTCTAGTGACTTTTTACAGAAGTTGATTTTGCTATGATTCTGTCTCCTTTGCAGGGATAGCCCACCTCACGTTCCTGTGCATGAACTCTCAACAGACTCAGTCATAAATGTGATTGCTAATATGACAACCACCATCCAGAGTGTCTTTCCAAATCTCCAGGTTTTCCCTGCACTGGGTAATCATGACTATTGGCCACAGGTAAATTTGATGTAAACTCCAAAAGTGTTTCAAGGAATTTTCCCATTAGTACTGTCAAAATTCTGACAATAACTAGCTGATGATAAGACGTGGGAGTGGGGCTCATGGAGGTAGAGTGCACTGTTCAATAACCACTGAAGAAGGTAAGACAAGTGATTTGGGGACTTTAAAGTGATTCTCCCTAATCCATAAAAAGATATGTCCATAGTGAGTTTTGGAAGCAAATTGCCTAGTTTGTGGATTATTGATTCTTGTTTTCCCTCATAATCTTCCTCAGTTTCTACTTTCTTTTGAATAACAGTGTTGTTCATTCACATTTTATGATAAAGGTTGGCAAGGAAGGTTGATATTGACAAATGTTTACATTTTTCAGAACTTCTCTTAGGCAGACCAAGCTCCCCACGCTCTGATCATAACAAACTGTCATAAGAACCAAAGAGGGAAGTTCCTGTTTGGGCCCAGTTTATCTAATTAAGATACCACTCAAGACAGAGATTGTGTTTAGAATATTTGATGACCGATAAGCTAAGGCCTTAACCTATCAGTGTGGCGGTTTGTTAAATAGCCTGTGCATAACGGTCGGATACTAGCCCTGGCTGGAGGGTCCTGTTATACTAGTGTAGAATCTTAGATTTGGACAGATTCAAGATATCTCAGAGTTTTAGTGTTTTAGTCCAGGACTTGACACACTATGACCTGTGGTCCAAATTTGGCCTACCACTTGCTTTTGTTAATAAAGTTTTATTAGAACAGAGCCATGGCTATTCTTTCTGTATTGCCTGTGGCTGATTTCTGATTTTGCACTAGAACAGCAGAGTAGAATTGTGGCAAGAGAGACCATATGGCCCATAAGCTTAAAATATTTATTATTTGGCCCTGTATAGGAAAAGTTTGGTGACCCTTAGTCTAGATCAACTCTTCATTTTATGGATGAGAAAACTGAGTCCCCAAAATGTCAAGTTGCTTGTTCAAGTGGTCACAATCGTGTAGTGATAGAGCCCACATCCTGGATCTTTTGTGTTCAATTAGACTAACATTCTTGCATACATCCCTTGTTCTTGCCAGATTAACATACTCAGTATTCCTGAACACAATATTTACTTTCATGCCTCTCTGTCTAGATTTATCTTCTTGCTTAGAATATCTTTTCCATCTCAGGCCACAAGAATGCTTAGTGAGCATTTTGATCACCTAAATACAGGGATTTTGAGACGTTGTACTCTAGGATGAACTTGTTTCAAGTAACTTTTTGGCACTGGCCTCTGGGCTTGAGATGAACAATGTGTTAGTCTTTGTGAGTCATCCTCTAAACCAGTGGTCAACTTTGTTACTATTGAGATGTGAGACCACACAGGGAAGATGCTTGGGGATGAACAATCTCTAGAAACCAGGAGCTACCCACATTGTTTTTTATATGCTTTAGGTGACAGACAGATTGACATAGTGGAGAACATGTGGGGTTTAGAGCTGTATTTACTAGAATGTAAAGCCTTATCCTGCCCTGCTCCTGATAGCTTGGCCAACTTGGATAATTCGCTTAACGTCCTTGACCCATAAGTCATTCATTTGTAAATAGGAGCAATAACACCCACCCTCAGAAGTTTCCGTGAGAATTAGTGATATTACATGAATAGGGCGTAGCTTTCTACCTGGTACATATTATGCCCTCAATAAGTGGAGTGGTAGTTATTGGAGCAGTAAGCAGCAACATGTGGGATACGTTTTCCCTAACTCCTTTGGGGATTTGTTTTATTTTACTTTTATTTCTGTCTTTGTGAAGTTAAATCTTATAGTGATTCACAGATATAGATAATATACAAATTCTAAAATATATCCTATCGTATGTATAACTAGGGTAAATTGGGCAGCCCGTATACTTTAAAGAGTTAATTTTTTTTGTCTTTCTAGCTTGCGACTTTATATCTGAAAATCTTCTTTCTATTATTCTGCTTCCACCCTTCCACGCCAGTTTCAGGAATGTCAATGTAACATGAAAGCCCCACAACAAAATCTCCTACAGACTGTTAGCCGAGATGGAATTCTGGTGAATGTTAGTAACAAAACTGTTAGTAACAAATCAAGCAGATACTTTAATAAGTATTATTTCTCCATTAAAATCTCATAAACATACACATAAACATAACTACCTAAACATGCATATGTAGATGCATGTCCCCACCCATTACATCAGAAGTAGATATTAGTGTGGGCAGCCTAGGGACTCCTTCCAGTTGCCGCCCAAGGAGGCAGTCTGGGCCAGGGTCCTCATTTACTCCTACACTGGCAAGACTGGCGCCACCAAACTTATGGGTGGGTCACTTCCCATTATACCTCATTTCTCGGCACTGCACATGTCACAGCCAAAGAGTATTGAGATGATGGCATCGTACAATTAATAATTGGACATAGGAGTGACACTGGAAAGACCTGGAATTTAGACCAACCCAGGAACTGACCAGCTGTCCCTGAATGAATCATCTAACTTCTCTGATGCTCACATTTCTCATAACTAAAATTGAGAGAAAACTCTACAGTAATTTTATATAATTTTAAGATTTCATATGACCATTCCAGTATTTTGGCATCTATCCCAATACTTTGGGATACACATGGCTAACACTTTCAGATTTTTGATGATGATCATGTGACCAAGTTTTAATCAGAATCTGGGTTGTCCTATAAGTCATAATTTTTAGTATTCAGTATAATTTTCAGACAGAGGAGTCTGATATCTGACACAAATTAAAAATATACTAATAGTTCTAGTTAGAACAAGTCATTTAGTTATTACTTTCCCTGAATGTATTTCTGTTTTCATCGTGTATTAGGCATATGTATTAGGAACTAATGTGACTTGGGTGTCATCTTGGAAAATAACTAAGCATTTTCACTAGTGCTGATGGGAAAATTACTTTAAGAAATAGATCTATGTCACTAATATGCAGAAGAAAAGGAGGAGTGTGAAGGAAATGGCTTCTGTTTATTAATATAATTTTTAAAACAAGAAAATAGGAATAATTATTTAATTTCACAAGTGATTTTTGGATTTTTATTCAGTATGCACTTTCTTTTTTTAAATTTATTTTAAATTTAAAATTATTATTATTATTATTATTTTATTTTTATTATTAGAGATAGCGAGAGAGAGAAAGAGAGAGAGAGGCAGAGAGAGGGAGAGAAAATCCCAAGCAGGCTCCATGCTGGGCATGGAGCCCGACACAGGACTCAGTCTCACAACTGTGAGATCGTGACTTGAATCAAAGTCAGGGCTTGTTCACGCAACTGACTGAGACACCCAGGTGTCCCTCAGTATATACTTTCTTAAAGTTTTGGGTATTTTTTTCTTCCTTAAAGATCCTTAAAAAAAATTTTTTTTAAGTTTATTTATTTTTGACAGAGACAGATTGCGAGCATGAGCGGGGGGAGGGGCACAGAGAGAGAGAGACAGAATGCGAAGCAGGCTTCAGGCTCTCGGCTGTCAGCACAGAGCCCAACACCGGGTTCGAACTCACGAACCGTGAGATCATGACCTGAGCTGAAGTTGGACGTTTAACCGACTGAGCCACCCAGGTGCCCCGCAGAGCTAAGATCCTTTATTATAATGTGATAAAATAGGATGATAAAAATACTTTATGATAATAAAAATGTTTTATGTACACATTGCTTACAAAAAATCAAAACATGTTCATATAGAGACTTCTCCGAATCAAAAGCATGTGGTTGTCAGTCTTCATTCAGAAAGTTCAAAAGCTTTATACTGGTGTGAACATCTCAGAAGACTTTGTTTAATTCTAAAATCATGAAATTTTCTCCATTCTCTCAATGTGCTGTTCCAGGCCCTGTGTGTTCAGGCTCACACCTGCCTCTGTTTCTCTTTAATGAGCACACTCCCATATCCATCCTATATCCTGACCACGTGGCACAAGTGCTTTTTTTCTGTGTATAGCACTGTGAGGGTTGGTGTCTGGGCCATTGTCTTTATTTTGATGCCCTTTCTTGCCAACATGATGAAATCATTATTCAAGGGCAGGTTGATGTGCTTTCTTCACTCCCCCCCCACCCCGACTCTCTGGGCCGGACTCGATTGCTCATGCTTCTACCCTGCTAGAACCTCTATGATGGCACCTGGCACATTGTCTGACAGGTGATTGATTATATTTTTTTTTGTCTCTTTAACGAAGTTATACATTCCTTGAAGATGAAGCCTATCTAGTACTCATCCTTGCCTCTCCAGATGTCTCGTATAGTAGGAAATGCTCAAGTAATGTTTAAATTAGTTAATCTATGTATCTTTAAAGTTTCAATGGTGGATTGTATTGTTTGTGGCCAGGATCAACTGCCTGTAGTCACCAGCAAGGTGTACAATGCAGTAGCAAATCTCTGGGAGCCCTGGTTGGACGAAGAAGCTATTCATACTTTAAGGAAAGGTAAGTGAAAGATTTATTCATCCTTATTTTGTCTCTATTTTTATTCATGTTGTTCAGACTAAGATCTTTAATGTTTGCTTGGGTGTGTTCATTCTGGATGTGCCCATTTCTTTGGAGGCTGTAAGTCATGTTTGAAAGCTGTGGAGAGGCATGGATGGTGAGTGGGCCCAGGGCAAAGAGAGCAGGTCCAAGATCAGGTGCTAGCTCCAAAAGTACCACTGCAGCAGACCCTTGGGTGTTACCACCACTGGCTCACAGGTGTGAGGGCGATTTTGCCTTTAAGTCTCATTGCTACTAAGACTGTAGCAGGTCTGGTTTATCTGACATCTCTCCCATAGTAGTCTTTGGCATGGTCCACGTGTGTTCCTACTTTTGCATTTTGTACTTCACTATATCTCTCATCTTAACTTCCCAAACATGCAGAAGTAGGAGTTGATGCATTAATGTTTCTTTTCTAAAATTTGACACCTCATGACCTAGTGCCAATATCATTTTCATCTGAATATCGGATACAACTGTTGGTAGGTCAGTATGTGGAAGTCCCACCACTGGATCTGGCACACAGTCGGTTTTCAGTAAGTGATTCTTATTTAATGACAGCCTATGTATGTACAAACTAAATAATGAGAAATAAGTATCACCTTCCTGACTGGCTTGTAAACCATAATTAAGAGTTTGCTTTCATAGTCACTGTGAATCTGTGTACGTGTTTTTCTAGAGTGTGTCTTAAATTTGTTTTTGTAGGTGGCTTTTATTCACAGAAAGTTTCACCTAATCTGAACCTTAGGATCATCAGTCTAAACACAAACTTGTACTACGGCCCAAATATCATGACTCTGAATCAGACTGACCCAGCAAATCAGTTTGAATGGCTAGAAAAGACACTGAACACCTCTCAGCAAAATAAGGAGAAGGTAGATCCCAGAGACTAAAATCATCTGGGGATAAACAGGGGCTAAATTTGTGTATTTATTAACTCAAGTGGGGTCAGCTATTAATAAAGATATTAAAATTTGAAGATGTTTTCACATGAAACACCTTATGGTTTAATTAAATCTGCTGTGTTTGTTTTATTTTGCTTTGCTTTTAATGCTTTGATGACTGATTGACATCTGTTGATTAAAAAAAAATTGTGACCAAGATCACAGTTACTATATATCATTAACAGTGTAATTTAAGTGAGTCAAATGCAAGTAGAATGATACTAATAGTTTTATAATTTCATCGTTTTTTTTTTTTGGTAATAGGAGAGATGGTATATTTGCTTTCTAAATTTTAATTAATATACAGTACTTTTAATCTTGGATATCTAAATGTCATTTGGTTATGATACACGTGCAAAAAGATTCTCATCAGTCCTCATTATGTTTCTTTCTCCAGGTGTACATCATAGCACATATCCCAGTAGGATATGTGCCCCATTCAAGGAACATCACAGCAATGAGAGAATTGTATAATGAGAAATTGATAGATATTTTTAGAAGATACAGCAATGTCATTGCAGGACAATTTTATGGACACACTCACAGAGATAGTATTATGGTGCTTTCTGATAAAAAAGGTAATATGCTGTTCTGTGTGCATCTTCCCAATCCAAATTGCTAGAGCAAAGCAGTGAATATCCAGTAATTTTTACTGAACCAGTAAATTACAAGTTTCATTAAATCAACCTGCCAGCACCAGATTTTTCTGAATATCTTCTGTGTTTGTAAGGCAAGTGTCGATTTCCTATTTAGGCCTGCAGTTGGGTGTCTCCCTATTTGCTCCATGGGGCCACCAGCATTTGATAGCTATCAACAAAAAAGGCTCTGAAACCCTTAGCTCACTCAACTTTTCTTTTAGATTCTCAAGTTTAGAGAAATACTGCTGTTCATTATTTACTTCCTAGACTCAAGTGTCTTTTTATATGACTTGTTTTACTTCTCAGAATTTGAAGAGAAAAGCAGAATTCACCACTGGTTTAAAATAGATCAAACACTTAATTTTAAGGGATAATCAACATTGTCATCTACTCAGAATTAAAAGATAAGAATAGGAGAATCTCAGCATCAGACAAAACAATGATTACCTATTTTTAAAGATGACCTCCTCACGAGGACAGGAAACGGGGAGTTAATCAAATAAGCGTTCTTATTTCAGAATAGTCAGCCAGGAAAAAAAAATCAGTATTTATTTTTTTCAGCAATTGGGGAAAATTTTCAAAATGCTTTACCTCTTTCACCTACAAAAAGTAGGCTTGGTAAAAAATGACCATTTTTCAGCATTTGATAGCTTTTTTACTCAGAAATTCATTCCTGTAATAGATAGGTATAAAAGCATGGTGACCCCAATCAGGTTCTTATTATGTAATTATTGGCATATTGTTTTAGGTAGATGTACAGAACAAACTAGTTTTGTATTTGTGTGTATGTGTGTGTGTATACCTGTGATAACTTAGATTTTGTTATTATGAAAATTTTCAAATACACCTAAAAGAGAATAATTAAACAACGCCCCCCCCCCCGCCCACATACCATCACTTATATTTAACATCTATCAGGATTTTGCCACATTTGCTTTACCTATTCACTTCTTTATTCTTTTTTCTTTTTCTCAAGTATTTGAAAGTAAATCTCAAACATTAGATCCATTTTAGCCTACATGCTACTGTATACATTGCTAAAATATATGGCTAATTCACATAATTTAATTGTCATTTGGTCAGTTGTCATTAACTACATGGCTAATTATATAATTTACATACTAATACGATTCACTTACCTACCTAACAAGAGCAACAGTAATTTTTCAGTATCATCTAATACCAATCCATAATAAAAATTCCTCTATTTTCTCAAAAGTGTCCCTTTATAGTTGTTTCAAGTCAGGATTCATCAAGGATCATACATCATTTGGCTGTTATGTCTGTTAATCTCTTAATCTTGCATTTGTTTATATTTTTAGTAAAGATAAACTCAATTAAAAAATATGTTTATGTACATATGTTTTGTCCAGGAGGACCGGTAAATTCTTTGTTTGTGGCTCCTGCTGTTACCCCAGTGAAGAGTGTTGCAGAAAAACTGACCAACAATCCTGGCGTCAGACTATTTCAATATGATCCTCATGATTATAAACTATTGGTAAGTTGGCACAGTTTTGGAATTGCCCCCACATTTATGCATGTCTTTATAGTTTTCAATAGTTTAGTTGAATGTTTTCAGCTTAACTATGTACGTTGTTTCTATGTTGAAATCTCATGATGTCTGTCTTCTTTTTATATTTGGCTGGTCAGCACTTTCTCAGTATGGGCATTATGAGATCAGCCTTTGGGAGGTTGTTTCTGTCCTTCTAAGGACTTGACATTTGTTCAGTACATTGGGCAGGGCCTGATTTGGGGACTTGTACACATACTGAAACTTTTCACTAAGCCATATTTATTAATTACTCTTCTCTAGAACATAGCTGTGAAGGTGACTGTAGACTCCGAAACCATACTCCCCCAAGCATTCTTTTATCAAATTTCCTTATGTATTTCCAGCCTGTTCCTCTTTAAAATGAGGATTAAACTAAGTATTACTGACTTCACAGAATTGCTGTGAGGATTACATGAACAAATATGTGTAAAGCACTTAGAAAAATACTTGGCTTATAGTAAGAACTCAATACATGTTGGCAGCGTTTTTTTTGTAAATAAAAATGAGTTGGACATTTATCTTTGAGACAAAAGTTCTCTGGAGCTTGTACACGACTAGGTTTTAGACCAATTTAACATTGAAGGGCTGGGCTTTTTGCTTATAAGTACTGCCCCTTTTAATTAATATCATTTGAAAAGAATTTTCAATTAAAGTCTCTATTGATGTAAATGCATTTTTTTTCCCTAAATAAACTTAGTAAGAGGTAGCTCACTTGTCCCTTAGAGCATGTTTTTATGAAGAAAATAAGGCAAGGGAAATCAGATTTAATTTGCAAACATTTGATTAAATGAGGAAATAAAACAATTGACTGAATTCTTTATACAACTATTAGTTGCCTATTTTTGGATCTGAGCATCATACACACACACACGCACACACACATATATATATATTATATATGTATACATGTACATATACGTGTGTATGTGTATATGTATGTATGTGTGTATGTATATACACATACTGACATGGAAAGATGCCCTGATATAGCACTAATTATTTTTAAAAGTGCAAAACAGTGTATACATAGTATAGCTTAATTTTTTGAAAAAGCCAAGAGATAGTAAATCGGGTATACATATTCTAAATAATTATATTTGTTTTGTACATAATGTCTAGAACAACTTATGTCTTGACATACACTGGAGTGATGATAAATGTTTAACAAGTTGTTCACTGAGGGGAATAAACAACACTTTAATTATAGTGTCGAGGTTCCTAAAAATTTGATAATTGGCTCTGTGAGCTGGTACCAGCCACCTCCAGCACAGCACTGATTTATATGTAACTATTAGCAGTGGTTACTTCTGAGGTGTGTGAATCCAAAGCTTTGTATTTTGTACATCTCTCTGTGTAGTTTAGAATATGTTCCTTCATTGTTTTTAAAATGAAAAAAAGTGGGGCGCCTGGGTGGCGCAGTCGGTTAAGCGTCCGACTTCAGCCAGGTCACGATCTCGCGGTCCGTGAGTTTGAGCCCCGCGTCGGGCTCTGGGCTGATGGCTCAGAGCCTGGAGCCTGTTTCCGATTCTGTGTCTCCCTCTCTCTCTGTCCCTCCCCCGTTCATGCTCTGTCTCTCTCTGTCCCAAAAATAAATAAAAAACGTTGAAAAAAAATTAAAAAAAAAAAATGAAAAAAAGTAATACAGATTTGTCTACTGGAATTCCTTAAAAAAAAAAAAAAAAGCAAACCAAAACAGTTCTCACTTTTTTCTAAATGACTACAACTTTAAATTAAGAATGTCACATAAATCCTAATAAGGACGCTTCTTCCTGTGCAGTACTTTCTATGGCAGAGAATGAACCAGGGTTTGTGACTGTTTTTGCTATAGGATATGTTGCAGTATTATTTGAACCTGACAGATGCAAATCTAAAGGGAGAATCCGATTGGAAGCTGGAATATATGCTGACTCAGACCTATGACATTGAAGATTTGCAGCCAAAAAGTTTGTATGCATTAGCTAAGCAATTTGCAGTCCTGGACAGTGAGCAGTTTATCAAATACTATAATTACTTCTTTGTGAGTTATGACAGCAGTGCAATTTGCAATGGGGAATGTAAGTCCTATCACGTTTGTGCCATTATGAGTCTTGATCGTATTTCCTATGAAGATTGCCTCAAACAATATTATATAAAGCACTATCCCTAGTACTTAACTGTTTGTGTTCGTAGAAAATGTAACATTGTTCTGTTTCTGAGATCGGTTTGTGGGAACTGTTACATAAATCTTGTGGGTTACTGAGTGGGCCAGCAGAATTCTTATCTTTGCTTTCTTTTTTATAATCCTCAAATGTGGATATTTGTAACATTCTACATTTTTATTATATTGAATATATAACTGACCATTACAAGAATGATGTCTGGATGTCAGTATCCTGTCTTCCAGTTTATAGAATTATATCTAATTTATACCCTTGTTGCAACTGTCATTTATATAAATAAAGCAAATGACTTCTCATGCATGATGAATTATTTTTAATAGGATGATTTTCTTTTAATTCACTTTTGTTAAAAACTCATGTGTAAACTGAGGCTGAAACTGTTTAAATCTCATGTATAAACTGAGGCCAACACTGTTTCCGTGCACTATGTACTGTTGGGAAAACACCAAGGACTCGTTGAGACCAACTTGGGGCTTATGAAACATCCTAGGACATGAGTTGCCTATAATGGAGCAAAGCTGTCTTTGTTCTATGAGTGAAGGAGAGGCCTCTTGAGTACCGCTAACTTTTAAGGAACAGAGTGTCACAAGTTGTGCTTATTGTAACTACAGTACTAGCATAAGGCCTGGATCCTCCCCTGGTGATGGGCACTTAGTAAATAACTGTTGAAGTGAATTGAAAGGTATGACTGTTTCTCAAAGAAATGCACTAGGATGCAGCAGTGGCATTTTCTTTGCCACGATATTCTAAGGGAAGATAAAAAAGGAGCTTTTATTTTTGGGATTGTGTGTAGAGTTTTCCCATGGTTGCCTGTCTCTCAACAGCTTCTCTCAAGCTGTTGTTTGCTTCCAGGCTAAGTGGGAGAATTCAAGTAGAAGAGAAGAGGAGGAGGCCTAGGGATTTAGGAAACCTCAATACTTTGGCTTGCTGAAGAAGATATGCAATCACCAACCTTAGGTCAATCAAAAAGGAGACTGAAACTCATTATCCTGTGACGGGTTGGACTTCACTTAAAAAAGAAAAAGAGGGGCGCCTGGGTGATTTATTCGGTTAACTGTCTCACTCTTGATTTCGGCTCAGGTCATGATCTCACGGTGGTGAGATCGAGCCCTGCCTTGGGCTCTGTGCTAACGTGCAGAGCCTACTTGGGGTCCTCCTCCCTCTCTCTCTCTCTCTCTCTGCTCCTCCTCCATTTGTGTGCAGTCTCTCTCCCTCTCAAAATAAATAAATAAATAAATAAATAAATAAATAAAAAAAAATGACTTACACGTGTAAGATCTCATCATAATGAAACTAAGTTATTCTGATTTTCAAAGGCCTGAGAACACAAACATTACAAAATAAAAATATAACATCTAAGAAACTATCGATATTCATTAGGTAAACATTTCCTTAATTTTTAAGTTAAAAAAATAAACTGGTAGGGTGCCTGGGTGGCCCAGTCAGTTGAGTGTCTGACTTTGGCTCAAGGCATGATATTGCAGTTTATGGGTTTGAGCCCCACATCGGGCTCTGTGCTGACAGCTCAGAGCCTGGAGCCTGCTTCGGATTCTGTGTCTCCCTCTCTCTCTGCCCCTCCCCTGCTTGCATGCTCTCTCTCTCTCTCTCTCTCTCTCAAAAATAAATAAGCATTTAAAAAAATTTAAAAGATAAATTAGTTTGTTTTTTAGAAGTGAAAATGTGGAAATAAAGCAAAGCTTCATTGTTATAATCACATTATTTATTTATTTATTTATTTATTTATTTTTAAACGTTTGTTTATTTTTGAGAGAGAGAGAGAGACAGAGCATGAACGGGGGAGGGGCAGAGAGAGAGGGAGACACAGAATCGGAAGCAGGCTCCAGGCTCGGAGCCATCAGCCCAGAGCCCGACGCGGGGCTCGAGCTCACGGACCGCGAGATCGTGACCTGAGCTGAAGTCGGACGCTTAACTGACTGAGCCACCCAGGCACCCCTATAATCACATTATTTAGAAATCACCCTCCCCTCAGTTATATTTAAATTTGGTGTTGTCAAATGGGTACATTCTATATTTTTATATTCATATACTTATGGACAGAAGTTTTAAGAGAACAGGTTTGTGCCATATGAGAAAAAAAAAAAAACTTTAAGTGGCGAAAACCAAAGATGGTGTGTGCTGACTCAGTGAGTCCCAGCTCTGCAAGAGGACAAGCCTGGACTTGCAGGATTACAGGACAGAAAATTTCTGCACCTGCTGGGATTTGGGGCAGTGAACATTTAGGACTCTTTCTACATTATTCTACAGCCTACACTTTTTAAGGATACCTTTCTGTGTTCAGGTTACTTTTACCTTAAAATAGAAATAAATGATCTGACGTTTCAAGTAATATTTAGGGATATTATCAGTAATTAAATGAATTTTACCATTCTGAAATCAGAGCATCTTACCACTATTTATTGTGGGTTATTTCCAATTACTATTACTGAATCCCAAATTCAGCTGCCCATTGCTTGAAAGGTCAATACTCAAGAGACACATGTTGATTGGAAAAGAATATGAGCTTTATTCAGAAGGCTGGCCACCTGGAGAGAAGGCAGACACTTATCCAAAAGCCAACTCTGAGGTTTCTCCCTAGCCAAGAGGGTTTTAAAAGGGCAAGGGGTGGTTAATCAGTAAGGGGTACAGTGGCATGTAACATTTCCTGATTCTGTGTAGATTTGATGGTGCCTGTTTACAGCTTTCACTGCCTGAGGGTTGTGCAAGAGGTCTAATTCCTGTTCTGTGATGGGCGTGGGCTTTCTTTTCTTCTAAAAAGGAATGTAAGATTTATAGATTCACAAGGAGGGTTATTAAATCAATCATATCAACTTAAGAACACCATTAAACATCATCATGCTAGTTATGAAGATCAAGGTGGCCTCAATTACCCCACTGTCAATTTTACCATTCCTTATCTATGGGATTAAGGACCAGGGTCCATCGTCTGTAGCTTCTTCATGCTGATATAGGGCGTAGTTGGGACCATGGAATGGAATATGTTAATGTGGGTTTGAAGCATCTCTTTATACACAACTGATGCGACTTGCTTTCATGGTTTTGTTACACACATTGTAATAAGCTTAATTCCTATACATAGTGCTAATAGCGTGAATGTGAGTCCTAATTTTAGAATGACTTTTAATACAGACTTAAGTCCTGATGGTAACCAGGAGAAAACATTTGTAAAACAATTCCGTCCTCTCTGGAACAGGGGTGTGTGGCAATCTAGGGTCTGCTGCAACCAAGTGGCTTGTCTGATTTTATCAATACCGGTTTCTGAGGAAGTATTGATACATGTGCAGCAAGACGACTTAGCAATAACAGAAATTCCCCTTTGCTCAGCTAGGGTATAGTCTAGGGCCATATGGTTATCCAGGACAACTTTAGCAAGGGAATCTAATGACTTTTCCAAGTTAGCCCGAGATTTGGTGGTTTCGTTAGCTAGGATGGTTAGAGTTTGGGACAGTTGCAAAGCACATGTTGATAGGCAGCAGCCCCCCATGATGGCAACAACTTATAAACAAAGAAATATTCATCCCCATCAGGGATATTGCCGGGGAAGTCACGAGTCAGTCTAGTAAATAATTTCAGGGAGCTAGCCTAATGTTTAGTTTCATTAGCAGGGTCAAGGGAGAAGGAGATCCCTAGGGTGGCCAGAAGGAGTAGAAGAATTTGTAATACAGTCTGTGGGCCAGTGGACTCCATCTAAGCTGCAAATAAAGACAAACCCAGCCTGAGCACTTAAGATGAAAAGTGGAGTCCTCCTCAGGTCTTAGTGAGAATTGGCTCACCAACAGGGCAACCCATTCCATCCAATCTTGGCTCACCTGAACCTGGCTCTGGATGTCGTCCATAGCCAGGAAGGAAAAAAGACTGCTGTTTACACATAGAGAGCTGGTCCCTGTTGGGAAATGGTTTCATGTGATATCTAATGGGGGGAATACATGCTTATTTTCTGTCCTTTGAAAATAACCTCTTTTAGTACAGTAATTACAGGGCTTATGAGACATGCGGGTGCCTCATGATCATTCTGAGGGAATCTAGCTATTTTCACCCTATACATTTTTAAAGAGTCTTTTTGAAAAATTAAGCTCTGCACCCAACGTGGGGCTTGAACTCATGACCCTGACTGAGGTCAACAGTCGCATGCACCACTGACTGAGCTAGCCAAGCATCCCCTAACCCTATACATTTTTATTTGGGCCTTAGTGATTGGAAGCCAATTGCCTTAGGGGATTTCTGAGGTGTTATGAATGGGATGGACGAAGGAGTCTCCATGGTCCAGCATGGATTGGGCTTTTGGATGACACATCCAACAATCAGTAGCACATGTCGCTGTAATCAAGGTCTGAATTACCTATACTAGTCTTTCCAATCCAGGGAGAGAGAAGACATGGTCAATATGGATCACAGAGTGGACATAGTTGTCATAGATTTCCTTTCCTAAAGGGGTATTTTAAATCCTGAATACGATGGCTTTCTCAGCAGGGGGTTTCAGTGGCTTCTTTGTTGTCAGTAGGTGGGGCCCTCTTCACTCTGGTGTGGTGCATGCATGGTGTTACCCCTGCAAGTTTTAGAGAAGTAGGAGTGGTTAATAAGATTTCATAAGGCTTTACCCATTTCTCAGCCAACTGCTAATTGGGTCCTTAATTTTCTAGGTCTTTAATGGTACTCTTTCTCCAGGCCGGACAGGATACAGTGGCTCATCTCATGACCTAAAGAGGACAAGAGAGGATAAACCTGTGCAAAACAATCAGTATTTGACTCAAATGTTGTACATATTGTTTACTACCATTTTCATTTTCTTAGTCTAAAGGTGATGTCCCTAGAGCCAAGGTCTGAAAGGGTCTCCCATATATAATCTCAAAAGGGCTTAATTTTAGCCTGTTTCTGGGGGCAGCCCTACCACAGAGCAGGGCAAAGGTAGAACCTTATCCTAGCTCAGGTTGGTTTCTTGACAGATTTTGGCCATAGTCTTTTTCACTATATGAAGCATATGATGTCCACATATGATCTATAAAGCAGCACTTACCTTCTGCACCACATTGGATACAAAGGCAGATCCATTGTCATTCTCAATTGTGTAGGGTAAACCAAACTTAGGAACAATTTCCTTTAGCAAGAGTCTCACAATGTTGGAAGATTTTTCTGTTTGGGGAGGGAAAGCTTCAACCCATCCCAGAAAGATGTCTACAAACACTAGTAAATATTTAAAATTCCTAGTAGTCCTAGGCATTTGGGTCAAGTGTATTTGCTAGTCCTCAAAAGGAAATTCCCCTTTGTATTGTATCCCTTGGCTTGGTGGGTGCCTCTTGTGTTTTGGATTATTCTTTGCACATATAGGGCAACTCTGGGTGATTGTATGGGCCATTTTCTATAGATGCAGCCCCTTTTTTGCTGTGCTTGACCTGAGACCCCAACCACAGAGACTGTCTTCTGGGCATTCCGTGTCAATTAAATTTTAAAGATACTTTACGCATCCCCTGTATCTACTAGAAAGCCCGTCAGTTGGTTTCTCACTGTCAGTTGCACCTGGGGCTCCTGTGGGGAAATGATCAACGGGATGGTAGGGAGCTCCAGGGCTTCTTCATTCATTCCTCTTGCTCTTTCTTCCTTTTGGAGCTTTCTCTTTATATCAGGGGTGCTCTGTGCAATAAATGTCATGTTTACTATGTAGATATTTTCTGGGGCCTCTGGGTTGATATCTGTATATTTCCAATAGGCTTGACAATTTCTTTCTAAACAGGCTGCTGCATTTTCAGTTATTTCTTTCACTTCCTGAATCTTGCTCGAACTATGCTGCTTGGGAACCCCTTTACTTAAATGTGCCAAGATGCACTACTGATAATGCTCAAGTTGTGATAAACCTCCTCAATTTGGGTCCCAAATGGGCTCAACCAATGGGACAGCAATTCCTGGAACTGGGGCCTGGGCTGGGTCCTCATGATAGACGTGCTGGACTTTTTCATCTGCTTTGACCAATACTAGATATCTTTCACTCGTGGTTAACATCATATTCATTATAGCTTTTATATCTGCCCAACTCAGCTGATGGGTTGCAAAAATGCTCAAAAAGAGTTCCACCATCTTTCGAAGGTCATCTCTATAAGAGCAATTGGCGTTTTTTCAATTCATTAAGTCTGAAGTTTGAAAAGGAGTGTATGTCCAATAATACTTGAGAGGCTATCCTTGAGCATTAATGCTCCTTAATAGTATTGTCTTAAAGGATATTGCCCAGGACCCCAGGGAATGGTCACTGTCCAAACTGGGTGCCCTGTCTGAAAGGGAAAGACTTTAAGATCTGTTAAGAATCTTGTTCCAGGATTTCCTTGCCCCCATCTTATAGGATGGTGGGATCGAAGCCCTAAACAGAAGAGAAGAAGGTAGAGGTAAGAAATCTGGCTGAGAGTGCAGTAAGAGCCAGATTTGTCATATATTCTTCATTCTCTCTTTGTTTTTCACTTACATCAAGACACACAGTTGGTCTCTCTCTTTGTCCCTGTGCCATTAAGTTACTGTTTTCCTGGGCAGCATCTTTACGATGTAAAGACATGAAGGCCTGAACATGGGGTATCTCATCATTTTTTCCTGCCCTTTGACAAAAAAACTCTAATTGCAAAATGGTGTAATATTTAGAGACCCTGTCATCTGATTCTAGATGGTACATCAGCCAGGCAGGATTATTATAGAAAATCATCTTTTTTCTTAGTCATGGATTCCTAGCTATCCTCTTTCCATTTATTAAAATCCAACCCAACAGCGTAGTTGGCAAGATAGAATAGAATCTCCCATATCACAAAAGATGATAAACACAAACACACACACACATACCAAAGACAGATCTGCCCCAAATCCTGAAGGAATTAACTGTTATTCAAGTTAGTCAAGTTCTTAGTTTCTCTCAAATGTTGTGCCTCTGCCAGAAAAGAAGAGCACAAACAATAGAAACAAAGGCACCTGGCACTTCACAAAAAAGAAACTATGTCTATGTGCACTTCTGACAAACCTACCAGGTCCAGAAACTCCTCACTTGGCTCCATATGTTCTTTTCCTTTCCATTCAAGTTAAAAGCAAAACTGGAAGTTAGTGTTGGTTGGGAGTCACCAGAGAATTTCCCCTAAACAAAAGAAGCGTTGACATCTGCAGGGACAGGTCTCTCAGGTTCCCTCCCTGAGCCTACCTAGCCCTGAGCTGCTAACCTCCCTCGATCCTCCAAATTATTAGCCTTGGAAATGAACGAGGAAGCTCTGGTGCACTGCCACTGCCTACTGCTTCTTCTTGGGTTTCCCCAGGGGAACTGACCACAGGGGCACTGGTTCCTGGCTGGCTTGCCAACATTTGTTACTGAATCCGTAGTTCTGTGACTTGTCCCTCGAAAGGTCAATACTCAAGAGACAAGTGTTGACTGGAAAAGATTATCAGCTTTATTCAGGAGACTGGCCCCCTGGGGGTTGGCTTTTGGACAAGAGTCTTTTCTCTAGGTGGTCTGCCTCTTGAATAAAGTTCATATTCCTTTCCAGTCAACACTTGTCTCTTGAGTATTGACATTTAGAGCAATGGGTAGCCAAAGTTGGGATTCAAGAGCATTTCAAATAAATAGCAAATATATATGATAAATATATAATGCCCATGATAATGTCTTGATTTGTCTGTTTATTGATAGTACTTTGACAAATTCATAAACTATATCCTGTTTAGATTTTTAAAGTTGCTACTTTGAAACCAGTTTTGTTGATAGGAAGGAGGAGTATGAAAGTGAGAAAAATGGCAGAGAGTTCTTTTTTAAAATTTATTTTTAACATTTATTTATTTTTTGAGAGAAGGGACAGAGCATGAGTGGGGGAGGGGCAGAGCAAGAGAGAGTCACTGATTCCGAAGCAGTCTCCAGACTCTGAGCTGTCAACACAGAGTCTGACGTGGGCTTGAACTCACAAACTTTGAGATCATGACCTCAGCTGAAGTCAGATGCTTGACCCACTGAGCCACCCAGGTGCCCTGAGAGTGGTTAATAAAAGCCATGGATTTAGGTGGGTAGAGAGATTTTCTTTTACGTTTATTTATTTTGAGAGAGACAGAGACAGCCCAAGTGGGGGAGGAGCGGAAAGCGAGGGAGAGAGAAAGAATGCCAAGCAGGCTCTGGACTGCAAACGCAGAGCCCAGTGCACAGAGCCCCATGCGGGGCTCTAACTCACGAAACTATGAGATCATTACCTGAGCCAAAACCAAGAATCAGCCGCTTAACTTACTGAGCCACCTAGGCACTCCAAGGTGGGTAGAGAGACATAAGGGCAAAATGTATCTGCTTAAATATACAATACTAGAAAGACCCATTCTTCCCATTTATAATAGTAATACCTTCACATATTATGAATGGGTTAGCTAAACTTAACAAGCATCCCCCATCTTGTATGAATGCAATAGAAGAATCTGCTTAACGGATTCGGCAGAGCTCCCTGTATTGCCTAGTCCTAGGACATCATCTGATCTTGCATTCAGACTCCTGAGAGAATTCCGTTACTCTAGACTTTTGGCAGGTGAACATAGTATTCACCTTCCTCTTAGTATTGGAGCTATTTTATCTTCCAAAATAACCGAATTTTTGAAAATAACTACATCAGGTTGGTTCTACAATGTAAAGCTGAAAATGAAATTCTCTACTGCTTAGCAATTTAGTCATAGGATTATACCTAAGAATAAACTCTCAAAAACATACAGTAAGAGTATGAAAATATCTATGGAAGCATTTTTTGTAGTAACAGTAAAAACCCTGAAAACCACTTACATATATATCAACAAGAGAATGGATAAATGAAATATTATTTATTCAGAATGTAGAATGTTATACAGAAGTGAAAATTAACATTCATAAATGTCACAGGCATAACAATGAGTGAAAAAACAAGTTGCCAAAGGATACATACAGCATAATACCATTTATACCTAACTTTAAAAGTAAAGAAATAGTATTGCTTAGAGATATATGCAGTAGACCAAAAAGAGGTACGCTGGTAAAATAAACATCAAAATACAGGAGTGTTGGAGTTTAGTGAATGGAAAAGTTGATTTAGGAGAGATAAGTAAGAGGACTTAAATGTACTGGTAAAGTTTTATTTCTTAATGCAGTCAGTGGCTAGCCTGATGTTTGCTCTTTTTCTCTATACCTCTATATTTTTTAACATGCTAAATACTCTATGCTGTATACTCACTTTTTCTAAGGGGGGGTTAGAAATCTAGCCTTTAAAACTGATTTATTTTGGCTCTTCTTAGAGAATGATCCATAGTGAAAGTGTGGAGACTTTGGGAAGGTTTGATGTAGTCTCCTAGAGAGGGGGACTGAAGGTGGGCAGAAGTGGTGGCTGTGGAGAAAAGCAGCCCATTTTGTAATCTATTTCAGAAGTAGATGCAGCAGCCTTTGTTGATGACTTGGGTGTAAGAGATGAAGTACAGAGAGAAATAAAGGATGATTCCTAGATTTGTGGCTGAAGAAACTGGTAGTTAGTGGTGTCGTGAGGGAGCTGGGATTTCTAGGAGATGAGAGGGCTGGTCGGGACAGTGTGGGGGATAGAACGACAGACTGAGAATATTGTGTGTTACAGCTAATGCAGGCTACCGAAGAACTCATTTAATTCATTAGACATTTTGCTATTCAATCATCTCCTTAGGATTTTAGGGTTTCTTTTTAAAAATAAATTAGTATCCTAAGAAAGAAGCTAAACCAACTTAGACACTACTAGTATGATTGTTTCTGCAATATTTAAATGAGTTAGGAATAAATATGACTGACTTATAAAAGTGTATCATCTGTCTGCCTCCCTAGTGGTATTGCCCAAACCATTCTAGACAAATGTTGAGGACAGTTATGGAAAGAAAAAATAGTATTAATTCAATTATTGATGAGCCATCTATTCTTCTGATAGAGAATAGATTTCCTCATCCTACAGAATCCCCTTCTTGGTACAATTATATGCATATGCATAATGTAGACAATCATTCCATGAAACATTGAAAGAAATAATGAAAAGATATGGATCATATTTATTTTATAACTTTAGTTTTTCAAGACATAACTAAAGTTCCTGTTCTGCAAAATTATCCTCATTAAATTTTATCACGACTTAGCATCCTTACCTTTTAATAAGATGAATCTCTTTCTATAATATTTATTTGTTCTTTGATTTTAAAAATTAAATCAGTATAAAAGTTCCTTCTCTTTTGTTGTAAAAATTCAGCTCTTTGCATTCTACTATGCATAATACATTCCTTTTTGAAAATTCTGTATCCTCAAACTGGTGATTTAGAAAGATGCCTATGAACGTATTCTAATTAAAGTAAACTATCAGTTTCTAAACACGAATGCAATTACCCATTTTCTTCACCTTTGCTCACATTGTTCCTTTTCCCGGTCTACTCCCCCCTCTATTTGTTTCTCTTTCCAATATTATTTTTTTTTCTAAAAGAGCCAACATAAAAATTGCTTTTGTTGTCAAAACATATCTAACCTCTTCAGGTAGAATGAATTTTTCCCCCTTGGGGCAACCATTGCACCTTATTTAAAAACAATACTATTATCATGCCTCCTTTTCTTTTCTCTCTTTCATTAGTTCTGAGAGGATAAGGGCTCTGCTTTACTCAACTTTATGTCCCCATTGCCTAACACCGTACTTGACAAATAGGCAAATAAGTTTCCTAGTAAAGAGTGTGGAACAAATGAAATTGTATCTACCTTTGGAGATGTTTTTCTCAATTTCTTACTAGTGCTTGAATTCCTCGATGAAGAGATGAAACTTACCACTGAGGAGCTGAGATTCAAGGTTTAAGATGAAAATGTTTGGCTTAGGCAATATATTGACTAAAACTTATTTATGCTAAAGGGTAATGAGTTGATTAGTCAGTCATCCTACATACCCGAGAGCATCCTCATTCTTCTTGAGTCAGAGAGGATGGGTTCTGGCATTGGCAAGTTGAGGAAAGGGAACTGAGAAGAGAGGTGAGGATTTTGATACATAAGAAAAGAAGGATGGCATGTCCTCTCACGTTATGGTACTGAGGCGGTGTAGTGAGTAGGAGGTCAGGAGGAGGTGCTACGATAAGGTGATGAGGTTAGGGCTTCTAGTTAGAGGTATTTGAGATCTGATCCCAGCTCCTCCTCTCTTCAAGTGTGATCAAAGTACTTAACCTCTCTGTAACTCGACTGAATCCCTCTATTAAAGGAGAATTATATAACATAACATGGTTTGTAAAACTATTGTAGTAATTGAATGAAAATGTAAAGTGCACAGCTCAGTTTCTGGACATAGGAAGCATTATATTATGTAAAAATTATAAGTATCAGCACTATTTTTAACACTATCAGGTGTTCAAAGGAAACAGTGAATTTGACTGGGACGCGGAGGAGTAATACAGAGAATGAAGAATGAAGTTAAGGGAAAATAGAACCTCACACTTTTCAAAGTTGCTCTGCGGAACATTCAGTTTATATGCAAATAAAACCATGGCCATTGTGTTTTGCAAGGCACAGTTCTCTCCACAAATATGTATGGGTTTCCTTTAATGTTTTAGGCACTATGTAGGTGCTAGAGATATGGCAGCGAATAGAACAAAGATTTCTGCCTTTGTGGAGCTTATGCTAGCATGCGCGTTAGTGTGACATACGTGTGTGTACAACTTACTGAGAACATTGATTACCTTTGAACTATATCATGCATAATTAAAACTGATTTAGGGGTGGCTGAGTGGCTCAGTCGGTTAAGCATCTGACTTTGGCTTAGGTCATGATCTCGCGGTTCATAGGTTTGAGCCCCATGTCAGGCTTTGTGCTGACAGCTCTGAGCCTAGAGCCTGCTTCAGATTCTGTGTCTCCCCCTTTCTCTGCTCCTCCCCTGTTTGCACTCTGTCTGTCTCTCTCAAAATTAAACAGTAAAAAAAATTAAAAACTGATTTAACAAAAATATTTTTAACAATGGACTTCATTCTCAGGGAACTAATTAGTGTGGGGCTGTGACTATCAGGTAACAAAGCGCAAGTGTCAAATATTGACAATTACGCTACAAAGATGTCCACTGAAGTCTTCAATGTTTGAGAAGAATAACAAAAAGTTACTAAAATGATTACTTTGCCTAAAACAATGTAATTACCTAAACACGGAAATGGTTACCACAGTACAGAATTTTCTGATTAGTCCGTCAGGTAAATTTTATTATTTTGACAATCAGTACTGAGGTGTCTGTCAGATAGTTACACAGTCCCTTTTTATGTATGTGTCTGAAAAGCATTTATTCTCAGATCACTCAGATAGCAATGGAATTATGTTTGAAACAATGAAAAGACGTACACAGAGTATTCTTCTCCGGCATTCATTTGTCAGTGTCCTTTCCTGTTAAGCCTGCAGATTGCTGCCAAGTGGTATCAGAACACCATCACAGCAGCCAAGGTAGTGTCTATCCACCTGAACATTCATTAATCATCTTTCCCCTTAAAATCAAGCTGGAATCTTTAGCTACAATATGTGTGGTTTCTTATAATCCTGTATTTGTTTGGGAAGGATTGGTAGCACTGACTTTAGGATATATGGATCTTAAAATCCTTTGAAGAGAAAAAAAAAGTCACTTAAAAACTTTAAAATACCATCCACTAATTGATATATTTTAATGGATATGTTTGCTACACCACAGAGAGCCAACATCTTTCATTTGGAATCTATACTTTAGAAACAAAAGAGGATCTTTTCAATAAGAGTACTTTAAAGATGCTATTCATTTTCTTTGGTTGAGAATGATAGGCCACAGAATATTAAATTGGGAGCTCATTTGTCATGTGTTTATTTAAGTATTCATATGTTCAACACATTTTATGGAAAAGGGAGGAGTGGATTTATACATTTATTTATTTTTTTTAATTTTATTTTTTTATTTTTTAAAATTTACATCCAAATTAGCATAAAGTGCAACAATGATTTCAGTAGACTCCTTAGTGCCCCTTACCCATTTAGCCGGTCCCCCCCTCCCACACCCCCTCCAGTAACCCTCAGTTTGTTCTCCATATTTATGAGTCTCTTCTGTTTTGGCCCCCTCCCTGTTTTTATATTATTTTTGTTTCCCTTCCCTTATGTTCATCTGTTTTATCTCTTAAAGTCCTCATATGAGTGAAGTCATATGATTTTTGTCTTTCTCTAATTTCACTTAGCATAATACCCTCCAGTTCCATCCACGTAGTTGCAAATGGCAAGATTTCATTCTTTTTGATTGCTGAGTAATACTCCATTGTATATATATATACCACATCTTCTCTATCCACTCATCCATTGATGGACATTTGGGCTCTTTCCATACTTGGGCTATTGTTGATAGTACTGCTATAAACATGGGGGTGCATGTGTCCCTTAGAAACAGCAAACCTGTATCCCATGGATAAATGCCTAGTAGTGCAATTGCTAGGTCGTAGGATAGTTCTATTTTTAGTTTTTTGAGGAACCTCCATACTGTTTTCTAGAGTGGTTGCACCAGCTTGCATTCCTACCAACAATGCAAAAGAGATCCTCTTTCTCTGCATCCTTGCCAACATCTGTTGTTGCCTGAGTTGTTAATGTTAGGCATTCTGACAGGTGTGAGGTGATATCTCATCGTGGTTTTGATTTGTATTTCCCTGATGATGAGTGACGTGGAGCATTTTTTCACGTGTCGGTTGGCCATCTGGATGTCTTCCTTGGAGAAGTGTCTATTCATGTCTTTCGCCCATTTCTTCACTGGGTTATTTATTTTTTGGGTGTTGAGTTTGATCAGTTCTTTATAGATTTTGGATAATAACCCTTTATCTGATATGTCATTTGCAAATATCTTCTCCCATTCTGTCAGTTGCCTTTTAGTTTTGCTGATTGTTTCCTTTGCTGTGCAGAAGCTTTTTGTTTTGATGAGGTCCCAGTAGTTCATTTTTGCTATACATTTTTTCATCAAACATTTTTTAATGCCTATTGTGTGGGCCTATGCTAGGAATGGGGGTGAAAAAGGTAATTGATTCATGAAACAAAAAGAAGACACACACATAAATGAATAATTAAAAATTATTACACCTGCCATGAAAAGGAAATGGTAATTATGTGAAGTGATGGAGGTGTTAGCTAACGCTAAGGTGGTAATCCTATCACAATGTATAAATGTATCAAATTAACATGTTGTACACATTAAACTTACACTATGTTGCATGTCAATTACATCTCGATAAAGTTGGGGGGAAAAGGCTATTGGGCTAAGAGGATCTAAATCCAGAAATTATATCCACCCTTAGAATTCATATGATGCAATCTGAGAATGGATGGAATTAAATGCCAATCTTTAGAGACATGTTTCTGAACCATGATATTTTTGTGTCTATCAGCACTACAATTGACTTTTAAGCATATATTTAAAAAAAATTTTTAATGTCTATTTATTTTTTTTTTAAATGTTTTTTTTTTTAATTTTTTTTTAACATTTATTCATTTTTGAGACAGAGAGAGACAGAGCATGAACGGGGGAGGGTCAGAGAGAGGGAGACACAGAATCCGAAACAGTATCCAGGCTCTGAGCTGTCAGCACAGAGCCTGATGCGGGGCTCGAACTCGCGGACAGCAAGATCGTGACCTGAGCCGAAGTCGGCCGCTCAACCGACGGAGCCACCCAGGCGCCCCTAATGTCTATTTATTTTTGAGAGAGAGAGAGACAGACAGACAGAGAGCGAGTGGGAGAGGGGCAGAGACAGAGAGGTAAACACAGAATCCAAAGCAGGCTCCAGGCTCTGAGCTGTCAGCACAGAGCCCGACGTGGGGCTAAGATCATGACTTAGCAGATGCTTAACTGACTGAGCCACCCAGGCGCCCTGAGTTTTAAGTATATTTGAACCAAGAGTGTAACAGAAACATTTTTAATGAAGGCTTTAAGAAGATTTACATTCAACCTAATACAACTTTCTCCATGCTCCAAAAAATTGTTGTAGCAGGTAAATCTTATTGATTGCTATTTCATTTTGCCTGATTTTTCATAATTAGGAATTGTCATTTTTGCATTCAACTGAGGATTTTAACAAGGGTTTTAAATTTTTTTGTTCTTTTGATGAACTGTTTTACAAATATAGTCCCTCTGTGAGTCCTATGATTTAGTGTGTTTTGTGGTTTTGTTTTGTTTTGTTTTGCTCTGTTAGTTTTATATAATATCCATGTGGACTTTTTCTGTCGTTCAGTTTCAAGTGAGGTAAAGCTGGTTCTGGATTTTTTTTTATTAAAATTTTTTTTTACCATTTTATTTATTTATTCATTGATTTATTTTTAATTTTTTAAAATAATTTGTCAAATTGGCTTTCATACAACACCCAGTGCTCATCCCAACAAGTGCCCTCCTCAATGCCCATCACCCATTTTCCCCTCTCCTCCACCCCTCCATCCACCCTCAGTTTGTTCCCTGTATTTAAGAGTCTCATGCTCTGCCTCCCTCCCTCTCTGTTTGTAACTATTTTTTCCCCTTCCCTTCCCCCGTGATCTTCTGTTAAGTTTCTCAAGATCCACATATGAGTGAAAACATATGATATCTGTCCTTTTCTGATTGACTTATTTCACTCAGCATAATACCTTCTAGTTCCATTCACATTGCTGCAAATGGCATGATTTCATTGTTTCTCATTGCCAAGTAGTACTGCACTGTATACATAAACCACAACTTCTTTATCCATTCGTCAGTTGATGGACATTTAGACTCTTTCCATAATTTGGCTATTATTGAAAGCACTGCTATAAACATTGGGGTACAAGTGTCCCTATGCATCAGCACTCCTGTATCCCTTGGGTAAATTCCTAGTAGTGCTATTGCTGGGTCATAGAGTAGTTCTATTTTTAATTTTTTGAGGAACCTCCACACTGTTTTTCAGAGCAGCTGCACCAGTTTTCATTCCCACCAACAGTGCAAGAGGGTTCCCATTTCTCCACATCCTTACGAACATCTGTTGTTGCCTCAGTTGTTAATTTTAGCCACTCTGACCAGTGTGAGGCAGTATCTCAGTGCAGCTTTGATTTGTATTTCCCTGATGATGAGTGAAGTTGAGCATCTTTTCTTGTGTCTGTTGGCCATCTGGATGTCTTCTAGTTGGGATAGAAGGAACATACTTGAACATCATAAAAGCCATATATGAAAAGCCCACAGCTAATATCATCCTCAACGAGGAAAAACTGAGAGCTTTCCCCTTGAGATCAGGAACACGACAGGGATGTCCACTCTCACCACTGTTGTTTAACATAGTGTTAGAAGTCCTAGCATCAGCAATCAGACAACAAAATGAAATAAAAGGCATCAAAATTGGCAAAAATGAAGTCAAACTTTCACTTTTCACAGACGACATGGTTCTGGATTTTATTGAGCGAGAAGAAAGTTTTCTCATCTATAAAACAGAGACGTTAATAGTACTTCATATAGAACATTGTTTTGAGTCAATTTTTGTAAAGCATGTAAAATAATGTCTGACGCATAATAAGTGCTACAAAAATGTAGATAAATAAAATTGAATATACGTTACCCCTGATTTCATTCATTGTACCCTTGAGTGTTATGAACTAACCTAAGTCGATTACTCTTGGCTTCTTTTTGGTAGATACTGGCTACCATCCTGAAATTGTTGGGTGTCAGGTTAAAAATGAAAGCAAGTTTGAGCTAAATTATACCACACAGAGAGATACTTATAAACTAAATATTTATTAGTAAGATAACAAATAAATAATAAAAATAAGGCAAAACAAATGTTTTACACTACTCTTTTTATAATCTCTAGAAGATATAGTTCACTCTCCATTGAGGTTCTTTGAGGTGTTGGAGCCAAGTGCCAAAATTCTATACACAAAACATTTCAGTCTTGTGACATCCTCAGACACTCAGAATCAGGGCTGTGAGGCACTAGCATTTGCTGCAAAATTTGAGGAGGTGCCAAAAAACTTAGTAATCAGAGAAATAATATTTTAAGTCAATATTTTAAAAGGTAAAAATGAATGTGAAATAATTCATTATGAAGAAAATGTCAAAATTTAAAATACAGACTGTTGTTTGTTTTATGTGTCTGCATTACTGTGGAACAAAACAAGTCATTTCCAAGGACCTTCCATAACAATTTATAAAGGTTGACAATGGCATCCAATCCCATTAGGCCAATGCAAGATTTTATATATGGTCATGTTTTTGATTATAAAGATTCTAGTAACTTTTTCCATTTGGTTCAAAATATGAGAGGGACATTTTGGTAAGTGTATAAAACGGCAGTGATCTCAGGTTCCAATATGGCTGGGCAGGACACCATTCAAAGCCCTCAAGAGTTCATTCTTGGGGGCAGAGAGGGTAGAATTTTAGTCTAAAGCATCATCCCTAAAGGTAAGGCCTGCTTTTCTGGGCTCTTCTACCTTGCTTATGCATGTTACAAAGAATGGGTGTCTTTTTAAAAACTACATGCATGTATGTCTATGTCTATGCCTATCTATCTTATCTATCTATTATCTACCTATCTATGTATCTATCATCATCATCATCACCTCTCTATCCATCCATCTAGCCATGCCACGTTAGCTAATTGACATACTTTGAATATCTTTAATTTAACCTTTGAGAGTTCATTTCCAACATTCATCATGCCAGTTCACAGGCCATTGTTTCCACCAATAAAAACCCAGTTCTGCAATTCTATGAAAATTAGCAGAGTAACAGCTTCCTGATTAAGACTCACACCACTTCCAGGCCTTGTATTCTTGATGGAAAGTTGGTCACTTAAGCACATGAACTTTTCAATTACAGCAATGGACTGCCCCTGGAGCCTAAGTTTAAGCTAAGTTACACATATATAACACAGTATGTCTGATGGGGTATTTAACAGGAGTCACAGCGCAACATTGAGTTTTAGTCAATATATTATTTAATCTGAAGTTGGATAGCATATTACTGCTTACCTCCTAAGTTAATTTAAATATATGCCAGGCATATAGAGAATAGAGTTCTGTTTGACTTAAACTGATATCTTATTTTTTGTCTATTATTTAGCTGTCTGAGATGCTAAAGCACCATTATTACAGGACGACTAGTAATTTTTCAGTAATGTTGGTCATCCTACTTCCATACACGTATGTATAATTTTTTTTATGAGGACTACAACTCCCAGGGTTCTACAATATAATGGTATATTGCACAGAGATCAGTAACTGTTCTTCTCATGTCGTTATCAATGCAAATGTTTTCCAGATTCTAGCAATAGGATGACTCCTAGTCCTGCTTAATTAATTTATTCTTTCATCAAATATGTATGGAATCCCTCCTTCATGCCAGGTGCGGTTTTAAGCACTAGGGATATAGGAGAAAATATCCCTACCATTATGGAGCTTAAATTATTGTTGTTGTGCCTTTTGATTTTATTCTGTATAAGAATTTATGGAGCAGCAGTATGATAAACTGCTAGACAGATGTCATTTCCCACAGAAGTCCAACCTAACATACTTCAGGCATATCTAGTGAGCTTAAATTTTAGGGTCATATATAGAATAGTTTCATCTAGTTTAATATCCATAAATTACCCATTAGTGAAATTAAAAATTTTAAATAAAACTGTATGCCATTTGCACATATTTCCTCCCTGGACCTTTAAAATAATGATTCACTTAGTACTTTAATATTTCAAAAGCATTTCTACATTATTTATAGGCAGAGTTGACTCAGAAAGATTGAATAACCTACCCAAGGGATAGACCTAATTAAGTAAAGAAACTGAAACTCAAACCCAAGCCTTCTGACTTCCAAGTTCAGTACTATTTCCATTATATTAGTCAAGTTTGTAGTTTCCAGGACTTTCCACATTTATGCATGATTCATCAAGTTCACAGGACAACAGAAAACAAACTCTTCTACTAAAATAATTTTAGTTATATGTTTCACAACTGAGTCAGACAGTGGATTTTTTTTTTCCAAAATTGCCCATCGGTATTTCAAAATGTGCTTATTCAGTAAGCCTCTTGCCTCTGTAATGTTAGATTCTGCCTGTTCTGGGAACTCAGAATCAGCACTGACTGTTCAGATGCTACATGACTCTCTATAAAGAAACACTCGATGCTTATTGATGAGTTGAAAACACAACCAACACGAACACTGCATGATGTTGTCTTGACCTGTTTCTATTAAATTAAACCCTCTATTTTATATCTTGGCTTCCTTTTTCTCCTGACTGAAACATAATTTATAAATCGTGCAAGAGTTTACCCTTTTTCTATTGCTTCAGAGTAGGTAAAATGTAACCTTTCAAATATGAGATTTTTTTCAATCTTGGTTTTTACATATTAAATGCATCGTTACTTTTAATACATTGCTAGAAAACTTTCTTTTATCTTTTTTTAATAACTCATTATATATTTAATGGGGCTCAGTCAATTACCCATTTAACATAGTCTATTGAGCATCCATTTTATGCAAGCTAAAAAATTGATTTCTATATACCTGATTATTCCAGTTTATGGAATGATTTTCAAGTTTCTGCCCTGCTTCTGGGCCCCCCAGAGCATCTGGTATTAAAAAAAGATTTATCATTTGGACATCCATCCACCAATACCTTTGTTCATAGGGGGAAAGTCCTACAACTACATGAAAAAAATTGGAATTGTATTGGAAAACATATGTCTATAGATATAGATATAGATCAATATATATTATGCCACAGGACTTTCTTAGGAAACAATAAATAATATAACTGCCACACACACATGCACTTATGCACACATTAAGGTACCTTCATGAGAGAAAAGGCTTTCCACTCAAAGATAATGTGAGCAGGAAAGAAATATTTCTATTTGTTTTAGGAAGTCGGTTGAGTTGCATGTTTGATTAAATTGCACAGGCATCTCTTTGTACATCTAAAGACATAAAGAAATGACAAAATCCAAATCTCTTTTTTTGTTTAGTTTCTACTAATACAGTTTTTTTCAAAAGGTGATAAAATTGTTTTTTAGCCATCACATAATAATTATTTCCAGCAAACATCATTGATGGATGCTAAAATGCTAAAACTATCAGGTGAAAGTTTGAATGTATATCACATTATCTCAAAGTGTCTCCCGACAGATTACAGGTTAATTATAAAAATTAAAAAAGTAACATTCTAGTATAGAAACCTGGCAGATGTCACCTTAACTAAGTCTTCACAGCTAAAGTCACGAATAAACAGCTGAGTCTCCTGTTGCGATGCGCTAATGACACAATACTCCCAACTGAGACACAAAGATGCATGTACACACAAGGAAACATCAGATGAATCCACACTGACAGACATTCTATGAAACAGCTGGTCTGTAGTTTTCAAAAAACATGAAAGAAAACAAAAGACTAAGGTATTATTTTATATGAAAAGAGACTAAAGAGATCTGATAAGTAAATGCAATGTAAAGTCTTGGATTGGGACCAAAAATTCCAAAAAGAATATTTTTGGGATCATTGGTGAATACTGAAAATAAGATGCATTTTGTATAATATTGCATTAATGTAAAGCCTCCAGAATATGATAATTTATGTGTAGTTATGTAAGAAAATGTCCTTGTTCTTGGAACGCACACTGAAGTATTTTAAAGGGCATGATGTTTGCACTAAATGTCAAATAAGTCAGGGAAAAAAATACTAGCACACACTAAAGTATGTATGCATAGAATAAAATGTTAAAAAGTAAAATAAAATATGAAAACGTTAATCCAAGAAAGACTTCCAAGCTGAAAACCAAAGCAAAACAAAAGTGAAACTTACTGAAATTATAGAATGCTTTAACCAGGTGATAAAGATTAGGGACAAAATTGTGAGGTTTGTTTTACTTACATTCTTACTCTCTAAAAGGTTCATTTTTTTTCACTGTCATAAACTATTCAGCTTTAGGTAGCTTATGAAATTTTGCATAGAATGCAACCTAATTGTGTTGTTTTGAACTTCTTTCTCTCTTGCTATACTCACCATTCAGGCCCATGGCTTTGTTGATACAAAACAAGGAACCATTGGATTTCACACAGCAGCATTCCCAGTGCCTTTATGTCATCTCCATTCACACACTGCATGTTTAGCATTGCTTATAATGAGGCTGCCTGAACCATGGTAACCCCTGTAACTCAGTAAGCGATAGAAAGTAGATGGATCATTCTTTCCAGGGGCATGTTGTGAGGTAATCGGCTTTCATTATAGGCTTTCTTCTCTGGGAGTTGATGGGGATTAGACGCTGTAAGCACAGGGTGGAATCTATCTGTTTTCCCAAAAGGCCAAGTTCAAGATCTGTAGAAACCATGCTTCTTACTTTCCCACAGCCATTTTTAGCTTCTTTCTGAGCCTTTAAAATGGATCACCTTCCTGGTGTGTCTTCTTTCCATTTTCAACATCTCTTTAAGGCATTTTCATCCCCCTATTTAAATGATCCTGAGGGGTGCCTGGGTGGCTCAGTCAGTTAAGGGTTAAGTGTCTGACCTTGGCACAGGTCATGATCTTGAGGTTCATGAGTTCCAGGCCCCTGTTGGGCTCTGTGCTGACAGCTTGGAGCCTGGAGCTGCTTCAGATTCTGTCTCTCCCTTGCTCTCTGCCTGTCCTCCACTTGTGCTCTTTCTCTCAAATATAAAATAAACATTAAAAAAATTTTTTAAAAAATGATCCTGAAAAAATTATTCTCTCATATATTAATTCAGCAATGAGTAGCCAGAAGCTATAAGCCCTTGAGCTACAGTTTCCTGGGGAAAGGGACTGCTTCTCTCATGCTTTCCTTTGAAGCTTAGAGAAGGAAAATATAAGACTTTCTTCTGTGTATGGGGCTGTGATTACCTAATGCCTTATGCAAAATCAATCAAATACACTAATTTATATTTTCAAACCTGTAAGTTTTTAGTGATAAAAACTGGCAGGTTATAGTGAAAGAACTTATCCAGCCCTATGGTAAAGAGTATTTTCATAATATTGGTGACCTGGGATCTTCCTTATTTCTTGATACTTCCTGCTGCTATTAAGTCATTATCACTGACAGAACAACAGTGATTTAGCAATGGGGGATTTTTGTTGTACCTGTTTTCCAGTGCAGAGTTTTAAGACAGACTTAATCAGCCTTACTGTGTCTTTTTTTACTATCAAAGTAGCTGCAAACATATTTCCCTTCATTATATTTCTCTTTGAAGCATCTTGAATTTATACTTAAATAGTGGTTCGCACTATTATATTTGCAGGAGGAAAGGTTTGAAAATCTGGCTTTTGTTGCAAATGAAGAAGCTTTAGCTATGGGGCTAATTATGAACAGATCTCTTTGTATTTCTAATAAGAAGTTGGGGCTTTGCCCAAAAGCCCAAGCAATGGTTCTACTTTTTTTTTTTTTTTTGTATGTTTAGCATTACATTTCGTTTGTCTGAATATAGATGGAAGGACTTGAAATTCCCAGTACCTATTCTATGTCTAGAATTATGTGATCATAGCAACATTAGAGCTTGAAGAGAGTACAGTTAATACCAGATAATGCTGACAAGCATTTTCCAGGGTCACTCTTTCTAAAATTTATCTACTTAAGGAAGCACCTATGATGATAGCAGCAAGCCAGCACTTTTCCATTGCCTTGTTTAGAACCTCTTTCCTCCCATTTTACAAAGAAAGGTATTGTTCTCATCTATCCAGGATCTTTCTATGGTTCATGACACCACTGTGTCAAAAATTTCCAGATCCAAAATAAAAGATCACTTAGAAATATTACAATGTTTAAAAAGTGAATACCTTTAACGACTGGATAAAAAATCCTTTTGTAAGTCAGGTGGTTGCTTTCTATATACTGATAGATTATTAAAAATAACACAGATTACTAAAGTAAACAGAGCTCTAAGCAGCTGCTTTGAATCCCTCTGGAACCAGCCTTTCTCCTCAGTTCCTTAGTGTGGGTTCTGCCCCAAGCAAAGAGATTTCCCAGAAAGTCAGCCGCTGTGGTGTGTCTGACTCTGGGTAGCCAAATACGGCATAGATTCCTAATGGCATGGCCTTCCTCCTTAATTGGGTTCCCAGGTAGCAATAACTTTCTGATTCAGGACTGAAAAATTTGCTTCCTTGCTTTCTCTTGAGGTGTTTGGAGGAGGGGAAAGCAGCTGAGAGTTTAGGGATTGGAACCAGACTTTATAGCATGACATTTTGAGGAGACAGATGAAAGCTGAGTGACTGTGGAAAATCAGAAAGGGAGATAACAGGCAGCAGCCTGAGACAGCACACAGGGTATGAAGCCAGATCACAAAGCTAAGAGCAGCCCACTTATCATGGAACTGGGGGACATAACCTCTTGCCACAGTCTCTTGAGGGAGTTTGGTAGTTAATGCTCTTTATTTAATTTATTTATTTTTCAATATATGAAATTTATTGTCAAACTGGTTTCCATTCAACACCCAGTGCTCATCCCAACAGGTGCCCTCCTCAATACCCATCACCCTCCCTCCCCTCCCTCCCACCCCTCATCAACCCTCAGTTTGTTCTCAGTTTTTAAGAGTAGTTAATGCTCTTTAAAACATGGGTAATTGTTGACACAGCAGTTAAAACAAATAACACAACCAATAATATAACCATTTACTTAATATTAGAGATCTAGCTTGTTTCCAATGTTTTGTCATAACAAATAATGCAATAGGGGATATTCTTCTACATCAATCTTCAAGTAGATTTTTTATTATTTTCCTAGCATCAGTTTCTAGAAATGGAATTACTGGATCAAATGATATGAAAAATTTTGTTGATATCAATTTCTGTCCATATAAGATTTTATATTCTAATTTATACCCTCACTAGTAAAGCAGAGTGTACACTTTATGAAAGAATGATTATTATCATTTCAAAAGACTTTCAACTATGTGATGACACTGTTATTTTTTTTTTTAATGTTCATTTGAGAAAGAGAGAGAGACAGGGAGGGAGAAAGAGCATATGCCCATGAGCTGAGGAGGGGCAGAGAGAGAGGGAGAGAGAGAATCCCAAGCACTCATAGTGCAGAGCCCCACGGGGCTTCATCTCATGATTGTGAGGTCATGACCTGAGCTGAAATCAAGAGTCGGACGCTTAACCGACCGAGCCACCCAGGCGCCCCGACAGTGTTATTTTATTATGCATTTCTTTGAATGAATCACTTTCGATATTGAGTAGTAACTTCTGAAAAAAAATTAAGCAGGATTCGTCTGGATTGAACTAGAATATGTTTTTCAAAGTGTCTCTCAATCTCAGTTACATACACAACCTAAAAAACTGGCCACACCTGATGATTATGGATAAAAGGATTGTAGATTCTAAATCCTGAGCCACCCTCTTCCTCCACTCCCCATTCCTCAAATGCAGTCCTCATGGTTACACATTCAGTCCAAATGCAGAACTGCAGGCACTCTCTGCCACAGGGTTGATCATCATGTAACTTCAGCTTCTATGTATCAGGAGTAACATTATTTTGACTATTGTTACTTTTCTTGGTGTTTCAATAAAAACCACAGTCTTTTAAAATAACTTAACCTAGTCTCAATTAATACAGAATCAATGTTGAAATTACTCTTACACTTTCACCACATTTAAAATTCTAGTCCATATTGCTTGAAACTGTACTCTGGTATGTTCTTAATTTTTTTCCCCTCAAAATCTTCATTTTTGACATGCTCAGACCTAAATGTGTATCCTGCCTTCTTGGTTGTATCATGGCCTTCAACTGAGAATGTGGCACATGTGAAGATGTGTGCATATTTTCAAAAAGGGTGGTATGTGAAATATCCCAATCCCAAACCAAAGGATAATTTTGACTCTTCATGGCCAACTTTTAGAAAGGCTCTGAAATCAGTTCAATACAAGGCTTGATCCCATGCTTGGTGGAGATCTGATAGGATCTGATACCGTTCTAAATTTAAATCACTAGCATTATGGATTGAATGTTTGTGTCTCCTCAAAATTCCTATGTTGGAATCCTAACTCCCGACGTGATGGTATTAGGAGGTAGGTACTGTGGGAGATAATTAGGTCATGAGGGTAGAGCCCTCTCGAATGGGATTAGTGCCTTTATAGGAAGAGACAGGAGAGTTTTCTCTCTCATTCCCTATGTGAGGATACAATGAGAAGATTGCCATCTGCAAACCAAGAAGAGAGATTTCCCCTCACCCTGGATCTGCTGGCACTTTGATCTTGGAGTTCTTAGCCTCCAGAACTATGGGAAATGAATTGTTGTTTAAACCACACAGTCTATGTTTTTTGTTGTTATGGCAGTCTGAACTAAGACACATAGCAAATTCCTCTTGTTCTAATCCTTTCTTATCCAGTATGCTTCTTATGGTTTGACTTCCCAGGTAGCTGGAATTCATGCTGGCTAAGCAGATAACTAGTTTGATCTGCTTAATGCCCACGTTTATTTTTGCAAGTTAATCAAATTACATTTACTTTTAATTTAAAAAAATAGGTGTCAAAGTTCCTTGAAAGGGCTGATTAAAAAAATCTTATACATGCTTTAACACAAAGGATGTGCGGCAGAGAATTTAAGAGTTCAGCTTCTAGATCTGAACTGCTGGTGTTCCAATCTCATCTCTGCTACTTATTAGCTGTATGACCTTAGTAAATTTCTGAGCTTTGGTTTTTCATGCTAGCTAATAATAAAATATGATTAGCCATAGAATTTATATCACAAAATTTCTGTATGTATCAAAGGAATAATATTTATTGAGTGTTTGGAAAAACACTTAACAAAAGGTAAGCGCTACATAACTATAAGTTAGTATCATTATTTTTTGTAAGTTAGTATTATTAAATATATGAGGTAATTTATGCATACATATAAACTAATCTCTTAGTTTCCTCTTTTGCTCCACATCTAATTCCAAAACTTTATATATCACACATCCAATTTTTTTCATATTCTTTTAGTAGGCTCAGTGTTTTGTCTTGATTATTCTGTTTAGCTCAATTAGAAAGAAATTGACATTTGCATGTTATCAACCTGGAATTAAGCAAGTTTCTGTATATGGATCTTACCAAATGTCTCTTTGAAAGAGTCTGATTGGGGGTACCTGGGTAGCTCAGTTGGTTAAGTGTCCCACTTTGGTTTAGGTCATGATCTTGAGGTTGGAGAGTTCCAGCCCTGCATTGAGATCTGCACTGACAGTGTGGAGCCTGCCTGGGATTCTCTTTCTCTCTCCCTCTTCCTCTACCCCTCCTCTAATTACTGTGGGTGCATGCTCTTGCTCTCTCTCTCTCACTCTCAAATAAATAAATAAATAAATAAATAAATAAAAGGAAATAAAAGAAATAGAGAGAGTCTATGATAAAAGCATGTAACTTTGTAACGCTGAAGACTTTCAAAAGAGGAAGGTGGTGACAAAGAGGTAAGTACAGCCAAGCAATATGTGAGCCATTTGGTGAGTGTTGGACGCATAGAGGGATGCATAGGTAGGAATAGGCAGACAAGTGTGCAGATAACAAAGGCAGATAGATATCTTGTAAGATATCCTGCACTATCCTGTGAGGAGAATTGGTTCCGATCTCAGGGCCAGATTAAGTCAGAGCTGGTACATTTCTTCTGGTATAACCCATTTCTGATATGGCTAATGATCTGACTGTAAATAATTTATAGGGCATGAACTAACAATCCCTGCCCAGGAGGAGCAGATATGATATTTTAGGTATCATTTGATAATCTTTGGTCAGTGTATAATTTCTTAAAGTGTTTCCAACAAAAAGCATTTGAACTTTCAGGAAAAGACTCTCTTCCTAATGCTTACATTAGAAAATAAATGACATGCAAAGTATATGCAATTTACAAAATTCCTGCTTGTGAATAATGAACTGAGTTCACTGGGAGCCCAAGATATAACACCATCAGTTCCGGTGTCACCACGCGACATTGCATTTCCCTTCTTATTCTTTTTCCTCTTCTTATTTATTTGTTTCTTCTGTATCTTGGCACTTTCCTCTAACTCCTGGTGTTAAACACGCAGGGTTTTCCATGTGTGAACTTCAGATGGTATTCCATCCGTCATTCCCTCTCTGTAGTCTGCACAATGCCCAAACCGAGTGGGTATTAGTGTTGGAAGCCTTTCCCTTCAGTAGCTTTAGGGTCTCCTTTTCTTTCCTGCTTTTGAGATGCTTTGTCAGGTTTTGAATGCTGCCTTTTTGGTTGCCTTTGTGGAGACAGCTTGTGCTCAGATGCGATTTAGTTGTAAGCTGATTGCTGCTCCCCATGTGTGAAAAGAGCATGACCAGTTCGCAGGCAGCCAGTCAGTGCGCCCCCAGCCCGTTACATCAGCATCGCATGATGGGGAACTGGGCAGCACCAAACAGTCTCTCCTTGTTGCTTTGCCTTTTTCTTTCTTTCTTTCTTTCTTTCTTTCTTTCTTTCTTTCTTTCTTTCTTTCTTTCTTTCTTTCTTTCTTGTTTTTTGTCTTTCAAGGAAAGACAAGAAAGCCTGGGAAAAAGAGCAAGACTTGCCTGCCTTTCCTTGAGAATCACTGAATACTAGTCGCTATAACAGTGACAATATAGATGCATATTTTTCATAGAGGTTCTAAAATGGAAGGGGGAAGTAAAGGGAGACAGAAGATTAAGAAAAAAACACAATTTGCGGTCTAGTGAAATACGGGTCCATTATATCAGCTTTGTCTGATTTGGTACTTTATTGACCCCTCCCCCGTATGACTCCCTCCCCATTGTTCTGGTGGTTATATTAACTTTTATCTAGAAATGTGTTTGTGCATTAGCAGGGCAGAGACAAAGAAAATAATACTTCTGTTTGCTTTGGTTTTGATCAAATGAAGTAGAATGTTTCTTCCTCTTTACTTAACGTTCTGTATAATCTCTCTTCAGATCTCATATTACATTGCTTACAGTAGATTGCCTGATTTAAGTAAAAGGTGAGCTGGTCCTGTTCCTGCACCCGTGTCATTCCTCATCAATAGCGCAAACTGGTGCAGGGAGGTGTGATGTATGTGACGCACTGGTTTTCCCGATGCTGCCCCTTGAGGACTATCACACTGAAGTTCTTTCCCAGATACATGGAACAATAGTATGCTCCACGTCCTACTGAAACAATTATAGTCGATACTGATGGCCCATTTCCACAGTTGGTTTTGTGGCAATCAACAGTATTTTGACTCTGGGTTTGAACATTTGATTAAGAAGGTTTTTAAAATAAGGAGTTTTGTTCTGCCAAGGTCCACTGACATCTCCATAACCTGTACACCAATCTCCTGAAAGTACTTCTTACTGCTTAACTAAGACAGAATTGCAGAAATCTCTTTTTGATCACATGAGGCTAACCATGGTGTTCCTGCTGATAATACTCTTCATAAATTAAAGAAGAAAACATCTGTGTTAACAATAATAAAGTATGCTTTCTTATACTTCTGAGGAGAGAGATTACTCTTTCAGAGAACACTTGTTACAGTTATAAAGCAGAGGCACCAAATCACGGAGCTCAAATCTTTTTGTCACTTTTAATACAGCTCATTTATAATATTCCTTTATGTGTGTCTCCTCTCCCTGGGCAGGGGAGACTCCTATCTTTATGGTTAACATCTGAAATGTTAATGAGAATATTGCTATGTATTATTTAATACATTCTGTTAATTTGATCACATAAGTCAAATAACATTCTCATTGCAAAAACTTCAGAAAATGCAGAAAACGTAAAGGAGAAAACTATCCCATCATTCCACTACTTAAAGGAAACCTCTCTTACTGATTGCCTTACTGGTTGGTTGATAGATTATTTGTGAAGCAGACCTGGGAAGGCATCCAACCTTCCAAGTTGATCCTGGCACGTTTCCTTTGTAGCGCTTGTCACAGATGAAATAATTTCATTCTTTTGAGTAATTTTTGGGGGGAGGACTATCTCTCCCTCACTCATATGTATAAGCTCCATGAGGATAGGTGCTTTTTCTGTTTTGTTCATTGTTGTATTCCTAGAACCAAGAATGATGTCTGATATTAGAAGGCACTCACTAAGTCGAGTAATACTTTAATAAATGAGCATGAATATTGTTTTATTTCCTTGAATAGTCTTTGCCTCGTTGAATTTACCTGTCTAGGCAACTTTGCATCCTGGTGTTTAAAACAGCATTATAAACATAATATTTACCTAAGTTTTCATGGGGTATTCTTTATATAATGCTGTGAAATCCAATGCTAAGGGTATTGAACATTATGATTTGGAGTGCTTAGTACAGGATTCCTTTGTCTTTGTTATTAGATGATTGTCCTGTTACCACATTCCTTGTGTCATTCCTTTTGAAATGCTTTTCTCTCGTCTCCATTGCCAAGAATAGTATGGATGGATGGCCAGGCCTTGATTCAGCAAATCCTTCTGGCCTCACTGATTTTGCAAATCTGCCAAACTCCTGCACAGGGCCTTTGCACAAACTATTCCTTTGCCTGAGAGACCCTTCTGTGCTCCTGAGAGGATGGTGCCGTCAGCTGTGAGCTTGATTGCCAGTTACCCAAAGCAGGCTTTCTTGATATGCTATATGAGTTTACGTACATTTATCACTGTTGGGTATTTTATTTAATTATTCACACATATGTGTCTGTTACCTCTATTCTTCCAGCTTTTACTAGAATGTTTTTATGAGAACCTGAAACTCGTTTTGTTCACTGTGGCATCCTGTAGAGAGAATAGATAAGTTAGACAATGCTTTATCTGGGTAACATTTATTGGATTTGCATGCTCTACCCTGTTATGTGCTAAATACTAGGAATTTGAAGACGACTGTGAGACCATTCTTATCCTTGGGGCTGATAAACGAGAAGAATTTATTTATCCCATCACAAATATTTGTTGAGCCCCTGATAGATGAACAGGCATTGTGCACATTGCTGGGGATACAACCCTGAATGAGGAGAGATTTGGCAAGAGTAGTAGGTAGTACGGTTCTAGGTGATGAAGATAGAGAATAAAAAATATAAGTCATTAGATAACTACAGCTTGGTAAGTGGTACAAAGGAAATAATCAGGTATTATGAGAACATAGCAGGATTGAGCTTGGATGATTTGATTCATTCCAGGTACCCTTACCTGATACTCAAAATCAGACGTGTGTATTTAGTGCTCTTTGGATAAATGGCATCAACACTTTTTTCTTCCTTGTTTCGTAAGCAGCCCCATATATTTTCAACCAAAGACACCCACATACATCAATGGAGGTAGGCAAAAACCCTCAGCCTCTAGGTTGATTTTGTTTTAAGATAATAGCCAGGACTAAGAAGCCAACCTGTGTGTCTATTCATGTCCCCCTTTTCCAATGAGAAAATAAAATTCTGAGATATGAATGTGAGTTAGACATTCTGAAATAAGTCAAATGCCAGGACTAAGAAAAAAATACTGTAAAATAGAAATTAATGCATTTAGTTCCGTAAAGGGGATTTTATTAAAGTCACTTAAATATCTGATCATGAAAAAATGATTTCTCTTGCCTATGGTAGCAGGCTTCAGTTTTCAATGGTAACATGAAATTCAGGAGTTTTTATTCTTAAGTGCTATGCTAACTCAATGACTGAACTAATACCTACAAGCCCTTTGATGACACTTTAATTTCTTCAAACCAACAAAATGGTGAGTGAATTTTATTAGGGGGCAGGGAAACATACAATAATGAATTAGCTTAAAATAGAATTTTTTTTTGTATGGATACTTTATTAACTAGTAACTGTATGTAACTCTTTACTGCCCTCCCCTGATCAATTTTAGAAATGTTGCTTCTTTCAGAGAAAATCAAACTCTTCCATCATGAGGAAAATAATTTAGTCATTTCCTCTGATGGATAAATTTAAATAGCCTCTTTTCTGGGAGGCCTCTTTTTCTGGGAGGCTGTACATATTAACTTCTTCCCAAAATTAATAACAAGGAAAGAAATGACAGCATTTAATTAACACTATTTCACAGCTCTGGGATCTCCAGATTGGCACTAACTTTCTTCCCTTTCCAGAAGTATTGCTCTGTCTCATTAAAAGAATAGAGGAGGGAATAAATAAATTGAATCAAGCTCACTCCTTCATACAGTCTTCATACAAAAGGGCCTTTCTATAGAACTTGTGGATAGTTAATGAAATCCCAGTAGCTTGAATACAACTTTATGAGAAATGCATTGCTCTATTTTCTAACCTGCATATGAATTTAAAACGGTAGATTGGTTGAGCAGGGGTCCAGTTTAATTTAGAATCTTAGGATATTAGGGCCAAAAGCAAAACAGAGTTAAATCCAGTATAGGTCTTGAATTAAAATGTGAGGAAACTGAGGCCCAGAAAGTGAGGTGAAGCTCCAAGTCACACACTGAAAAACAGAAGTGGATTCAACTCCCCTGATTACTCTTTGGTAAAAGATTTGGTAAAACCTCTCCTCATCTCCTGTGTATGGAGCTGGGTTTTGGTTTCCTCCGGCTTCAGTCATTAAAACCTTAATGCTCTTGTGCTGCCCTCTGCTGACAAACAGCATGTACTACAGCTGCAGGACGAGGCCAAGCACATTTCTCTATTCTTTCATTCAACAAACATGTATTGAGGGCTACTACTAACTGCCTGCCATTGCTCTAGACACTGGAGTTTCAGAAGTAAAAATAAAATACAATATTCCTTCCCTCATGGAACTTATGTCCTAGTATGGAGAGAAAGACAGTAGACACAATATATAAAACAGGACTGTGAAGATCAATAAATCAGGGAAGCAGGTAGGAGTGTGTGGGCAGAAAGTTGCAACTTTAAATAGAGATTCAGGGAAGGCCTCAGTGAATATGACATCTGAGAAAATATTTGAAGGAAACGAGGGAATAAACCATGACAGCGTCTGGGGAAAAATGACCTAGGAAGAGGAAATGCAAAAATGTCAAGAGGAGAGAGTACTTCCTGGGTCTGAGAAGGCCAGTGCACCCTGAGCTGAGTGACAGGGAGGGCATAGGGAACAGGACAGAACCATAAAAAGATGGAGAAGGGAAGGCCCGATGGGGCTTGTGGACTGTAGCAAGAGTTTGGCTTGTCTCTGGATGAGATGGGAAACCACTTGAACTTTGTGTGACATGAAGTGTCTTATGTTTTTACAGGATTCCTGTGACCTCTGAGTTGTGAATACATTGTACTGCTCGAAGTAGAGGAACCAATTAGAAGGCTGAGGCAAAGTGATGGAGGTAAGCACCAAGGAGATAGCTACGGAGGGAAGATTCTGGACATGTTCTGAAGTTAGAGCCATGATTTGATACAAGTCATGAATACAAAAAAAGACAAGTAGATGTTGATTATAAAATTTTTGACCTGAGGTTGGAAGGATGGAGTTGTCATTCAAATGTGGTAAGGAAAGGCTGAGCAAGAAGCAGATTTTGAGGAACAATTCAGGAGCTCAGTTTGGGATATTTTAACTTTTATATTTATCTACATTTCTACCACTTATGGTCTTCATTCCCTTATATAGAGCCAAGTTAGCATCTTTCTGGTGTACTTTTCCTTCTATCAGAAAAACTTCCTTTAAAATTTCTTTTAGTGCACTCCTGTTGGTGATTAATGCCCTCACTTTTTTTTTTTTTTTTGGTCTGAAACAATCTTTATTTCACTTTCATTTTTGAAAGTTATTTTCACTGGATATAGAATTCTAGGTTGACAGTCCTCACCTTTCCTTCCAATATAGTCAGTCACTCCATTGTCCCCTGGGTTTCACAGTTTCTGACAATTCTGTTGTCATCCTGGTCTTTGTCCTCTGAATTTATTATACCTTTTTTTTTTTGCCCACCTTCTTTTAAATCTTCTTTATTGCCAGTTTGCAGCAATTTGTTTTTGATGTGCAGTTTGTGTTGTTTTGATGTGTGGTTTCCTTTATGTTTCTTTTTCTTTGGAGTTCTTTGAGCTTCTTGGAGCTATATTTTTCATCAAATTTAGAACATTTTTGGTTGTAATTTCTTCAAGTACTTTTTCTATCACTTCTCCTTTCAGGGTCTCCAATTAAACTGTGTTAGATTGTTTTATATTGCCTCACAGGTCATTGATGCGTTGTTCTTTTTTTTTTTTTTTTTTTTTGAAGACTTTATCTCTGTGCTTCATTGTGGGTATTTCCTATTGCCTTAAGTTCACTTCAACACCTTTAAGTTGACTGATCTTTTCTTTTGTAAGGTATAACCTGTGGTTAATTTCTTCCACATTTTTCATTTCTGACGTACACTTCTAGCTCTACAAATTACATTTGATTCTTCCCTTATAATATTCATGTTTTCTTCCACCTTCTAGAGTATATGAAGTGTAACAGTGTTTGGAATTTATTGTTTGCTAATTTCACCATCTCTGAAAATTATGGATCTGTTGCTCCTGATGGACTTTCCTTCTGGTGATAGATCATATACCCTGCTTCTTTGATGCTTATTTAAAAAAAATTGAAGGCAAACATTTTGAATTTTATGTTGTGGGGTGCTAGATTTTGTTGTAACTCATAAATAGTGCTGGACATTGTTTTGGCATGCAGTTAGGTTACATAGGATATGTTTCGAGGTCTGCCTTAAGCTTTGTTAGGATGAGTCCAGAGCATCCTTTAGTCCGGGTCTAATTTGTCCCCAACATTAAGGTGATACTCTTCTGAGGATATTACCCAATGCTCCATATATTACAAGATCTTTCTCCTTTGGCTGGTAGAAGTATTAATTATTCTCAACTCAGTGTGTCCTTTTCTATTAGAATTGTTCTGCCTATTGCTTTCGGGAGATTCCTTCTCCAGTTTTAGTTTCCTTTCATCCATGCTCACATCAGTGCTCCAATAAGACTTAAATTCTCTCCATGTAGCTCCCTCTTCTCTGGGATCTGTTTCACAAATTTTAGCTGCCTTAGACTCTCTGAACTCAAATCTCTTGTCTTTTCATCTCTATTGGGCTCTGTCTAGGTTCCTTCTCATTGTTCTACAGCCTGGAAACTCTCTTCAGGCAGTTAATAGGGGCAAGTGTGGGGCTCACCTTGTTCGTTGCTCTTTTCTTGGGGAATCACTGTCCACACTCCCTGTTGCCCAATGTCTAAAAACTGTGTCATATATTATGTCTGGTTTGCTAGTTGTATTACGTTGGGCTGCTGCTGGTGGAGGTTAAATCCAATCCCTATTGTTTCATCTGGCACAAAGCAGAAGTCCCTAGGGTGTTTTAATTTTTAGATATGTCTGTTGAACATGCAAGACAAGATGTCAAGTAGGTGGTTAGATATATGAATTTGGAATTTAGGAGATCCAGAGTGGAGATAAACGTTTATAATATAAATTTATCACCTATTGCCTTGGATAATTTCCTCCAAACTTTGGCTCCAGCCCCCTTATCAGAACTAAATTATTCCACATTCTCTCTTATCAGTTCTGAACCAAGGAAGAGACAAACTAAACAAAATAAGATGATATAATGTCATTGAGTTACTCTTTCCTGGTACATATTTATATGTTACTGAGGCCCACTCAGGGTCAATATCTTTGCCAAGAAAGCGCAGGTAGATTTTACCTGAAGTGCCAATTCCTGTGTATTAATAGTAGCCTCCTGAAGTGTTATATACAGAAGGAATCTGAGGCCATGCCCAGGCTCAGGAGGAGAGAGTGCCATGATCGATTACTAATTTCTGTTGTGGCAGAAGGAGAGAGAATAGAGGGAACTATACCATGTGTTTACTTCACCTGTCTGAGCATAAAATAATAAATGGATGTATTTGGGGCATGTGACACACAAATGACACAATATATACTCTTCTGCTTTCATTGAGAGAGATATTAATTAATTATTTCTGAGGTGTAACTCATAAGTATATACCCCCACCCCCAAATTCATCAAGAACACAAATGCTGGTTTTATTTTCTCTAGTGGTTGGAAATAGAACATTTTCTTATTCAGACCATAGGTGGTTTCATTTGATATCATGCAGAGTGGTGCCAACAGGCTAAGGAAACCTCTTCTGACTCCCTTCTATCTTGTTGGACTCATCATGGGGACCTCACTGTCTTTCCTTCAGCAGGGGCAGTCTATAAGGACAAATGTCATTCTGTAACCTATGAGTTAAGATTTACCTGTAGCGGGGTGCCTGGGTGGTTTGGTCAGTTAAGCATCTGACTTCAGCTCAGGTCATGATCTCATGGTTCGTGGGTTTCAGCCATGCATCTGGGGCTCTGTGAGGATAACTCAGAGCTTGGAGCCTGTTTCAGATTCTGTCTCTCTGCCCCTCCCCTGCTTGCAGTCTGCCTCTCTCTCTCTCTTTCTCTCAGAAATAAATAGACATTAAAAAAATTTTTTTTAAAAGATTTACCTGTAACATTAGAGCCAAACCTTCTTTAGATTACCCTAAGTTATACATTCAAGCTTGTTTTGAATAGTGTTTGGATATAGTAAGCTCTCAATGAGTATTTCATGAATGCATTAATGCGACTTTTTCACAGCCTATTTCCATTAATGGGATACTTCAGCAGCCTATTTTCATTGGAGCAAAATGTTGACACACTGGGCTCTTCTCAGGAAAGTTGGAACCCCCTCAGCCACATAAAAGCTACTACATGGAGCAGGTCAGTTATCTTCAAAAAGGTAAACTTAAACTAGATATCAGAGCCAATATAACATGGAGGGTCCATCATTCTGCACAGATCACCTCTCATAATTCCTTTTCAGTTAACTCAAGCAGAATTAGTTGCACGAGGGAATTGTGTTTGCACATCAGGCTTAGCTCAGCTTGACAAACATTTTTAATTAGAACTTACTCTGGAGGAGCCTGGGTGGCTCAGTGATTGAGTGTCCAACTTTTGGTTTCGGCTCAGGTTATGATCTCATGGTTCCTGGGTTTGAGTCCCACATTTGGTTCTGTGTTGACAGCAAAGAGTCTGCTTGGGATTCTCTCTGCCCTTCCACTGCTCTCTTTCTGTGTCTCAAAATGAATAAATAAGCTTAAACTAAAAAAAAAAAAAAAAGAACTTACTCTGTGGCATGGTTTCTTAACCTTGGCACTATTGACATTTGGATTGTCTATTTCTTTGTTGCACAACACCATCCTGTGCATTGTAGGGTGTTTAGCAGCATCCTGGGCCTCTGCACACCCAAACCATCCCATCAGTCTTGATAATGTTTGCAGACATTGTCCAATGCCCCCAGGAGTAAAATCACTGCTTTGATATGTTTGCATGCTTGAGAATTGTTGCTCTACGCTCTCACCTTTGTAAATAAACCTTCCTTGAATGATTCTAAGTATGACATCTGTATCCTGTTAGAATTATGGCTGATGCACAGTGTGTGCAAAGCTAAATGAACTCAATGTTCATTGTGTAAGGTACAAGGAGAGATAAGTATTTGGTCTTATAGTATTTGGTTAACTTATAACTTAAAAAAATCCCTTTGCCTAGTAGAATGTGTATTTGAAGTGCTAAATCTGGAATTAGGTAGAATGTTTAGACAGCTACAAAAATATTCAAGATATGTGATTAAAAATACCTCAAATAAGGTTTCTCCATGAAATGAATGGGGAAGAGCTGTGCAGGGAGATTGATCCCCTCATCCCTGAGGATGTTTAGAGGAATCCCCAGCCTGTTGTCCCCAATAACAATTAGATGTGTTTACCTCTACAGTCTATGGATATACTTATTTTTTATAAGAAACATATGGGAACACTGACCTAAACTAATTCATTGACAATAAGGACAGTACAGATGGGCTGGATTTTCAAAACACTGAAGGGCAAGCTTGATTTTACTGGATGGTTACTTAACGTGGTGGTAAGAGACAGTGATGGGTCAAGAATGACTCATGTATTTGGTTACTCATATAAAATGGCGATTTTGCCAATTAAGACTGGAAACAGCAAAGGAAGAGTGTGGGTAGTGGTTCTCACCGTGTGTTTTCCAGATTGGCATCATCAGCATCACCTGGAAACTTGTTAGAGCTATAAGTTCTGATACCCTAACCCAACCTATTGAATCAGGGACTCTGGGGGTAGGGCACAGCAATGTGTTTTAATAAGATATCCAGGTGATTGTGATGTTTGATAGATTTTGAGAGCCTCTGAGATAAGGTAATCATTTCCATCTCAGATTTGTTGAGTGTTCCAGAAGGACGTTCATGTGGATACATGCCAAGTGGCAAGTCTACTATCAATCTCACTGTGGTCAGCCATATGCATGTATTTGGGGGGGAGGAGGGGGGAATGGTGAATGAAGATGTCAGCATGCCTTTTTTCCCCCTCTCTCTTTCCTCAGGAGAGAAGATAGGTCATAGGGAACATTTCCTTTAAGAAAATTACACAAGGGGTACCTGGGTGGCTTAGTCGGTTGGGCGTCCGACTTCAGATCAGGTCATGATCTCACGGTCTGTGAGTTCGATCCCTGCGTCGGGCTCTGTGCTGTAAGTTCAGGGCCTGGAACTTGCTCTGGATTCTGCATCTCCCTCTCTCTCTGCCCCTCCCCCACTCACACTCTGTCTCTATCAACAAATGAATAAATGTTAAAAAAAATAAAAAAAAGAAAATGACAGAAAAACATGAATAAGTGATGGTTATGGAGTTTATATTTCACTTTTTTTTTTAATTTAAATTTTAGTTAACATACAGTGCAATATTGGTTTCAGGAGTAGAATTCAGTGATTCATCACTTACATAAAATACCTAGTGCTCATTACAACAAGTACCCTCCTTAATAATAATCATCCATCTAGCCCATCTCCCTCCCACTTCCCTCCATTAACCCTTAGTTTATTGTCTATTGTTGAGTTTCTTGTGATTTGTTTCCCTCTCTTCTCTTTTTTGTCCCCCTCCCTTCCCATATGTTCATCTGTTTTCTTAAATTCCACATATGAGTGAAATCATATGGCATTTGTCTTTCTCTGATTGACTTATTTTGTTTAGCCTAATACACTCTAGCTCTATCCACGTCATTGCAAATGGCAAGATTTCATTCTTTTTGACGGTTGAGTGTTACTCCATCGTACCCCTTTGAATCTGTATTTTTGTATCCTTTGGGTAAATACCTAATAGTGCAATTGCTGGATGATAAGGTTGTTCTATTTTTAGTTTATATTTCAGTCTTAAGGCTACTCTTCTTTCTTACCTCTGGAGTTCTACTGACTAATTAGTGGATTTATGTTCATACCTTTCTACTGCTGTCTTTTCATAATTACTATGTCTTCCATAATTACTAAATGGCTAAAGAACTTCCTACACACTATTCTCAAGTAGAAGCAGGGATGTGCACACACATTGGAATGTACTTTGGTACCATCTTCACTCATCACTAGGTGTCAGGAACAACGAAAGGGTAAAGGCGGGAAGGGAGAAGTGGTGAGCAAACTTGCCTGCTTCCTCTCCTCCCAAGAGGTTTCTATACAAGAGTCATCAATGACCATGGGGCCCAAATTTGGCCCATGACCAGTTTTTGTGAACAAAATTCTATTGGAACGCTACCATGCCCATCAGTCTACACGTTGTCTGTGGCTGCTTTTTCACTACTGAGCAGAATTGCGGATCTGTGACAAGCAGAGTACAAACTGCAAAATCTAAAACTCTCTGGCCCTTTACAGAAAAAGTTTGCTGACTTCTGCTTTAGACCAGTAGTTCTCAAAGCTCACCTTGCATCAGAGGCCCCAGGAAGGCTTTGGAAGCAGAGGGCTGTACCCTCCAGAGTTTCTAATTCAGTAGATTTGGGGATATAGCCTGGAAATTTGCATTTCTTACAAGTTTCCAGGTGATGCTGATGCTGCTGATCTGGGGACAACACTTTGAGAACTACTGATTTCTGTAGTAAATTTAAGCCATCGGGACACCCATGCTTAGATCAAAGCAACAAACTACCTTAGCTACAAGTTCAAGGGATTGTTTCAGCTTCTGGCTCTACCTCAGCTTGGACTATCACTCTTATGAAACTCCATTTTCATCCTATGAGCTTTCTTTTTCTGTTTTCCCTCTCTTCCCAGGGCTTTGAGATAGTAAATTAATTAATTAATTAATTAATTCAAATAAATCCAGGGTACTTGGGTGGCTCAGTTGGAAAAGCATGTGAGTCTCGATCTTGGGGTCATGAGTTCAAGCTACATTGAGTGTAGAGATTACAAAAATAAATAAATAAATAAACTTAAAAAAAAAATAAACCTGACAGTCTTCTTATTGTCCTGAGATGAAATATGTTAACATTTTGGCATCTAGCTCTTTTTAAGAATTAGTAACTATTTTAATCAATATTTTTTTCCCTTTTGCTTTACTCCTGTATCTATTTACCCTATTCCTGTACCATATCAAATAAATAATTTGAAGCCACAACTTTTGTCTTCCTTATTTGAGTAACAGCTGCAAAAGACAGGGAAACATTTTTGTTTTTGTTCTTGTTTTTTATCAATCAGAGATGTGATTACATATATCAGCTTAAAGTGAGATTTAGGGAGAAGTTGAGATTGGATCCAATAGACATGGGTTACTTTCTCCATCTTGATGAGTTGGGCCTTTACAAAATTGTTTCATTATTTTGTTAGAAGTTCTGTGACTTATAACTAGAATAAGTTCAATGATAAAAGCTTTTGTAATATCCACCATTCAGAACTATCCACGTGGCTGTTTCCTTTCATTCTTATAGAAGTGTATACAGACTGCCTACGAAGAAAAGCTTGGTATAATTTAATTTTTAACTTTAAGCTCATAGGAAGTAGGGCTATATTTTATTACATGACCAGCTACCAATAAAGAACTATATCCACCCAATTGCTTAATAAACATGCAACAATATTTCTATTCCCCCTTTTCTCATACTATGCTTAGCAAGGTCCATGGTGTGTGGGATAAAGTACCAAGGGATAATGAGAGTTTATAAATCAGTTTATTTCTCCTACTTTCTTTCTGCCTTGAAAAAAAGTAAAATTGGTAGTAAGGAAATCTATGAACTCATCATCCAACTTTCTAAAAACCTGAAACTCAGGCCCTGATTAAGTCATCATCCAAGTTTTTAAAAACATGAAAATTGATGGACCGTTTGAGTGAAGAGTAAGGAAAACAACGACCCAATCTATAAATTGCTCCGCCAGAATGAAGTATTACCAGCCACTTCTTAAATATGAAATGTACCAGTACTGGTTCCATCCATTTATTATAGATTTTATGCCTCAAATATATTCATAATGTATTACAATGCTGAAGTTCATTCCTCACTTGTTTATATATTTAATATTTCTCCCCCAGAAGATTTGAACATGGCTAAAGGCAAAGTTATATTTCTCCTTGATAATAATAAAATAATAAAGTGTTACACATAAAGGAAGTTTACTCTGAATTTATGGCCTAAGCCCTGCTGTATTTCATGGTGCAGTAATGATGCTCTTGCTCACTTGATATAGTGACTTCCTTCAGTATCATTACTCTTCTGTCTTAGGTCCTGGTAGTAAAAAGTCATCTTTTCAAACTTGGCACCTTCAGATCTTGATAATTCAAGATGATACACTTTCAGAAAAACAGATACCTTGAAGAATACCTTAGGAACCAAATATCTCTAATTATTGTGTTTTTGACTTAATACTAAATAGGAATAATATGACTAGTGTAAAATAGCAGAGTTGTTTCTGCTTCAAGTGCACTGACAAAGCTATTCTGTGGTGTTAGAAGGTAGAATGGCCACTCTAGTTGTACCTGGAAGGGAGTTAGTCACTTGAAAAGGGTATGAGGGGTCTTCTGAGGTACTGTCAATATTCTGTTTCTCAGTCTCAGGGCCTGTTTCATGAATGTATTTATTTTATGGAAATTCATCAAGCCATAGACTTATCATCTTGGTCCTTGATTTGTGTTAAACTTTAATAAAACTGTTTATTAAATAAGGAAAAGTATAATAAATTAGGGTGACTCGGAAAAGCAGTTATGCTTTATTTATAGTTAAATTTTCATGTGTAAAAGCTATCTTTGAATTTAGAAAATATGCTGAAACTTTTGTTTGTATTGCCCGAAGAACATGATTTTTTTTTTTTTTTTTTTTTTGGTGCCTGGACATACCTTCTTCTAGTTATTGCCTCTGGGACTTGAACATTCCCCCTTGCTGCTGATATTACTTTTATTGTGTTATGTTCAGTTAGGACAGCTGTCCCTGAAAATGCAGCAAGAGCTTTTATTTCCCCCCTTTTATAAAATGTATTACAATTTGAAAGTTCTTAGGCATGACCCTGGAAAGATGCTGATCATATCTATTCTTCCAGCTTACTTCTGTTACTTGAAAAAACACTTTAGGAACAAAACATTACATATAAATGTATATATTATATATTTTCATTCCATACTAGGATATATATATATATATATGTATATGTATGTATATATATGTATATGTATATATGTGTGTGTATAGTGTATATATATATATGTATACACACACACACACACACACACACACAGTATATTCATTCCATAATATAGGCCTGGGAAGGATAACAAGTATTATCTATTGACATTTCTGTGTAAGAGTTTATCAGATCCTGTCCTATGATCTCACAGTCAGCTGATGGCAGTTCACTACAGAAGTTACATAATAGGTTGTTTGAGCTGAAGATAGAAAAGTCCAGTGTGGGTGGGGTCATTTTGTATTTGGGTGGGGGCATGCTTCACATTTTAACTGAGTACCACAAAACCTGATACTGGCTGTCTGTGACTGCATTTTGGTAATCCCCTCACAAGGAGTTCCTACAGATTGGGAAAGGGAGCAGGGCAGAGGGGTGAAGACGGACACTGGAGTTGGCTCATGCAGGTGCTTGGTCAGCACTGATGTCTGAGTGCCAATAACAGCTCCTTCCCAATATGCATGCTTGGCTACTCCACATGCCCAGGCCTTCCAGATGGACAAATGATGGAATGATTCAGCCCATAAAATTAATAAAACCACCTGATAGTAAATGACATCTATAGATCTAGATTGGATTTCTGCAAATGAGTGTGTCTGTTTGCATGGAAGGCACTTAGGCATGCATTCATTATGATTATAATGCTAATATAAACCTTTCCACAATTCCAAATATGAAAACCAAGCAGCCAAAATATACATATGAAAACATTATGTTAACATAACATTTCTTTATTTGTTGAGAATGAAATTTCTAAATGTCACAATTAGAGTTCATATTAAGTCTGCCTTCTATCTCCTCTATAATCTCCTTTCTAAAAATTCTTGGGTGAAAATAAACACCTGGAGAAATTTTTATTAACTTTCCTCAGAAAGCAATTTATTTCTTAATAATATGGTAGAGAATAGTGTCCCTGAAATAAACCTATTGATTATATTTTATAAATTTCTAGAAGCTAAAGAGAAAAAAACCCAGGGGGGTCAATAAATCTGATAGTTTGTTGCTGAATCCTACAGAGAATGCACTGGATATCTCTTTGTGGAGAGTGCTTCTTGTTTAGAATCCACGAATATTATTTTGCATGTGAAAAGTAAAACCCAGAGTATCCTAATTTAACCTATGGAAACAATTAATAGCCCATTTACTGGGCTAAAGAGTAATGAGATTGTGAATCCAGAACAATTCTTTGGTACTGGTTAAAAATATTGATCTTAAAGCTTATTTCAAATAAAGCAAAGACCAGGCTATAAATAAAAAGAATAAGAGTGCCTTGATCATATCAGGAAAAAGAAAAAAAAAAAAAAAAGATTAGGAATCAGAATGTTTGAGGCCAAACTCTGCCATTTTCTAGTTCTAAGACTAGGCTTATAACCAATCTGAACACTAGCTTTCCCATCTTTAAAATTAGGATAAAACTGCTCAACTGAGATAAGACATGTAAATGTGGTAAAAAATTATAAAGCCCTTTAGCAGCTCTAATTGTGATAGATTCAGAAATACCAAGCACCCACTACGCTTTGTGCCCTTGACAATCCCAATGAAGCAGCCTGGAAGGGAGGGAGTGTGTTTAAGCAATCTGCTACTTGACAAGGCTTCCTTCATTTGAGAATGGATAGTCTTGACGAAGTCTTTTTTAAAGAGACATGCACAGCAAGGCTGGGCTTATTCCATAGGCTTTTTTTTTTTCTTTTTTAAATTTGTTTTCATGTTTATTTATTTATTTATTTATTTATTTATTTATTTATTTTGAGAGAGAGAGAGAGAGAGAGTGAGACAGTGAGAGAGTGAGAATCCCAAGCAGGCTTTGCGCTGTCAGTGCAGAGTCTAAAGTGGGCCTTGATCTCATGAACGGAACCTAGAGATCATGACCTGAGCCAAAATCAAGAGCCAGTCACTTAACAGACTGAGCCACCCAAGCTCTCCTATTCCACAGATTTTGACAAGGGGAAGGAAAGAAAGAGCCAAGCATTCGTTAGCCCTTCCATCTGGCTCCATGTCTTGTTTGCTAACTTGTCTTTACTGGAAAGTAGAAGATAGTGGCTGCTTAGTACTTCAAATGAGATGAAAAAGTATAACTAGATGTCATCTGTGTTGGTTATTTCAAATATAAATGAGGAAATCAGATCCCCTGTCTAGGAGGTGAGACCGAGAATAAGTATTTGATGGTGTGTGGTGACAGTTAGGTGCGGGAGTTTGCAGGGTGCTGTACCTTTAAAACAGGTCAAGGAGGGAGGCTGCATCTGAAGAAGGCTAAGGAACAAGTTTGGGTAATTCTGATTATTACCTAATGTTATCCTGAGTAGAAAATAAAGAGACATTGTTGGCAAACGCTTCAGACTCATATCTGTCCCTTGGAACTATGAACCTTTTGTTCTTGATGTATAAACATATTAGTTTGGGACTTGGCAGGGAGAAAGAGCTCCTTCCTGACCTTTGTCAACAATTCCCCTAAAATATCATTTCTAGCATATAACAAGTGACATCTTTGATTATTCAGTATCATCTCCCTTTTTCTTAACCTATTCCAAATAAGTTGTTGGTGAAGACCATCTTCTGGACTGCAGACTTCTGACCTCTCACCGTATCCTCCCACGACAGAAAGAGAGCTAAGAAGCCCTCTACAAGCTTTTTTATAAGGGCACTAATTGCATTCATTAGGGCTCTATCCTTATAACCTATTTCCCAAAGGTACCTCCTCCCCATACTATCACATTGGGGATTAAAATGTCAACATATGAATTTTGGGGGGACTTTGGAGGGACACATTAAGTCCATAGCAATCCATAAATTGGATTGCTGTGTCATATGGTAAGTGCTTAACTTTGTAAGAAACTGGCAAATGATTTTTTCAGAGTAGCTATATTATTTTGCATTTCTATTAGCAATTTATGAGTTTCTCTTGCTCTGCATCCTCACCAACGCTTGGTATTGTTAGTATTTTTTATTTTAGCCATCCCAAGGATTATTTGGTGATGTCTCAATGTGGTTTTAATTTTCATCTCTCTAATAGTTAATAATGTTGAAGATCTTTTTATGTGCTTATTTGCCATCTGTATATCCCTTTGGGTGAAGCGTCTGTTCAATTCTTTACATCTTCTAATTGAGGTGTTTCTAGTATACTGTGGAGTTTAGAGAGTCTTTAGTACTCTGGATACAAGTCCTTTATTGAATAATTGATTTGTAAGTATTTTCTCCTAGTCTGAAGCTTGTCTTTTGCATTTTCTTGACAGTGTCTTTAGCAGAATAAAACTTTTTTTTTTATTTTGATGAACTCCAATTTATTTATTCCTTTCATAGATCTTGTTTTTGGTATCATGTCTAAGAATTCTTTGCCTAACTCCAGGTTACAGAGATTTTCTATATTCTTCTGAGAGTTTTATATTTTTATATATTGAATTTAGATATGATACATTTTCAGTTAACTCTTGGATAAGATATGAGGTTTAGGTCAAATTCTTATATATATTCTTTAGCATATTGATGTCCAATAGTTCTCTTACTGTTTGTTGAAAAGAACACCCTTCATGGAATTTCTTTGGCATTTAGTCAAAAATCCATTGGCCATATCTGTTTGGGCCAACTTCTGGGTTGTCTGTTCTGTTCCACTGATTTATGTGTCTAGCTCTCTCTGCTAAGACCACACTATCTTGATTACTTATATAGTAATCAGTAGTAAGTCTTAATATCTGGTACAGTGATTTCTTCAAATTTATCATTCTTTTAAAAAAATTTAGCTATTCTTTCCTTTCCATATATATTTTATTTATTTATTTTAATATATGAACTTTACTGTCAAATTGGTTTCCATACAACATCCAGTGCTCATCCCAAAAGATGCCCTCTTCAATACCCATCACCCACCCTCCCTTTCCTCCCACCCCCCATCAACCCTCAGTTTGTTCTCAGTTTTTAAGAGTCTCTTATGCTTTGGCTCTCTAACCTCTTTTTTTTTTCCTTCCCCTTCCCCATGGGTTTCTGTTAAGTTTCTCAGGATCCACATAAGAGTGAAAACATATGGTGTCTGTCTTTCTCTGTATGACTTATTTCACTTAGCATAACATTCTCCAGTTCCATCCACATTGCTACAAAGGGTCATATTTCATTCTTTCTCATTGTCACGTAGTATTCCATTGTGTATATAAACCACAATTTCTTTATCCATTCATCAGTTGATGGACATTTAGGCTCTTTCCATAATTTGGCTATTGTTGAGAGTGCTGCTATAAACATTGGGGTACAAGTGCCCCTATGCATCAGCACTCCTGTATCCCTTGGGTAAATTCCTAGCAGTGCTACTGCTGGATCATAGAGTAGGTCTATTTTTAACTTTTTGAGGAACCTCCACACTGTTTTCCAGAGCAGCTGCACCAGTTTGCATTCCCACCAACAGTGCAAGAGGGTTCCCGTTTCTCCACATCCTCTTCAGCATCTATAGTCTCCTGATTTGTTCATTTTGGCCACTCTGACTGGCGTGAGATGATATCTGAGTGTGGTTTTGATTTGTATTTCCCTGATGAGGAGTGACGTTGAGCATCTTTTCATGTGCTTGTTGGCCATCCGGATGTCTTCTTTAGAGAAGTGTCTATTCATGTTTTCTGCTCATTTCTTCACTGGATTATTTGTTTTTTGGGTGTGGAGTTTGGTGAGCTCTTTATAGATTTTGGATACTAGCCCTTTGTCCGATATGTCATTTGCAAATATCTTTTCCCATTCCGTTGGTTGCCTTTTAGTTTTGTTGGTTGTTTCCTTTGCTGTGCAGAAGCTTTTTATCTTCATAAGGTCCCAATAGTTCATTTTTGCTTTTAATTCCCTTGCCTTTGGGGATGTGTCAAGTAAGAAATTGCTACGGCTGAGGTCAGTCCATATACATTTTAGAATTATTTTGTCTCTATATACAAAAAGCCCTGCTGGGATTTTTATTGGAATGCAGTAAGTCTATAGATAAATTTGAGGAAAATTGCTATCTTTACTATGCTGAGGCTTCAGATCTTTGAACATGGCATGTCTTTCCACATGTTTAGATCTTCTTTGATTTATTTCATTAGCATTTTGTAGTTTTTCGTATATAGATCTGGAAAATGTTCTGTTAGACTTGTACCTATTTCATTTTGGAGGGAGCTATTGTAAATAGTATTGTTTTTAAAATCAGTTTTCAAACATATATCACTAATATGTAGAAATGCCATGGATATTTTTGTGCTTACTCTGTATTTTGTGATCATCACTTGTCTTAAGAATGTTTTTACAGACCTTTTCATTTTTCTCCAGATGGGCCTGTTGAAATTTTAATCTTTTTCAAAGACCTTTCTTCAATACAAATCCTTTCTGGATCCTTTCCAGTCTCCCTTACCAGATGTGATTTCTCCCTCCATTAAATACACAAATCATTTTGTCATCCCGTGTTACGTGTCTATTTTCCCTCATGTTATGGCGAATTAGGCACTTCACTTACTCCTTCAGTATAATATGGGGATTATTTTGATGTTTCTTCTCACTCTGGGATATTGCAAAATTTCCTAATCTTTTTAAACCTCTGGTGTCTTTTCTTTTATAAAATGGAAGTAATGATAACTATTCCATTGGCTTATTGTGAAGATAATGTGTTAGGGGCTCAATAAATATTAGTTTCTTTTTTGCCCTTTCTCTGGAGTTATACATTCTTGAGAACCTATTGCAATATACTTGCTTGAGTCCTCTGCAGTGCCTAGGATGGAGTAGGCCTTTACAGACATGTGTATAATTGTATTGACAGAACTTTGCATAGGGTAAGACATACCCTCTGTGCTTAGAAAACTCTTGTCTTACAATGCTTCATAGTTTCCATGCCAAATGTTAATGTTAAATGATAGTGAGGATCTTTAGGAAATTAGCCAACCTGCAGCATTAACATAAGCAAGCCATGTGGAAAAAAGTTCTCTAAGCCGCTATTTAATAAACTAAAGGGAAGTCACCATAAACTGGGTAGGAGTTTAAGGGTAGAGGAGGCAAGAGATACAGAAATAACCAAAAGAGCAAATTTAACAGCAGCTGAAGAATGGAGGGAGTATGAGACAGACTATCAGACAGAGATCACTTTGGGATTTCAGGTAGAAGAAGCAAGTGGGGGAGTATCAGACACCTTAGATTAGAGGATATAAGGGAGAAGAGTCGTTTCTCACCACCACCGGTCACTACGGAGTTCCCTGGTGGGGTTGCCATTCTTGTTAATGCAGTCTGGAGGCTCTGAGGCTACCTCGCAGGCACAATATTAAGCATGCCTGTTATGCACTACAAGATTAACAAGAATGACTTTCACACTCAGAACATCATTTTGAGTCCCTTGATACCCATTCAAGTTAACTAGTGTCTTAGCTTGGGCTGCTGTTGCAAAAATATCATAGAATGGGTGGCTTCAAGAACAAACTGTTATTTCTCACACTTCTGGAGGCTGGAAGTCCAAGATCAAAGTGCCAGCAGATCTGGTCAGGGAAGGGCCCATGTCCTACCTTGTAGACAGGCATCTTCTCGCTGAGTGTCATGTGGCCAAGAAAGAGATCATCTTTCTCTCTTTTTTTTTCCTTACAAGTGCACAACCTGCCTTCATGAGGGCTCCACCCCCATAGCCTAATTATTCCCCAAAGGCCTCACATCCAAACACAATCACAATAGGGATTGGGCTTCAACATATGAATGGCGGTAGGGGTGAGGGGGGTGGATGGGTACACGTTCAGTCCATTGAAATGAGAAAGAACAGTCTTTTGCAAAAACTGTTGTTATCTAAATCTTTATTAGCTGGGTTTATCTGTGAATGGAAAAGGAAAAGGAGGAAAATATTTCAGGGATCATAACATCTACGTAGAGACTACGTTTCATCTGTGAGTGTATGTAAGAAGCTTGTCTAAGAGCAGGTGGCATTTCCAGGCGTGTCCAGTAGGGCGCACTAGGAGGCCAGGGAAGGGACTGCACCACAAACTGCAACCTCCCATCACTGAGTGAAAGGTACATTCATAAAAGGTACATTTAACTGAGTTTATTGTGACAGTCAATGCAGAATTACCCAGATGAGGACAGGAGAATATTGAGATAGGAAATGGTGAGAGTGAGCGACCAGGTAAATGTCACAGATTCAGGAATTTCTGGAATATTATTAAATGATACCATTTAAACATTTAATCTTTGTATGTAGACTGGAAAATACCTTCCAAAGACTCACTGGCTTTGTTCCTAAAATAAGTTACAGTAATTTTATTCTTTATAATATGAACCTGCTGCATACTAGGTAAGATGTTTTCCAGAGCTATTGGAAATGGCCACATTTTTACTTTATTTCATCATTTCAGGAAAGGATGAGGATAGTATTTCAAAACTGACACAATCTGTCTTTCTTGTTGTCTCTGGTTATGAACCAAGGGGGCTATAACAGTGTCTCTGGCAATGAATGTGCGTAGTCATTTTCTAAATGCAATGCAGCAGCCTCAAGAATTACTAATAGACATACCAACATGTTAACTGGACCTCACTCCCACCATCTGTCCCCCGCACCCCATGTAACTACTAACTGTCACAGCTGAGAAACCTGTTGGTTCCTCTTGGCTTGGGGCAGATGCTCTCAGGGGACTACTACTCCTGCTTTAACTGAGTGCCCGCAGGGGTACGGCCCCTGCAGGAAGGCACGGCCAGTTTAAACTGCTCAATTACCAGCTTCGTCTGCCCCACACTAGAAAAAGCAAAGTTGTATAAGGAAGAATGTTTACTGCTCACACGAAGACATCCAAACATTAAACATACTAACAACATCTAAACCAGGAATATATCATATAGAACTGCGTGTCTTGATGCAGCCACATGTTAATTATGTCTAAAGCAGTTTTCTAATTCTAAAGCCAGAGTGAAAGGCAATCATAAAATACAGTGGAAAGCACTGAGGACTTCAATCATGTTGCAATATGCAGTTTGGGGGCTTAGAGATCACAGTCTATACATTGAGTTGTAAGTATTAATTGTTTAGCTAGATCAATGCTTGAGAGAAGGAAAAAGTGAGGTCAATCTGAGCTCAGTACCTTTTTTTCACAGCTTTGGCTCACCAAGAAAGAAATAGGAAGAAAACCCAGAAGGGAGCTGTTGTATCAACACCTCTTTCTAAACACTCCATTCTTTTCTCACTGAAGTGAAATGTGATCTTAATCAAATACTGACTGATTACATATTCACGTCTGTGTGTAGATTTGAATTTGTTCCAATGATTTATCTGCCTAGTACCCTGCCACCACTACACTGTTTAAACTATCCCTTGTTACTCATTTGAGCATGTTTATTTCTTATTAATAAACACATATAATACCATGTGCCAAAATTACTTTTTTAGTGATTTATAACTATTAAATCATCTCGTCAAATAATCCTGTGAAGTGGGTCCCATTATTGAGTCCATTTTATACATTATGAAACTGCAGAATCAAGAGGAGTGACATAAATTCTAGATCCTTCAGCCCATATTCAGTGGAAATGTCAGCGTCCCTGCAAGATTTTCAGGAATTCCAAAGAGTTCAAATTCTCATGGTAAGTTTTTGGTCCAATTTTATGTTTCTTGCAAACTCTTAATTTCAATAGTGTTTCCTTTAACAGAGCTGTTTTCTGCTCTCTGTCTTGTTCCTCCCAAGGTAAGAAAAACACCTATTATTTTTTCTTGATGTCCGTAAAACACTCTTATTCTCACAAGGCTTTTTACGTAACAGTCAAATTGACAGAAGGCTTTGCAAAATGGGCAGCTATTATTACATATCCACATTGAAATATCCTTCAGTTCATTCTTGTGTATGTCATTGTCTATTTCTCCAGTTTCTAGTCTCTTGCCTCTTTTCCTTGTCTCTCTCTTTGCTTTGCTTTTTCCTGTTCCCTTATTGTATACCCACCATACCAATACACACACCTCTTCTCTCTTTTGTTCTGTATTCTATCCCCTCAAATTCATATACATAAGTGTTGCCAAAATAGTAAAGTGGCCATGTCCTCTGAACTGAAATTATGCCAACTAGCATAGGGACAGAAACATCTGTAACGAATTGTCACCTTAAATAGTAATTGGCCACCTTTTCCCCCTCATGATTAAAATATTACTTGTTAAATTACATTTCTGTTTACTAAACAAAACTCATAAGTGTTACAACTGGAAGAGGCTTTTGATATCATGTAGTCTGAGTGCTCTTTCATAGACCAGTAGTTCTCAACTTGGTTGCACATTGGAATCACCTGGGAATTTTAACAATTACTAATGCCTGGGCATATCACCCAGATATTCAGATTAAATTAGTTTGGGTGTTTTTTGGCTATTAGAATTTTTTTGTAAGTTCCCAGGTGATTCTAATGTGCAGTCAAGTTGAGAATCAGTGTTACGGATCCAGAAAAAGGAATCTACACAAGGTCAAATTATTAGCTAGGGACAGAGCTGCATTTAAATTCTGTTTGATATTTGAGACCAAATTCTATTATTTAGTGTGGTCATCTTGGGTAAGTTTCTTAACGGTTCTCTGATTTACTCTGCACACCACTTGGACTCTTGGTTTGGAGTTCAAAGTGGTGGGAGCTGGCATGGTAGACACCAAGGAGATATGTGCATGTACACGAAGTCCTATTGTTTTCTCAGTGGTCACTCCTGGCATCCTTAAAATAAATTTTCTGGGGTGCCTGGCTGGTTCGTTTTGAAGAGCATGCGACTCTTGGTCTCAGGGTCATTAGTTTGAGCCCCACATTGGCAGTGGAGATTACTAAAAAAAAGAATTCTGATAAATAAAATTATTTAATTACTATGATACAAACAAGGATTCCTTAAGCCAGGTGCACAAAGGGAAGAGAAAGGAGTTAAGGAAGGGTTAATAGAGAACAGTTGTATTCAATATATTGAAAAGCTTCTTATAATAGTTTTCTATTGCTGTGTAATGAATCACCAAACTCAGTAGCTTAAAACCTCACGAATTTATTAGCTCACAGTTTAGTAGGTCAGAAGTCTGGCAAGGCAGGCTGGATTCCCCACTCAGAGTATCGCAAGGCTAAAAGCAAGATGTTGACTACATAAAGTTCTCATCTGAAGGTTCTGGGGAAATTCTTCCAAGTCCACTCTAAAACATTGGTAAAACTCAGTTCCTTTTAGCTCTAAGACTGAAAGCCTCATTTCCATGCTGGCTGAAATAAGCTCCAAAATATCCCCTACATTCCTTGCTACAGGGTCCCTTCGATCTTCAAGCCAGTGCTTCCATGCTGGTCAATTATTTCTTGAGCTTTGAATTTTTGATTTCTGCCTTTGCTACTTGTCAAAGAAAATGCTTTGTTTTTAAAGGGCTCATGTGATTAGATAAGGCCCATTTGATAATCTCCTTATCTTAAGGTTGACTGACTTGGGATCTTAATTACATCTATAAAATCCCTTCACATCAATACCTAAATTAATGTTTGATTGAAAAATTGGAAAAAGTGTGTGTACACCAGGGCCTGGGGATCTTAGGGCCATCTTAAAATTCTGTCTACTACATCCTATTCAAGATTCATATTTGGTTGAGAAGCTTTTTATTCCATAATCCATCCTCAATTCTGAGAGCAACATTACAGTATTTTTGAAAGGCTTTCATGATATGCTGAATAAAGAGCAAATCTGTTGAATGAAATAAACTAACCAGTCCATCAATTTCATTCTCAAAACATAAGAAGTAATCGGCCTTCATTCCTGACAAATGTTAAAATGAGGAATTGTTTTCCCTTTACCAATAATGTCCCATGGATAGGGATAGGAAGAACATTGTGGGGACAGAGGAAAAATGCACAAAAAGGCATAGAGGATGGAACCAAGTTGTTTCCAGAAACTTGAAGTAAGGATTTTAAGTTGTAGAGTGACTTGGCAAATTTATATTTTAAAAATATCCACCTAAGGTGAGGGGATGGGCTGGTTTGGGGGGAAGTTTGCAGACTGGAAGATTTATTAGAATGTTTCCAAATGGGAAGTGAGGAGCGCTGTGGTAGAGAGGGAGGGGATAATATTAAGGAGAAGAAATAAACAGGATTTACTGATCGAAAGTGAGAGAGAAAGAGGGGAAGGTCAGAACTCCCGTTTTGTGTCAGTTTTCAGTTTTCAGTTTTCAGTTGGCTGTCTCCAGAAGGGTTATAAAGGGCAGTCGGAGGTCTTGGTTGCTATGTTTTGGGGTTAAGGAAGTACAGGGGAAATGGGAAGGGAAAAATGAACCAGTGCAACCACTTTGAGGGAAGAACACGGGCTTGCTTCTCCACAATACTGGAGAGAGCTCTTCACTGCCCAGGTACGCCACAACAGACAGGCGGCTGGCTCTGGCATCAGGCTTGGTTGGAGGGCTTCATTTACCTTTAGTCACCAGCTTTTTTCTCCCTTTTCTCTGCCTTCAGTCATCTGTACACCTCAGCCACCTCATATCTTGGGTCAAGAGGAATAATAATTGGTTACCTACTGATTATTAATAACTAATAAAAATTGATTACTTACCTTTAGAACATTAATGATTACCAAGCCCTTATCCAAGTGCTGATTTATTTGACCCTCATCACAGTGTTATGAGGTTGGCAGGGCAGTGAAGCCACGAGGGAGTTATTATTACCCTGATTTTACAAATAAGGAAACTGAGGCACACCTATTCAAACGAAGAGTCAGGATTTGAGAGTTGAATACTGGTCTGTCTGATTTTAAAGGCGATGCTCTTAGGGGCACCTGGGTGGCTCATTTGGCTGTCTGACTCTTGATTTCGGCTCAGGTCATGGTGTCACAGTTCATGGGTTCAAGCCCCGCATCGGGCTCTGCACTAACAGTGTGGAGCCTGCTTGGGATTCTCTCTCTCTCCTTCTTTCTGCCCCTCTCCTGCTTGCACTCCCTCTCTCAAAATAGGTAAATAAACTTAAAAAAAAAAAAAAAAGCTCATGCTCTTAGCCACTGAATTACAGCTACAATAACTTTGAAACATATAATACACCATTAGCAAGTGAAGTTTATTTTGTCATTACCAGCTATTAAAGAACACAACATACACACTTGTGCACACTTACAACATTTAGGCATGCAGACACACATAAACAGACTTGGTAATAGGAAGACCATAATTACTAGATTTATTAATATTGCAATTTAGCTTAGTAACCCCTAAATTCAGAGTAGCATAGTCAACTGGTAGAATAAGAATTAAAAAGGGATTTAGTGTAATGAGGTAGAAACAGACTAGAAATTAGGAACTCAAGTAAGTGATTTCCCCCAACCTGTCCCCACAGTGCAGACCAGCTCCAGGACCCTGGGCTAGTGACTGCTTATGTTGTCTCTGGTGTCCCCAGGTATACAATGTGACATTGGCATCCAATGATTGTTAAGACCCTTTCCAGTTGAAAAGGCAATGGTTTTAATTTATTTATTTTTATTACTTGAAGCAAGTGTACATCTATTTCCTTTTCTCTAGTATTTATTTATTTAACTTTTTGGTCTTCAGTTACTCATTTTGTTTTGAAGTCTAATTTTATAACTAATAGTTCAATAATAGTAAAATTTAATGATAATAATTATGATGATAACATTTATGAAACACTAAATTCTAGGAATATGTATTAATTATCTATATTAAATTATTTCATCCTTATAAATGTCTAAATAAATAGGAACTATTACTACGCCCATTTTGGAGATATTGAAGCCGAAACATGGTGGGGATGGTAAGTAGCCTGTTCAAGATGCCACAGCCAGTATGTGCCCGAAGACTAAGCGAGGTAATTTGACCCCTGAATTTGTTCTTCAAACTGTCACATACTATCTTTCAATATTTTTTAGGTGCTGTGAGTGGAGGACTTACATGATAATTAGTGGATTTTATTTAATGACACATTATAACGCTGCAGAATCCCAAAATAATAAGGCTGCTTTCTACATTTCAATGGTATTTGATTTAATAAATTTCCAGCTTTCCTAACATACACATACACACACACTGTACCCTGAAGCTTTTGTATCCTGAGGCTTTTTATAGCCCAGGAGACGGATAATCTCTGGGATATTCCTTTATGAGAAAAATATAAATGTCATATTTACGCTGTGTTTTTATGTTAAGGACATTACATCTCCTCACTTTTCTTTGCCTCCTGGGAATTTAATTAAAATAATAAAAATAGAGAGAGCTACCATAGTTTGTCACGTAATGATGACAGCAGAATAGAACAGCACAAAGTTAATCTCTTTTTTCCACAATGTTGCCTTATGTGCACATCCATCCAGAAACTAATGATGCCAGTCCTATCAATAAAGGGCAATAAGCTCACTGCAGAATCTGTGGGATTGGCTGATTGTACAGCTGTGTTTTGAATCTCCGCTGTAAAGATCTAGAAAATACACAGCAGCACAGGAAGTTGCCTTCACTGTGGCCGTCGGTTACCATGGTTTCTGGGTCTGAAGGTAGAGTGCTGTAGCCTTAGAGGCTTCTGAGTCCAAGCCGTTACTACTAAGGCATAATACCAAATTGGAGCAATAATCTAGATAATTCTCACAGTGTAAAGCAAAGGTGGTCTCCTCCTAATCCCAGGAATTATCTGTCTGGATAATAATTTTTAATCATTTCCCACTGTCTGAATAACATGCTGCTAGTCCTTCATGGGACATGTGAATTAGCAAGAGGTAGGCAGTACTGCGATTTTACGTAAAAATGAACTTGTGCAGAAATTTTTGAGAATTTTTTCCTCCTAATGACACCTAGAATACTGTACATATTATTTAGTGTATATTTGTTTTATATTTTTTATATATTTCATAATATATGTAGGTATTAAGTCAACTGAAACATGTAAGGATAAAAATGAAACATTATAGATAGTCTCCAACTTATAAGTATATTACCCAAAGCTTATGTATGAATTAGTTGTTTAGGAACAAATAGGGCATTTTTCTGTAGAAAATAACTGTCTGGCTGATTTCCATTCTATGAGAACATATTTAGCATTACCTGCCCTTAAAGTATGTTGTGATATTTTTTTCTGGTTTCTAGAGTCAGGAGTCTTGTTGTTATTATTGTTCTAAGAAGAGGGAGTAGAAAAAGGCAGAAATATTGGGGCTGGGTCTATGGGAAATTCCAAGTTTCCTTATACTTCCTTCTGCCTCCTCCTTATTCAGCTGGGCCTCTGGGATCCCCTGCTCAGGGTGTGAAATCCCTCTAGGTGGCCACACTGACAGGAGCCCTAAGTTGTCACAAATACTGTTTCCTAAAAGACCTATGTGTTATTCTCTCAATTCTTTTTACTTTCAGTCAAAAGCAAGCCAATGTATATGATTAATAACAAGCAGAAATCCAGATTTCTCACACATAAGGAGTATACAGGTGTTTTAAGTGGATTTTCCCCATGTTGACTTGGTAATTATTATCACAGTATTAATTTTAAAAATCTATAAACGTACAAACAGGTATAAATTTCTTATACTTATTGGTTTTAATGCAACTATAAGTTACAGCCATAAAACATTTACAAATCAAATACAAACAAAGCCAGAAAATTCAAATACCATTAGTATTATGTAATGAAGGATCTTTTGGCTAAAACTAAATAATTGATGTTGGGTTTAATAGTAGAAAGAACAATAACATCATCTGATATACACTTTAGTAGGGAACTCTACATACCAGCAAGGCTGGGTAGGAGACTGTAACAATCACCCAGGTAACAGATGACACTGGTTTGAATCAGTGTGGTGACAAGGGACATGTAAGAAGTGGGTTTCATTCTGTATATCATTTGCAATAAGGCCCACAGGATTTTCTGATAAACTACATGTGAGGTATGTAAGAAAGAAAGGCAGTATAGCTATCCCTTGGGAGTGTAGGCAACATGGGAAACAGTTATCATTAACTAATGTGAGTATATAATATATCATGACTTAATGAAACTTTTTGAAAGTTAAAGAAGATGCTATTAATAATTATTCTGAGAAAGGCAAAACTGCAGTATCTGGATTCAATGCGTTGAAGCCTGTAGGAGGAGCTGAATTGAGGGTGAGGAGTGTTCAACATTAGGATTAACTTTTAGATATAGTAAGTTTCACAGGCCTATGGGATATCTAGAGGAGCAATTAATTGCATATAGGTCACTGTATATATGTTTCTGGGTTCAGAGAGTTCTGGGTGGGAAACAAAAATGTTGGTGTCATCAGTACACTGATACTATTTAATTTCTTTTTTTAAATATCTTTTTATTTTTTCTAATGTTTATTTATTTTTGAGAGACAGAGAGACAGAGCATGAATGGGGAAGGGGCAGAGAGAGAGGGAGGCACAGAATCCGAATCAGGCTCCAGGTTCCAAGCTGTCAGCACAGAGCCTGATGCGGGGCTCAAACCCACGAACCGTGAGATCATGACCTGAGCCGAAGTCAAACACTTAACTGACTGAGTCACCCAGGTGTCCCAATACTATTAAATTTCTTTAAGACTGGATAAGAGAAAAAGAGAATGTGTATAATAAGATAAGAGAAGAGGCCAATGGTCTGAGTCTTGAGCCGCTGATATTCAGAAGACAGGAGCATGAAGGCACGCCAAGGGCAGGTGGGAGGGGGATACTGTTAGAAGATCTTTGACCCATTTCAGGATAAATTTCTGCCTCATGTAGATTTAACCCAGAAGAATACACCTCTAACTTGTTTTTAAAAATTAACACCCTAGGGGCGCCTGGGTGGCTTGGTCGGTTGAGTGTCCGACTTCGGCTCAGGTCATGATCTCACAGTCCGTGAGTTCGAGCCCCGCGTCGGGCTCTGTGCTGACAGCTCAGAGCCTGGAGCCTGTTTCAGATTCTGTGTCTCCCTCTCTCTCTGCCCCTCCCCTGTTCATGCTCTGTCTCTCTCTGTCTCAAAAATAAATAAAAACGTTAAAAAAAATAATAGTGGAAAGATGTTATTGTTGTATTTTTTAATTTCACTTGTTATTAGCTCAATCCTTTAGATTTTTGAAGATGAGAGACCATTAATTGTGTCACTTATAATTTTATTAGTTTTCCTTTTGAAAAGGGAACTAATGTTTTTTTGTTTTTATTTTTTATTTTATTTTTTTTTACCATCAATCATTCTTCTGAAGAGCCAATCAATTTAATAGTGTATCTCAAAATAAAACTATGAAAAATATTTTGTTTTAGTGGCAATGAGCTGTTATTAGTTGGCATATTAATGGGCTATTAGAACTTAGCACTTATAACAACAGAATCTGCAAAGTATATCTACTCTTATTGGGAATGGGGAAAGGTCTGCTATGAGGAAAGTTCTTACAGTTTGACAATTCTATCCCACTATGTTTCATGCAGTGACTCAGTTCTCTCATCAACATTTTCTACTTGACCAGGAGGGAAAATCTGTTCAAATCTTTGATAGGGATTCCTATTTTACTCAGTAACTGTCAAGTACTTACAGGTATCTATGAGGCCATTCATGATTTGCTCACCTTCTTCCATGCATTATCCTTCTGACCCCAAATCCCAATTTTCCTTAAAGGCCTTTCTTTCCTTTTTCACTGTAGAATTTTATTGTCAGTCTTCTGCTATACTATACACCACACAAAATCATGGACCATTATCTGTTTTTTTTTTCACTGATGTATTACAATAGATTAGTACCTGCAACATGTAGATACTCAAAGACTATTTGCCTAACAAATTAGTAAAGGTAATGGACAAAGTTTATTAGCACATCTAGTGTTACCCAATTGCTAAAGATAATTTTTTTATTTACTCACTTTTTACCTTCCCCCAAATATAAGAATTTTCTCTTTCCCAGAGATCTTTGAGATCTTATGATTCGGGATTAGGCACATGGGCAGAAAGTTTCAAAGGAAGATGGGAGAACAGACAAAAACCACTTGCTACCTGAATGTGACAAGCTTCATGATAGTAGCAGATAGAGATTAGGCACAAAGGTTTTGGAGAATGACTCAGGGTTAAAAACCAGGAAAGACAGGCAAAAATGTTTTAAGAAATATTGCCATGAATTAAGATATATTGTCTTTAAATTACCTTCAGTGACTTGAGCTGTTAGGGAGATTTCTTTGAATTATAAACTTGAGGTCCTTGAGGTATGCCACCTCATAATCAGAGCACATACACATTTGTCCTTTTCTTGGACTAAGTGGATTATGGGTACGAAAGTGTAAAACTGCATTGCGTTTGGTTATACATTATTGACAGTCAGAATTAAGTAAAAAGTAGATATTTCAATGACTACCCTAATTTTTTTTAAATTTTTTTTAACGTTTATTTATTTTTGAGACAGAGAGAGACAGAGCATGAACAGGGGAGGGTCAGAGAGAGGGAGACACAGAATCTGAAACAGGCTCCAGGCTCTGAGTTGTCAGCACAGAGCCCGATGCGGGGCTCGAACTCACGGACCGCGAGATCATGACCTGAGCCGAAGTCGGCCGCTTAACCGACTGAGCCACCCAGGCGACCCTAATTTTTAAAAATTACCAAGGAAATACAGAAAAATTAGAAAAAAATTTAAAAAATACATAACTGCAGTTCTGTATAATATAATAATTCCTGAATAATATAGGTGCCCTTAAATATACTAGAGAGATTTTTCAATGAATGCAGGTTACTGTCTGGATGCCTCACCAGCTCAGAGAAAGCTCTCTGCTTTCTTTAAGAATGATTAGGGAGATCATTCCATTCTCCAGACCTAACATCAACTTTGCTCTGTTCTTAAAATAAGATTTTCCAATTGAGATTACCTTCTAGAAACTTTGAACTCTAATGCCTCCTGCAAAGATCTAATTTTATGCCTCATACCAGGCCAAGATGGAACATGTATATACTCTGGGCAAGTGAGTAATTCATTCAATAAAGCACTTCTCTGAGTTTTGTACATAGTTTAGAAAGTTCCCTAATCTTAATTTTTTTAAATTAAATTCAGGCATGTTTCCTAGAATAGCATTCCAAGCAAAATGAATGATGGTAGAACTAGGTCTATTATGATGAAGTGATATAACCTCAAGAATTAGCCTTAATATAAGTTAATGGCGTGTCTTTCTGGGTGGTAAACTTTAATGGCGGCATCACTGGCAGAAACTTCACCATTACAGAAATCGTTGCTAACCTCACTGCCTCTTCTGCCCATCTGTTCTTTTTCAGCTTCTTCAACCTCCAATTCTCTAGTTGCATTTGCCTTTTTTTTCCTGGTAATTTTTCCACTTGCTGTACTTCATATTTTCTTAGGGGCAAACTTGCTAACACCAAAGTATCACATGTGTGTTATTCAGGTCCTGGTAGTACATGTATTTTCTCAAGATAATTGATACTTTAAAAATCTTAGCACACTTTAGACGTTTATCATGATCCTTTTCACTATCACAACTCTACTTTCATAGGCATCCTCAGAAAAATCTCACACTGAGTAAAAATAACAGTACTTTTTTTCCTGCTTACTGTTTCACTTTCATATTGAACGTATACTTTTATTTCATACTTATTTTTCCTTTTACACAAGATAAGGGCCACTACAAAGTTAAAAGAGGTATGGAATAAATAAATAAATAAATATGGAATAAGTTTCAGATACAGGCAAATAAACTTTTTAATACATATGCCATATGACTTGGAATAATAGAACTTAAACATGAAAAAGTCTTGAGGGATTATTTGACCCAACCATTTACTTAATGATAGAATTTACTCTACTTACAATATTTTTCCTGATGGATGACCACCTTACCCCAAATGAATGTCTCTAATGAATTATTTTTTTGTAAGTCACTTCATTCTACCTCTAAAGAGCACTGTTTGAAAGTCTTTCTTAACATAAATCTCAATATATTTCATCATAATTTCTAGTGATTAATTCCTACAAATTCTTCCCTTAGAGCCACTTCTAGTAATTTGAATTTATCAATATGTGATCTTTCTTCAAATATTTGAAGATAACTCACATTTCTAGATAAAGCAAAGGAGGTAGCTTGTATTAATGGGTGGAAGGAAACAAAGGCATGAATTGACAGAACCAAAGAAAGGAAAGGAATGAGACTCAGAGCAAGACCAAAAGCATGAGATAACCTGATGCACTGGAACCAAAGAATATGTGGGAGTCCTTAAATTTACGGAATGACACTTGACCTTCAGTAAATGAAGCTGAATGGAGTTCTGCAAAGCTAACTGTGATGTCTAAGGGAAAGCAGAATTAACCAAGTGATTAGTGATGAGAGTAGAGTGAGCATAGAAAGGGCCAGCTGATGCTTTGACAATGCAAGGTAGATTTGTTCAAGGAAAAGAGATGTTCTGTGATGGTAATGGTTCCCAACATGTACAGGCAACTGTATGATTGCCTAGTGAGACCATCAGGAAGTGCTTCTTCTTCTTCTTAAAGCAGGTATATGGGATATGAAAGCATCCTTATATAAATAAAGATAATGCATTTGTATTAGGATTATATTGTCCTATATTGATGTTCATGGTTGTCAAATGCGCACACACACACACACACACACATTGACTGACACCAGATTGAGCATGTAGGTAAGCATATTCTGGTGATGTACAATCTTTGAGTCATAACCAAGCTAAGCAGGCAAGGACATACATCACACCACTCTATACATCAATATGTGTGACTTTTTTTCTCCTTAAGGTATCAAGAATACCTTCCATTTCCTTGAATTTGGCAGCCTGTAGCTTTATACCACTCAAGTCTTCTTAATCCCCAGAAGTAGGATGAGGGCTGGAGAAGACTGAAGACTTCTAATCTAAAAAAAGATCAGAAGTCGCTGGAGGACCTGGGATTACTTAATTTAGGCTATACTTAGTAATAGGTGGTCTAGGTGTTTATGATAGAATGAACTCTGGTCCCTGAGAAATATCTACATCCTAATCCCTGGAACATGTAAATGTTACCTAATATGGCAAAAAGGACTTTGCTAGTGTGATTAAGAATTTTGAGATTGGGAGATTATTCTGGATCATTCTGGTTGACCCTAAATGTAATTATTCCTTAGGAGAGGAATGAAAAAGATCAGAGTCAGTACTAGGAAATGTGAGGAAGGAAGCAAAGAGATGCAAGTGGTGTGGCCATGAGACAAGGAATGTAGGCAGCCTCTAGAAGTCGGAAGAGGCAAAGAATGAATTCTCCCATGGAGCCTCCAGAAGAAACAAGCCCTTGAAATACATTGGTTCTAGCCTTGTAAGACTTATTTTGGGTTTCAGACCTCCAGAACTATGAGACGATAAATTAAAATGGTTTTAAATCCCTAAGTTAATGGCAGTTTGTTATAGCAGAACTAGGAATAAATACTAACACAGTATTTTGTATATTTTCTATTAACGTAACTTCTTCCTATGATTCTAGTATAAGAGCATTTGTTTCTACATCAAATATTCCCAAGGTGCTGTGAGAGGAAATAGGTTGGAGGAGTATGCATTCAATCACACGATAGTACATGAAACTAAATTGTATCAGTCAAGGTCCATTAGTTGCAAGGATCAAAAAACAACTCTGACAGATTTAAGCAGAAAATTAATTTACTGAGAGGATATTGGGAACATTATTGACTGTAGGATTTGAGGAACAAAAAGAACAAGGAAGCCAGGCATCAGCCAGGACCTAAAATTTTAGTATTTCTGATGTGGAAGGGTTCTGTTAGGCTTTTATTTTATTCATTTTCATTCTAAGCCCCATCTTACACACTTGGCCTTTGGGTAGTGTTTTTGTAAAATTTTAGCTCAGGTAATGAGCCAATGACAATGATACAGTGAAAGTAAATAACTCTTGCACTTTTTTTGTGGTGGAGAGGGGTGCTTCAGGGTGGCCTAGTGAATTCTGTGACTCAAGTCTAATGAATTCAATTACCATTGAAGAATATAGTACCTAAGAATATTTATACTAGGGTAGGGTAGGGTAGGGTTCATTCTGTGCCCTTCCTTCTTTCTCCTATATTCTTTATCACAAAAGCCAGACTAGGCTGGTTCTCTTATTTCTTCAACTTCTAACCTCCCAGCGCATCTCTGAAAATTCCTCAGACCTTGAGGACTCAAGCCTGTGTGTGTGTGTGTGTGTGTGTGTGTGTGTGTGTGCCTGTGTGTGTGCATGGGTGTGTGTGTGTGTGTGTGTGTACTGGGGGATGGTTGAATTGGGAGGAGATATCCTTTAAATTTCTTTTTTATTTTTTTAAAGTTTTAATTGGAAAATACAGCATACATGAACAATATCATTATTAAATGGTTCTACCCTTATGACCTAATCATCTTCCAAAGCGCATCTTCAAATGCCATCACGTTGAGGGTTAAGATTTTAACATATAAATTTGGCAGGACACAAACATTTAGTCTATGCATACACACTAAGTCCACCAATAAAATATACTAAGCATCTATCCATTTCTCATCATTTCTGCTTCTACAACCTTGGAACAAACCAGCATCATCTTGGCTCTGGATTGGTGGAATTACTTCCTAACTGGCCTCATTCTTTCCCATCCCTTCTTTACACAACACAGTACAGCCAGAAGTTCTCATTAGAAAGAATTTCAAATCCTTGAAATCAGTTGAAAACACTCCAGCAGTTCCATCTCATGCAGGGTAAATTCCAAAGTACTTACAATGGTCTAGGAGAGCCAATTCAACATATTTCTTTGACTTCATTTCTTGCTACTCTTTCCTTTGTATTGCTCCTGCCATGTTGGCCTCTCTGCTGTTCCATGAACAGGTCCTAAGTGCTCCTAGTTTAGGGCTTTAGTACTGGAATGCTTGTCCCTAAAGTAGCCTCGTGATCCATCTCCCAAACTCTTTTGGGTCTTTGCTCACATTCCATCTTTCCAGTGAGATTCTTTCTTGACTCCCTATTTAAAATTGTATCTCCCACTTTTAAGAGTCTTAAATTGTATTTTCCCAAACCTTCCTATAATTTTCTTAATAAATGTACAAACTCTTCTATCCAAATAACCATAGCTTAAAAATAAATCTATCATTTATATAGTCAGTAGACATCTATTGAATGTATACCATGTATTGCATGCTGTTAGGCTCTGGATAAACTAAATGCATAAATTTTACTTTTTATTCTCCATCTTCTAGCATCACAATTTTTGGCTCAAACATTAGCAATATTATCACGATAATTTCATGCATGAGAAATTTAGACTTGGAGAGTTTAAGTAATATTTACCCAAGTTCCCATGGTTATAAATATAGAGGCAAGATTCAAATTCAGGTCTGAATCCTCAGAATCTACATCAGATTTTTATGGAAATCTTCAATGGTGTCAGATGTCCAACTTTTCTGTCTGGTGGAGAATTACACTCAATGGAGGCTTCCAAAACATGTTTGGCTCTAAAAGTGACAAGAAAGATATTTTATTAGATCAGTAGGTATGATAATCACAATATGAATGTAAAGTTGTGAGTTTTTTTTGTTGTCTCAGATCTTGAATACTGATAATTGCAAAAGAAATTTCAAAAATATTTCAACTACTGACAGCCTCTCTAGAATATTTGTATTGTTGTTTTCCAAGGTGAAGTTTACTCAGAAGGCTAACTTTCAATTATATGTGCAAATTCTTTGGTTTCTAAAAAGGTATTGTATTATTCTGCCATTAGTCCAGGAAGGGTTTTAGGAAGAAATAACTTAACTCTATTATCCATCATTACCAACTTAGGCCAATTATTTCATCATATTATTCATCATATCAATTTCTGTTACTTAGGCAACCCAAGGAGAATGAGAGGGCAGAGAATTTTCAAATAGTAAGCAAAAGACATTCTGAAATATAATAGCTTCTACCATAAGTTTGACATAAATGTGTGGTTGTGTAATTGAGTGGTAAAAAGATTAGGACCTATAGCATCTCAAAATACGTTTTTTCTATATTTTGACTTGGGCTTTGATTCAAACTTCTTTACACTGCATTATTTTTAATTGAAAGAAAATGTCCTCTTTCTTTTCGCATCACATAGAATTTATTTGTCCTCATTGTTTGCTCACCATGTCGTTCTTAAGGTGATCTTCTGTTCTTTCATATCTTTCTGGATCATGCTTTCAAATACAATAAGTGTCCCTGCATTCTTGTTCAGAAACACAGACAAATACCATCTGTTCCTTGAACTGGTCCAGGTACAGGGACCACCTATTGCTCTCCATCTGTCAGTTGTACATTTATCCATGTCATCTGTGCTGTCTGTTCTACACTTTAAGACACTGACAATAGTTTTCTGTGTCTCATTTTATGTTCAGTGAAATGTAGAATTTGATTTACAAATAAAATATGAAACTATAAAATGGTGAATGCACTCCTAAGTTTCCTTGGAAGAACAGTTCAAAGGAGGTTTTCCGAAAATGGTTGCAGCGTAATTGGCATATGTGTTTAGCCCTTCAAAGCAAATTGCTTGGATGGTGGCACTCACTGGATGTTTACTGTTCAGAAAATTAAGCTTTAAAACAGTAAATCTTTCTATTTTATTGTCACAAGTCATAGAAGCAAATACTGTCATAGTAACTATATTTGATAAACTTAAATAAAGCTAGGTATTTAAGTAACACAAATTTAATACTGTCCCCTCCCAATTTTAAGTAGCTTTTATTGTAACATTAAAGCTGTCATTTAAGCAATATTCATATTTAAAATTTTGCCTCAAAATTTAAGCTAAATGAAGCTAAAGGAGAGTGCCCTACAAATCATAGGGCATTTGAATACAGTTATTAGACATTTAACAGTATATTAAAACAATTCTATTGTCTTTACAGTTGAAGAAGTTAGCTGGAGATCTTGTTAGCTAGAGATCTTAACAAAATTATAAAATATATGTATATAATGTAAACTTATAGAAGGAGTTCATGACATAAAAGGTCCCACAAAGATGGCAAAATACAAAGATCCAGGCTTCATCCCTGATAGAAATACCAATTAACAATGATGTATGGACCAAATAATTTTATGAGAAGTCTGGAATCCAGTTAAAAAAAATTTCCATAGTCCAGGTGAATACAAAACTGAGAACAGCTACATTAAAATGGGTAAGAAGACCAATCTCACTTTTCCTCCATCAGTCACTTCCTAAGATGGCACATCTCAGTATTTCAGGGAGAGAGAATGGAACAAGATTCCAATGACCAAGTCTTTTGGTGCACTGCCCTGGGGCCAGTTTCTGTCTCACTTCACATGGAGAAAACTGATGGAATTAACATAGTTGAGATGCCTCAGTTCAGTTAAGAACAAAGGAAAAAGAGGAGGTAGCTTATTGTGACTGGCATAGATCTGTGAGATTAAGAGGAGACACAGAACCTGGGGCTTCTTTCCTATGATGAAGGGTCATGGATCATGCCTCTACTATCCTAACCTTTCAGTGCTTTTGCCTGAAAGGCTGGTTTCTGTCTTGCCTCTCAGAACTTGGACAGAACCTGCACAGTTTGGTGAAGGCAGCCAAGAACAAGGGAAAAGGTCCAGGGGACTTGCACCCAGCAGAGCTCTGTGAAATTTGGAGAAGGCATAGAACTTCTCTCCACAGGGAAGGAGGGAGGGGAGTGGAATGAGTGCACTTCCAACATTCCAGCTCAGCCTAGTAGTCAGATACTAGAGGGACCAAGAGATCATGGGCTTGAAGGGAGGGGGAAAGGAAATCAGTATATCCCCTTTGATTAGGAATCTACCTGCATAAGAGTAGAAAAGACAGATCTATAGACAAGCTATGAGGATCCCAGAGTGTCTGGCTAGGCTGACTGGTGAAAGTAATTTTCTGTAGAAACTAGTTAATAAAAACTGGGAGAGATGACTGTTTCTTCAAATGTGCAGACACCAACGGCAAGCTACAGGGAACAGAAGAAAGTCAGAAAAACATAACACAATCAAAAGAATAAAATAAATCTCCAGTAAGCGACCCTGAAAAAAAATCGAGATCCATTCATTGCCTGAAAAGAGTTACAAATAATTGTCTTAAAGAAGCTCAGTGAGTTATAAGAGAAAACAAGTAGGCAACTAAATGAAACCAGGAAAATGATATATGAACAAAATACGAATATCAACAAATATTAAAACTGTAAGAAAAGAACCATAGAGAAATTCTGGAACTGGAAAATATAATAGTCGAACTAGAAAATAAACTAGAGGGCTTCAGTATTAAACTGGATCATTATAAGAAAGAATTAGTAAACTCAAAAGTTACTTGAAATTATCCAGTCAGAGAAGCAAAAAGAAAAAGAAAGAAAAATGGTGAAGAGAGCATACAGGACTTTGAGATACCATCCAAAGAACCAATATATGTATCATAGAGGTCTCAGAAAGAAGAGAGAGAGAGAAAGGAGCAGAAAACTTATTTGAAGAAATAATGGCAGAAAACTTCCCAAATCTTGGGAGGCAAATGGGCATCCAGATTTGTGAAGCCCCAAAGAACCCTGAATAGGATAATTTTAAATAAATATACCTTTAAATAAATATACCTTTGATACACATTATAATCAAATTGTCAAAAATCAAAGACAAAGAGAGAATTTTGAAAGTAGCAAAAGAAAAATGATTTATTACATAAAAGAGAACCCCCATAAAACTGTCAGTGGATTCTCAGAAGAAACCTTACAGACTAGAAGGGAGTGGGATACTATATTCAAAGTACTATAAGGAAAAAAAAAAACCTGGCAAGCATGAATACTATATCTGGACAGACTGTCCTTCAAAAATAAAGGAAAGATAAGTTTTATCCAGACGAACAAAAGCTGACAGAGTTCTTTACTCTGTCATATAAGAAATGCTAAAGGGAGCTTTTTAAGTTGAAGCAGTGGATGCTTAACAGCAACATAAATGCATATGGAAGTATAAAATTCAGTGATAAAGGTAAATATAGAGACAAATACAAAATACTAGAATTCTGGAATACTATAAAGATGGTATGTAAATTACTTCTAACCTGGTATAAAAGCTAAAAGACAGAAGTATTAAGAGTAACCATAGTAGGGCGCCTGGGTGGTTCAGTCGGTTAGGCATCTGACTTCAGCTCAGGTCGTGATCTCGCGGTTTGTGGGTTCGAGCCTGGCGTCGGGCTCTGTGCTGACAGCTCAGAGCCTGGAGCCTGCTTCGGATTCTGTGTCTCCTACTGTCTCTGCCCCTCCCCCACTTGTGCTCTGTCTCTCTCTATCAAAAATAAATAAACGTAAAAAAAATAACCATAGCTACACAAATTTGTGAATAAATGCACAATATAAAAAGATGTAAATTGTAACATCAATAACAAAGTATTGGGTGAGAGGATTAAAAGTGTAGTTATTGTTTGCAATTGAAGTTAAATTGCTATCAGCTTAGAATGGACTGTTATAACTACAAGATGTATTATGTAGACTTCATGGTAATTACCAAAAACAAAAAAAAAAAACTATCAAAGATACACAGACAAAAAACAAGAGAAAGGAATCAAAGAATGTAACTAAAAAGAAAAAAAATCAATGAATCACAAAGACAGCAAAAAAGGTAAAGAGTAACGAAAGAACTACAAAACAGACCAAAAAAATGAAAAAAATGCAATAGTAAGTCTTTAATCATGCCAAAGGTAAACAGATTAAACTCCCTAATAAGGGCCATACAGTAGGTGACTAGATTAAAGAAAAGAAAAGGAAAGAAAAGAAAAAAAAAAGAAGATCCAACTAAACGCTGCCTATAAGAGACTCGCATTGGATTTAAGAACACATATAGTCTGTTAAGGAAGGGAATATATACATATATGTATACATATACATATGTATATCAGACAAAATGACTCAAAACTGTCAAAGGGAATGAAGATGGTCATCATATAATGATTAAGGGTCAATTCACCAGGAAGATATAACATTATAAATATATATGCACCCAATACCAAAGCACCCAAATATATGAAGCAAACATTGACAGAGCTGAAGGGAAAAATAGACAGCAATACAATAGTAGTAGATTTCAATACGCAGCTTTCAGTAATGGGCAGAACTTCCAGAGAGATCAGTCAGCAAACAGAGGACTTGAACACTATGGACCAAATGAGTGCATCTGTTAAGGCTTAAATTTTATGTCTCTCCATCCTAGATATGCCCTTAGTTTTGTCTCCTGTTCTCTAGTCCTCATGAAGAAGAAGAAATCAATGTATAAATTGTCCCAATTCATATGTCAATTGACATACATCAATTATGCCAACTTATAGATATATTTGAGAAGATGTTTCTTATAAGAAGGGTGAAATAGGCATGTATTCCATCATGTGGCTGGAAATGAAAATTCCTGAAACAAGGTTTTAAAAGGAATTAACTACTCTGTGTAGATTTTGCTGTCATTTTTAACAGCTTGAAATGATCTCATTTGTTTCTCCTTCATTTATTGTCATGTTTTACACTGCTCTCTATCCGAGCTGATTTAGTCTTATACTGAAGAAGTTGATTCATATTCATGGTGGAAGTAAAGGGTATTATTAGGCATAGCAAATCTGAGTATACACAGTTCATCAAGCATTTTTGTTCCACAAGTCATTTACTTTATCAGAGTCAAACCGAAAACTTTATGCCAAACGCTTCAATGTTAGGAATAATTGATTGTTTAATTCGACAGAAAATTCAATTGACCTCATGACAGCAGGGAATACAACATACAAGACATCAGGAATAAATAGACAGTCAATAGCATATTGAGAAATGCTTATGTTATGGGATTAGAAGGAAATTCTTTCTGAAATATTTCTTTTAGGCCTATGATTAAATTAGAACCCCAGGCGTTTCAATTTGGTTTCAGTATCCTTCAAAAATTACTATTTTTTAATTGAAAGTACATATTTCCTTCAGGCCTTATCTTTAAGCACTAAGTGAATCCTTGTTACTTCTCCCAGAAATATTAGGCTCAAATGAAAACATCTTCTCATTATGAAATCTAGGGGTGCCTGGGTGGCTCTGTCGGTTAAAGTGTCTGAATCTTGATTTCAGCTCAGTTTATGATCTCATAGTTTGTTAAGACTGAGCCCCGCAACAGATGGCTCTGTGCTGACAGTGTGGTGCCTGCTTGAGATTTTCTCCCTCTCTCTCTGCCTCTCCCCAGCTTGTGCTCTCTCTCTCTCAAAATAAATAAATAAACATCCAAAAAAATCGTATTCATTATGAAATCTCTAAAACAAACTCTTTATGGATAGGTAAGAGACACTGGCATGCTTGCAAATACATGTCTTTTTCTTTAAACTTCCTGTTTTCTGTAATAAATATAAAGTCAAGATCAAGTTCTTAGATGGCTGTGAACGGGTAGGTCTTTTGCAATGTGAAACATTCCAGTAGATGAATCTGTTTCAGACTTGTATTCCTAAGCTCTTGGAAAAAGTTTTAAAGGCATAAAATTACCATCCTGCGTTGGCTGCAGGATGAGGATTCATCCAAATATTGTATTTATTTGTGTAAGAAGTGAAGCGATTGCACTGTCATCCTCAATTTATGACCTTTAATCTTAGCATGGGAAGACTAAGAAGACAAGTTTAAGTTGTTAAAACAGTGCATTGAGGATATTAAATGTCATCACAAAGAAAACAGAAAATTCTAAATATAGTCTCAAACACAATGTATAAAAAATCCATATTTGACTGTGAATAATGCCTCCCAAAATGCCTTGTCAAAGGCCACTTAATGATTTGTAAATCTTGTAACTGTTTCCTCCCTGGTTGTTTTTATATCTCCAAGGAATACTCTCATATTGATATATTTTATGCTATCAATCTTATGTCTCATATTTTGATTTCTTGCTATGCTGGCATATTTACACCATCTCATTCCCCTTCCTCATTTATTCATTCCAGAAATACTCACTGAGGCATACTTTAATCCGGGTCGTCAGGATATAACAATTAATGAGACACATAAGGTCCTTACTCTCAAAAAACATACGGTCCAGTGAGGACAGAGATTAGTATATAACTGAATTAATGAGAAAACTCAAATGTTAGTGAGTGAAATGAAGACAATTAAGTTTGGTAACGTTAAGGAAAAAAAAGTAGTCAAAACCACAGTATAGCTTTATGTAGGCGTGTCATGGAAGGCTGTCTTGGGAAGAGAGGTCTTGGGCTACTAGCTGAGTGGAAAAGGATTCCCCTTATAGAAATCTGGGCAGCACATTACAGACTCTAGGGGCAGCAAAGGCAAAGACCCTCAGATTATAATTACCTACTACATAAATTTTAGTATATTTCTATACTTACACAAAAGGTTTTGTACCATTTACATTAGATAGCATGTCTTCATTTCTCAATATTTAAGGTAAGGATTTCAGTGTTTACAAATTTCTTTTCCATATTTTACATTTTAGGGTTTGTCATCTAAACTTTTAAACTGTTAATGTTAATATCTATATTATGTCTGTGCAAGATTAAGCCATTCAGTTCTTCCAAGAATTAATTCTAAAAATTCAAAAGCAGTGCTCAAATTATTGTGAATAGTAAAATTTTGTTCTCTACTGAACCAGGGGTTTTCTGTGAGTTTTTTTCTTTTGTGTGTACAGTTTTCTTTTTGTTTGTTTGTTTCCAGAAATTTCTTTTGCTTTTTTCCCCTTGTACTATTTCGTTTATATTTTTATTTTATTTTATTTTTTAATTTTTTATTTCATTACCAAATATTTTCCCCTTCTATTTTAGGGTTTTCAATTTTTTTTTTAATTTAAATTCTAGTCAACTAACATATAGCAGTGTAGTATCAGTTTCAGGTGTACATATAGTGATTCAACACTTCCATAAAATACCTGGGGCTCATCACAAGTGCACTTCTTAATCCCCGTCACCCATTTCACCCATCCTCCCTCCCTCCCCCACTCTGGTAATCATCAGTTTGTTCTCTATAGTTAAGAGTCAGTTTCTAGTATTTTCATTTTTTAACCTCCCTACCAATCAAGAATTCTATTAACTTCCTTTTTTTCCCTTAGAGGCTCTCTTCTGAAAGCTTGCTGTCCTTGTTTGCTACCTAGCCCTTTTGCTTAACTATTATTTTGAGACTTTCTTAATTTTCCATCCTTTATTCCACAATTGCCTGAATCCTATACCTTTTATCTCGTATCACTATGATCACTTCAACAAGTAAGGACACCACACACAGATGACTTCAGTGATTACAGAAATAATCACCTCACACAAAAGAAAGCCTGAGATTTGGTAATTCCAGGGTTGTTTACTTCAGCAGCTAAATGAAAACAAGATCATAATTTACTTTCCACCTTTCAGCTCTGCCATCCTCAGCACGTCATCTTTGCCCAACTCTCTTGCTGCTGTCAGTGTGGCAACATGGCTGCCACAATGCTAAGCGTCACATTAGGCATGGACATATCCAAGGTATTTTCCTTATTTCTCTATTTCAGGATTAACAAAACTTTCCCTAGAAGCCATTGTGCAGACTTCTGCTCTCATCTCACTCCTAAACCAATTACTGTCAAGGAAAACAGAATTGGTATAATGGTTTGAATAATCAAAATTTACGTAGGGAGGAGCTAGGATCACCATTCCAAGACCATCTGGAAGAGAGATAAACAGAGAGCCCTTCCACCCCTAGCACCACCCACCACCACCCACCCCCCCCCCCCACAACCCCGGCCAAAAAAAAAAAAAAAAAGGCAGGAAGAATAGAATATTGGCTTTTGAAACATGTCTGCTGCACTTTTTCTTGGCTGAAATCTTTGTTGATTGGACCATATTGCCTTAAACAGTGTTCCAAAGAAAAGTGTATGGAGGTTAATATTTTGGATTTCTGAATTGTGAAAATGTCTCAATTTTATCTCCAAAGGGACTGACAATTGTCTAATTTTGGACTCCTAGAACAAGAAAGTGTTTCCTCAAAACTTTGAAGGGATTGCTGTATGTCTACCATGTTCCGGTGATGAGAACTTTGCAAGCCATCAATGTAATCCTCTGTCAGCTTTTAGGAAGTGCTTTTCATTCTTACACTACTGTTTCATAATGAGGTATTATGTTTTGTTTTTTTTCTTTCAATACTGTCCACCTTTGAATCTAGAGTCTTTTATCTTACTTCCACTTTGTTTGGGGATATTTGTTTTTTATTGCTTAAATAACAACCTTGTCCCCTTTTTTTTTCTTTATTGTTTCTTTCTAGAATTTCTAGTAATTATATGTTTGATGTTATGAATTGGTCTTGTTTATTTTTTATCTTTTCTCATATATTTTCACCTCTTTTTAATTGTTCTGATTTCTGGGAGATAATCTCCAACTTATGAGGTAATTCCTCATTGACTTTTTATTTCAGTAATCATATTTTTAAGTTTCATGATCTTTTTAAATTTACTTTTTTCCTTTCTCATGGCAGAACGTTCCGTTTTAGTTACACACACAAAATCTCCTCCACCTAAACTGCATTTAAACTAAAGTCAACTTCTCTCATTATTAACTGCTAATAGACAGATAATATATTTCCTGTATTTCTGAATTGACAAAAGAATTGAAAAGAAACTTTAGTAGCTCTATTTCCGTACAGAGATATTGACTTTATAAATCTATTACTCCTTAGCTGACAAGACTAATTCAGGCAGAGGGGACAGTGTTGTATATAAGGATCAACAATATATGATGATCAGGATATTGATTTTAATGGTGTGGTCTTGGGGACATCATCAAGATTTGCCATTGTCAAAATCGCTAGGATGCTGGATTTGTGTTGAGTGTTCTGGTTCTCTTTCTCTTTCTTATTTTGTATTGGCATTTCCCCAATTTTCTCCATCCTCAAATTGGTTACTGCTCTCAAACTGCTTATGCTAATATCCTACTCAGGCCTTCCTTTCCCCAAAGTACACCTGGTTTACTTATTCTAATCTTCTTTTAGGGTGCCTGGGTGGCTCAGTCGGTTAAGCGGCCGACTTCGGCTCAGGTCATGATCTCGCGGTCCGTGAGTTCGAGCCCCGCATCGGGCTCTGTGCTGACAGCTCAGAGCCTGGAGCCTGTTTTGGATTCTGTGTCTCCCTCTCTCTGACCCTCCCCCATTCATGCTCTGTCTCTCTCTGTCTCAAAAATAAATAAACGTTAAAAAAAATTAATCTTCTTTTATTAAATCTGCCAATCTGTAGCAAGAAACATATCAAAATTAACTGATTAATTCATGCTTAGATGTGAATGATTGATGGTTCAAAGAGAGGTCTTGAAAACTTAATAATCTTTAATTGGCATAACTGAGAAGGAAGAACATTTTTGAGAGCCTTTCCAGGGCCTCTTGTTTTCTCTAGGGAGATTCTCAGAAGCTCTGTCCCAGACATGTTAAAACAGTGTTCAGCAACTTAATGTCTTAATCCTAAAAGAGCCTTATATTATCACAAATGATTTGTAAATGCATTCAGTTGATCTATGCATGCATCAATACACAATCATAACCATCCTTTGTTTTAAGGCAGAAGAGTATATTTCTCTTATCATATTTTTCAAGACCCAGGAACAAATTATAGCTAATTTCTACACAATAAAGTAGGCAGAGAGAATGAGTTAACAAGAAATTGTTATACCTGACATCTTCTTTCCTTCTCAAAAACATCTAACATCATTTTGACTACAACTTCAAGTCCTCTCTAATATTGACTAAAGGAATATACTAGCTAGATGATAAATTGTTATGTACTGATTACTGACTTAAGAGTGCATTTAGAAGCATATACCTTATTCAGTCTGTTTATTGTAAACAACTTGCAATATATGGACCACAGCTGCACCAAAGAATAAAAGATAGTTATACGGCCAAAACAGAGCTAGGTGAGTAACATGATACATAAGCGCACAGACTCCAAAACTAAGGATTTTCTTTAGTTGAACTTATCCTCAATTAACTCATTATCATGAAACTTCGACTTTTCCCAGTGCGGGAAAATAGACTCAGGAATCTGTATCTGACAGTTGGAGGCCTCTATTATATTGATGCTGGACATGGTGCTAACTTCATTTGTCATGTCTTTTGCTAATCATCAGTAAAGTCTGGGTTCCTGGATAAGACTTATGTTTTTGTTGTTGTTGTCTTTTTAAAATTTTATTTTATTTTATTTCTTTTTTTTAACATTTTATTTATTTATTTATTTTTGAGACAGGGAGAGACAGAGCATGAACAGGGGAGGGTCAGAGAGAGGGAGACACAGAATCCGAAACAGGATCCAGGCTCTGAGCTGTCAGCACAGAGCCTGATGCCGGGCTCAAACTCATGGACTGTGAGATCATGACCTGAGCCAAAGTCGGACGCTTAACCGACTGAGCCACCCAGGTGCCCCTAAAATTTTATTTTAGAGAGAGTAAGAGAGAGTGAGAGCGTGAGCTGGGGAGAAGGGCAGAGAGAGAGAGAATCTTAAGCAGGACCCCGACAAGGGGCTCAACCCCACGATTCTGGCATCATTGATGAGGGAGATTGGGGCCAGCTGAGGGCAAAATACAGGCTGGCACAGTGCCTCCCCCCTCCCCACCCCCCCCCACCCCTCCACCACACACACAGGTGGAATATGTGTGATATTCCTCGGACACTCCTGACTACCCAAGAACAAAGAAAAGGGGTTTAATTGCTTGCCATGGTAATGTGGGAAACTAAGGTAAATGAAAAATTAAATTCCCTTACTGCCTACAGCCCATTGACAAGTCCTTGAAACCGGCAGAGTGACCTCCCTCTAGAAGCTCAGCTGCCTCGATGATGACACTTTGCGAGGGGCACAAAAGAGCCTTAACATTATCCCAACCTTGAGGATCCTGTAAGTCTACTTCCTTTATCCCAACTGCTTCAAGATACATGCTGGCAATCACACTCCAAGCTTATGGCCCCTGATATACATCTGAAGGGTCTAATGACCGAGGTTTTATTAAACAGTAGTAAGTGGCTAGCAACAGCTAGCCCCTCAAGGTTCTGGAAACCTTGCTTCCAAAATACCTTAGAGGCTTACTGTATCCCTGACCCCCGCCCAACCTGAGGGTATATAATGAGTTACCTGTCAAAACCCCAGTGCAGCATTTCCTGCTCATGGGTCCTGTCCCCATGCTTTAATAAAATCACTTTTTTTTTGTTGCACCAAAGACATCTTCAAGAATTCTTTCTTGGCCAATGGCTCCGACCCCACAAACTCCCCATTACCTCAAGAGTTCATCATCATGACCTAAGCCAAAATCAAGAGTTGGATGCTCAACCTACTGAGCCACCTAGGTGCCCCAATTATGTTTGGGGACAGTCTATATGATGTCCTCAGTCCTTTTGATACACAGGCTGTGTATGTGCAGATATCTGCTATTTATGGTGTCTTAAAAAAAATGTACTCAGGAAAACACATGCCTCCCCTACTGTATTCGAATATAAACACAAAAGAGAGGAATTATTATACAATTTAAAGAATAAGAACTTTGTAATTGGACTTAGGCTGGAATGTCATTTTTGTAATTAACTTGTGTATACATTTTAGCAAGCTACTTACCTTTCTGAATGTCAGTTTCCTCATTAGCAAGAAGAGGACGTATTAGAAATCTTATGGCAATTAAATGAGATAATTTATTGATGGTACTTTAGTCTCATCAGAGAGTAGATGCCTAAAATGCCAAATTTTCTCTTTCTCTTTATTCCTCACAGGTTACACTTGGAAACCAGTCTTTTCTGGTATTGCTGTTATACTGTTGCACACATCTGTATACATAAATATACCCAATTATGCACATTCTGACATAAATATATGCACTTAGATTTCTTGGAGGGATTTGACGACTGTAAATAATGATAACCAAATAGGTAGAAAGAGAAAAAGAAAAGTTTCTTTAAAATGCGAGGATCAGTAAAATCAAGTGTCAGAATATTCAATGAAGAATCAAACTTTTCCATTACAAGCAGATGTTGCCAGGTATGTACTTTGAAAAGATAGATCTAGGTTTTCGTTTTGGAATTATTTTTAACCATGCACTCTATCTATTTCCATACCTAGCCCATTTGTAGTTAGTATGCTAATATCATGCCTCTGTTTATCTCTGCGTAACCAGGACAACCCATTCCCTAGAATGGCCTTTTTGGTACCTGTTGTACAACTGTGGCATGGAAGGTTTTTAAGTGAAGAAATCTGTTGGTTGCTAGTCTCAATAATTAGGAAGTGTCAGCAAGAGATATAAAGAGTGTATGTTGTTGTTATTGAAAAAGTATTAGTGTTATTGATGCTTTTGGAAATAGTTGTCTTTTCTTTCCTAAAAAATTTTATTTAAATTCCAGTTAGTTAACATACAGTGTAATATTAGTTTCAGGTGTAGGATTTAGTGACTCATCACTTACATACCATACCCAATGCTCATCACAAGTGCCTCCTTAGTACCCATCACCTACTTAACCCAGCCCTCTGCTCAACTGCCCTCCAGCAACCCTCAGTTTGTTTGCAATAGTTAAGAGTCTGTGCCTTGGTTTGCCTCTCTTTCCACCTGCCCCCCATGTTCATTTGTTTTGTTTCTTAAATTCTACATATGAGCAAAATCATATGGTATTTGTCTTTCTCTGACTAGTTTCACTTAGCATAATACTTTCTGGCTCCATCCGCATCATTGCAAATGGCAAGATTTCATTTTTTGAAGGGTTGTCTTGACATCACTTCCAGAAGGATGTAAACCCAACAGTAATAATTATATGTGGCATATAGTCTAGTGGTATAGGATATTTACACTTTTACATGGACACATATATTTAATGCTCAGTTATTTTCAGTGATAATTTTAGCTGTTTTGTGCACGTTGAACTATTTTCTGGTAACTCCTTTGCTAAAAAAACAAAACAACATCAGTTTACATAACTTGATGAAGTACCAATTTTGACTGATACAGTGGGAATTCCAGCTTGAGCTCAAATTGTATTCATATCTGAGAATCAGACGTATATGGACATTTCTGGAGAACTGGTGGGACAATCATATGGAAGTCCTCTCTTATGAATTGTAATTCATCTTAAGAAGAAATGGTGCACGAAAGAATTGGCTTAATAAGAAAGCTCAAAGTAAGAGTGAATTCTTTTCCAAGTAACATTAGATTACTATGGAACTTTGGTATTTTGAAGACAGTGGTTCAGCTCATTTGATGGAGACAAAGTGAAGGTTAGATATTTTAAGACTGCAGGAAAGACCTTTGGAGATTATGTCAACTTGGAAGCACTTGTGAAACAAAGACCTGTATGGAGCCCAGTGAACACAATCTGGATAGGGATGATATGAAAATCCAGACCTTAGAAATGAATTTTAATTGGTTCTGTAAATGGATGGAACTCAGTAGGGTACTACTAGAAAGCAGAGGTTTTCTCTAGTATATGCACTCAAACACATTCTCCAGGATCAATCTTTCCTACCCCTTCTCAGTGTTTTAAAAAGATTCTATAGCTTTTCAGTCATTTTCAGGTATTAAAAAATAAAATCAAGTGTAAATAAAAATTTTAATGTTACCTAGAATTTAATGCTGTCTCTTTTCCTTAGCTCAAACCTAACTCAAGGCTTAAGAAGAAGAAAGGGAAAGAGGATGAGAGAGGGATAGAGAGAATACGTAGGCAAACACAAGTCCCCTGAAGTGAGGGGACTGTTTAAGAAAGAACCACCTATGGATGCAGAAAATTCCCCTTTCGTATGACAATAGAGTGTCATTTATAACATAGTTTGAAAAAAATGTTATCCAGACATTTTTGTTTAGATCTTTAAAATGTAACAACTGAAATCTGTTTTATTCCTTCTCAAACCATTTCTCCTGTGGTATTGAGCAAAATGATTTAAATGAGTGATAATGAGAATAGAAGGTTTTCATAGCATCCCAAATGTGTAGAATGTATATGTGAAAAAAACATAAATAATATGCCCTCATCCTTGCAAAATTGAAGTGTGGAAAATGAGAGCTTGAATGGTGGGTGGTGATATAGATTGAGGTTACCCTGGAGGGAAATAAGACAAGCTAATAAATATTTATGTTCTCAATAAAAATGTGAAGAATTTCTATTATGGGTATATGGCTAAAATTGCTGTACTAAACTAAGGGTAGAAGCAACAAAAAATAGAAACATCTGCATGTGAACAATATTCAATTGATAATAGCAATTTTATAAGCATCTAATGAGCAATTCCTTCCAGAAAATAAAAATTAATGTTGATGTCATGATTCATACTTATCTACATTTTTGTGGTTTACTGGTAATTTTTTTTAAGTTTATTTATTTTTGAGGCACAGAGGACAAGTTGGGGAGGGGTAGAGAGAGAATGAGACACAGAATCTGAAACAGGCTCCAAGCTCTAAGCTGTCAGCACAGAGCCTGATGCAGGGTTCAAACCCACAAACAGTGAGATCATGACTTGAGCCAAGGTCAGACCTTCAACCGATTGAGCCACCCAGGCGCCCTTACTGGTAAATACTTGAATTAGATGTTTGCCACAAATGTGGCATATAAAATATATTTTTAATTAAAAATTTTTTTATCTTGTGATTTTTAAAATAAGTTACGATGCTTTTTTTCCTTTTATAAATAGTGCTATAATAAATATTCTTACATATGTACCTTAGGTGCTGCTGTGGTCTGAATGTTTGTGTCCCTCTCCTCAATTTATACGTTGAAATCCAATACATCCAATGTGAGAGTACTAGGAGGTGGCACCTTTGAGAGGTGCTTAGTCATGGATCCACATGAATAGGATGAGTATTCGTATAAAAAATATCCTACAGAGCTTCCCAGCTCAATCTGTAATCTGAAAATACGCAAGAAGCCCACAGCCTGGAGGAGGGCCCTCATATAGCCAGGCTGGGCCCCTAATTTCAACCTTCCAGCCTCCAGAACCGTAAGAAATAAATGTTTGTTGTTTATAAGCGGCCTAGTCTGTAGTATTTTGTTTTAGCAGGCTGAACAGACTGAGACAGGTATACACAATTTCATCATTGTTATATTTTTTGAGGGAGTTGTACTTCTATTTTTATGTATCTTTTTACCTCTTTTAAGATATTTTTGTCTTAACTTATGTTTTGTCAAGAATTTGCATGCTACTTTGTCTTTCTTTTGGTTCGTTTGTGCAAAATATACCTTCTCCCATAATTTTATGTTCAATCTGTATGTGTACATGTATGTATATACATGTATGTATGTGTATGATGGATGTTTCTCTTGTCAGTAGCACAGAGGTGGATTTTTTTCTTTTTTTAATTTTTTAAGTTTTTTTTTAACGTTTATTTATTATTGAGAGACAGAGGCAAAGTGCAAGTGGGGGAGGGGCTGAGAGAGAGGGAGACACAGAATCTGAAGCAGGCTCCAGTCTCTTAGCTGTCAGCACAGAGCGCAATGTGGGGTTCAGACTCACAGACTGCAAGATCATGACTTGAGCCGGTCAGACGCTTAACTGACTGAACCACGCGGGTGCCCCGAGGTGGATTTCTTTCAAAAATCTAACCCAACAGTCTTAAGAAAAAAATAGGTGAATTTAAACCATTTACAGATATTGGAGCTAATGATAATAATTAATGGTTAACTATGTGGATTTATTTTTGCAACTTATTTTGTGTTTTCCGCTTTTCATATTTTTTCTTTTTTTTCCTGCATTCCTGCCTTCTGTTGGTTATTTCTTTTTCTTCCTCTATTATTTTAGAAATTTAATTCAATAGTCATTTGACATTATATATATATTATACTAACTGTATACCCACTAATTATTTCAAATAGCTCCATGAGTCATATACTGTTAGTATGCTCATTTTATGGATAAAGGAAACTGAATTTTAAAGAGATTAAATGATTAGCCTAAAGTCATACCATCAGCAGTAAAGGAACCAGAATTCAACCCAGACATTTTTGCCTCAGTCTATCTATGCTCTTACTAACCACTGGGCTAAATCAGTGCTGTGGAGAAAATACAGGGTTTTGGACAAGGTTGTGGGAAGGTCTCAATATCACATACTGTGGTAGTAAATAACATGGTAAAAAACACCTGATTCGGAAGGTGATATATGAGCAGAGATTTGCAGGAGGCATGGAAACAAGTCATACAGATATCTGGGGAAATAGAATTCTGGGTAGAAACAAATACTAAGCCTCATGGTGGTGGCCACAGACAAGGAGTCCTCATGCCTATGAGCAAACAAGGATTCAATGATGACAGTGGGCAAGCAAAAGGCTAGTTCATAGAGCCCTGCTGGTTACAGGAAAAGCTGTTTTATTGGAACACAGCCACATCCATTCATTTGTGTATTGTAGAACTGCACAGCAGAGACTATACGGCCCCTTCAAAGCTTAAAATATGTACTATCTGGCCCTCTACAGAAAAAGTTTGCCAATCTCTGTTCTACTCCACAAATGGTTGTTGAGTGAATGAATAAAACAACTAGATTTTGGTGCTTTATCTTATAATTATATTATTATGGACAATATATGTATATGACATAATAAACATTATATATTAAATGTAAATGTGCAATGTATACATATACATGTAAGCATATAGGTAAATATAATATTTATTACATATTATTAGGTACATTTAAAAGTATGTTATATAATATATAAACAATATATAATTATGTAACTATACTACATAATTATATATAACTATATGATGATATATAGCTATAGTTGTATGAAACTCTCCCTATATAATATATACACATACACATATATATCCACATTTATTGTCCTTTCTCAACCAAATTTTTTTTTAACATTTATTTTTGAGGGAGAGAGAGACAGAGTGTGAGCAGGGGAGGGGCAGAGAGAGAGGGAGACACAAAATCTGAAGCAGGCTCTAGGTTCTGAGCTGTTAGCACAGAGCCTGACGCAGGACTCGAACTCAGGAACCATGAGATCATGACCTGAGCCAAAGTCACCCAGGTGCCTCTCAACTAAATTCTAAAGTAAGAACTATGTTTTATAATTTCTTTGTTAATCCCAAGTTAGTCTGATGCTACAGTATTTAATAAATACTTGAATTGACATGAAATTGTTTAAGCTCTATTAATTTGTAACCCACTGGCTTATTATAATCTTTTGCTTCCAAATTGGAAGCTTATATCAGAGATCTAGAAGAAAGGTATAAACAGCTATTTGTGTACATGATAAGTACAAGGTCCTTTGTGAGTTGTGATGAAGTAGTCTCAGAGTTAATGAACTTCTTAAAGCGCCTTATTAGCAACAGTTATACACAGGGAATATACAGTTTGATATGCTATGCCAAAACTTTCTGTGTTAGATTTGTATGCTTCTTTTCTACAGAGCTTTTAGTCCATTTTAAAAGCTATAGACATAGATGGATTAAAAAGTAATATGACCAATATTTGAAACCATGCAGTCCCAAACTGCGTGCTACATTGAAGCTGCTTAAAGTAGCACAGCTCTTGTTCGAAAAGAAAATGTAGGTAGGAGAAATAAAAACAACTTGCAGGAAGCTACATCCATAAGTGCAGGGAAGTGATGTGTGCTACGTTGGAAAAAAATATCTTTGATAATGTGTTCTGAGAGCAAAAATCTATAGTAGAGTTATATTGGAGCTAGCTGTCTCTTCCATTACAATTTGTCACTAGCTGTGTGGAAGTTTTAAAGTATCATAAACACTGCCTGACAACACACAAAATTAAGAATCTTCTCTATGTTACACAACGGGCACTGTTTGTATCAGTGCCATTTATCCAATGACTCCAGAAACCATATAAACAATATAGTTCATAAATGCACAAATCTTTCACGAGGGGACATGAAATATTAAACTTTTATTGTATCAGTGTAAATCTGTTCTAGCTTATTATCTGGCATAATGTCCATCTGATTGATGCTCCAAGGTCTCTATGAAAAAAGGTGGGAGTTTCAATAACAACTTACAGAGTGGAAGTTACTGAACCAATGGATTCCTCAAACTACAAATGATACTCTGCAGGGACTCAAGTCTCCCCTTACTTTTGCATTTTTGTATATTATGTATATTTGGCTAAAACCTGGAATCTAGTCCATTGCCTACCATGTTAGTACATTTTCCCTTTTGCTTTTATGTAAACACTGCTGCCTAACTGGTCTGTAGGGTTTGCTGGGGGAATATTCTTTCTTGTCTTAGACTTGGAACACAAACTGTCACTCCTGGATCCTACGTTCCTATGCCTCAATGTCTATAACATCATGAACAACAGTTCTCTCGGCATGCAAATTTAAAATTTTGTAAAAAAAAAATAATAAGGCTGAGGTATAAGGGTGAGAATTGACAAGGGATTTGTACTAAGCTTGTTCCTGGGAACAAAAGAGAAAAAAAAATTTTTTTTCTGGGGGGAGAAATTGTACTCTTTCCTTCTAGGAACCATATGAGATTTATTTTTATCTTAGTAAACAAGAAACAGAAAACACTTTCCTTGACAAATCTAAAGGTATGTGGAGAAAGAAATCCTAGGTTTCATTTTACAAGGAAGCAGACGGAACTAATACTTACTGAGAACTGAATGTGTTACACTGATAGAATCTTTACAAACATTATCATATGTAGTCATGACAAGAACCTTACAGATCAGAGAACTGAACTTTAGAGATATTGACATTCTCTAATTCATCCCATTTGCTTTGTTCTGCAACTATCAGCGTATATAGTTCAAACTTATATAATAAGGATCCACACAGCATGAAACCTAAAGCTAAGAATGGGCTTTAGAGTTGATGGATTCAATGAACAAAATACGTTGCCAAGGAGTCTGGTTCTTTGGTCTGTCTGTGCAGCTATACACGGTTTGGGTTTCAACCTAAGACCTACTTTTTCATGGTCCTGAGATATGCCTGCTAAGATATGCCTAAAATATGCCTGAGGTTCATGCTTCCTCATTCACATGCAGAGAGAGTGAGAGAGAACATCACTTCAGGAGGCTCTCCGAGAAAAAGGCAGATTTTCCTATAACCTTCCAACAGCAGCAGCCCTTTCTTTGAATTTCATTGGCTTAAACCCAACTAATCTTATCATTAGCAAAAGAGACGAGATGATACTTAGAGCACTTAGGTCCACCCCTAAAGATGGGGAGTGGAGTCAGTTCCCTTGAGAGTCAGGGACTGAATGGGTAGAATTGGTAAATGAATAAAATTGGGTTCTGTTAGAACAAGATGGTAGAACAGGAGGGCCCAAACCTTGCTTCTCCCACAGAGACACTGAATAACAATACATGGACCCATTGCCTTTGTGAGAAATCCAGAAACTAAGAAGCTTTTATGCCCCAAGCAAGTGTGGGAACAACTGCTTGGAAGCTGGGAGGAAAAGTTGTGGTGCTCACTCACCATAGTCCCAACCCGCTGGCACAGTGCAGCATGACTGGGAGAAAACTGCAAGCTCCTGGCTTCTCCTTAAGGAGAGAAAGATATATTTGCAATGACGTGTATGGAACTTGAGTATATTTTGCTAAGCAAAATAAGTCAGAGAAAGACAAATACCATATGATTTCACTCATATGTGGAATTTAAGAAACAAAACAGATGAATATAGGGGAAGGGAAGGAAAAATAAAACAAGATAAAAACAGAGAGAGAAGCAAACCATAAGATATTCTTAAATACAGAGAACGAACTGAGGGTTGATGGAGGTGAGGGGGTTGGGGGATGGGCTAAATGGGTGATGGGCATTAAGGAGGGCACTTGTTGAGATGAGCACTGGGTGTCATATGTAAGTGATGAATTGCTAAATTCTACTCTTGAAACTAATACTACACTATATGTTAATTACTTTGAATTTAAATAAAATCTTGGAAGAAAAAGACTGACATATTTCCGACACTCAGATATTTCAGGGGCCTGCCCAAGGGACTAGTTTCTGTCTTCCCTGAATCTAAGCACTGATAGGAAAGGGCATCAGGTTGGGGGCTTCTAAGAATAAACATGACAGTTTGGACTAGCACACAGACACTTGCCATAGTCCCTACTCCCAGGTCAGTGTGAATAAGCAGGAGAAAATCCTCACCTCTTGGCTTTTCCTTGAGGAGAAGAGTTAGAGCATACATACAAGGTTCCAATGTTTCAGGGGGCTGACCAAGGGACAGATTTCTGTCTTGCTTGTCTTGGAGTGCTTACAGGACCAGCATACTCAACGCCTGAGGGCTGCTGAGAATAAAAGAGATTTGTATGGCTTGTTGCTCCTCCAGAGAATAAGGGCAGATGTAGCCTGGTGGACTCTCCTTTGGGGTGGGGGAAGAAGACAAGAATAGAGCATGCGTCCAAACTGCCAGCTTTTCAGGGGGCTGTTAAAGGCATTAGTTTCTATCTCACCTGAATGGGAGTACTGATAGGATCTGGCATACTCTAGAAGCCTATGAGCCACTAAGAACAGAAGACGATGGCTTGTGACAGCTCCAGAGGACCTATAGCACTACAGACAGACAACATAGGAAACAAGAGTTTACAAACTGCTGAAAAAAATAAATGGAAAATCCCTATAATTGGGAATGCACATACACAAGTCCAGAGAAAATGCATCAACAGAAAAGGTTTGAGAAGCTCCCATAATCTACAGCTGGGCTGACTGGTGAAAGTCTTTTCCTGTATGAAGTCAGTTTGTAAAGACTAAAAGATCTGGCTGCTCTTTCAAATGTATGGATCCCAATACAAAGGAAAAAAAAATATTTGAAAACTCATGCTGGACTCTTAAAAACTGAGAACAAACTGAGGGTTGATGGGGGGTGGGGGGGTGGGTGATGGGTATTGAGGAGGGTACCTTTTGGGATGAGCACTGTGTGTTGTATGGAAACCAATTTGACAATAAATTTCATATTAAAAAAAAAAGAAAGAAAACTCATGCTGAAGGCATGGAGGCATATGAGTTACCTGACAGAGAATTCAAAATAACTGTCATAAATTTGTTAAATAAGCTCAGGATAATGATGTCCACACCAAATGAGAATATCAACAAAGAGAAAGAAAATATACAAAGGACCAAAACAGAAATTTTGCAGCTGAAGAATACAATAACTGCATTGAAAAATTCATTAGATGACAACATTTAAAATGATCAAGTTAGAGAAGCAAAGAAAATAAAAAAGAGTGAAGACAGTGTATGAGACTATGAGTGTATGAGATATCATCCAATGAACCAATATATGCTTTATGGGCATCCCAGAAAGAGAGAGAGAGAAAGGGCAGAAAGCTTATTTGAGGAAATAATGTTGAAAATCCAAATCTGCAGAAGGAAATAGACATCTAGATTAAATAAGATGAACAGACTCTAATTAGAACGATTCAAAGATGTCTACAATGAAGCATTTTATAATCAAGTTTTCAAATGCCAAAAACAAAGGTGTAATTTTAAAGGCAGAAAGATAAAAGAGATTTGTCAAGTGCAAGTAAGCCCCCATAAGACTTATCAGGAGATTTCTCAGAAGAAACCTTATAGGCCAGAAAGGAATAGAATGATATATTGAAAGTGCTGAGAGAAAAAAGCTGCCAACTAAGAATATTATATCCACTAAAATTGTCCTTCAAAAGTGGAGACATTAAGTTTTTCCCAGATACACAAAAGTAGGAGAGGTTTATTACCATTAGACCTGCCTTATGAGAAATTCTAAGGAGAGTCCTTCAAGTTGAAATGAAAGGATTCTAGAAAGCAAAACAAAAAACAAAAACAAAAAAGTATAAAGCTTGCTGATAAATATAAATATAAATATACAGAAAAAGAATACAGTAATACTATGCTGGGGGCACATAAATCAAGTAGTGCGTCTTTCAAGACACATTTCACTTAATATATCTTGTAAGAAGTGTTCTTCAAGAGTTATGTATAAGCATGTGACTCAACACCTGGCCATTCTCCAAAGCTTATACATAACTCTTGAAGAACACTTCTTACAAAATGTATCTAAGCTGCTACTTGACAGATTCATTAAGATACATTAAACACAGTGCTATATCATTGAGTTAAAAACATGGTATGGAATTTAAAGTACAAATGTATAAAAAATAACTATAACTCTAAAAAATATATTAGGGGCACCTAGGTGCCTCAGTTGGTTAAGTGACAACTCTTGATTGGGGCTCAGGTTCTGATCTCAGTCATGAGATCATGTCCCATATCAGACTCTGCTGGGCATAGGGTCTGCTTAAGATTATCTGTCTCCCTCTCGCTCTGCCCCTTCCCCACTTGCACATACATGTGCTCTCTCTCTCTCAAAAATAAATAAATACATAAATAATAAATAGATAGATTAATAAAATATGTCAATGGATACAAATATAAAAAATAAAATTTGTGATGTCAATAACATAAAATGTGTGTGAGGGGGTGTGAAGTAAAAGAGTAGTTTTTGAATGTGATTCAAATTGTTTTCAGCTTAAGATGGATTATTATAACTATAAGATGTTTTATGTAAGGCCAATAACAATGCAAAAAAATGACTATAGAAGATGCATGAAAAAAAATGAGGAAGAATTCAGAGAATGTCACTACAAAATATCACAAAACACAAAAGAAGGAAATAGATAGGAAAAAAAGAGGAGCAAATCTATATCACCGAAAGACAATAAAATGTCAATAGTAAATCCTTCCCTATCTGTAAGTATTTAGAACATAAAAACATTAAACTCGGCGATAGGAAGATGGCGGCGTAGGAGGACGCTGGGCTCACCGCGCGTCCTGCTGATCACTTAGATTCCTCCTACACCTGCCTAAATAACCCAGAAAACCACCAGAAGACTAGCAGAATGGAGTCTCCGGAGCCAAGCGCAGACGAGAGGCCCACGGAAGAAGGTAGGAAGGGAGGAGAGGCGGTGCCCGCTGCACGGACTGGCGGGAGGGAGCTGGGACGGAGGGGCAGCCTGCCGGCCAAGCAGAGCCCCCGAGTCTGGCTGGCAAAAGCGGAGGGGCCAGACGGAGTGTGTTCCGACAGCAAGCGCGACTTAGCATCTGGGAGGTCATAAGTTAACAGCTCTGCTCGGAAGGTGGGAAGGCTGGAGGACAAAGGGAGGGAGAGTTGCTGAGCCCTGGGACGACAGAGCTCAGTTTGGTGGGGAACATAGGCGCTCACCAGCGCCATCTCCCTCGTCCATCCCCTAGCCAAAATCCCAAAGGGAACCAGTTCCTGCCAGGGAATTTGCTAGCTCCGAGCAAACACCCAACGCTGTGCTTCTGCGGAGCCACCCCTCCGGCAGCAGGTCTGACTCCCTCCCGCTGCCACAGGGCCCCTCCTGAAGTGGATCACCTAAGGAGAGCTAAGCCTGCCCCTCCTGCCCCCATGCACCTTGCCTACCCATCCTAGCTAATACGCCAGATCCCCAGCACCACAAGCCTGGCAGTGTGCAAGTAGCCCAGACGGGCCACGCCACCCCACAGTGAATCCTGCCCCTAGGAGAGGGGAAGAGAAGGCACACACCAGTCTGACTGTGGCCCCAGCGGTGGGCTGGGGGCAGACATCGGGTCGGACTGCGGCTCCGCCCACCAACTCCAGTTATACACCACAGCACAGGGGAAGTGCCCTGCAGGTCCTCACCACTCCAGGGACTATCCAAAATGACCAAACGGAAGAATTCCCCTCAGAAGAATCTCCAGGAAATAACAACAGCTAATGAACTGATCAAAAAGGATTTAAATAATATAACAGAAAGTGAATTTAGAATAATAGTCATAAAATTAATCACTGGGCTTGAAAACAGTATAGAGGACAGCAGAGAATCTCTTGCTACAGAGATCAAGGGACTAAGGAACAGTCAGGAGGAGCTGAAAATGCTTTAAACGAAATGCAAAACAAAATGGAAACGACGACGGCTTGGATTGAAGAGGCAGAGGAGAGAATAGGTGAATTAGAAGATAAAGTTATGGAAAAAGAGGAAGCTGAGAAAAAGAGAGATAAACAAATCCAGGAGTATGAGGGGAAAATTAGAGAACTAAGTGATACACTAAAAAGAAATAATATATGCATAATTGGTATCCCAGAGGAGGAAGAGAGAGGGAAAGGTGCTGAAGGGGTACTTGAAGAAATAATAGCTGAGAACTTCCCTGAACTGGGGAAGGAAAAAGGCATTGAAATCCAAGAGGCACAGAGAACTCCCTTCAGACGTAACTTGAATCGATCTTCTGCACGACATATCATAGTGAAACTGGCAAAATACAAGGATAAAGAGAAAATTCTGAAAGCAGCAAGGGATAAACGTGCCCTCACATATAAAGGGAGATCTATAAGACTCGTGACTGATCTCTCTTTTGAAACTTGGCAGGCCAGAAAGGATTGGCACGAGATCTACAATGTGCTGAACAGAAAAAATATGCAGCCGAGAAACCTTTATCCAGCAAGTCTGTCATTTAGAATAGAAGGAGAGATAAAGGTCTTCCCAAACAAACAAAAACTGAAGGAATTTGTCACCATGAAACCAGCCCTACAAGAGATCCTAAGGGGGATCCTGTGAGACAAAGTACCAGAGACATCACTACAAGCATAAAACATACAGACATCACAATGACTCTAAACCCGTATCTTTCTATAATAACACTGAATGTAAATGGATTAAATGCGCCAACCAAAAGACATAGGGTATCAGAATGGATAAAAAAACAAGACCCATCTATTTGCTGTCTACAAGAGACTCATTTTAGATCTGAGGACACCTTTAGATTGAGAGTGAGGGGATGGAGAACTATTTATCATGCTCCTGGAAGCCTAAAGAAAGCTGGAGTAGCCATACTTATATCAGACAAACTAGACTTTAAATTAAAGGCTGTAACAAGAGATGAAGAAGGGCATTATATAATAATCACAGCGTCTATCCACCAGGAAGAGCTAACAATTATAAATGTCTATGCGCCGAATACCGGAGCCCCCAAATATATAAAACAATTACTCATAAACATAAGCAACCTTGTTGATAAGAATGTGGTAATTGTAGGGGACTTTAACACTCCACTTACAGAAATGGATAGATCATCTAGACACATGGTCAATAAAGAAACAAGGGCCCTGAATGATACATTGGATCAGATGGACTTGACAGATATATTTAGAACTCTGCATCCCAAAGCAACAGAATATACTTTCTTCTCGAGTGCACATGGAACATTCTCCAAGATAGATCATATACTGGGTCACAAAACAGCCCTTCATAAGTTTACAAGAATTGAAATTATACCATGCATACTTTCAGACCACAATGCTATGAAGCTTGAAATCAACCACAGGAAAAAGTCTGGAAAACCTCCAAAAACATGGAGGTTAAAGAACACCCTACTAAAGAATGAGTGGGTCAACCAGGCAATTAGAGAAGAAATTAAAAAATATATGGAAACAAATGAAAATGAAAATACAACAATCCAAACGCTTTGGGACACAGCGAAGGCAGTCCTGAGAGGAAAATACATTGCAATCCAGGCCTATCTCAAGAAACAAGAAAAATCCCAAATACAAAATCTAACAGCACACCTAAAGGAAATAGAAGCAGAACAGCAAAGGCAGCCTAAACCCAGCAGAAGAGAAATCATAAAGATCAGAGCAGAAATAAACAATATAGAATCTAAAAAAACTGTAGAGCAGATCAACGAAACCAAGAGTTGGTTTTTTGAAAAAATAAACAAAATTGACAAACCTCTAGCCAGGCTTCTCAAAAAGAAAAGGGAGATGACCCAAATAGATAAAATCATGAATGAAAATGGAATTATTACAACCAATCCCTCAGAGATACAAACAATTATCAGGGAATACTATGAAAAATTATATGCCAACAAATTGGACAACCTGGAAGAAATGGACAAATTCTTAAACATGCACACTCTTCCAAAACTCAATCAGGAGGAAATAGAAAGCTTGAACAGACCCATAACCAGCGAAGAAATTGAATCGGTTATCAAAAATCTCCCAACAAATAAGAGTCCGGGACCAGATGGCTTCCCAGGGGAGTTCTACCAGACGTTTAAAGCAGAGATCATACCTATCCTTCTCAAGCTATTCCAAGAAATAGAAAGGGAAGGAAAACTTCCAGACTCATTCTATGAAGCCAGTATTACTTTGATTCCTAAACCAGACAGAGACCCAGTAAAAAAAGAGAACTACAGGCCAATATCCCTGATGAATATGGATGCAAAAATTCTCAATAAGATACTAGCAAATCGAATTCAACGGCATATAAAAAGAATTATTCACCATGATCAAGTGGGATTCATTCCTGGGATGCAGGGCTGGTTCAACATTCGCAAATCAATCAACGTGATACATCACATTAATAAAAGAAAAGATAAGAACCATATGATCCTGTCAATAGATGCAGAAAAGGCCTTTGACAAAATCCAGCACCCTTTCTTAATAAAAACCCTTGAGAAAGTCGGGATAGAAGGAACATACTTAAAGATCATAAAAGCCATTTATGAAAAGCCCACAGCTAACATCATCCTCAACGGGGAAAAACTGAGAGCTTTTTCCCTGAGATCAGGAACACGACAGGGATGCCCACTCTCACCGCTGTTGTTTAACATAGTGCTGGAAGTTCTAGCATCAGCAATCAGACAACAAAAGGAAATCAAAGGCATCAAAATTGGCAAAGATGAAGTCAAGCTTTCGCTTTTTGCAGATGACATGATATTATACATGGAAAATCCGATAGACTCCACCAAAAGTCTGCTAGAACTGATACATGAATTCAGCAAAGTTGCAGGATACAAAATCAATGTACAGAAATCAGTTGCATTCTTATACACTAACAATGAAGCAACAGAAAGACAAATAAAGAAACTGATCCCATTCACAATTGCACCAAGAAGCATAAAATACCTAGGGATAAATCTAACCAAAGATGTAAAAGATCTGTATGCTGAAAACTATAGAAAGCTTATGAAGGTAATTGAAGAAGATATAAAGAAATGGAAAGACATGGATTGGAAGAATAAATATTGTCAAAATGTCAATACTATCCAAAGCTATCTACACATTCAATGCAATCCCAATCAAAATTGCACCAGCATTCTTCTCGAAACTAGAACAAGCAATCCTAAAATTCATATGGAACCACAAAAGGCCCCGAATAGCCAAAGTAATTTTGAAGAAGAAGACCAAACCTGGAGACATCACAATCCCAGACTTTAGCCTCTACTACAAAGCTATAATCATCAAGACAGCATGGTATTGGCACAAAAACAGACACATAGACCAATGGAATAGAATAGAAACCCCAGAACTAGACCCACAAACGTATGGCCAACTAATATTTGACAAAGCAGGAAAGAACATCCAATGGAAAAAAGACAGTCTCTTTAACAAATGGTGCTGGGAGAACTGGACAGCAACATGCAGAAGGTTGAAACTAGACCACTTTCTCACACCATTCACAAAAATAAACTCAAAATGGATAAAGGACCTGAATGTGAGACAGGAAACCATCAAAACCCTAGAGGAGAAAGCAGGAAAAGACCTCTCTGACCTCAGCCGTAGCAATCTCTTACTCGACACATCCCCAAAGGCAAGGGAATTAAAAACAAAAATGAACTACTGGGACCTTATGAAGATAAAAAGCTTCTGCACAGCAAAGGAAACAACCAACAAAACTAAAAGGCAACCAACAGAATGGGAAAAGATATTTGCAAATGACATATCGGACAAAGGGCTAGTATCCAAAATCTGTAAAGAGCTCACCAAACTCCACACCCGAAAAACAAATAATCCAGTGAAGAAATGGGCAGAAAACATGAATAGACACTTCTCTAAAGAAGACATCCAGATGGCCAACAGGCACATGAAAAGATGCTCAACGTCGCTCCTTATCAGGGAAATACAAATCAAAACCACACTCAGATATCACCTCATGCCAGTCAGAGTGGCCAAAATGAACAAATCAGGAGACTATAGATGCTGGAGAGGATGTGGAGAAACGGGAACCCTCTTGCACTGTTGGTGGGAATGCAAATTGGTGCAGCCGCTCTGGAAAGCAGTGTGGAGGTTCCTCAGAAAATTAAAAATAGACCTACCCTATGACCCAGCAATAGCACTGCTAGGAATTTACCCAAGGGATACAGGAGTACTGATGCATAGGGGCACTTGTACCCCAATGTTTATAGCAGCACTCTCAACAATAGCCAAATTATGGAAAGAGCCTAAATGTCCATCAACTGATGAATGGATAAAGAAATTGTGGTTTATATACACAATGGAATACTACGTGGCAATGAGAAAGAATGAAATATGGCCTTTTGTAGCAACGTGGATGGAACTGGAGAGTGTGATGCTAAGTGAAATAAGCCATACAGAGAAAGACAAATACCATATGATTTCACTCTTATGTGGATCCTGAGAAACTTAACAGAAACCCATGGAGGAGGGGAAGGAAAAAAAAAAAGAGGTTAGAGTGGGAGAGAGCCAAAGCATAAGAGACTGTTAAAAGCTGAGAACAAACAGGGTTGATGGGGGGTGGGAGGGAGGGGAGGGTGGGTGATGGGTATTGAGGAGGGCACCTTTTGGGATGAGCACTGGGTGTTGTATGGAAACCAATTTGACAATAAATTTCATATATTGGAAAAAAAAAAGATTAAATTCTCCAATCAAAAGACATAGAGTGGCTGAATGGATTAAAAAACAGATCTAACCATATGTTGTTGTCTAGAAAATACTCTAGATTTAAGGAGATGCCTAGACTGAAAGTGAAGGGATGGAAAACATTCCATGTAAATAGTCACCAAAAGAGAGTAAGGACTGACATATTTTCATTAGAAAAAAAAATTAAGTAAAAATCTATCACAACGTGAAACAAAGTAAAATATTATGTAATGATAAATGGGTCACTTTAACAGGAAATATAACAGTGATAAACATATACGCACCCAACCCCAGAGCACCAAAATATGAAGCTGTCATTGACAGAACTACAGGGAGAAATAAGCAGTAACATAGAAATAGAAGATTTTTAATACCCCACTTTCAGTAATGGATAGAACATCCAGACTGATCAATAAGGAAACAAAGGACTTGAAAAACACTAGAGACTAAATGAATCAGATATATACAAAACGTTCCACCTAAGAGCAGAAGAAAATATATTTTTCTCAAGCACACATGGATATTCTCCAGGGTAGATCACATATTAGGTCACAAAATGAGTCCTGACAAATTTATGAAGATGAGACTTACACCAAATAACTTTCTGCCTTACACTGGAATGTAACCAGAAATTAATAGCCAAAGAAAAAATGGAAGACACACAAATGTGTGGAATTTAGATAATATATCCTAGAACAATAAATGGATGAAATAAGAAATCTAAAAGGAAATTAAAAAAATATTTTGAGACAAATGAAAATGAAAACATAGCAAAACTTATGGGATGTGGCAAAAGCAGTACTAACCGGAAAGCTTATAGCAGTAAATGCTTATGTTCAAGAAGAGGAAAGAATTCAAATAAACTAAATTTATGTGTCAACAAACAATCAAAACCAGTAGTTAGCAGAACAGAAGACATAATAAAGATCATAACAAATAAATGAAATAGAGAATAGAAAAACAATTGAAAAAATCAATGACACTGACTTGTATTTTGAAAAGAGTAACAAAATGGACAAACTTTTAGGCTAAAAGAGACAGAAAGAGAGAGAGAGACTGAGAGAAAACCAAAATAAATGAAATCAGGTATAAAAAAGGAGACATTACAGTGGATGTCACAGAAATAAAAAGCATTCTACAAACAAACTTCTATGAACAATTATGTGCCCACATATTGGATAGCCAAGAAGAAATGGATAAATATGACATATCAATGCTGAATCATGAAGAAATAGAAAACTTGGACAGATCTTTAACTACTAAAGAGATTGAATCAGTAATCAGAAAATTTCAAAGAAAGAAAGAAAGAAAGAAAGAAAGAAAAAGAAAGAGGGAGGAAGAGAGGGAGAGAGAGAGAGAGAAAGAAAGAAAGAAAAAGAAAGAAATAAAGAGAGAGAGAGAGGGAGGGAGGGAGGAAGGAAGGAAGGAAGAAACTTTAAATAAATAAAAGCCCAAGACCAGATGGCTTCATTGGCAAATTCTACCAAAAATTTAAGGAAAAGTTAACACCAAGTCTTCTCAAACTCTGCCAAAAGATGAAAGAGGAGGCAACACTCCTCATTCTATGAGATCAGCATTACCCTGATATCAAAGCCAGACAAAAAACCCTCAAGAAAATAAAACTACAAGCTAGTAACCCCAGTGAGTATAGATGCAAAAATCCTTAGCAAAATAGTAGGAGATAAAATTCAACTACATATTAAAAGGATCATAAACCATGACCTTTTGAAGGTCCCTGTGGCTGAAGTAAGCATAAACATATGAAGTATGTTTATCCCTGTGAAGTAAGCATAAACATATGAAAATGAATCAGTGTGATACACTATATTAACAGAACAAAGGACAAAAATCACATGATCAATAGACACAGGAAAAGCATTTGACAAAACTCAACACATTTTTTTGTGATAAAAAACCTCAAAAAACTAGGAATAGAAGGATTTATGTCAATATAATAAAGGCTATAATATATGAAGAGCTCATACCTGACATTATCAATGACAAAACCTGGAAACTTCTCTTCTAGCATCAGGAATAAGGCAGTGAGGCTCACTGTTACCACTTCTATTCAACATAGCAAATAAAAATCCTAGTTAGAACAATTAGCCAAGAAAAATAAATAAAAGTTACCAAAGTTAGAAAGTGAGAAGTAATATTATTTCTTCTTCTCACAGATGACATTACCTTACATAAAGGAAATACTAAAGACTAATTAAAAAGAAATACCTGTTAAACCTAACAAATAAATTCAGGAAAACTTAAAGATACAAAATCAATACACAAAAGTTATTTGTTTCCATACAATAAAATGAATAATCCCAAAGGGAAATTAAGAAAACAATTCCATTTACAATATCATCTAAAAGAATAAAATAATTGAGAAATAAACTTAACCAAGGAGGTGGAAATACTTGTACCTCAAAAAATTGCAACAGAAATTAGACAAACAAATGGAAAGACATCCTGTTTTCAAGGATTGGAAGAAGTAATATTGTTAAAGTGTCCACATAAGGGTGCCAAGACTACACAACGGGGAAAAGGCAGTCTCTTGAACAAATGGTGTTGGGATATCCACGTATCTTTTGCGTGATATCCACATGCAAAAGAATGAAATTGGACCCTTATATCATATATAAAAGTCAACTCAAAATGAATTAAAAACTTAAAGACACAGCCTGACATTATAAAACTCCTAGAAGAAAATATATAGGCTGTGCTTCATAATATTAGTCTTGGCAATGATTTCTTGGACATTACATCAAAAATATAGGTAACAAAAGCAAAACAAACAAATCTTAAAAAACCCAAGTAAGGCTACTTCGGACAAAAGTTCTGTACGGCAATGGAAGCAATCAACAGAGTGAAAAGACAAGACAGCCTGGAGAAAATATTTGCAAACTATGTATCTGATAAAAGGTTTATTTCCAATAAAAAATAAGGAACTCCTAACACTCAATATCAAAAAAACAAAGACACCAATGAAAAAATGTGCTAAGGACCTGGATAGACATTTATCCAGAATACATACACATGATCAAAATGTATATGAAAAGATGCTCACTAACACTAATCATCAGGGAAATGCAAGTCAAAACCCTCACATCTATGAGGATGGCCATTATAAACAAAGATAAAATAATGAGTCATTGTGTGAAGAAATTGGAACTTTTGTACACTGTTTGGTAGGAACATAAAATGTAAATTATGGAAAACAATGTAAAAGTTCCTCAAAAAAATTAAAAACACTACCATATTATCCAGAAATCCCATTTCTGGGTATATATATCAAAAAAAAAAAAATGGAAACAGGATGTGAAAGAAAAGTATTTGCTTTCCCATGTTCATTGCGGCATTATTCACAATGGTCAAGATGTAGAAACAACCTAAATTTCCATCAGTAGATGAAAAGATTTTAAAAAGTGGTGTATACATACAATGGAATATTACTGATCCTTAAAAAAGGAGAAAATTGGGGCACCTGGCTGGCTCAGTTGGTTGCACATGCAACTCTTGATTTTGGCCCAAGTCATGATCTCACAGTTCATGGATTCTGGTTCTGCTCTAGCAGTGTGGAGCCTGCTTGGGATTTTCTCTCTCTCCCTCTCTCTCTGCCTCTCCAGTGCTCTCTCTCCCAAATAAATGAATAAACTTAAAAAAAAAAAGGAAAAAATTCTGTCAATATGGAAAAATCTTGAGGACATTACGCTAAGTGAAATAAGTCAGTCACAGAAGGATAAATAATGTGTTATCCCATTTATGTAAGGTATCTAAAGTAGGCAAAGTTATAGAAACGGAAAGTAGAATGTTAGTTGCCTGGGGCTGGAGAGATGGGGAAATGGGGAGTTGCATTTCAATGGGATGAAAATGTTTTAGAGATTTGTTGTACAACAATGTGCATATAGTTAGCAATACTATACTGCACACTTAAACATTTAAGAAGGTAGATTTCACATGTATGTTTGTGTTTTCTTCTTTTCTTTTTTACCACTATAAAAACAAATAAAAATCAATTAAGTCCTATTAGGAAGAAAAAAGGGACTGAGGATAGATTCTGGGTAAGTAAACAATGAAGTTGATTATATTCTAATAAGATAGGATCTTTGATTCCTGGGGAATCAAGACTATATGTTAGCATCAGAAATTGGGATGTACTGGCCTGTGACCAACAGTTTTCACTTAAATAGAAAAAAAAATTAGGAAAAAGGAATATATGTTATATTGAGCAGTATATTATTAACTACCATTTACTAAGTACCTACTTTTATGTCAAATTCTTTGGTAAGCTCTGTACATGTGTTATCTAATTTAACCCTCATAAAAATTCTATGGAAGTAGATACAATTATGCCCATTTTACCTGTACATATATTAAGATCAGAGAGTTTAAGCAGCTTGCTCCAGCTAAGTCATGTGTGGAAGAATTCAAGCCCAAGCAGCATAACTGCAGAGTCCATTCCCTTAAAACATGAGAGAGAAAGCTAACGAGGGTTCTAGTAGGAGAAAATCTACATTAGTGTTAGCCTTCCTTAAATGATTGACAAAGTCACTATGGCAGCTCAAAAGCAACAGAAATATTGACATTGATTCACAGCATCTTGGGCGATGATGTGAAGGTAAAGGAAAGAGCTAGGAGCATTACTCACCGTTTATGTTTGGTCTCACTTGATGTGTTGCTAACTTATATTCTCTTCTCCTTCAGTTTTCAAGCTTGGTATGTTCCTGACTTCCTGAAAAAAACTGAATTCTACTGGCCTTAGTTAATGCAGAAACAGTTAGAAACTATTAATATGTCTATTTTTCTCTCTTAATTGCTGCCTACTTTGATAGACATAGACTACAATTAAATGCTCAAAGCGGTGGCCATAAATCATTTGAGGTAGTTTAGCTACACTCCACAGAAAGTTCAGGTCTGTGTGTCTTTAGAAGAAATGGGAAAAATTGTCTTTTTCTCAGGGGACATTTAATCTCTTGGGCCAAGTCTTACTCTTGTGTCACTCTGGGTGGGAGCAAGCCTGATGTTTTACATCTCCATTTTTACTTTTGGATTCTTACTTTACATTCCTTTTCCTTCATAGGTGGCATGCTGAGGGCTGTCACACCTACCCTGTGGTGCAGCAGTAAAGAATCCGTAGCCATTTTCCTGTATCATCCTTTCTTCATGTTGCTGTAGAAGGATCTCAAAGTACTTGTCCAATATCATGATTTTCAAGTTCAAATTTAATTTTTCTTCTTTAAACATTTTTTATGTTAATTTATTTTTGAGAGAGAGCGAGCGCATCAAGTGAGCAAAGGGCAGAGAGAGAGGGAGACAGAATTTGAAGCAAGCTCCAGGCTCTGAGCTGTGAACACAGCTGACCTGAGCCAGTCAAATGCCCTTCATTTTTCTTCTTAATAATATGTTAAATTTATATATGTTCTTGGTTTTATTTGTGAATTATTTAAAATGATATTCTCCAAGTCTCATTAAAGAAGCTTAAACTTAAGGGTTACCTGGGTGGCTCAGTCAGTTGAGAGACAGACTCTTGATTTTGGCTCAGGTCATAATCCTAGAGTCATGAAATCGAGGCCCATTTTGGGCTCTGTGCTGAGTGGGGAGACAGCCTAAGATTCTCTGTCTCTCTCTGTCTCTCTTTCTCATTTGTGCTCTCTCTCTCCCTAAAATAATTTTAAAAAAATGTCTTAAACTTAAAGATTGCCAAGCCATAGTAGATAGAATTTGAAAATAACATATTCAAATGGTGTTTTCTTATCATTTCCCGCTTCTGTATAATTCTCACCATTGTTCTGAAAAGGAATTTTAATTTTTGTTTTTTATGCCTAATTGTACCTTGGACTGTTTATTTGTTTGGTTAGTCCATGGAATAATTTGAGCAGTCAGTGAATGCTTTGGAAAGTGAAAGTTTTATTTATTGAAAGGGAATGGATTTAAGCAGAACATCCAGGTCTAAAATTCTGAGTTGTAACCTTGGACTTTCTCCAAACTTACTTTCCTGTAAGCATCAGAAGGAACCATTCACTTGAATAATTTACCATCTATGCTCCCAAGTGGGTGTTTCAAAATCCTCTTTATTTTCTTTAACTTTTCATTATGGAAATTTTCAAACATACACAACACTAGAGAGAAGACCATAACAAAGTCCCAAATATCCATAACCCAGCTTCAACAATTATCAACATTTTCTCCATTGCTTTTAAACTTTCTACTACTCTCAATTTTTTTCCTTAGCAATTTTTTTTCACAGAGAGAGAGAGAGAGAGAGGGAGGAAAGAGAGCATGTGCACATGTGGGGAAGGGGCAGAGAGAGAGGAAGACGGGGAAATCTTAAGCAGACTGTATGCCCAGTGCTGAATCTGAAGCTGGGCTGGATCTTATCACCATGAGATCGTGACTTTGCGATCATGACCTGAGCCAAAATCAAGAACCCAGTGAGCCCCCCAGGCACCCCATTTCCTAGCATAACATCACGTCATTTCACCTGTCAATAATTTCATGCGCTTAGAGCTCTTGCTAAAGGGTAAGAATTATGCAAGAAAATATTCAAATGAATGTGACAATCACAGTTATTCCTCTATAGATGCTCATGTCCTAGAGGGTGGAAAGGAGCCTTTGAAAACTTTTAGTTCCCTTGAGTTACTGGTCCTAACTCAGTATTGACAATGGGGCTTCAGTCATGCACCTTAACCTCTGGGCCCTCAGTTCTTGTTTCTAAGGTGAGAATTTTAAAATGTCTTTTACCACAGAGCCAAATATTGCATTGTTACAAGGATGCAACATGTAAAGAATGCAAATTGGCTTTATAAACCTCAAATACAAAGGCACATTTTATCAAGGCTTGAGTATGTAAGTACCAAATAAAAATGTGCTAAATGGCAGAACCAGTATGTAAAAAATGAATTAAAGATATAGTGTGTACAGGGTTGTATGAAAAGTATAAAGTGAGTCACTTCAACTGACGTCAAGCAGGTAGCTATTTAGAAATAGTAATTGAATATATAGTGTATATAAAGTATACCTTTAGACCATTTGACGTTTTGGTCTTTTGTCGATAAAACACCATATAATTGACAGACATTTCTATTTTTCATTTAGATGTTTATTGTTATGTAGGAATAGCAAGAAAAAAGTGCTATGTTTCGTGCATTGCTGCTTACACTAAAGCATCCTATCTTTGCATTCAGTTTACGGTGTGTTGCTGCCTCACATGGTGATTAAATGGATCTTCTCACAAAGACTCTTCCAGATCATTGGTTGTTCATGGTGAACATGATCGACTGTTTACAAGAAACTAGTTTTTTTCCTAAATGATTAAAAAAAAAAGATTATTTTGGAATGGTTAAAGTCCTTTCAATTAGACACAAAAATATTGAGTATTTTTTCTCTTCAGAGAGTATCATTTTTTTGTTGCTGTAAGGGATGAAAGACCCATGGGTACTGCCCTTTAAGAATTTGCAATCCTGTCGTAGAGAAAAGCATGCAAAAAAAAAAAAAAGCGTCAGCTGCTAGACAGAATAAAACATGTACTTGAAGGAGGTGCAAATAAGTTAGGACAAAGTAAGATGCAATTAAATCCAGAGGAAAAGTTGAATGGTAAAGAAACAAAATGTTGGACTAATGGGTTGCAATTGTAATCAGAGCCTGAAAAAATAAAATATAAGGTAATATATTTTCTTGCCCTGAGAGACCATTTAAAAAAAATTGCATGAAACAAGTGTGAAGTCTAAAGAAATATATGCAGATTTTTCCTTTCTTCTTTTTATCCACAAGCTCAAAGGAAGGTTGAAAATAGAGTTGTATTTGTAATTGATATTAGAGAACACCTTTTAAAATAAAAATAAGAGAACAGACGATTATAATCTGCAATTTTTTCTAAATGTGCTATATCACATCATGTAATTAAACAGTTTCTGTGGGAAAAAGGGCATAGAATTATAGTAAGCTTTTTTAGTCAATCATGTAGTCATGATTTTGTGTAAGGTTTACTGAATTCACGCTACTCAGAGAGCTTCTCAGGCACCACAGTGGTTGCTTTTGTTTTCTCCCACTGCAATCCTCAATTGTCTGTATAAACCAGAAAAGGTTTACAACTTCTGATAAATGGAGTTGATGAGATTTAAGTCTTTTGCTCTCACCATTCTAGCACTATGTAACAAACTATATAGAAACAGATTTTTTTTTTTTTCCATTTAAAAAATGCATTTGGGAATCTTTGTGTGATAGCAGCACTGGGAGAATGCGTCGTGAAATTCCCATTGCTGTGAGGGATATGTCAACATCTGACACTACATAAATTTTTTTTTGTGTTTATTTATTTTTGAGAGAGACACAGAGTGAGAGTGGGGGAAGGGCAGAGAGAGAGGGGGACACAGAACCGAAGCAGGCTCCAGGCTCTGAGCTGTCAGCACAGAGCCTGATCGAGGGGGACGGGGCTTGAACTCAGGAACTGTGAGATCATGACCTGAGACTGAGTCGGACGCTTAATGGACTCAGCCACCCAGGGGCCCCAACACCCAACGCTTTAGAAAGCACGCGCTTTATGCTTTTGCCCTGAGGAATGCACATCACTGGCTCTAATGGGGAAAGGGGCCTCTTCTGCCCCTCACCCAGATCTCCCATTAGTGCAGTCTTCCTCCATGGGGAAGCACTGGATCTCTCCCTGGGGGCCAGCAATGCACAGGGGTCCCTGAACAGTTCCCTCTTCAGATCAGCGAGCCGCTAAGTGGAGTGGAGCCTGTATGCTGGCCTGTCTGTTTTCAACTTGGCCACACATTCTCTGGGACTATATTCAGCTTACCTGAACTTCAGGACAGCGCTGTGTAACATGCAGACACCTCTCCTTCCCCCAGCCACCTTCGTAGTCCCCTTCTCCTAGACAGTGAGGGGGAGGATCAAGCTTATTATATGGATGGAGTCAATTGATTTCCATTCAGTGTGAGTCATGTTTGCTTTAATTGGTACATAATCAATGTCCATTCTACTAAGACAGTCAGCATGCTCTTTTGATGAATTGCTTTTAATTTTGCTCTGACAGTTTGTGGATAGATTCTCAAAGGTGATATTACCTTGTTCATCCAAAACTGAAAGTTTTACATCTATAAGCCATATGGCAACGCTCTGACATTAAATCATACTCATTTGAAGAAGTATAATCCGAAGGCTTTGAATTCTCCATGCCAGTTTCTGTATTGCTCTAATCAAAGAAGGTGATGCATGAAAATATATTAATAAAACACAGAGAAAAGGATCATTCAATTGATAGATTTCTATCTAAAGTTGAATCATAGTGATTAGAATTGAATTACTGAGAATAGATTTAAAAGTAGGTTTCAAGTCACCATTTATAGTTGAGATAAACTGTATTCCACTTCAATTTTATTTAAAAATTAGATTTTCCATTCAGTAGCAAAATCACAAGAGACAAACTGATTTTTAAGGAGAGTGTGAAACATATTTAGTCAAACCATGATGGCTTATAGAGATAAATATTTTTTTTCCATTACTCCCATTTTACACAACTGAATAGAAGTAAATAAAGCATGTTGTTAGTTAAGCAGTCTGGTAAACATTAGTACTTTTACATATATTCTACTTACATTTAATGTTATTATCTGAACAAAGGGTTTTAAATTTGAAGGAAATGTTAGAAATCATTTAACTGAACACTCTTACTTTACAAGTGGAGAAAAAGTGGTTAAGTGATCTTAAATAATCAAGCTTAGCAGCACAGCAAGTGAGAAAGACATAACTAATATCGGGTATCTTGACTCCTACTAATGTAATTTCTACCATATAATTTATAAAGCTACTTCTTATCTGTTTTAAATCATTGTTATTATATTTTATTTGCTATATTTATTTGAGCTTTTGAATTCCTTGAAAAACTTGGCATTGACTCTGAACCAGAAAACCAAATGATGCTATTCATTAATTCAACATATATTTATCACATCCCTAAAAGACAAAGCTCTAACTTTTCAGAATTTATGCACACTAGAGAATGAGATTAAAAAAAGAGAATGTGGGCAATTGCACTAGAACATGATATGTGATATGATATGAGGTTATCATACAAAGTTATGAGCACAGAATAGGAGCACAGATCAATCTTGGGCAGAGGTGGGTAGGTCTTATAATGAGGTTGATTTCAAGTTGAGTCCTGAATAACCAGAAATAACCAGTGACGAAGGGTGCAAGAAGCATATTTCAGGATTGGGGAACAGACTGTGGAACAGAGTGTGAAAAGGCTCAGAAGCAAGACTGTGCAGTACTCTTGCAAGGATGTGCTAGGAGATTGATTTTGCTGACGCTGAGTGAATGACAAGAGAAATGAGTTAGAGAAGTAAGCCAGGGTCAGATAATACCTGGACGTTAAGCTGAGGGAAATAGAGATCTGTTGAAAGGTCTTAAAGAGGAGATGCAAAGTTCACTCTGATTCAAGGGCTGGAACTGGCACCCCTGTAGCCAGGGTGATCATCTTACTATGTGACTTTCCTACTTTCAATCATGCAATGGCTGCCAGCCTCCATAGGACAGAGTATAACTAATCTTATTACAGAATTTACAGGGATCTGTCTGTTTCTTCCATCTTGATGCCAAATTTCAGCTATACTAGAACGGAATGCTTCATGCTAAGAAAACTGGCTTCTGGGACATTGAAGATGGTGCTTCTTACCTGGGACATTTTTCATCTTTCTGTTTGTCCAGGCAGCACCTGCTCATACTTTAGGCTTCAACTCAAGTATCACTTCCTCCAGGAAGCTTTCTCTGAAATCTCCCAATCCTTAAGCCAGTTTTTGTCTACTCTATATCTTCAAGGCCAATTGTATTATCATTGTAATATCATTGTCATCCTATCATATGATTGCATTAAGATTCTTGTGTTCTTAAGAAAATTGAACCTGAATAATGTGTATGTGGTATTCTATGAAATAAGAGTAATAGAGCTGACACTGATGAAAACATAAGTTGTAACTACAGATTTACTTATTTTTCTCCCCACTGGCTATAAACTTGAGTCTGTAAATGCTTGTTGAATAAATGAATTGGTATAAAGCTGGGACAATGAAACCAATAGAAGGTAGTTACAGATGTGGTGTAGGGCCTGACCAAGAGAATGGCAATGGAGTTGGACGGAAGGGGATAATCTCTAGGGCTGTAAAGGATAAAAAGGGGAAGACCTGACTGGACCAGAGATCAGCTGTGAAGGATGATGGCAGAATAGTGGCTGATCTTTAGGTTTCTAGCTTGTGCAATGTCTTGGTACTAGTCACTAAAACAGGGAGCTCAAAGCCAGAGTCCTTATAGAAGGTTAAATTCAAGACTTCAGTGTTATGCATGTTGTATTTTTAATTTTTTTTAAATTGAGAGGGAGAGCACGAATAAGTGCAAAAGCGCGTGCACACACACGTGCACACAAGTGCACTCATGCGCAAGCGTGTACACACATATAGGGAGGGGCAGAGAGAGAGAGAGAGAGAGAGAGAATCCCACACAGGCTCCACGCTGTCACTGCAAGCCCTGACATGGGGTTAGATCCCACAATGATGAGATCATGACCTAAGCTGAAACCAAGAGTTGGAGGTTCAACTGACTGAGCCACCTAGGGCCCCTGCATGATGCATCTTTAGACCTGAAGGATCTACAAGCAAAAATATGCTCAAAACGCCAGTATGAGGGTCCGGAACTTCTTAGGGTAATTTGGCTAGAGAGGTGTGAGTCTTTGACATAAGAGTGGCAGGACACATGAATAGAGTAAGAGGAAGGAGCTGAAAATGCAAGCTTAAGAAACACAAACATTTTAGGACTGGAGGAAGTCATAATGAACTGTTACAAAGGTGCAGTGAGATAACAATAATAGTAAATGTGTGTTGTGGGCTTTCCATATACCATAGTGCCAAGTGCTACATCATTTAATCAGACAAAAATGATGTCTACTATATCCATATTTTTCACTTTCATATTTTATAGCTGCTAAAGTAATGTATGCTTTCACGAAATTTACAATGATACAAATACATAATTTAGGATGTAACTCTACTATCTATTCCATTTTATAAAAAACTTTTGGTGAAGTTCAGTGCAAATCCCTCTAACTTTTCCTACATTTTGCATATTTCTATTGCTATTGATAATTCTTTTAAAGCATTGTGTTACCTTTGTGCAGCTTAATTTTTCCAGATGATTGCAACAGATTTGATTTATATTTTAAAATAGCGGCCTCGTATTCCATTGTAAGGATGCAAAACACAGTTCAAGTAATGCTACAATGAGTAATCTTCACAGTGAAGAAAATGAGGCTTATAAGAGGCTTAGGGTAAAATTGTCAGGGAAAATGGTAATAAATGGTGGAAATAGGACTCAAGAGAGAGAAGCTGAATATATATCAGACGTCGGAGGCCTAAAGACAACGTGCTAGGAAAGACGGGGGTATTAGCAGTGCAAATGCTGCAGAGATGAAGTGATCTTTAGCAAGAACCTGTTAGTGACAACCACTAATGCCTGGTGAATACATTTTAATGGAGCAAGTCAGAGGGCGTGGTCGAAGGTGACTAGAAGGTGATGCAGAGGAGATGGGGACTTAACCAGCTTTTTCAAACCTTTTAAAGGAGAGGAGAGGAAAAAGATAGGGTGGTAGTTGGAGGGGTTTCTGAGGTTGAAGAACTCTATAAGTGATACCATTTGTTAAAATCCAAGCCATTTTTATAGTTCATCAGAATGCTTTCCTTTGATTTGTAATTGAATGAATATGTAAACATCAGAAAGGATGGGTGAAAAAACAAGACAAAATTCTAAATAAAATACTAAATACTATACAAAATACTACATACTGAATAAATGTGCCTCATATACCATGACCTGTATATAAGCATCACCAAAGTATGCGTATGATTAAAGCAATTCTGATGTCTTCTTTCTTGAAAGCTTAGTATAAAACATTCAAGAAGACATAGAAATGGAAATACTATGAGGAAACCCTTATACCCACTAACATACTAAAAAATAAAATGGTACTAAATTACTTAAAGCCCTATGGTATCCCTCTTTGACCCTGCCTCTCTGTCTTCACCTGAACAGCTGCCAGTATTATGAACTTGGTGACTTCTCTTTAGAAGGTAAAATTTTTTGTAGGAATACATTTTCACGGAAACACGATGACGGCTAATAGGCATTAGTATAAAATATTGATCGATTATTCGACACTGTGAGAAATGCTCAATTTTGAAAAAGTTCAGAAGATATTTTTATACACGTGGTAAAATGAACTTTAGAGGGTGATTTAACCCACACCAGCTAAGTTAATTTTTATGTAAACCAGGCAGTCTGGGCATTATAGCAAAAGATAAAACTTATGAGATAAACCAGAGCTTTTGCTCTGACTGATGTTCTTAATTGCATGCCGTTTCCTTATTGTCAAAGTGTCTAATATAAAATTTTATGCTCAGAATGATTTTTTTCCAGGTTAAGCTTCTTAGGCTGAAGCACCCGTCTGCCTTGTGCATTATGCTGTTCATTTAGTGGAAAGGATGTGCTGTTTATAAAAGTGAGTCTCATGGCAGTCAAGGCACCTGGTTGGTGGCGTGACATGAAGGGAGATAAGATGGGACATTATTCTAGAGGCACATCAGCAGAAATTAATCAAGCTCATTGCTTCTCTGCATGGTACTCCTCATCCATCCAATAATTTAAATCCTGGTCACATTATGCCAGAGTGTAGCTAACTATTTCCTGTAACACAGGAGTGTTTTGTCTTTCTCAGAGACAGCTTCAATAGTTTTTAATGTTCAAAGAAAGTGAAATAGTTGAATTTTATATTAATAAAGAGTTGCAATCATTTTTACCAGATTACTTGTTTCCCCCCTTTAAAAGTCTGAGTTATATTTTGATTTCTTGATCATTTTTGAAATAAATATATAGTTTTTGATGCTCTGAAAGGCCTATTTCTTTTCTTTGGAGAAAAACAATTTTTAGTCTCATAATCACAAAATATCAAATCAGCATAAACATCCACAGCAAGCTCCTTTGAGACTGGCTCGCATCAGGTATTGAGAAGTCAGTATCAATATGACTTGGTCCTTTTCTTCAGGAAGTCCAAGGATCTCCTTGTGGAGACAAGCAGACACAGTCATGCCTGATGATTCCAGGTCCTTTAAGCCACAGCACATTTCAAAGGCTGAGATTACACTCAAAGACACATTTCACTCGTTCACTGAGTTTCTCTGAACTTCATACTCTCCAGCTCCCAGTTCTCTTTGCAGGAGACAGAGGAATGTTTTGGAGTCTACCCTCCCGCTAAGAGTCCAGGCAGACAAGTAAGATGGACCAGATAAATCAAATGAGCAGCTTTCCAGGTTGTGGGCACCTTGTTGACTTCCTATATCCACTGCTTCTCCAATCTACTGCTCATACTCCCCATCACCCCAACCTCATCCAGGCATTTGCTTACCTTACCAATGGGTGCAGAGCCATCACCATGAGGCTGGTCTTGCTTTCCATCTTCTTCCCCTATTTCTTTCCTGTTTCCATTAAATTTCTCATGTTGGTAAAATAGGTCCTGTATTTACTCTTAAAGTTTCTTTCATCCCCTCTGTAGGCAACAGACTTTTCAAATATGGCTGCCAGATAAAATACAGTATATTCAGTTAGATTTGAATTTAATTAAAAAAATTTGTGTAAGTATGCCTCAAGTATTTCATGGGACATATTTATGCTAAAAAAAGATTTATTTGTTGTTGATCTGAAATTTAAATTTATCTAAGAACCTTTTTCCCCCCTAAAACAGGCAACCCTACTTTTAGATGGCATTACACAGCCCAGACCCCAGGTGACCATTGCCCCTTTGGCCCCAGGATGTTAGTCAAGCTCTAGCAAGTTTGTGGCTCCCTCTGCTGGGAAGCCTGCCCCCATCTGGCTGGAGCTCCACTCCAAGGCTGTGAGCAGAAGTAATGGGTAGCCTTTGGAGAAAGTATGCTTATCGGGAGTCATGAGTAAATCCATGCGCATGAAGCAAGGGGCATTTTGAAGAGTTGAGCTGCAAATTTTATTTTTCCTCAGTTGTTTTATATTTTAGGAATTTTCATAACCTTATAAAGTTACTTACTCTTTGATTAATTTTGAAATCATGACATCAATATTTTATTTTTTCTGCTCTAGAGTGGATATTCATCAAACTCTTCTGGTATTCCCTTGTAACTTGGATCCTAGAAAACTTGCAACTGTCTTTAGAGTCTTGTTTTGTAACTTCCAAAGGATTATAAGATCAGAAGATAGAAGTAGGATATGATTTTCAGTGATTAGTGTTCTGGAAATATACAATTTGGAAACCCTAGCTGTATAAATTACTACTCACAGTTTTTTTCTTATTATGATATTGTCTTATTATGTTTTACCTCATTGTGAACGTTGTTCAAATCTTTTTCCATAGTTACTTTTCATAGTACCCAGGCATATACTGCAGAGTTGCTGAGGTATGGGAAACTTTTATCATAAACCTGTCTCTAAACTTTTATAATCAAGTACTGTGAAAATGGACGGTTAACAGTTTGAGCTGACTGCCACATTACGACCTATTCTGGGCTATTCAAGTTATATTCTCCCTTGAGTTGCAATTTTGGTAGATTGAGGAACAATGTTGGCTAGATAAGGGAAGAAAGATAGAGCCAAAAAATCTACTCTCTGAGATGTTGCTGGGCCCCTGGTGCTTTTTTGGAGGGGCCTATCTCTTTCTCACACAGTTTTGGAGGAGGGATGTGCTCTTGACCATGATTCTGGAAACAGGAGGCTCTGGGACCTGGCCTCATGTTCACGGAGTCAAGGAACAGCCTGCAGTCCTTCGACTGGTGGGAGAACATTTGGAAGGCAGAGAGTTCACAGTCATCTTCTGGAGAAAGTGTCTATTGATGACTGGTGCCTGGTATCAGATAAAAGGCAGTGTTCTAGCCAACAAGGAGAGCAACCAGACTAAGCAAAGCCAGAATACCAGACAGCCAATCAGTGTGTAAGATGCTAAAAGGGGAACGTTTTGGTCATAGCATCAATGTGAAAAGCTATACTATCACCAGTAGTGGTCATTATCCTGAAGGATTCTGTTTAAATTTATGGAACTATGCCTATCTTAAACTAGAAAACATCACCTTAGCAACTCTGAAAATGAGGCTTTGGCAAAATAAACCTCTAATAGTTCAGATAATTTATCTATAGTATATCCTACAGTGGTGAGCTGAAAATGAAGCAGAGTTGCCTAACACAGGGAGCACATCATAATTGGTTCTCAATAAATATTTGGTGAAAGAACAAATGAATTAGTAAAGGATTGAAACTGCATTTGCATCTTTAAACAACATTTTTTTTCAAACTTCATGGGAGGATTAATCCATGACTTCCTAAATCATTCTTCGTATCACTAAGAATTTCATCTTAATAATCCATTAACACATAGTCGGCTAGACATTTTCAAGGCTTTCTTCTATAATATAATCCTCTTTAGTAAGCCAGAAGATAAATACTTTGGGAAAGACACGTGAATGTCTGTAACTGCAGCTTGAGAGGAAGTGAACCACTGGAAATCTAAGGGAAACATTTTCAAAAGATGATTTAAGTGAACTACAAAAAAAAAATCATAGAAAACCAATTTATTACACATTGAATCAAATGTCAAAGACAATTTCTTTCAAGAATCTAAAATATGTTACTTGTATATTTTGAGGACTATTTCCGCTTAAAAAAACATACAGATGAAGCACATAGGGATTTTTTTTTAACTTCACAAATTTTACTTTTCTTCCACTTGTTTTCACTGGTGGCCTTTGAGTGTTTAATGTGTACTTAGCATTGGGACTGTAAGGAAGGGCAAACACCTATCGTTGCTATGTGCTTGTTGTAGAAAATTTACTTCTAACTCTCGTGAAGTTTAGCTAATTATATTCCATTAAAAGAAACTCAGGTCCTATCCCATGATTATTAGTAGATATGATACAATAACAGGAATGTCAATATTTTGAAGGACAAAATCATTCCTGAGAAAATGAAAGAGATTTAAGTTTGAGCAGTTGGTCTGAAAATATGTTACAACTGAAATTATATGCCTCAAAACAAGAGCAATGAGGCAGAACTGAATTTGTTCTTATCTACTGACACGGCATCACCAACAGGGTGACATTTACTCACTGGCATGTGCACTACATCGGCAAGTCTGAATACAAGTGCATTCATTTAAGAAATGACAACTCTGGGAAATCCAGCAAAATAGTAGTTTTTACCGTGTTTATCTGTCGAAGGACCTTCACCCTGACAGACTCTTTAGTATTGTAAATAGGGAAACACATTTTAGGGAGGTTAGCATTGTTGATCCCAAACTGCTGCCCAGGGAGTGACACATGATTGCACGCTGTCTTAAAAATAGCTGAGGCTTATATACATCCATCCAGAACTTCACCGGTTCTTTTACCTATACACATACATACAAACATGTGCACACACACCTCTCAATCTTTAATGGAGTATTTTTCCTCGAGGTGGTCCTTAGTGATTATTTTAATCTAGTTTCACCTGTACAACTATATGGAAACTGTTGACACTTGGAACTACCTGGGCAATGTACCTGGGCAAGGTGTATCCATTTAGAAAAGCCTTTATTAAAAGTAGGGAGAACCTTGGCAAAATAAAATAAAACAAAATTGCAAAACTTAATTAATATAGATCTGTAATATGAAATAGTATTAAAATTGTCATATATATTATTTATTATGGTTTTAAATAAAACTTATCAGACTAATAAGACTTAATATAATCATCTCCTCGATCACATTTACTCCTCTGAAAGGAAGAAGAGCAATACAATCGCCTCCACTGCATCTAATAGGGTTTCTGGGAAGCATTTGTATCATGAGGGGAATAGGTGGATCAATTTCCTATTACTAGTTTCTGTAAAGGTGTGATATCATTGGTAACACAACATTAAGATGAAATGAGAATTTGTCAACTCCGTCTGCAACACCAGTCAATGTGATGTTTTTAAAGGCAATACCTTTGTTTTAATTTTTAACTTATCTGTAGTACATAGATATGACAAAAAGAAGTAAAAAAATTAAAATAAACCTCTGGAAAAAAGAATTTTGCCTATTAACTACCATAATGGAGACTGTGTACAAGTGACAATGGATTGTCAAGGTATTATTTCAAAGTTCTCTAATGCTCTCTTATGTTAGAGAGACTACTGGTTATGAATCCTCTAATTGTGGAAGGAAGAAGATTCTAAAATTTTGGTGTATTTAGATATATTGGGGCATTGGAGTTTGGGGTCTGAGAGTTAAGTAGAGCTTATAAAAGTGGGTGTGGCTATAAAAAGGTAACAAGAGGGATCCTTGTGGTGATTGAAATGTCTGTCTCTTGATTATCAATATCAATATCGTGATTGTGATGTGTTACCATTGGGATAAACTGAGTTAAGGGTGAGTGAAATCTCTTTGTATTAGTCCATAAAACTGCATATTAATATGAAATTATCTCAAAATAAAAATTAATAAAAGTTCCCAACTTAAAATTTTAATTTAGTTAAAATTTTAAACATACAAATGTTTTCTTATATTTTAGAGTTCAGCTGTCACTTGTCTGCAAATGAGACTCACAGATGATGAAATAGAAAAACACTTGAGAAATAAATACTAAAGGAAAAATTTAGAAATGTGTTCTAATATTTAAGTAAAGTTTTGTTCTTTTCATGAACATATGAGCTCCTAGGAGTGATTTACTTATGCAGGCATTGTTTGTGCAGGTAAAACGTCTTCATATATCTCTTAATTATACATTATAGACGTAGATATAAAATTATGGTCTTCAACATCTAAAAAAGTCTATCAGTAATAAGAAAATTCGGAAACTGGTTTAAATTATCTGATAGTTTCTTAAGAAAAAAGATTCAGTTTGGGCATTTTGGAGATTGATCAGAGTGCTGAGTGAGAACATCTAGAAGTGACAATCAACAAAAGGAAACCCTGCCTAAAGATATTAGAGAGACAAAAACAGGATCAGAGGGAAGTAAGAACAGATACAATTTTTAAAATAGGTGGAAACTCAAGGGGATAGATAATACAATAACAAATGAAAACCAGCAGAAACAATGGAAACAATAATTAATAATAGAGCAGATCCACCAAGAACCCAGATAGTGGAGTTATCAAAGAATTTAAAATAACTATGTTTATTATGCTTATAGAGATAAAAACTGAGCTTGACAATTCCTACATAATTGACATATGTGTATCTCTCTTTGCATTAAGCAGCAATCCTGGAACTAAAATTAAGGATTGAATAAAGAGACAGTTATGAGGCAGACTAGCAGGCTAATGAGATTTGAAAAATTATTTAATAAATTGAAACCAGTTCAGACAGAAAATATCCAAAAGGAAAGATGCCGAGAAAATTGAAGGAAAATGCAGAAGATACATTAAGGAGACATGGAGGAAACAGTGAGGATATATATCTGTATAATCAGAATTCCAGAAACAGAGGAGAAAGAAAATGGAATAGAGGCAACATATGGAGATAGTATGACTTAAATCACTCCAAAACACATGAAAGACATCACGATAGCATCAAGAAGCTTGATAAAACTCAAGAAGGATTTTTAAAAAATGTATAAAGGAATAGAAGAATAAAAAGTGGTGAAACAGCAAAGTAATAAAAAGAGTACAGGACACTGCTGATTATGAAAGACAGGAAGAAAAAATAAATTCAGCTAGAAAAAAATCACTTTCAAAAGAGAAATGAAAAGAGATCTAACTTTACAACAGAAATACTATAGGCCAGAAAAAAATGAATTAAAATATTTAATGTGCTGAAGGAAAATAGCTGCAAATCCAGAATCTCATACCTAGCAAAAATATTCAAGAAGGAAAGTAAGATAGTGACTTTCAAGCAGATGAAACAAGCCATTTATAACCCTCAGATCTGTACTGAGGGACATATTAAAGGGTGTGCGTCTGGTAAAAGAAGAACAATTCTTTCAGGAAACTCAGAATTTCTGGAAACTCCTTGTGTAGAAGGAATAAAGAACACGGAAAAGGATACACATGTATGTAAATCTAGAGCAATGACTCTCAAATATTAATGTAATTTAGAGTCACTTTAAAGGCTGGCCAGACAACACTGTGAGATCCCATCCCAAGATTTTGATTCAAGATGTCAGAGGTGGGCATTTACATGTCTCATAAGGTCCCAGGTAATGCGAATGCTGCTGGTCTGAAGCTCACATTTTGCAAACCATTGAGGAACGTTGATTTATAAAACAATGATGCCTTGTGAAATTTAAAATTTATATTGAATTCAGTCTATGCATATACGCACAATTATTTTGTGACAATAGTAGCTCTTCTGTTCAATAGGAAAAAGATGTCTTTTCAAGAAACAGTCTCAATAAATGGTGCTGAGTCAACTGGATATTCATATTAAAAAAAAAAACAAAACAATACTCTATCCCTTTCTCACACCATGCACTAAAATCAGTCTCAGGGAGATTGTAGGTTAAAATGAAAGGCAAAAATAATAAAACTTCTAAAGGGTACTATCAGAGAATATGTGAGTGACCTTGAGATATTCTTAAACAAAACCCCCCAAATACTATTCATTGAAGAAAAATTGAACTATTTTAAAATTTAAAATTATACTAATCAGAGACCATATTAAAAGTGCAATGACACTTCACACACAAAGTTTATACAAATGGCCAAAAAACATGAAAATTTGCTCAACCTCATTAAAAATCATGGAAATTATACTCAAACTACCATGCAAACATGCCTGTTCAAAATCAGATGGGATAAGTTAAAATGATGGATAATAATAAGATATGTGAGAATGTAGCACAGTGAGAAATCTCATATACTTCTGGGGGGAGGGTGAAATAGCACAACCATTTGGAAAAGAGTTTGGTGTCATTTAGTAAATTTGAAGATACTCATCCCACATGACCCAGCAGTTTCATTCCAACATAAACCCATGTGCACCAACAGACATATATTAGAATGTTTATATGTCATGATTCATAATAGCCCAAAATAGAAAAACAACTCAAATCTCCACCAACAGTAGAATAGACAAGAATATTGTTTATAAAATGGGATTCCATGCACCGTCACCAAATATGAACTAACTACATGCAACACCATGGAGAAAAGAGCCCTCTTTCACAGACGTAACACTGAATGAAAACAGCCAATCACAAAGTTAAAATGAATGATTGCATTCATTTAAGTTAAAAAAAAAAAACAGGAAAAACTAAATTGTAGTGCACAGCCACCTAGTTTATACAATTTTAAAGAAAAACAAGGAGGTGATGACCTTCAAAATGAAGATGGTGTAGCTTCCTTTGTTGGAAGGCAAGGCAAGTAGTTAGGAGGTGAGGAGAGAAGGGCTATGTGGGTACTGACAATGCTCTATTCCTTAACTGGGGTGGGCATTTACACAAGTCCGTGCTTTGTAATATACCACTGAGCTGTGCATCTTGTTTTGTGCCCCTTTCTGTATGTGTATTTTATTTAACAGCAAATGGGATAAAGTATTTTAAAATGTAAATTACTTACTATGTCCACTTTAAATATAATAGCAAACCAAATTGTGGTTTAAGGTTGCTTGAAAACACCAGAAGTCCTTAATTTAATTATTTTTCCAATAATACTTTAATTAATCCTTTAGTTAATTTATTCTTCTATTCTAGTTCTTACATTACTTTGCATTAATTTGGCAAGGTAAATTAATATTGAATAAGAATCAAACACACTGAAGTCATCTGGATAAACACCTTGTTTAATTCTTAGGTTACTTTGCATATTTATTTTGGTTTCAGAACTGATTTCAAATGTAAGAGTAGAGGGAGAATAATAGTAAAATTTTCAGAGTGAGGACTTAATAGTTTGTAAATATAATGAAGAAAATTTTTATATATACCTGTCTGACCTATTCCAACAAACCTACTGCATGATAGAGGCAATTTACACCATATATTGATATAGTAAAATGAACCTATTTGAAGAAGCCTATCATTTATAAATAATAAAAATATAATCACTAAATATAGGTCACACCATACTTTGGAGTAACAAAGTAAATTTTATCTTATAATTCCTTTCTAAAAATATGGTCTACTGTTTCCATCTCAGAGAGCAAAATTAAGTAATTGGTTTTTAAGTACCTTTAGGTTCTAAGATTTAAGCCTACTTGCATGCTAACAGGTTAGCTGGCCAGAGTTTCATGTGTGCTGTGGAAGTTGCAAAACCTCTGAGTTAGAGATAAACAACTTTATTACTCAGGAACAGCAAGTAGTCTAAGCACCAACATATTTTAGGCTTGTTTTCTAAGCCCTGATTCTCACAAGCCTAAGAGAAGAGGGTCGGATGTTATTGGCCCACATAGTAGGTGGTGTTACAGGACAGTAGCTTTGAGAACAGGGGACCAAAATAAACCTGCCTGCCCTGTGCTAAGAAGGGAGATACTACCTCTATCTTCCCAAACTCTAAGCAAACCTTTCATTCAGATGGAGGTACTATCTCTAGCTTCCAATCTCTTCCAAGTCTGTGTACTAACACTGTATACACAGCCTTGAAAAGATAGGAGAAAAAGGGCAGTTTGTGCCCTGCTCCTATGACATTCAGAAACACAAGAGAGCCATGAAGAACTGTCTCTCAATATTGGTGAAACCTCTTCAGAAAATCTCTTTATAGAATCCACAGGAGACAAATTTTCTTCAAGTTCTAGAATATTGGCCAAAAAGAAACTTTTCGAAATCTTTTGAACTGTGAATTAAATTATGTTGATAGTTCACTTTATATTCAGAATGCCTTTGAAGAGTCATAATTACATAAAGTCCTAGAAGGACATTAAATAAATAAATATATATATTATATTAAAAAATATAGTGTGTGTGAGTGTGTGTGTAATTTTCTGCCTTCCCATTTAAAGTGTAAATTCCTTGGGGGTAATGACTGTGTGTGTGTATGTAATGTATTCTTTTATTCTGGTTCTTACTAAACTTTGCATTAAATTAATGAATAAAATGCCAGAGGTCTGTCATCCTTCTCCTTTTTCTTTTGGTAAACATCATTGCTAAAGAACAATAAGAAGTGTGTGCCTGTAATCTGAGGGTTCTAACAGTCATCAAGGATGACAATGTTTACTTGTCTTCAAGACCGCCAATCCATAGAATCTACAAGAACGTCCCACACAGTGGAGCTCAGGAAATAATTGTTGCATTGAGTTGACTTGAATTTAGGACCCTATTCTAGTTTGTAAGCCAAAAGTTGCTCTTAGGGACATGCGCAGTAAAACATGCTGTGCTTTGAAAAGAGAAAACAATCCTTTTCCTCAAACCCTTAGACAGTCATCTGAGGCTGAAAGACTGTTCATTTAATGATAATTCCAGTATACAGGTGTGTAACACTAAAGAGAATGATTGCATGTGTCTCCAGAAATATATGCTTTATTACGAGATGAGAAGTGTCTATTTTTCCTTCCTCTGGGACTGTTTTTGTTTTTTGCCCCGGTGCTCATTTCCATTCTGTTCAATAGTAAGTCAGCAGCCAGAATTCATCGTTGAAATACTATTCATGTAAGTTCCTCCAGAGGTGTAATCATCAACACAAAGCTTTGGGACCACTCTGGTCTCCTTTTCTAAATTAAACATATCTGTCAACAACAAATGCAAAAAGTACAAAATATTTCTGTGTACTTCCCACATCGAAATGATCTCCTAAGGGACTTAGAAAATGTGTGTTCGTGTGCATTGCCATCTACAACAGCTACTCGCCGGCCGCTCCGGGGTCTTGCACACAAAGGGTGAGAGAGGGGCGTGGGGAGGCCGCGAGGCGTCGATGGCCCGCCTGGCCAGGTGATGCCCGCTCGAGTAGCCTGCCGAGGAGTGGGGACAAGGGGAAGGCTAAACTTGGGGCTCAGGATATTTGCATGCGGCGGAAATCGCAGTCCTCCCCAGCGGAGTCAGGGTGAGAGGAGCGGGGTGCGTGCGCGAGCTGAGTGAGCGCTTACGTCGCAGCCAGATCTGTGCTGGGATAATTAGAGAGGAGTTGGGCTGAGCCGAGTCCTCTTTTAGCAGCGGCAGCCGGGGCCGCAGCAGCAGCAGCAGCAGCGGCAGCAGCAGCGGCAGCAAGAGCCCGGAGGGGCGCGCCTGACTCCCGCCGCCCGGGGCCCCCGTGGAGAGGCCCGCGCCCCTCAGCTGCCGCCCCGCCGCGCCCACCGCCCCGCGGCTCCGGCGCACAAAGGCGGCGGCAGCCGGCGTGGCCTTGTCCATCCAGGCGTCCGAACCCCGCTCCCTCCGTTCTCCTCTCCCAGGGACGCGAATGGCCGGGCCGGGCGAGGACCTGGGACGCCGGTGGCCCTAGCTCCGCACCCCCACCCTCCCGCTGGGAGAGGCAGCGGGCTGCTGGCTGACGATGTGGTCGCGGCTGCTCCCCAGTGCGTCTCCGGCCCGGGTCCCAGCTGCCGCCCCTCTTCGCTGCTCGCTCCATCCCGCGGAGAGGAGTTGATGCTGCTGTCGCCGCCGCCGCCGCCGCCGCCGAAGCCGGGGCTGATGGATGCCAGGGAGTGCCGCATTGCTTAGCGTCCCCGCCTCCGGGTTTGCTGGTAGGAGCCCGCCGCTCTTCTCTCTTGCTTTGGGGTTTTGTAGAAAAGGTAGAGACATTTTAATTTTATCCTCCACTCCTCTTCTCTGCCTTCTCTCCCCCCGTCCCCCGCCCCCAACCTCGCATTTGAAATGTGTGTTCTGGGAAAGATCCCCCTCCTCCCTCCACCTCCCCCCTCCACCCCCGGGATAATTCCGTCGAAATAAAGGGTTAGAGGAAGGCAGAAGTTGCGGGTGGGGCTGGGGGGGGGGGGGGTGGGTAGCCCACGCTGGTGCCAACGCCACCGAAACCCTTCTGGTGCCTTCTGAGATCACGGTGTATCTAGGAAGGGAGGAGGGAAGGTGCGCTATCTGCAGAGTCTCCGCCTAATTGGATCATAATCATTTTAAACAAAATCCCACAAATGCCTTTTAAGAATAACATCTTTAAATAAGCATAAGGAAAAATAATTTCCTCCCCCCCCCCCCCTTCTCTCTTTTTCTTTCTGGCAAAGACGCTCTCTCCCCGCCCTGGAGCTCAGCGCTGAAGAGCCACCTTATTATTAATCAGAATTCCCATCGTTATCCCTGGCAGGCGCATCCTTCAGTAGGGACCGCAGAAGCATCACAGAGCTGGGGCTGAGATGTGCGTGGGGGTTGTTTTTGTTGCATCTTGGAAGAGAAGAGGACAGCATCAAGATCAGTGCCAACCGTGCTGGGTGGGCTTAGGGGTGTTTTGTTAGGGTTGAGGAAGGACAAGGAGTGTTGGGCCCGCCAGAGGTCCACAGCTCCTTAAAGGAAAGGGAAGAGGGAACCAAAGTGAGGTGTTGTTTTTAGGCGGTGGGAAAAGAAGTTCGTACTCCCACAAAAGAGCTGCCGAGAGGCAGGAGCAACAGGGTACTGGTCTGGACGCCAAGACAAACAATTTCCTGTACAGAAGAGGAAGCAGGCAGCAGGGAGGTCTGGAGGCCAGAGTGTGGTGGTGGCAAGGGCCAGGTCTGTTGTGGGACAGTCAGCAGGAGGAAGGGAAGGTTCAGGAACAAGCGGGACGATGACTCATTTACAAGCTGGTCTCTCTCCTGAGACCCTGGAGAAAGCTCGCCTGGAGCTGAACGAGAACCCAGACACATTGCACCAGGACATCCAGGAGGTGAGGGATATGGTCATCACCAGGCCGGACATTGGCTTTCTGCGCACAGATGATGCCTTCATCTTACGCTTCTTGCGGGCCAGGAAGTTTCATCACTTTGAAGCTTTCCGCCTTCTGGCCCAGTACTTTGAGTACCGGCAGCAGAACCTGGACATGTTCAAAAGCTTCAAGGCCACTGACCCTGGAATCAAGCAGGCACTGAAAGATGGCTTCCCTGGGGGCCTGGCCAATCTGGACCACTATGGCAGGAAGATTCTAGTCCTTTTTGCAGCCAACTGGGATCAGAGCAGGTAAATCCTAAATTCAAACTTGTACTAGGGATTCTTTTACTCCCCCATTTTCCGGATTTTACCCTGAGTCATGTCATAGTTTTACAGCCTTGGTGTTTTTGTTTATTTGGCTCATGGGGAGGGGAAAAGAAACTGAAACTACAAAATGAGGTTTTGGTGGCCATCCTGGGCAGTGGAAGAAAGGCTTTTCTTTTTACCTTTGAAACTCTTGCTTCGTGAGCACCTAGTTTCTACTGCAGCTTTCAGTGTTTTCCAGAACTGTGTTATTGTGCTGCAATCTGAATCATTCGCCTTCTAAATACAGCTGCTATATTTTTCACCTCTTGAATAAGTTTACTGTTCTATGGAAAAATGAGTCTGAGAGTGGAGACCACTTTTCCTCCTTGTTCCTAAAGAAATTCTTAAACTAAATTCATCATCATCATCACTGTCATCACCATCACCATCATCCTCCTCATCACCATCACCATCACCATCATCCCTCTTCTTAGCACTGAAGTTTTATTTTTAAAGAATAGCGTGGTGTTCAAGCAAGATCAAGTAGTTTTGTGGCTTGGGAACTTTTCTGCTTGGTGATGTGTAGATGAAGGAATAATACGATGTGTGTCACTTCAATGAAAAGGAAGAGTTGTGCCCTCTCGCTGAGCATGCCTGCTGACACTGAAAATAAAGGCTGACTGGTGTGTGTGTTCTACACCTGCCACTAATCTAAAGAATGTGTTTCCTGTCTGATGTGATTTCTCATCTTTTGTAAGGGAGTGGAAAATGTTCAGATATGTCAGTTGGTAGACTTTTGAGCTCTATTGCTTTTTAACGGAGGGGAAATAATATTTTTATTTCATCTACATTGTAATAGCAAGATGCAGAGAGGGACTCTTCCACTTGCTCAGTCAAAATTATTTTCTCAGACTGAAAGATATAAAAAATTATGAAAGACTCTTGTGTAAGGTAGTTTCAATTAAGTTCAAAGCTAAATATATTTCATGGGACTTAAAAATGTTAGCAGAACTATGAATCATAAGAAGCTGGTTGTTATAACATTGGTGTATTTTTAGTTCTGTGAATGGTGACTTTTGATGCATCTGGTTAGTTGAAAACATCTCAGGAACAATTGTAAAAGACTTTTACAGTTACTGAGAAAGTTTATTGATCTTACAGCTTTCTAGATAGGCTTCTTGGATTATTGAAACCTTAGAATGTGAGCTAATATTTTAAACAGGGTTTTACTTTTTTTAAGTTTTTAAAAAATGTTTCTATTTATTTTTGAGAGAGACAGAGAGAGAGAGAGAGAGAGAGAGAAAGAGCAGGGGAGAGGCAGAGAGAGAGGGAGACAGAGGATCCAAAGTGGGCTCTGTGCTGACAGCAGAGAGCCAGATACAGAGCTCAGACTCACAAATCATGAGATCATGACCTGGGGCCAAGTCAGATGCTTAACTGAGTGAGCCACCCTTAACCAACTGAACCACCCAGATGCCCCTAACAGGTTTTTTTTTTTTTTTTTTACTCTTTATATAGTCACCTATTCCCTGTAATTCTAAGTTGAGAACTACTCTGATTTCTTTTAGATAAATATAAAGACAAATTACTACCTGAAGAATCATAAAGCTAAGAAACTTAGAGTTAGCTATTGAGGGGGAATAGAGTTCTGTTTCTTATTTTGGTTATTTATAAAGATCTCACTCTACTTTTTATGAGGTGGCAAAGTTTAAAGGACCAAGAAAAGCCACTATTTGGCCACAATTTATCTTTAAGAAATTTTTGTTTCCCGTCTGAGATGGACATTGTAGGGTTATGCAAATCAATTTTTGTGTATATCAAAATTGAAAAATTTCTTCAAGAAAGAACCTAATCCATATATCAGAGTGGCATTTTGTTTATTGTGAGCTACAGTAAAATGGGAGCTGAGGAAATTTTATATTTAAATATATCTCAAAATCTCTCTGTTAAAGATATTAGAGAGGCAGATTGCATTCAGTGAAACTTGCATATACATCAGACCTTTATTCACTTATCTTTATAAGTGAACTAATATTCACACTGACATAAATCTAATTAAGATGAAAGAGTTCTCCTCTATATGGGAAGCTAATATTCCAGATTTAAAGAATATGTTTTAGTTCTCTATCTCATTCTTTCATAGAAAGGATAGGTTACTAGTAATCAGAATCTATCTCCTTGGAAATCCATAATGGGTGATGATTTATTAATTGGTATATAAAATTATTTTTATAATTTAAACATTAAAATCTCATATGTGTGAAATTAAAAATGAGAAGCTATTTCTTATAAAAATACTCTATCAGGATCCTTAGGCTAAAATTTGTAAATTCTGTTTCTATGGTTGGAAATAAACAGGTATAATCAAGAAGTTATAGAATGTCAAGAACAGAAGGTACACAAGTTATTTTGAGCTTGTCTAAAATTCCTCCTATATTCTTAAAAAAATCATTCCTTCCTTCTTCCTACCTGCCCCCTATCTCAGATCTACATGTATCCAATAACAAGGACTAGTGGATCATCAGTTCTATCGTCTCAACATTCTCTGTAAACTTTTATCATTGAGATATGTGTCTAAGAACTGCCCTGGAGCCTGCAGGACAGTTTCTGGCAATACCTTTCTGGCAGTATCAGGGTCTCACCAGCCCTTCTCCTACCTTTGGTCTGAATCCTTTTCCTTCCCACACTGCACAGCCTCAATTTTTAACTGACTCGACTTCTACAGAAGTCTGTGTCACCTTCCCTTGATGTTTACCTTACTGCTGTTTTGTTAGGTGAACATGCTACCTGCCAAATTCTCTTCGTTCCCATGCCTTCCCTGTTCTGGGAGTCAGATCCTGCTCTCATCCTTCCAGACCAAACAACCTGGGTCTCTTGAGAAGACTGCACATCTGATCATGATTTGGACCACCTTCCTTGTGTTGTTCAGTGAATTGCCTGGCTTTCAACAACTTTTTTGAAAAGTAGCATTGTTTTAAAGAAAATAAAATAGCATTGTTTTAAAGAAACAATAGGTGGGAATGTCCAAGATTACACAGGGAAATTCCAGAAACGAGGTAGAAGAAAGTGTCTCCTTTATTTGGAAATAAGGTTATTTCCAACCTCCCAAGGGAAAAGCAAGATTTTTTTTTTTTAATGAATTTTGAAAAAATTTGTAAAGATCTCTGAAATAACTGATCTGTATAACAACAAAGATGAAGTCTTATGTTATTATATTTACAATAGCATGTGACCTAGAGTTAATGCAAATCTATATTGAGTTGAAGTGAGTTACGCATTAAAAAGAAAGAATTCTAAGTAGGAAGTTATCTTATATATACTTTCTCCTATGTTAAATTTGTAGGACAGTTTTCTGTGCTCCTCGGGAGACTAGCAAAAGTAAATGTGTGTGAGCTGTGACTATAAATAAAATAGTGGCTCTTTCCACTGCAATGTAGTGCAGGTCAGTTTCAGGTTATTGCAAAGAATTGGACCATTTCCAAAGCTTTTATAAGAGACATGGAATCTTCAGGAAGACTATGGTAAAATAATAATATTCACAGCATTATCACATTCTAATATATCTAAAAAATAATTAAAATACTGAAATGTCAAAATGACTTTCAATGTGATTTGTGGTTTTTCTCAAAAGGATAGAACAGGCTCAGATTACTTATTACATTTATTGAGTAGGCTCTACCTTGGTAAAGATTCATACAATTTCATATCATTTCTTTCAGTTTGTCTAACATAATTTCTGAAAACAAAAGTAAATTCCACAAAATTACAAACAATTGAATCGTTACACCACATCACTAGGATGCAATAATCTTCCACATATCATGTGCTGTATTTCTTTCCTGGATGATAGTGCCCTGATTAGGACTCTACAGATACCTTCAAACTGTCCATTTGATTGCAACAACAGAACATGAGGATAATGTAACACTGAAGCTAGAAGGGATCATACTACTTTAAGAAAAGGACGTTTGGAATGAAAGTAGATCACAGTTTAGACCCTAGAGCATGAGAGCAGGTATCTGAGAAGTTGAAATTCACTGGACCGTAGTTCTTGCAAACACTCGTGAGGAAATTATGTCACCTGAAACGTCCTGATGACACCCATTCTGATAGTTGGCCCGTAGGCTGTCAGCATGCAAGTAGCATTTTACCTCATTAGAATTCAGGGTAGTCCTCTACACTTTTGTACAGCAAACAAGCATTTATCTGGAAGCTGGTTAATAACCTTTAGAAAACAATTACATACAGCTAAAATAAACGACTCCTAATATAGTGGCAATTCAGAAGCACTGACCGTCTTGCATTATGTTTGGCTTGTCATGATAAACATTGATTATCACTTACAGTATTGAAGCTCTGGAAGGGATAGAAGAATAGCGGGTCAAACATCATGCTACGATTCTCTAACTTATCCTGGAATTTGCCTAAAAAACGTATCATTGTAGTTTGTTTGTTCCTATTGTGTGGCTTTTTCACAAAAAAGACAATGATAATGTTTGCAAGTTCAGATTGAATTATGATTCTGCTCACATTTATTAAAATAATGTGGTCAGTCTCCAAACTGAAAGACAGTTAAGTTGATAATAGATTAAAATTTTAAGACAGACATAGATTATACAGATTTGTTTTAATCCCACCATGAAGTTTTATTCTTCTCTGGAAGTGTGCTATGAAATAAAACAAAATGAAGTAAAAATTGCTAGGAACAGTCAAGCACAATTAACTAGATAATTAGGGAGAAACACTCACACTCAGTGATCTTGAAAACAAAACAAAAAAAACAAACAAAAGAAAATAGGCTTCATCTTGAGGCCTGATTTTTGAAGACTCAGTTTATTAAAGTTTATATTTATTTATGTTTCAACGTTTTGTTTTACGGTGTTATATATCGTGTCAAGGTCAGGAATCCTTACCTTTCAAACCCTGGAGACATCATTGTGCTATGTTATGGGTGGGTTTTGAGATTCAGTCAAAACTGGAAAAGCATGTGTGGATTCCATGGCACTTCTGTTCCAGCAGAACCTCTCTGTATTGCTTCCTTATAAGGAGGCTCTTTTAACAAAGATTCTGGAAACTGCATCTTATTCCAGACTATGCCCTTGGTTCATACCATGGAAAATGGGAAAGAAAAAAAAAAATTGTCCTGCGAAATGTTAGTGGAATATTGGAACGAATCTCTGGAAAAAAATAGGACGGTCTCTAGAAACTGGGGCAATTATACAGTAATTAGTGAAATAATCTTGAAATAACAGCAAAGACCAAGAGTGCCAACCTTAAAGTAGGATGTTGATTGGGTCTGACTTGAACTGGGATATTTTCATATTTTAGATATACAACTTTAAACAAAGTTGAAGAGAAGCAAAGGATTTGATGTTTACTACACTGCACTGACAGGATACCTCTAAAGAAATGTTTAAAGATATTTTAAAACATAAGCCAATAGTTAGTAAATTACTGTTATCCTTAGTCAATGAATACATTTCTTCCATTCTTAGAAAGGTTGAGCTCTTTTACATGACTGAGGGCAAGTACATATATTTTACTAACATAATAAACAGTACTACTGACATGAGGGAAAGGATGTCCCTGTACGTCAGGTCCTTATAACATCAAATAACTGAACAAACAGTACTCCATTCAAATCATTAAAAACAAAAAGTGCCTCAGGTGGTTGAGCGTCTGACTTTGACTCAGGTCCTGATCTCACTGTTCGTGAGTTTGAGCCCTGTGTCAAGATTTAGATCCCCTGTCGCCCTCTCTCTCTGCCACTCCCTTGCTCATGCTCTGCCTCTCCCTCTCTCTCTAAAATAAATATTTTAAATAAATAAATAAATAAATAAATAAATAAATGCTGAAATACACCTGAGTTGAGCATTTGTTATATAAAAGAAATTTAGTAGGTGACAGGGCAAATAAAGACATATGACATATTCTTTGTACTGTCAAGAGATATATGACCTCTGGGAGGAAAGAACATGAAACATTAAATAACTACTAGAAAGATTGTAAGTGCTTAATGAGAGTACCATTTGCCTGCGCTCGAAGTTCAGGGCAAAGGGGCAGCTGTGGACTACACAGTGTTGTGCCGAGAGAACATCGCCTTCTCTGTTAACTGAATTCAACCTTTTATTGTCTCATTTTAATGCTTTAATTAATTACTTTATTTATTCATTGATTTAAAACACTTTTATAGCATGTGTGATGTGCCAGGCACTCTTCTAAGTCCTTTGCAAACATTAACGTAGTAAATCTTTATCACAATCCTACAAGGCCAGTGTTATTAACATCCACATTTTGCAGATTAGGAAACTGAGGCACTGGGCGGTGAAATATTTCACCCATGATCATACAACTAGTAGGTGAATTGGTCAAACTTTTTTTGTGTGTGTAGACAGCTATCAACGTAAGTCTAAGGACAAACATAAACCTAGCGGAAAAATTCCATCTGTCATTTACAAAATCTTGATTGAACGTCAGAATAGACAATGAGAAAGTTAAATTGCTAGAATAATCTTCTGAAGACAAAGACTTAGCAGACATTTGCTTAGAGTATTCTACCCTGAAGAGTTGCCTTTCTGACATTTGCATTTTTTCCATTACAATTCTATTTTGTTTTGTTTTACTTTATTTTATTTTGGTGGCAGTAGGTGCACATTTTTTAAAACTTTTTTCCCCCAAAGAAAGACATTATTCCTGTAGATGTTTCATTTTCAGTGATTCACTTGTTCTCACTCACCTACACTCCCACAGCAGTAAAACTAAAGCAAGGCTCAGACAGCTAATCTTCTGCACTCAGTGACACAAGCCAGACAGATGAATATTTCAGAGTTCATATTTTCTCTAGGGTTTGTAGACTTCTCCTCTTTCTATTCAGACTCTTATGAATGTCTTCTTGCCTTTCCTTCACCAAAGCCTGCTGCTGGGGCCAGGTTGGAACATGCCCTGGAACCTGGCATGGTGCCACGTTGGTATTGACTTCTTGATCTGTCTTCTGACATACATACTGCCGAGACCTGAAAAAACAGATCAGCTATTCATTAGACTGCGTTCTAGGTACGAGGCACCATGGGGTGTAGAGAGAACCGAGGATTCAGAAGGACCCGGCTTCTCATCTAGGCTCCCTGCTTTACTCCCATGGTGATTGTGGGCAAACTGTTCAAATTCCCTGAGACCCTGTGTCCTCATCTCCAAAATAATAGGAACAAAGCCAGCACAGAGACTCTGGGCTTGTTTTGAGATTAAGATAATGCATTTGAAATCGCCTTGGAACTCTTAAATGATTACACAGATAGAGGTGTTATTATTGCCACTGAGTAATATAAAACACCTAGATAGGTTCATCAACTTTAGTACTGATGATACCCTGAGGCGTTAATACAGGCAATTCTTCGCCTTTGTCTTTCCCCTTAGCACCTTTCTAATAGCAAGTGCTTCAGACATTAGAAACATGGCTTAATGAAAACTGAGGGGAGGGGCAGCCTTAATGAAGAATTTAATAATGGCTGATTGATTTAGTGACAAAGGGAAATTGCTTGCTGTTGTGCTGTTCAGTGTGATGCCAAGATGCCAGTTTTTCCTTGTCAGGCTGGAAGAAAAGATTGGGAAGTAGGAAGGTAATGACTTGTTTGTGATTTAGTTTGCTCTTTGCACCGATTGTAAGTTGTAGAGGATGCCCCAGGAGAGCACAGGCCAGTCAGCCCCCCAAATCCTTGCGTGGTCTGAGGCAGGAGAACACACTTCCTTGGTCTTGATTGTACAGGTAGTAAATAGGAGATATAGGTGTCAGTCTTCTCCATACAGTTTTTACATATTCTAGCAGCTCTGCTGTCTTTCAAGAGCCATGGTCTGTATAGCTTGGTGTCCCAGTTGTAAAATCCCTTTCTGGTGTTATTATTTCTTCTTACTACATGCTATGCATCATCCTCTCCAAGTTGATTTCAGATTCAGGATTTACTTAATGCTGTTTTGGAAAGCACAATCCAGAGTCAAGAGCTGCATTAATGTGCTAGTTTGTTATTTATGGCTTTCTTCCAACATACGAGGGAAGAAGAAAAATGGTGGAGCTCCTGTTGTTGGGATGTAAACCTCACACATGAACATATTTATTGCAGTGACCTCAGATTTGTAGAGTACAACAGCTAAACATAATTTCAAAGAGAAGGATGAAGGTAGGATTCCTGAAGATATAAAATCCCTCATTTCTTTGGAAGATATTTTACAGACTTTGGCAAGATCTCATGTAATAAGATTCTGCTTATGAATAGCCTGCTGAGCTGTTAATGGTAGTAATGTGACATGTTTGACAACAGAGGACTGGCGTGTCAAGAGTGGTTTTGACCTGCCCTTTGAATACAGTTAGCTAAGATGTTTTAATGTTTCTTTTCTTTGATTTAGACATATAATGATTTAGATAAAGATCATTTGATTCTCTTTTTGAAGCAAGATATTAAATTTAAAAACTTGATGAAATTTACTCTTGAAACCTTTGCAAACATGCTTTTCTTCATTGCCGATAATAGGATTTGCCTTGTTTTATTTCCTTTGGAATAACAATATATGTGTAAATTTTTCTCTTGACTTGGCCTCAGTTTTGGAAAACCATACTCAAAGTGTGTTATTTGAAACAAAATGCCTCTTGAATTCTGCCTTCACTGGTGCTATGGTTTATTCTCACTGCAAATAGTACATCATCCTTCCAAAGCTGATTTCAGATTCAAGTGTTACTTAATGCTATTTTGGTATTAATGCTATTTGGTATTTCTATAGGTAACATAAGGATGATCATAACGGAGATAGATTCTAAATTGGGCTTTTCTAATTAAAAATACTTTAGCATGATATTATGATGAATTTCAGGAATTAAAATGAACATATATTTTAAATGGGGCTCTAAGCCTAAACCAGAAATATAACCTTTTTCCTTCATCTTTCCAGTCTGTGTAGGTCTATAGACTTTTTGTCATAACACTAAGTTAGGCTATTATATTTATAAAGGAGATAGGCCAGCCATGGCGTGACAAATAAAGGTATTCAGCCATACATATTTCATAGATTTAAAGACAAATAGGTAACAGAGCTCTACACAAAGTTTTATTGTCTTATGTATTCAGGAAGTATTTTGAGATGTTATATCCTTAGGCCTATAAAAAGCCTGTATACTTTCCAAAGATTTAAAAATAATTTTTTGATCCTCGCCTTTTATAAGAATAAGTTATCTAAAGATCATCAATAATTTTTAAGTATAAACAGCCTTCAGTTCTGATTATATCCTGCCTGGTACACTATGTCTATGGTTACCATTACAATAAAAAGCATGCTCTGTATGTATTCCAACCAACATTTACTGAGCACTTTCTGTACACCTAGCGCTATGGAAGTGCTTTCACCTGCATCATGTCTTTGACTTTCCTCTCCTCCCCCCACCCCCCACCCCACCATTGCCAGTGAGATATAGTAAGATAATAATAGGTACTTCCATTTTTCATATTAGGGAACTGAGGCTCAGAATTACAGATCAATGACATGTCCTGGACCACACAGCTAATGAGGGACAGGGAAGGAATTCCATCTTGAAGTCTTCTGACACCATGCTTGATTAATGTTGGGATCCCACAGGGATTCTATTCCAAACTACTGATTTTACAGATGAGGAAATGATACCCAAAGCAAGTGAAAAATCACCTGAAGTTCCTTCTGAATTACTATGCTTTCTCCATTTGCCTCCAGATGTTTTTAGAAGTAAAAATAGAACTACTCCCTCATATGTACTCACTGTCTCATACTGTCTTCCTGGTGAGCCCATTACTTCCACTCACCTAATCCAGCAATCCTCTTCATCTCACTTGTTTCCTGAGGTCAAGATTTATTTCTCTAGCTTTTCCTAGACATGTCCACCTGAATATATGAGGGGAGAAAACTTAAAATGCAGGCTGCTCAAAAATTGAAATTGTTAACATTTTCATAAATTCAGTGATTCCTCTTGAAATGCTGGGATTTCCTTCTTGAATAATTATCTCATTTTCTTCTCAGCTCTGATTACATTACCCTTTCACTTACTTGAACTTAAGATCTGTATGTTTTTGACTCTGGAATTTGCACCCTTGAGCTTTCTCCTGAGTTTAGGATCTACTTTTTCAGATATTTACTTGATATATCTTTCTGAGTGTACCACATATTTCTCATACAATGGGTTTTATTCTAAACTCTACATTTCCAACTATCCCCAAAGGTATCCTCTTCTTGCATTATTGATTTTGATTAAAGATTTTACCATTTACTCAGGCTCTGAGGCTAGAAAATCTTTGTGTGTGTCATCTTTTACTCTTCCTTTAATCTTAGTCTCAGCATCTAATCAAGTATCAAATTTTAACAAGTTCATCTCTAAAATACTTCTCAAATTTGCCTTTTTTTTTTTTGCTCTTCTTTCTGCTGCCTTCACTGAGGCTGTGTCTTACTCCACAATTAGTGTTCTTGTGCTCTAGTCTACTCCCATTTTACAGCAACATAAAGAGCATTCATTGGGTTCTTCCAATGTGCCAGGCACTGTGCTAAGTGCAAGGCTGAAAAAGATCAAGACTCAATCACCTTTCTTTTCTTGCAGCTTTATGACATAAACTCAGTACAAGTAATTAAAATCTGTTGACAGTTTTAGACCCTAGTGTTATTTAACCCTAGTGTTCTTGTTTATTGGTGAAATTTCTTCAAATCTCATTTTTTTTAAATTTTGGAAATATGAAGCTACAAAGTGTTAGAATTACTGAGAGTGTTCCTGAGCTGCTTAAAAAACTACCATGCCTAGTTTTCAGGATAGTCGAAATGAGATTTTAGAAAATCATAGGAAGGCCTGGAAGTAAAGAAATGGTTGTAAAATATGAAACAGTGTATGTTTTCAAAAGCATTTTAGTTTGGTTTGGTAGAATACATGTTAAATTCTAATATGTCCCCTGAGTGCAGTAAATAAATGTCCTCTTAGGAGAAGATTTTTAAATAAAATAATCTTAAGACTCCTGAGGTATCTTAAAGGAAATTTACAGTGTGGTAAACACTATCTATAGTTTTGGTGAAAGTGGTTGTCAAATTTAATGCAGTACATTTCTATTGCTGATAGGTACACACTGGTGGATATTTTGCGTGCCATCTTACTTTCTTTAGAAGCTATGATTGAAGATCCTGAGCTTCAAGTGAATGGATTTGTTTTGATCATAGACTGGAGTAACTTCACCTTCAAGCAAGCCTCCAAACTTACACCAAGCATGCTGCGACTGGCTATTGAAGGCCTTCAGGTAAAGATTTATAAATTACCCAGTTTCTCAGTCTTTCACGTTTGATTTCTCTCATCTGATGTGTTAGAATGCCGAAATGTCTTACAGAATAATAAAAGGGGGAGCCTGGGTGGCTCAGTTGGTTGAGTGTCCTACTTCAGCTCAGGTCATGATCTTGCAGTTAGTGAGTTCGAGCCCTGCGTCAAGGTCTGTGCTGACAGCTCAGAGCCTGGAGTCTCCTTTGGATTCTGTGTCTCCATCTCTCTCCACCCCTCCCCTGCTCACACTCTGTCTCTGTCTCTCTCAAAAATGAATAAACTTAAAAAAAAATTAAAAATAAAAAAATTTAAAAAAGAATAATAAAAACATTTTTTTAAAAATAGTTTTTAAGCACAAGCACTAAAACCATAACTGGACAAAGGATTATAGAAGGAAAGTTGAAAGATGTGGCCTTTTCGTAGATGGGAGTTTGTAATACTGAGTGCAAATCTTACTACATCTAAACATAAATGTGGGTGCCAATTGGAGATTTTTATCTTGAGAAGCAGAACAAAGAGCACGTTTTCGATTTTAATTATTAGCTATTTAGCTTTCTTGTTTTGTTTCTCTTTCTTTTTCTGTGTGTATTAATTAATTAGGTAACTATTTGCTTTACTACTCAATTTAACCTAATGAATTGAGGATATGATTATTAATATCTTCGTGTTGCCCATAAAGCTGTTAGAAAGGCAATCGGTCAGTATGTATTTTGATATCTAAGATTTGGAATAACTGTTCTGAATTACTTCTCTAGACTTAATTGGGGATTTTTTTGCTGCTGCTGCTGCTACTGCTGTTGTTGTTGTTGCTATTTTTGGTGGAAAGCCTATCACATAGAATTTATATAGGAATGGTGCGTCTTCCAGGGAATGACACTTACCTGGTTAGGAATTATAAAATGGAAAATCAATTATTAATTAGTGACATGTCATAAACCTACTAGTGATAATTTCTTTTTAACTTTTAGGATGTCCTTCTGCTCTCTGTAGTTTGCTTTATGGTACTTTGTATACGATATTTATGGGATAAATTTTAAATTCCTAAAAAAGATTTGAGAAGTAACTCTTCAGTGATATTATTTACTGTTTACTTTCCGTGTATTCAACATGCATTTTAGAGGTTTGCAAGTCAACAGTCAATTTTTGTAACTTTTACCACTGAAAATACCACTCGTTTTAAAATAACTAATTATATCTTTGTCATTCATTAGGCTGGAAGGTCAGACTTTATTTTTTTATGTTGAAGAGCCAAAATCATGCAGACCTCTGCTCCATAGGAATTTCTGACTGTGTCTGTAGGCACCTAAACTGATGGCTGATGACTCAATAAAAATGGTCCTCTTCTCCAGGCAGCAGGACATCATAACCAAATTGAATTCACAGTTTGGATGTTGCCTCTGAAGTGAATGAGACACACTGATCCTTTTTCTCTATATAGGTTTTTCCTGATGCAGGTTTCCTGACTTGCTCTTGGTGAGTCAGACTTGCTGCTGCCTTTTCTTCAACACCTTTTTTAAAACTCCATAGAGATAGATAATAGGTGTTGGGAGAGGACATAGGATAAGCATGTTTGGAAATGTGTATATCATGTAGAATCACTCCTGATTCTACCCTGTTGTCAGCAGTGTGTAAAGTGTCCTTCGCTTTGTGGGGTGCTTGGGTGACCCAGTCCGATAAGCATCCAACTCTTGATTTCAGCTCAGGTCATGATCTCACGGTTGGTGAGTTCAAGTCCCACGTTGGGCTCTGCACTGAATTGAGGAGCCTGCTTGAGATTCTCTCTCTCTCTCTTTCTCTCTCTCTCTCTTCCACTTGCTCTCCCTCAAAAATAAACATTTAAAAAAAATAAATAAAGTGTCACTTTGTAAAGAAAATTGGCTTCTACAACCATGCTACTTAACACATAATGGTAATCTAGCCTTTTATAATTTTTTTAACCTGCCATCTTCTTTTTTTTTAGCTTTTTAAAAATGTTTTATTTATTTTTGAGAGAGCACAAGCAAGGGAGGGAAAGAGAGAGAGGAAGACAGAGGATTTGAAGTAGGCTCTGTGCTGACAACAGTGAGCCCGATGTGGGGCTTAAACTCACAAACTGTGAGATCATGACCTGAGCCGAAGTTTGACACTCAACTGACTGAGCCACCCAGGTGCCCCTACCTGCCGTCGTCTTCTTTCTGCACTAGGGATAGGCAGGCCTTCAGCTACATGAAGGACTGGAGAACTCATATTATTTGTAAGAAATTGAAAATAAAAAAAGCATCTCAGGATAGACTCAGTATCTTGCTATTTACCAACTTACATGGTTTTTGGAGTCATTTAATAGTAACATTGTAAGCCATTCCAGGAGAGAAAACTGACAACTTGGACATGTTTGGGAACTTCCCTATAAGCATGGCTACTATCAGAATTTCTTTAAGTGCTAGGTGTCAGCACAACAGGAGCTACCGTCAATTTAAATCTTTGTGTTTGTGTTGGAGAGGGAAGGATCCCTTGTGCTGGCTGCACGTAGGGACCCGCCTTGTTTCTATTTCCCATAAATGTTTCAGTCCCCTTACCTTTCTCCCAGGACCCAGACTGAGTAAGAGAGTTGATTTCCTCTAATTGCCAACTGGGAAGCCATCTAAAGGAACTCTTTCTGGGAATAAATTTGACATGTTACTAATCTTTAAACTAGATGTTTCTCCAGTTCAGATTGATTTTTAAATGCTCTGTATCTCTGTCTCTGTCTGTATCTATGACTACTTATATATCTAGATCTAAAAACAATAGTAATTCTGAATAAGAATATAAGATGTGCTAAAAACGTTCCATTCATTGGGGCATGGGGCATTTCATAGTCTTCTACTGAAGTAACATTTTTTTACGGCTTTCGTAATCATGACTCTGTTTTACTTTGCATATATTATGTATGACATATTATTGCATATTGATACATGTTTCACTCTAAGCATCAATTTAAACTGTTTATTTTTTTGAGATTAATGTAAGTCCAAAAAAAGTTTGAAGTAAGATATATACACAATGTCAGGTTGCTAAACACAACTACTACCCTCATCAAGACCACCACCACTACCACAATAGTAAACCCCTTCCAATGAACCTGGTCAGGGAAATGAAGAGATAGGATGTTTTGTAACAACTCAGTGAGAATTTATACCATGCTATAATCTTGCTATAATATGTTACTTTTATTTAGGCGAACACAACAAATATTCAAGGTACTTGAACCAAAAATAAGAAAGGCTACCAATGGGTCTAGTGCCAGGAAGAAAACTTACTTTAATTATGTGTGTTGTTAATAGGATGATGTAATTGTGTTTTGAAGAGGCCCCATCTCTTTTCCTTTTCAAGTGATTGTATAACCTTTCTAAATTCACACACCAAACCCCCCTTTTCTCAAGCAAAAGAGGATTTTGAATGATCTGGCTAGAGATAGCACCTGACACCTGGGAAAAAGACACATAGACCATTGCTTTTAAGATCCACCTATGATCAAAGTGCAAGGTCAATAGAAAGATAATGCAGAGGGGTGGAAATAGAATGGTCTTTAGAGGCAGATAGACCCGGGTTTGGATGACAACAATGCTACATATTAAATACTTGGGCAAATGACGCACCTTGTTTGAATCTCAGTCCATTCACTTATACCAATTTTAGAGTATTAAATTAGAAATGATACATCTTTTGCTTAGGAGGTGATAGCAATGCTCAAAGTAATTGGTGTGGATAAGCTCATTTGTCAGGCGGCATATTTTTCTGCAAGTGTGCTGTTTTTCTTACAATTCAGTGACTACTTAGACTGTGAAGACTTAAAGTTGATTGACTTTGGGAATCTGAATAACATCACATTTTGCTTTTAGTGTTCAGGTTTTCAATACACAGGTTGTATTTTTTTTTTTTTTGTCACTTCACTGTGTGGTTAAGTAACATCTAGATATTTTCACGTTAGACGCCAAATAAAATATTTGTTCATGTTGGAAACCAAATGAAAAACGAAATTGTTTCACCTGGTGAAAATTAATCTTTATTTTTTGGGGGAGAAACTCCAGGCACAGTGGGAAAGATAGCAAATATGTGGATATCCTTGGCCTGGATGGATGAACAAGAGTTTACTAAGTGGATGAGGACAGGAAGAACCTGTCAGACAGGAAAACTTTGGGGAGGTGTTTTGAACAAACACACAGCTGTAAGGGGTCAAAAGTACATGACAAATCTGTTTTGAGGAAACTAGACCAAGAAGTGAATTGAGGCAAATGATCAGAGATGAGCAAAGGAAGACTGGCTGAGAACTGTTTCAGTGGGGTGGCGGATGGCACCCTCTGTGGTTTGGCCTGTGTTTCTCCAGACTTGGGGAGGTTTGGGACAGGAAAGTGACCTGGTCACTCTTCTGCTTTGGAAAGATGTCTCAAGTAGAGAAACAATAAAACAAGATTCAGGGTGGCTGAGTCAGTTGAGCACCAACTTCAGCTCAGGTCATGATCTCATGGTTGGTGAGTTCGAGCCCCATGTCAGGCTCTGCACTGACGGCTTAGAGCCTGGAGCCTGCTTCAGATTCTGTGTCTCCCTCTCCCCCTCGCCCCTTCTTGTGCCCTGTCTGTCTCTCTCAAAAATAAAATAAACATAAAAAAAAATTTTAGAGAGCTTCCATACTACCGTGGTGGTAACTATGTTGATATCATTTTATAGGACAGGAAATGAAACTTCAAGAAGTTTAAGAGACTTAACCAATTTTTCTCACCTGACATGAAGGGTTGAGTCCAGGTTGTCTGACTCCAAAGACCAATGTGTTTCCTGAATCTTGTTTTATTGTTTCTAGGGCTGTGCTTCAGAAAAAGTGGGTAGGCTCAGATTAGAGTGACTTCCCTCCCCCATGCCAAAATCCTCACAATATACAATTTGTTTTTTGGGGTAGAGAGAACAATTCTAACTAACGAAGTCGCAAATGGCTGGCCCGTGGCCTTGCACTTTCTTTGACTCCTAGTGGCAGAACCACTTTCTTCTTTCCCAGTGAGCATCCACTTTAAGTGATTGTCAGCCTCTCAGTCCCTGTGATGAAGGCCCACGTGAAAGGCACTTTTATCATAGCCAAAAAGAACTTTTATCAACACAACCACAGATTGATAAACCACTCATGATCATGGTCCAAGATAATTCTGTATGCTTTCTCTGTGCAGAATCTGTAAATATTTTTTAAATTTTTTAAAAATTTAAAAATTTTATTTAAATCCAAGTTAGTTAACATATAGTGTAATAATGATTTCAGGAGTAGAATTTAGTGATTCATCACTTACATGTAACACCCAGTGCTCATCCCAGCAAGTACCCTCCTTAATGTCCATCACCCATTTAGCCCATCCCCCACCCAAGACTCTGCCAACAACCCTCAGTTTGTTCTCTGTATTTAAGAGTCTCTCATGGTTTGTCTCCCTCTCTGTTTTTATCTTATTTTAGCTTCCCTTCCCCTACGTTCATCTGTTTTGTTTCTTAAGTTCCACATATGAGTGAAATCATACGGTATTTGTATTTCTCTGATTGACTTATTTCACTTAGCATAATACCCTCCAGTTCCATCCACGTTGTTGCCAATGTCAACATTTAATTCTTTTTGATCACCAAGTAATATTCCATTGTGTATATATAGCAGATCTTCTTTATGCATTTGTCAGTCTAGGGATATTTGGGCTTTTTCCATAATTTGGCTATTGTTGATAGTGCTGCTATAAACATTGGGGAGCATGTGCTCCTTCAAGTCAGCATTTTTGTATCTTTTGGATAAATACCCAGTAGTGCAATTGCTGGGTCATAGGATAGTTCTATTTTTAATTTTTTGAGGAACCTCCATACTGTTTTCCAGAGTGACTGTACCAGTTTGCATTCCCAGTGCAAAAGGGTTCCTCTTTCTCCACATCCTTGCCAACATCTGTTGTTGCCTGAGTTGTTAATTTTTTTTTAAATGAAAGGCATCAGAGGCACCTGGGTGGCTCGGTCAGTTTAGTGTCTGACTTTGACTCAGGTCATTATCTCACAGCTTGTGAGTCTGAGCCCCTCATAGGGCTCTCTGCTGTCAGCACAGAGCTTGCTTTGGATCCTCTGTCCCCCTCTCTCTCTGCCCCATCCTTGCTCGCATGTGTGCGGTCTCTCTCTCTCTCTTTCAAAAATAAATAAATATTAAATAAATAAATAAACAAATAAATGAGAGGCATCAAACAATTTTACCAATATAATGTAGCTCCTTGATAGATGAGAAGCAACATCAGATATTTTTGTGGAAATAAATTATTCAGACTTCATTGGAAAGAAACAAGAAAGAAAATTATCTCGCTACTTATAAGAAGTTCATTGATTGGGGTAGTCATAGTAACAGGAAGCATCTTAGAAAATCAATACACGATTAAGTGGATGTGACTTGTAGCCCTGGGAAGCCAATTAAAACATGAAATGTTTGGAGATACCTGGCACAGCTTAGACTGCTTGAATTTACAGTGAAGCAATGTCCTTTTTAATATTTTTTTGTCATTGTTGCCCTATTTTTCTAAAATACTAGCATTCTTAAAACTCTTTAGTAATGAAAAAATCAAACTCTTATGAATCCAGAATCTCTTGTCATTTTTTTTAACTTATCCTAACCCTACCTGTGTTGTTTGTTGTTCTTTGGATATATCTATCTGTTATTCCCTCCCAGCTCTGTTCTCCTGTGTCTCAGTGCTTTTGTTTCACAATTTCACAGGAATCCCCAAACTCCATCTGCTGAAAAGTACATAATGTAGTCAAGGCGCAGCTTGCTGTCAGGGGGGTTGGCTGTAACAAGGAACTGAATAGCTCTTTGAGTTTCTACTTAAGACTCAGATGTAAGGGCCATCGCAAAATGCCTAAATCAGTGCCAGATATTTTAAGAGCCCTTAATAAGTAGGACTTGTGAAAGAATAAAGAATATGTAATCAATTCACAGTACCTAATGGCAGCCCTTTCTTCTGTCTAAAGGGTCTAGTGTTAGAAGCGGTCACCAATCTGCTAGCTTTGAGAGCTCTAGTCATTCATGTGGAAGGCAGAAAGTGCTGCTGCTACAAATTCTGGCTCTGACTGTTTGGAAGCCCAGTCCTACCAGGGGGAGCTTGCCAAAAACAGAAGACATGCTAATGACTTGGAACATCACTGTCCAAGGCTAGCGGGTGACGAGCCCCATTAACTTCAGTCCAGCATTAGTTTGTGCAGTCCTCCAAATCCTACCTACAATTTCTGGCAGCTTCCAAATTGCACGTGTTTGTGTGTGTGTGTGTGTGTGTGTGTGTGTAGAATGGTTAAGAGAGAATATCCAAAAAGAACTCAGTGAGATATTGAGTTAATTAGGAATTCCTAATAAAACAAAAGGGCTCTGTGCTTTGCAACAGTGTTCTTTGCAATGATTGTTAACCTGCCAATAGTTTGCAAGCTTATAGTGCTTTGGACAGCAGCAGAAACTTCTTGCATTCAAGCTACCTTGTAAACTTAAGGCAGCATTATGGTGCATTGATAGGAGAGGGCTGAAACAATGCCTGTCTTTTTAAAAATGAACACAGATTCATGAACTGCATTCATTCAGACAGCCTGAAGGTGGGAGAGTTTATTTCCACATTGTGTATGCACAGGCAGAACCATATTGAGAAACAGTGACAAGGGCAGTGTGTAAAAAAAGTGACATTTTCTTCATCACATGCATAGCTGTCTGAGCTAAGTGTGCTTCCTTTCAGTTGTTACTTAACCTAAAACAAATGAGTGAAACCCTTGAAGTTGCTTTATTTCATGGTGTGATAATGTGGTGGTTTGGCTGAGAGGTTTAGTCCCCAGAAGTAGGACGTTGGAAGTCTTTTTAAAAGCTGACAATAGGCATGTAAAAGCTATATATAATATTTAGTTCAGCAAGCAAGCTAAGGATTATATAATCTTTGGTAATGGGCTAGGTTAATTCTATGCATATACACACACACAGCACATACATGTATATATAAATGTATATATCATTATCTTTTCTTGTATTAAAATTGCTGTTTATTTTTTATTTAAAATTTTTTTTCACATTTATTCAATTTTGAGAGGCAGAGAGAGACAGAGCACAAGCGGGGGAGGGGCAGAGAGAGAGGGAGACACAGAATCTGAAGCAGGCTCCAGGCTCCGAGCTGTCAGCACAGAGCTGGACGTGGGGCTTGAACTCACAAACCATGAGATCATGACCTGAGCTGAAGTCAGATGCTTACCGACTGAGCCACCCAGGTGCCCCAAAATTGCTGTTTATTTTTTGATTAGCAGCTAAATCTGTTTAAAATGTCTAGTTGTAGGAAGTAGGTGTCAACTTTGACAAAAATGAAGAGATTGGTGCTCTTGAGTTATTCAACACGTATTTACTGACTTAAAGTAGAGAGTATTATCAATAAAATTTACTACGTGTACACTTTCAACTACTGAGGAAGAGACTACTTATCATTTTGCTTCAAATGGCCAAATAATTGCAGTGACAAAATGGAAAGAAGCAAATAGCAATCTTTTGGTCTGAGTCAGTGAGATAATGATAAATGGATAGAAAGTAATTATCTGTAATGAAAAACTGAACGAACCATATGAGCTGTTCTGCATTTCATTTTATTTGCTATGTTTAGACATGTCCTTAACTAGAGAACAAAAAGATGAGTAAGTGCAAGTTCTCTTTTATTCTTTTTAGTATCAATGCAAATGCATCTTGATATATCCCTCTTCCCCAATGGCACTTTATTTTTTTACTCTCTTCAATTCTAAACTGCAAAATGAACATTCACTTATCCTTTCAAAAAATTAGTTTTGAATACTCTTCAACCTTAAAAAAGAAGGAAATTCTGCCATTTGCAACAGTATGCACGAACCTGGAGGACGTTATGCTAAGTGAAATAAACCATGCACAGAAAGACGAATGAATACATGATTTCACTTATACGTGGAATCTAAAAAAAATTATTCATAGTAACAGGAATAGAATGGTGGTTATCAGGGGCGGAGAGATGAGGGAAATGGGGAGATGCTGGCCAAAGGATACAGAGTCTCAGTTATAAGATGAATAAGTCTGGAAACCTAATGTACAGCATGGTGACTATAGTTAGTAGTGGTATACTGTATACTTGAAATTTGCTAAGAGAGTAGACATTAAATGTTTTTAACACACACACACACACACACACACACACACACACACACGGTAATTATGTTAGGTGAAACATATGTTAATTAGCTTGATTGTGGCAATGAGTTTACAATGTGTATATGTAACATAATCTGCTGTGTACCTTAAATATATGCAATTTTTATTTGTCAGTCATTACTAAATAATTCTGGGGCAATATTAGGACCCTAGTGTCATCAGATTCTCCTACAGATGTTGATAAAATTGACATGCTTATTTTTCAAATGTTTAGCCATTTTACCTTCATAAATATAACTTCATGGACATCTAAATCAAAATTTTTTGGAATATCAAATTGAGGTGTCATTTTTGTTTTTGTAAATTTTAAAATTCTGGTACCATATTGCCCAAATCATGGAGGTACGTGATTCTTCTGTCTCTTCCATGGGTAGCACTCTTGCTATATTTTCTTTTCTTTTTTTTTTTTTCTTTTTTCTTTTTTTAAAATTTACATCCAAATTAGTTAGCATATAGTGCAACAATGATTTCAGGAGTAGATTCCTTAGTGCCTCTTACCCATTTAGCCCATCCCCCACTCCCATAACCCCTCCAGTAACCCTCAGTTTGTTCTCCATATTTATGAGTCTCTTCTGTTTTGTCCCCCTCCTTGTTTTTATATTATTTTTGTTTCCCTTCCCTTATGTTCATCTCATATGAGTGAAGTCATATGATTTTTGTCTTTCTCTGACTAATTTCACTTATCATAATACCCTCCAGTTCCATCCACATAATTGCAAATGGCAAGATTTCATTCTTTTTGATTGCCGACTAATACTCCATTGTGTGTGTGTGTATATATATATATATATATATATATATATATATATATACACACACACCATATCTTCTTTATCCATTCATCCATCGATGGACATTTGGGCTCTTTCCATACTTTTGTTATTGTTGATAGTGCTGCTATAAACATGGGGGCGCATGTGTCCCTTCGAAACAGCACACCTGTATCCCGTGGATAAATGCCTAGTAGTGCAATTGCTGGGTTGTAGGGTAGTTCTATTTTAGTTTTTTGAGGAACCTCCATACTGTTTTCCAGAGTGGCTGCACCAGCTTGCATTCCCATTTGCTATATTTTCTTAAGATTTATCTGGAAATAAAATACTCTTTATCCTTCATCATAACTATTCTGAAAAGAGCTGCAGTTAGAGAAACCACAATAAATTCATAAGAAGAATGCCTCCTAGAATACTATTTGATGCACAGTTAATAACAGTGTGTTTCTATAGCTTAAAGTTGACTGCATTTTGCAAAGCCCCAATTAGTTGGAATTTTAAGATGTGAATGAATATGAGGTAGTTACATAAGGTACTAATAGCTGCTATAACAAACAGATCAAAATGTGTACATTGGTTCAAACATCTTGCCACGCAGCCCAATAAGGTGCTTCTCCTAGTGAATCAATGACCCACGTTCCTTCCACCGTACTGTCCTGCCATTTTCTAGGTATACTCTTCAGGGTCACTTTGTTCAATTCCATTCTATTTCCCTAAAGGTTGAAAAAGCATGGAGAATCACACATTATATATTTCTTTGGGACAGACCTGAAAACAGTGCACATTGCTTTCTTTCAAATTTTATTGGTTAGAAAAAACAGCCAAGTAGACACCCATAACTATAAAGGAGGTGAAGAAATGTAGGTTAGCTGTGATCATACGAAGAAGAGGAATGGTGGACATCTTGTATTCTCTTTTAGAAAACTGAGTCTCTAAAATAAGTTTTTTTTTTAAATGTTTGCTTATGCTCTCTGAAAGTAAGAGGTGATAATTAGACAGTGTTTCAAGGAAGTTTAATTGCTACATTCAAGCACAATGGAATAAATGCATCTTTCCTACAATTCATTATATGACTCTGTACCAGACTAGTTCTGCCTAGGTAAAGGGCTAGCAATTTATATGCCTCGTTTGTTTCTTGGTTTGTTTTACCTGAAAGAGTACAGAGGAGGTAAAATGGCAGAGTATTTGCATTCTCTTAAATGTGTTTCTTCTGTTTTTCACACTTGTTGATAGTTTTGCTAGATATAGAAATGTGAATTCAAAATAATTTTCCCTTAGAACTTTGAAATCATTATTTCATAGTTGTTAGACATCCATTATTTTTTATAAGAAGGCTGGCTTCAGATAAACCTTTGTTGCTCTGTAGGTATCTACACTTTGTAAAAGATTTTAGGATTTTCTTCACCTTTGGCATTTGCAAGCATGCTCTTGGGAGCAGATCTTTTATGTGTGTACCAGATCATAATGAAACTTTTTATTATTCCTTTTAGTTAGAAAAAGAAACATTTTTATTATTCTTTCCTCTGAATTTTTCTCTGATCCTTTTTCTTGTATTTCTATAGCATGGACTTTATGTCTGTGGTCTTAATCCTCTGCATATCATAATGTTTCATGATCACATGTATTTTTTCTTATTAAACTTTTAAATTTTGTCTTGAGATCATTGTAGATTCATGTGCAGTTGTAAGAAGCAGTACAGAGAAATCTCATGTTTCCCTCAGTGATAACATCTTGTAAAAATACTATAGCATCTCACAACTAGGGTGTTAATGTTGATAGAATAGAGAATGAAAGTCCTGACTGCTCGCTCAACCTGCTCTGACATTACTCTGTGGGGGATGGGGTGCCTCATAACAGCCTGGAAATGTGCCACTTCCAGGCTTCCTTCTCCCCCTTTGTTGGTATGGATGGTGGTGAGGTCACATGATTTTCTTTTCTTTTCTTTTCTCTTTTCTTTTCTTTTCTCTTTTCTTTTCTTTTCTTTTCTTTTCTTTTCTTTTCTCTTTTCCTTGCCTTGTGTTTCCTTGCCTCTTCTTTTCTTTTCTTCTTTTCTTTTCTTTTCTTTTCTTTTCTTCTCTTTTCTTTTCTTTTTCTTCTGTTTTCTTTTCCCTGTGGTGTACAGCTGGAGTAAAGTAGCTGTTGCCTAAAAGCTTTGTATGTTGTGAGTATACCTTTCCTGGTCCTTTGCCCAGTGAGGGCAAGCTTTTGTTAGGGCTTTTTTTTGTCTGTGCCTATTGGAATTTCCAGGTGCCAGTTTCCTGAGCTCTAAGTCTGAAATGTATAAGGCAAAAATCAAACCAGGGAATTGACCTAGGTCATTCTTTGGGTCCTACAGTTTCTAGCTGGTTAGAAACTACTTTCATAGTCTTCTTATGTTTGGTTTGCATTTAATGCCCAGTTTTTAAAGTTATATTTAATGGGAAGAATAAGGAAAAGTATGACTATCCCATCTTCTTGGAAGTAGAAGTCAGACCCCCATGTATTTTTCATCTTTTAAAATTTTATCAAATGCCTGATTTAATAATGTTACTTTGCCTCTTTTACAGCGTTTGTATAAATTTTCTATAAATTTGTTATTGTTCGAACTGTTTACTATCATTTAAATTTATAGAGGGAGGTGAGGACATTAAGCTCATTCAGTTTGCTATATTGACTTGGAAGCTCCATAATGCCTTAAAGTCTTTTTAAATGCCTGTAAGTAATGCCTTAAAGCCAGTCATTATCAGGTTTATGATCACAGAATGATAGAAATAAAGTTCAGGAGGCATAATATTTTTACTTTTACATATAGGTCTAGAGAGAAATTATTCTTTCATGAGGTAGTAGTTTTGTTGTTATTATTATGTTTTCCAATCTAAATTCCCAGAGATATTTTTTCTGAGGTGAAATATAGAGTAAATTTATTTCCAAAATCAAAATTCTAAAGAATATACTTACTTACAGTTTTTTATAAATAAGTATAGGCCTACTTAAACTAAAACTTTGAAGCGCAGAAAGCTGGGTTTATTTGCAACTGGGTAGTGATTCAGACAGATAGGCAGCTTTATCACCTGGTTTCAAAAGAAGATTTCAGAACCTTTTTTTTAATTTTTTAAGTTTAATTTATTTTGATAGAGAGAGAGCACAAGGGCGTAGGGGTATAGAGAGAGGGAGAGAGAACCCCAAGTAGGCTCCACACTGTCATTGCAGAGCCTGACACAGGGCTCAGACTCACCAACTGTGCGATCATGACCTGAGCCGAGATCAAGAGTCAGATGCTTAATCGACTGAGCCACCCAGGTGCCCCATCAAAAGATTTCAAAGAGATGCCTCTGGTCAGCCCATTATCTCTGCTAATATGGATAAGGAAAGCATATTCTACTCCACACAGGATAATAATGTATTGCTACAGAATTGGCAAACAAACTACATTTAGTGGTAACTGATGTTACCACAATGTAGTTGGCTATCTCAACCAAGGTAGATGGTCAGCATCATAATGGGTTACTGCTATGTGCTAAACTTAGAGATGTGATTAAGTTAGTGAAAGAAGAGTCGAATCACTCTGCTGTAAATCATAGTTTTGTAAATATAAGGCTGTTTGCTAGTTTTATAAATCTTTAGATCTGGGAAAGATCTTAACGCAAAGATGAGCTAAGGTGACGTCAGTACTGCCTAAAAATCATCAAAAGAGGCTGAGGCTGAATTGAGTAGCACCATGGAGAGCTCCTAGAAATTCCATTGTTGTGGTTTGTAATTTTATGCTTTCCAGTTTTGATTTTCTCTAGTTATCACTGCCTCTAAAGTAAGCCCATCTACCTCTAGAATAGGTCACAATCCCAGCAGAAGTAAATATTTCTTTCATTATCCTGAGTCTTATGGTTTATGTGTTTGAATTAAGGCTTCATTTTTTATGTGGCTCAAGGTTCTCCTTTTAAGACTTTTCCTTTATTATTTAACTCCTATTTTTGGCATTGTTTACTGGAAGCTCATGTATTGGCATTGGAATTAGAACTATGCCTTCCCTTTCCTTTCTTCTTGGAGTCTTCCCACATGTTATTTATAACCTAATTTTAAGAATATGAGCCATTCTTAGGCACCTGGGTGGTTGCTCAGTCAGTTAATTGAACAACTCTTGATTTCAGCTCAGATCATGATCTCACATTTCATGAGATCGAGCCCCACATGGGGCTCTGTACTGATAGCACAGAGCCTGCTTGGGATTCTGTCTCTCCCTCTCTTTCTGCCCCTTATCCACACATGCACATACACATTCTCTCTTCCTCTCTTTCTCTAAAAATAATAGTAATAAAAAAAGAACATGAACCATTCTTAAGTTGGATTTAGGGTAGGAGAAGTGATGCTATAATTTGTATTTCATCATGAGACCATATAAGGAAGAAAGAGATCAGTTTCTTTCACTCAAGCAAACTGCTGGAAAACTCATGTTCTGATTATCTGCTTTCTCTAGAAGGCACTGTTTGTTTGGAGAACAATGATAAGGTATATGGTTGAAAGCAAAATCGTCTCCTCCTGACAATTGCCAGAATAGGTCAGATTTTAGAATCAGGTATTCCTGGACTTAAATCTTGCCTCTGCCACATCCAGATTTCAATTTTAGATAGACGACTTAACTGATCCCAGTCTTTGTTATTACATATTTAAAAATGGCATTAATACCTTCTACCTGGTATTATTATGAGAATTAAACAAGATATAATATGAGAGAGATTGGCATGATACCTAGTCAGAAAAGGCACTTGGTTAAATCGGTTCTGGCCATGTACTTCTTGCCCTGTACTCCAGAAGAGAATCTATGCAAACTGATGTAACAAGAAGGTTATTCCTTTAAACTGTAATATTATTTTTATGTAATATAATTAATCAGCTTAACTTGGCAGATCATACAAAACTCACCAACTAAAATTATGTGAGAAGAAAGACCCCCCCCTCCCAGTTTCTAAGACAAACTGTAGGCAATTTTCTCTTAGAAGTTTATAGCCCCTACTATTGTCCTTCCAGACTGTAAGATAGTGGTCAAATATGATTATAATAAGTATGGGTGCTTTATGGCATGTGGAACTCATCAGTTTACTCCTGTGGTGTAAGACTCTTGAGATTTTCACTCTTGGCAATATCACAAATATTTTCTACTAAAACCACATGAAGAGACTGGTATAGATGTGATTAGTATACATATTTCTCCTCACTGTTCTCAGCTGTATAAGCTCCTCCATGGCAAGAATGACATTTAGTTCAGCTAAATGACTCACAGGCTGGCTGGCAAGGAGGATCATATCACTCGTTCTGGGTGGACTAAAGGCATATAGTAGAAGTGCAGTTCTTAAAACTTTCACTTATGGTGAAGTAGGATGGGAGACTTTTGCAAGAGCATATGCTAGAGGATGCAATATCTCAGGCATTTGAAAGATTCAGAGGAAGTAGAAATCGAAAGAACTATGGGGAAAAGAGAGCTCATACATTAGAGTAACTCAGTAAAAGGACCTCTTGACCAATGGGGGTGGTAGGATTCGGAAACAATATTGGCCAGGTGATGGCATTTAAACATCAGAAGTGTGTTGGGAGCAATTATTACAATGAGGGGCAAGGCTGAAGTGGCAGTTAAGGGCCTGGCCTTTACAGGGCAACAGTGCTCCTATGGGAGAGAGAGATGAGAAGACGATAAGTGATGCTTAAAATATTCAGTCAAAACAAATGAAAAGGAATGAAGACGGCTATCCCAGTGTAAAATTACAATACCATGCCTAGTTTTCTAGGTGCTGAGCTGGTTCTCAGACTCAGAATTCATGACAAGAGAAAGACTACAGAGCCCCATAAAGAAGGACCTTGCAACACCAACTTGTTTCTCTGATGAGTGTTCTTTCAACTCTTAGGAGTGATGTTTGCAAAGAGTTTGTAATAATATAGGCAATGGCTATATATAATGTTAAGTGAAATATGTATGATATAAATGAATGTAAAATATGATCACATTTATGTTAATAATGTATTAAAAAAGAGAAGAAATGCATTGGAATGTGAACAATTATGCGAGAGTTGTAGGACTATGGTAACATTTTCTTTTTTCTACTTCCTGCATTTTATACATTTTACCATTGGAGACATGGTATTTTAAATATAAAATATTTATTTCAAATAGCCATGATATACAGTAGAAAACAAAGCAAATTATTTAACAAGCATACAATATGCCATGTTAAAAAGGCTAGTTTCTATTTTAAAATAGTATTAACATAGGTTGATGAGTAAATTAATAGAATCAGGCAGCTGCAGCTGCTAATCTTAAGAAAATTATGCAGTGCTAACATACATGGCTGTGATGGGTCACATTTGGGGACCACAAAAGAAGTTTACAGGAAGACTCAGGGAAGCAGAGTCAATGGAAATATAAATATGCTTTGGAGTAAAAAGTCAAACATGATTAAAAAAACATGTTTTATGAAGCTACCAGGCTGGCATATAATTCGAAATATTATACTACTATACTTGGCATGTATTAACTACTTTTTGGTAGGAGGAAGGAAGGAAGTTGAATTCAAGCAACCACCAGTAAGCCTTATTTAAAAAAATACTTTTATGCAAATCTGAATAAGATAGCCAGAGAGGAACTAAGTAAAAGACAAAAAAGTGAACATAAATTACACCTGAGAAAGACAATCATGATTTTTAGAGAATACATGCTATTTCTGTCAGTGATTTCCTGTTATTAAAATCAATTAAATAAGTGACTAAATAAATTTTACAGACAGAAATTATTTGTAGTTCAGAGGAGGGGATTATAGTGTATGACTAAAAACGCTAAAAAGGTTTTATGGAAGAGTTGAAAATTGAGCTAGATCTTCAAGGATGACACGGTATTGGTCTGTAGAGAGACATAAGGAAGGAAACAACAGAGCTAAGGTTTAGAGGTGAAAATGCATATATTGCATTTTGAATATGTAGCGAGTCTAGGCAGTCTGATGTAAAGGGTTGATACAACATAGGCAAGAAAGATAAGCTTGAGGAATCTGACAGGTTGGGGTCAAAATAGGAGCGACTTTGCATTTAAACTGTATTTTATGAAGAATGGAGAATCAATGAGTATTTTGAGGAGAATAACTCATGAGAACTGACCAACAGAAAAATTAATGATTGACATTATCTGCTCATGATTTCATTCTATAAATATCTATTGTGTGGAATAATTTTAAAGGAAGAATTTGGAAAAGCGGGAAGTCAGGAGACTTTTGTAGCAATTCAGCCCAGAGATGCTGCAAGTCCACAGTAGTGCAGGCCAAGTAATAATGGAAAAGAAGGGGAGGGTACTTTTTGTCTATGTCCTTTCCTATTCACCTTTTTCTCCTGTCATCATTTAAATCTTCCTTAACCTCTCACCTTGGTAATCTCAAAAGACAAGTGATTGGCCCTGAGTCCCACTTGCCCCTGTCCAGTCCCCTTTCGACATGGCAATCAGAACTTTTTTTCCTAAAACATGATCTTATACAGCCTGTTGTATTATTTGTATACTTTTAAATATTTAAGGGTTACAGATACATGATTGGATTTTTCTTTTTCCTGGAGACTTTCTAGACTAGTAATTAAGACCAGGTGAATGGGAAACTGAGTCTTAAAATATCAGAGAGCATCCTAATGTGATCTTCCTCATCTAATAGGGATGCTATTTCGTGTCATGTTGTGTGGTTCTTTATTGGGCTGTTGGCTATTCAGTACAGATCTAAATCAGTTTTAATAGGTGCACGACACAGGAGCATGTACTATGTCAAATCCTGTAATGAAAAGCTTAGTATAGACATGTCTAGAATCTTAGAATCTTAGCATTTAAAGGAAACTTAGAAATCACACAGGCCGTCTTACATAAGAATTACTTCTGTGGTAGTCTTAAGAGATGATTATGCAAGTTCTGTTTATACACACTCAGCTGCTAGTGCAGCTCCTTGCAAGGCAGACCTTTTCATCTTTAAGAGTTTGGCAACAAAGCTCTTCCTTAAATTCAGCTAAAACTGGCCTCTGAATTTTGCACTTTATGCCAGCTCTTGAAAACAAGATTAATGCCAGACCACCGAATACACTGTCCTTTACGTAACAATATTTCAAAAACATAGAATGTCTGTCCTTTGAACATTAGAAGTGATCTGATATTTTTCATTTTACAATATCCTTCTCCAAATACATATCACCTATTCTTCCAACCTTTCTCTCATGACATAGTTTCTAAATATTGTATCATTCTGGTTGACTACTAAACCCAAAATATTTTGTCAATTTATCCCCAAGTAAAAGTATAATTGCTCCAATATATTTTGATCAGTTTGGCAAATACTTCTCACTATTAGAAAATATATTTTAATATATTATGTACATGAATTATATCATTTTATATTATTTTAATATATGTTATTATATTATTTAGTATATTATTAAACAGACAAGGCTCTGTAAAAGTGAAAATGATATACCAAAGGGAAAGCAAGGACAGGGCGAATAGGTCTTACTTAGGGAAAGGATTAAGAAAAGAGATATCCATAGAAGGCCCTAGAAGGATTTTGAATGAAGGAAAATGTATTGTGAGCAACATTATAGGCTGAGAACAGTTTGGGGGAGAAACAGAGATGAATATGTACACAGTACATTTGGGTATTATCAAGTATGTTAATTTAGTGTATCTTAACATTCATGAAGAAGTAAAATAGGGTGTATTCTGCAAAAGCTAGGTGATACTTAATAGTAGAAGGTCATGAATGCCGCTCTTAAGTGTTTTAAGGTTTTTTTATTTGTAGGTGATCAGTTAAATTTCAACCTGACAGGATAGTATATTTCAATAGATAACTAAATCTAGTGGTCCTGTGATAAAGGATGGATTAAGCAGAGGGAAGCATTGTAACAGTTGGAACATGCTGATGGTTCACTGTAAGCATGCCATCAACCATATTTCTAATAAATACTTCCTGATGATGAATTCATAGATAGCAAAGCAGCAGTGTATTAAAACACAGATTGATGAGGCAGTTTTTGTCAAATGCACTGGGAGAATAGTTCTCATGAATCATCTTACATGGAGAATGCTGTTAGACCTGAAGATGTATCACCCTCACTTAGTGAGATGCTCGTAACCTCTGCACACTGGACATTTAGCAAGCCATACAAAGAGAGCAAAGCTCTGTCAAAGCACTGCAAATGCCGACTGTCAAAAACGGCAGGAAGTTACAGTTTATCACCATCACAGTGCTGTCTTATAATATCCCAGCGTCTCCTTTTATGATTTTTTTCTTATTTCTTTGAAGCACGTTTTTAAATAGGCTGTTAATAAAAGTGTGTAAATTTAGTTCTTTTCTTGTTCGTCTCTACCTGTGCCTGATCTTTGATCTCATTTCTGGTCCTACGGAGCTATTATAAGAGACAGGTAAGAGGATTCTTGAATCCATTGTGTAATATTTAATCTTCAGTGGAGTCCCAGTTATCCAAGAACCTTATCTCATATTCTGTTTTAATGTTCTCAAAGCTCTCGCAGTGAGCAGTAGGAATGAGTCACTTTGAAGTCAAGCTTTATGTCACCTGAAAGTATATGTTGTTCAGACTCATATATGAATGCTTGGAGAATTGCTCATTCCTTTCTGGCTAAGCATAAAGGTCACCCCAGTCTTCAGTAACATTTTTTCTAGATGTGCTTCCCTTTGTCTCTTTCCATAGCTCCAAAGTGAACTTTGCTGTCCAGGTAATGGAGTGGAACCAAGCTGTGCAGACCCAAATGACAACACATACTTTCTTCTTCGTGTTAGTATCTGAAACTCAAACTACCTCTGACAAACTACATGGAGTAAATCCTAGGGCTTCACATGGTACTTTTATTTGCAATGCGTTAGGATGAGGTTGAAATAATTCAGTAAAGGCCATCTTATTCCTGCCTGAAAGGTTATCATTTAGTTCATCAGAGAGCAGAGGAAGGATAAATTTCTGTTGTGTTAGGTGTCTCTAACAGGTCACCTCTGTTTTCTCAAGCAAATGCCAGTTCTAACTCTGGCTCACATATCTGCTAAAGAATCTGATAAGCTTTCAAGCGGTCATTTTAAGAAGATTGTCAGGGAGTACACCTGTAAATTCTGCTGCTAAAACACACATGGATATATATTTGGATATTTTTTATTGCCTTAGTCTCATGATTCAGCCTCTCGGTCCTATTTTTCCTTCTTTTATACTTAATTCCATTCAAAAATATTATATCATACAAGATATTTACCTCTTCATAAAAATACAATAGAAGAGCTTATAATAAAAAGTAAAAGGCCCTTTTCTACTATTTCCTGCCAATATATTATTATCTTTTGATAGTATTTACTCATGAAATTTCTTCTATTCTTTTAAAAACCATTCTTCTTTTAGCCCAGTGGCCTTCTCTTCTAACTTGTCTAATTGCTTTCTAATCTTGCTGGATGGCTGTCACTCTGGATCGTTTTTGTCACTGAACTGGTTTAAATCTATCATTTCTTGTTGAATCTCTCTCTCTCTCCCCTACCCTGGTTTTCACATCTACATTGCTTCTGTTTTACTCATAAGAGTTTTATCTCATTCTTTTATTTTAAAAATGCTTTGAAATAATTTATGCGATGTTGGTTTTTTCTTCACTCACTATTTACAGTTTTCATTTCCTTTAAAAAATATTCATCTTCCATCATTTTCAATGGTGTCTCAGGAGTAAGGGAAACAAGTATATGTGTTCAGTCATTTTAAATTAGAAAATTCTCATCTACTTTTCTTTTAAAGATTTTATTTTTAAGCAATCTCTATACCCAACATGGCCTGGAACCCACAACCTCGAGATCAAGAGTCGTGTGCTCCACTGACTGAGCCAGCCAGACGCCCCCAGTACTCATCTACTTTTAAATAATTTTATGTATCATTGTGAGCCATGGAAATGCTCCCTGGTAAAATAGAGTGTAAACATTTTATTTCAACTAAGTGGTAAAATCTATAGCTGGCAGGGATAGTGTCTTAATATCACTAAGGGATGGCAAAAAATGGGACTTAACACATGTTTCTTAAATGAATATATCATCAATAAAATTTGCTCTTCTTCTTTGCCTATTCTACGAAAATGATAAAGGTAATGTTGGTTGTAGAGTGACTGAACAATGCCACTGCTGTAGGAGTGTGTGCTGTGTTTTCATAGGATGATAGAGCTAGCTTAATAGGCAAATTTTGATCTCTTTTGCACTTACTAATGAATATAAACTTACAGCAGAGTGGACTAAGAAGTAGATTTGAAACCATGGTAAAGTCCATGATCACCTTGAGCAGTAACAGCTTGACTGGAACTTTAATTTTTCAAATCTGTAAGCTTTCTGTGCCTCATTTTTCTCAGTTATAAAATTAAGATGGTGCAATCACAGGCCAGTCCAAGAGGCTGTGGGCATTCTGTAAATCATAAACACCAAAAGTCTATTTGCTGTCTGTTGTTTCTTTACCTATGGGAGATTTTTTTATTTTTTATTTTATGTGAGATATTTAAAAATGAATTATTCCTTAGGGTGGTATGCTTTCCTAGTAAATTTTCTCAATCTTTAGATGTGTAATTTTGACTCAATATTGTGTTTTATCTTTTCCATGTTGGCATATTAATCTTTTTTTGTTTTAAAGGAAACATTTCAAACCAATACTATTTGGCTCATGAAATTAAAACAAGGTAATTTTTTAGCTTTTTCTGGGTAAGGTATTGTTTCCTTAAAAATCCATTTTATTTAACGTTCAGAGAAATGGGGTTATATTCAGAAAGTATTTTAAATTTACATCCTTAAAAGACATAGATTTTGTTCTTTTTACAAATATCATATCTATATAGCAGCAATAATATGAAATGTAGTGATGGTTACAGAAAGCTACATGGGTGATAAAATTGCATAGAAGTACATAAATACACACTCACGAAGGAGTACTTACAAAACTGATGTCATCTAAATAGGCTCTATGGCTATATCAATATCAAATTCCTGGTTTTGATTTTTTTTTCTAGTAAGGTATCCTACTTGGGGAGACTAGGTGAGGGGTGCATAGGATTTTCCTGTTCAGTTTTGCAACTTCCTGTGTGTCTATAGTTATTTCAAAATTTAAAAAATTAGTCAATAGATAGACACAGATACCTTCTGAATGGTGAAAAAAGTGACAAAGTAACAGAATCTGGGTCCCACCACCAGCACTGTGCAAATATATAGAAGGAACCATAAATAATTGTTGAATGAGAATGAAGAGATACTGTCTATTATCTCTTTTGAAGAACACCATGGGATAATATTTAAAAAGCATTTTTATTTGAATTATTAAAAGAAGTTGGGGCTTTTTTGCTGTTTCATTTTGGTTTTGATTATATGACAGAAAGAATATTAGAAAGATAAAAGCAAAACTCTTCAAAGAAAAATCCACCTCTTTGTTAACATTTATATGTAAAGGAATGTTTTGATGACTTTACCTAAGCATGGGGACTATCTTTTCAGAGTTAATACATAAACCTTCAAATGCAGCTTTCTTTTGGATACACACACACACACACACACACACACACACACACACGAACTTGAAAACAAATAAGATCCATATTGAAGGAATGAGAATTGGATGGTAGGAGAAAAGGAATATCATCAAGTCTGATCTAATGGCAAACTACATGGATGGGGTTGGGAGAGTATTGAAGATAAAGTTGTTGGAGAAAAGGTGTAACTGTTTTGTCTACAAAATTTTTAGAATCCACTTAAGTTGTAACTCACAGATGAACTGCAATCTATTCTAAAAAGTAGAGTGAATTAAAACATTATATAGATCAAAAGCAGCCTAAATATGTCACATACTTCAATGTCTAAAATGACATGCATGACCCTAAGTCAGATTCATATGTTACATAAAACAGATCTCTATCAGCTTTGTCACTAATTCAGAATTGTTGTGTTTGCTTAGGTTTCAAGGTTGAATGAAGGCGAGGCATGTAATCTTTTGCTTCTACTCATGAGTTGCAAGGAAGAAGTCAAAGCCACGGAACTCTCTTAACCACACGAACACATATCCATACACACAGCAATAGTCAGGAACATTTCTTAATTCAGAAAAATCTGTGTTTCCTTGAGATCTTATGCAACTTTATGTGGCTGGGCTGGAAATTTTGTTTTTTTATTTACATGCCATTACTGAGATTATGGAAAGACAGATTGCAAATGTGTATGGTTGCCCTGATGTCAATGCTTGATCAGATATAGATGCTTGCATATCTTGTTTATACAAATTGGCAGACCAAAGACTAATATGAACTCTCCAATTACACTGCAAGATTCCAGAATGAATGGAGACCTTGAGTGCATTGTACCACAATGGGGAGACAGTAAAGGCTAATCACTGACATTGCTAATCCAGTGAAGTGTACCATGGGTAAACAACTTGTTGAGTATTACTTCCTAAGGAACTTTATTTGTAGAAAGACTTTGCAGCAATGGAAAGGAAAACTTACAAGGAATAGCTTTGGATGATTATTATTTGCCAACAAAGTAACAGGGAGTAAAGCAAAAGGAAAAAGGATCTTTCTGAGGCCACATGAATTTCCTGGTGTTTAATTAGAATATTCTCAAATTAGCGAAAACTTTTAAGTGTCTATAAAATTGTGTGATAAACACAAGAAGAGCACAGTGAAATCTTTGAAGCATTAACTTAAAAGTTCTTTTTGTAGTGAGAGGTACACTTATTAAGTGTTTCTGAATTTTGGAGAGGGGATGATGATCCCAATCTGAACCCTTGCTTCCTTCCCATTATAAAACTAACAAGTAAGAACAAGCAAATATTCCAAGATTAGCTAAACTGTGACATCGTCTTCATTATCCCCAGCCCTGCAGGAGATGTTCAGAGACTGAATGGGAATTCCTCATTAGCAGACAGGTGGATGGGGGATTGCCTACATCATGAGCCCTAGTCGTGCTGTTTTTCATGTGTGCTTCTCTGAAGGACACGTGCCTGAAACATCTTTAGACTCTCTCAAGCTGTCTTTATAATCCACTGCCTCACAACCCATATGGACACCACACAGTCTTGGAAGGCGGTAGTAGAGCTAAAAGCGTTCTGGCAAATGATTGGAAAACATCATTCTGGCTTCAGTGACCTCCTCTCTCCAACCCCTTACTCAAACCAGCTCCATGATATTGGTCAGGGACTTCAATTAGGGGAAAAAATGTGTATTTTTACTACTTTAATAGTACACAGATTACTGGAGCCTTTCAATGTATTCGTGAATCTCAATTTCTTTCTCTGTTTCTGCTTCTCTATGTCTTTATTTCAGTGTGAGCTATCCAAGCTTGGGGATATCTCACACATATGGCCTGCTAACACTGAGAGCTCAACATTTCAGACCTCCTCTTAACTATGATCCTTTTGTTATATGTTTCTAGTACAATTAGTGGTGAACTAAGCAAGATTAAAAAGTATCAACCTGTTTTCAGCCATTCTATGGCAGGTCTTCTCCGTATCCAATCATTTCTTAACATATGTCACGTGTTTTCCTTTTATGGTTTACCACCATGATAGGACTCAGATTCAGCTCTAGTTATCTGTATAGTGATAATAGATTTGACTGCATGTCTCCATCTTCTTGAAATCAAATAAAGTAGGACATTTCACAAGACTTCATCAAACAAACTGGGCAGGTCAAAGCATCAAATCACCGTTTTCTATTTCAAGAAATATGCACCCGAGACACCCATAACCCTTATTTCATCCTTAACTCTAACAGTTCCCTAGTCCAACTCCACCCCTATCCATCCCTAACCCTCACCACCTCATCCCTGCTGCCCTGTGGTAGGTGGCCATGATGGAAGACCTGGTAGATGGTGGGTCACACATTACTTGGTCATTTTAAAAAATAATTAAACTAAACATCTACCTGGTTTTTATTTTTAACCTGAGAAAGAATGTCTCCACATCAAAGTGGTTGCACTAAAACATAAACATTAAAATGTCAGAGTTCCATAACAGAATACACACCCCTACTCAACTAATGTTCCTACAGCACAACTGTAACATACCACTCTTTTCTCAAGAATGCCCACTACAAGCCCTTTGGCAAGACAACCTGGATGGCGGTCCAAGTAGACCCCATAACGGTCTTCTTAGCCACGCTGCCACCATTTCCTCACATTCCCCCTCAACTCCTGACAAACATTCCTGAAAACTATATTGTAAAAGTCGCCCAGTCTTCCCATCTCTGGTTTTACTGCTCCTTCTCCCTGGGACACTCTTACACTCACTCCATTGCCTCATCCACAAGTACCAGATTCTCATTGGTGCCCCATGATCTATTCCATGTACTACCTCTTTGGAGAGTATTTTCATCATCATTCCAAATTTTCTCTTCAGTATGGAATTGTTTCTCTCCTTCAAACCCAGTCACATTTTGTGGAAATTATTTTTTCTTGCTTTATGTTACTCTCTTTACCAGTATTATATAAGTTTCTTCAGTTAGGACTTTGCTTCATTCACATTCCCCTTACATTTCCCAAGCTTGAGTAGTGTGCAGTACATATTTGCTAAATTTAATAGATACTTAGAGGGCTATGTTGTTGTCCTTGTGTTGATATTTTTAAAGTAGATAATGTTTTTACTATTATACATATTTACAAGCGTGTGTGTTTGTGTACGGTACATGGTCATGTTAGAACATTTGAAAAGTATAAAATACACAAAGCAGAAAATAAAAGTCATCTATTATTCAATTACACAGAATTAACCAGGTTAATATTTTGATATATTTTCCTAAATATTTTCTTTTATATTTCTTTTTAAATAAATTTAAATTGATTCCAGTGATTTCCTCACCACAAAATATGTATGAAACATTGGTGTACATAAAATTTTACCCCAATTTATGATGATTTCCTTATAATTGGTTTCTCATACTGGTATTAGGAAACAAAAGAAGTATATTTTGAGGTTTCTTTCAGGAATGTTTTGCCAATTTATATCCCCTCAACAGAATCTGATGGCTCCCATCTTGCCAAACCCTTGCAGGATTGAGTTTCATCATTAAAAACAATCTGGTCTAGTTGCACATGCCTGATGTAGGCAGGAGTGTCTTGAAATATCCACTTAAGGACTTCTGCCTAATTCTTTTTATAATTTGCTCTTCTCAATTCCTCTAGCTGAAGTTCTGCAGCTTAACTCCCCTTTGGCAATTTTGAATATGAGAATGTCAGCACTTCTGAATGTATGTTACTAAAGTAGTTTAAAAGTCAAGTGAGAGACCTAATCCATTATTGATAGTAAGGCCTGTTGCAGCTGACTTAGAGATTGGAGCTACAGGCCTCAAGATACAGGTCATAGAAAATGACTACATATTCTATTTTGATTAGAAATGTCACCATTATTTGTTACTCTTGCTATGCATTCACTTTTAATAGAAGAACCTGACTTAGAAACATGATGATGTAACAATTTTATAAGTTGGTAGTTTTTACTTTGGTTTCTCTCCTGCTATTACACTTGATTGAAACTTGTATTTCATGGATTGTGAAGAGTTGTGACAATGGCTGGTGTCATGTTCTCCAGGTTGTCTTGACTTCTGCCTGTACCAGGCACACACCTGCAGCGACAAACTTAAATAAGCTTGTGTCTCCATGTTAAGGCTCAATAGCTGTGATTTGCTTCAATCTGTTATCAACTTTCTCTGACAGAAAAAGTGGCTGGGCAGAACACCACACTTAATTTGTTCACAAAAGAAAGATCTTCCTGCCCATTCAGTTACATGATGGCTAAATGTATTGCAATTAGTTTTCCTTGTTGGTTTTACTTTAAGAAATAGTTTTGGCTAGAAAGAACTCTTTTAAGGAGGAATATTTTATTTAGTATCCCACTAAATTGCCTATATTTTACCCTAGTCAGGACTCAGATCAGGGCACCTGGGTGGCTCAGTTGGTTAAGCATGTGATTCTTGATCTCAGCTCAGTTCTTAATCTCAGGGTCTTGAGTTCAAGCCCTGCATTGGGCTCCACTTGGAGCCTACTGAAAAAAAGAAAACCCAAAAGACTCAGATGTTCCTCTCCACATGCAAAGTGAGTCATCAGTGTAATTTAAGAATTTTATCTAGGTGTAGGGATTTATCTAAATGAATACACCAGAATTTGTGTCCCGGGGACCCCTGTAGGGTAAGGAGGGTTGTGTTTGAAGCCCCGTTAGCCAGCATTAACTGATTAATGGTGGGCACAGGAAAAAATAACAAAATAATGATTTGTCTAGAATTAGAATATACTTGAGATTTTGAGATAGATTGGTCAGTTCTAGTCCACGAATTTCAGAGGTCCTGACCATATAGTCATAGTGTACTCTAAGAGGCTTTCTCTCCACTCTTTGTTCTATTTAGCAATTCTGTATATGTGGCAGGGATATTTTGCTGACAGAGACTCATTTATCTTGTGGGTAAGTAGATTTATCATTGGAACCTAGAAGCCAAGAGTGTATGGATTCCTTCAATACATGTGTTCATAACTAGCAGGAAAAGGAAAAAAAAGGAATAACATTGTGTTTTGTCTGTGGCATCAGGATAAAACAAGTTATTATATTGTTATTTACAATATATTTAAATGTTATTTATAAGTGATTGTTGTATTTGTTATTTATAAATGGTAATTTACTGGTTGAAGAGGAATTGGGGTTGCTTATAGATTTAAACAAGCCAAATTTACCGTTATTTAAGATTTTTAAAACAAAAGTAAAAATTTAGAAATGATGGTCTATATTAAGATTACATTGTTTTCACTTTGAGCAGATGATAATCATGTGCTATCTTGGATGAGGAAAGTGTAACTCCTTGCTTTTCTCTAGACTTTCAGTTTTATAAACTGGAGTAGCCCTTGACCACCACTGTGTTCTGAGTGACCCAAGCAGATTCCTCCTAGTCCTCTTGAATCGAAGTGAAAAGACTCTCTCAGTCCAAACAATAGATGCTGATTGTAGCATCATGAAAGCAATGCAATCCAATCCCTCTGCATTCAAAATGTTGGCGTGAGACCTGAGCTTCCTACAGCATATGTCCACTCACAATTAAAAGCCATGATTATTTAACACCTTAGAATCCTATGGCAGGTTTCCTAGTGATTTGCGTTGAGAAGACATAGCCCTTCAGTAAGTCCCTTCATGCTTTCTTTTATGCACCCTATAAAGGAGAATATCCGGCAGCATCATTGTACATGGGCACCACTTCTAATTAAGTTAAAAATTATTTTTTTTTTAATTTTTTTTAACGTTTATTTATTTTTGAGACAGAGAGAGACAGAGCATGAACAGGGGAGGGTCAGAGAGAGGGAGACACAGAATCCGAAGCAGGCTCCAGGCTCTGAGCTGTCAGCACAGAGCCTGACGCGGGGCTCGAACTCACGGACCGCGAAATCATGACCTGAGCCGAAGTCGGCCACTTAACCGACTGAGCCACTCAGGCGCCCCCCCCCCCAAAAAAATTAAATTTTTTAAATGTTTATTTATTTTTGACAGAGAGAGAGACAGAGCATGAACGGGGGAAGATCAGAGAGAGAGGGAGACACAGAATCTGAAACAGGCTCCAGGCTCTGAGCTGTCAGCACAGAGCCTGACGTGGGACTCGAACTCACAGACCGTGAGATCATGACCTGAGCAAAGTCGGACGCTCAACCAACTGAGCCACCCAGGCGCCCTTCTAATTAACTTAAAAATTAAACCAGAGGACACCCTCAGACAAAACTGAAAAAGAGAAAATCTAACACATCTCTATAATAGGAATTGGATTTTATAAAAGGAGAATGACAGAGCAAAAGAGAATTACTAGGAGTCACAGTGTCATGAAGCTAATATTCATTAGCTAAGTATTTATGTATATAGGGGGAGATGGCTATTTTTTAATTAAAAATGTCATAAATGATATGTATTTGCCTTTGGGGAGAGCATATTCTGTTGACCACCCTTAAGAGATATACATGTTGACACATCTGTATTCATGATAGACAATTTAAACAATAGCTGACATTTTGCCAAAGGTCTTAAAACAAACAGCTATTATGTATGTAAAGTGTGCAAATGCAAATAGGGACATTATTTTTAAATTAAAAAATTTAATCTAAGAAGGTATCTTTGTTTTCATGCATATTTAGATTAGGATTTTACCATTTGGGAGGGCAAAATCATTTCCAAATATACTCATATTTTAAAAATTTTACTTTATTTATTTATTTTTATTTTTTTATTTTTTTTAATGTTTGGTTATTTTTGAGAGAGACAGAGACAGAATGCGAGTGGGTTAGGGGCAGAGAGAGAGGGAGACATAGAAGCAAAAGCAGGCTCCAGGCTCTGAGCTGTCAGCACAGAGCCTGATGCGGAGCTCGAACTCACAAACTGTGAGATCATGACCTGAGCCAAAGTCAGATGCTTAACCAACTGAGCCACCCAGGCGCCCCATAAAATTTTAAATCTTTTTAAAAACTTATTTATTTAGGGGGGGAGAGGCAGAAAGAGGGGAGAGAGCATCTGAAGCGGGCTCTGCACTGACAGTCAGAGAGCCTGACATAGGGCTTGAACCCATGAACTGTGAGATCATGACCCCTGCTGAAGTCAGATGCTCAAGTGACTGAGCCACCCAGGTGCCCCTCATATCTTAAAAAAATTTAATTATAAAAATACCATTAATGAAAAGTTAATATATACTATTAATTACTTTTTTAAATGATCCATCACAGTTAATCCATGTTTCTTAAAACACTTATTAAAATTAAGACACTATTTGCTGAGAAGTCATTAGAATTTAAGCATGTAATTTGTGTGCATTTTGTTTCAGAGATTGCTCATCAAATAGAAAAGCTTTCTAAGTGCTTGTTTTGAAATACAATGTGATATATCTTTGAAGGCTGATTGTTTCCTCTATCAAGAATTGACTATTCATTTTTTAACCATTTATTTATTTTTTCCCTCTTAAGTGTTAAGTAGACTATAGAAAATGTTAATAATTATTGTTTCCCTACATGTCAGAGCAATACCTATCTGGGTGAAATTTTGTTTCTTACACAATACTTTGTATCTAACCCATCTCCTTTATTGTCTGGCTACCTGGGCAGCATGAGGTTTTAATGGGCATTCAGAAGTTAAGAGATTGGAGGAGAAGCATCCTTCTGTATTTGTACTCCCCAGTTTAAACTGCTATCTCTCTGTACCAGGTCAAGAGCCTTTGTTTTCCATCTGTTATTTGCATCCATTTACACATGGCTCATTACCAGTTATGAAGCAGGCATCGAAAAAGACATTCCAATTAGCTGGTCATTAAATAGTTTCCTGATTATTTTCCTTCAATTTGGCAAAATATGCTAGTTAGCATATTTTGGTAACAATCCTTATTTACCTCATGAAAGCAATGGAATGACTTGCCTAGGTTTGCCTGTCTAGTATTGATGAGACTAAAAATATAAGATTATAGAGGTAGCTCCATTCTCTTTAGTTTCAGACACTGCACAGAATACTAGAGGTGGGGAATGGAAGCAAGGCTTTGGAAGTAGGGCAAACGTGACTTTCTTCAGGAATCTTAACCTTTTACAAGATAGGTAGAGTGTGTATACAAATAGCTTACACAACATTCATTCAAAAAGGTAGATATAAGTATACAAATGCTATTATACCAGCTAGAAAGAATACCCACAAAAGACATATTTGGGAAAATATGGTGTGGTTAGCACATCAAGACACATCAAAGTTTTCTCCTTCTCCTTCTTTTTTTTTTTTTTTTTGGCAATGTCTTGATTTTCTTTACTAGATTGGCCAAGAAAACTTTTTAATAAAATTTTCTGAATTCTCTATTAACAGAACTCTTAATTGAGCCTTTCCTAAAACCATCCAGAATGTTAGATCTGTATTCTCACAATGGCAACCTTTCACTAGTCACTCTTGTAGTTTCATTCCATTCTCTTCAATGTTCTGGGCTGCCGTTTAGATCTTTCTGCCTGAGGGATGCCTTCCCCAATTTCTCCTCTTCCTAACACTTCTTTGTAAAGCAGACCAATCTTAATAAGTTTAAATATATCTGAAGGAAATATTGATAAGATCTAAGGAACTAGTAGTACCATCTGCTATAATAGCCACCTTCTTCTTTCTATACCTGGGCACACTTTTAGAGAGTATATATATATATTGTATATATACTGTATGTATATTGTATATATATATATATTTTTAAAGAGTATACATATATATACATATACATATACATATATATATATAGTATTCCTATGAGGCATTGTAAAAATTATTCTCATAATTATTCTCATAATTCCAGGCTTTTAGATAGAATTTCATGTCATCTATATAAAGCTTAACTAAAAAAAAATTAGAAGCACACACCAAGATGCCTAAATATTGCTTTTGTCTCTGGTTGGTAAGGTTATGAGTAGCTTTTTAAAAAAATTATACATTATTTGATGTTCAGAATTTCTACAATAATCATGTTCTCTAATTGTACTAAAAACATTAACAGAATAGTGCAATATTTTTAATCTCAGTATAATTTTAGAGAGAGAGTTATGGAATTAGAAGAGTAATTTCTAGGTATTGACTTATCACTGCATGCACTTTGCCATAGTGCACATAATAGTTGAAATTATGTGCTTCAGAAAAGTACCGTAAAGGTAAAAAAGAAAAACAAGCATTGAAAAAAGGCTAACAAGGGTTGATGGGAGAGTGGGGGAGAAGAGAAAATGGGTGATGGACCTTGAGGAGGGAACTTGTTGGGATGAGCACTGGGTGTTGTATGTAAGTGATGAACCATGGGAATCTACCCCCAAAACCAAGAGCACACTGCACACACTGTATGTTAGCCAATTTGATAATAAGTTATATTTTTTAAAAAAGGCTAATGAACTTGGTTTTGAATGAGTGAGTTACACATACAATTTTTGCCTATGTTCACACTGAGGATACTTCTTAACACACTTGATCGTTTTATGAACCTTAGACAATCTTGTGAAACAAGACCAAAGTTGTGGATTTAATTCTCACGGAAGAGTTCATTTTGTTCATGTTTATGACTACAAACTGTACTGCGATTACACCAGACATTATTTTGATTTATGTGTTTTCAGATCTAACAATTTACTTGTAATAGTATTATCCTAACATGTAATTTTTTATTTCATCAGAATCAATTAAAAAATTGAATAATATATTAATGGTTCATTTTCTAATTTTTCTTCTTGAATAGCTAGACATGTAAGGCATACATATTTTTGCTAGAAATATATGAATAACTTACTTATGTATATTTGATACATATACATATATCTACCTCTCTATATAGTGCCCATACTGCCAATATCTATAATGTGTATATTGTTTATATGCCAATGAGGAGAAGGTAGAGGTTTTGCTTTGACTGATATCATTTTGTAATTGTTTGCAATAGCAATCAACTTTTAAGGAAACTCACATATTGCATGAAGGGAGTACTTCCAAATCTATCTTCTCCCAAAGAAAGATATTTACTTGAGCATATGGTCAACAGAGGCTTGGAGAAATGTTGAATTCCACTGGAGCTTTGGTGGGCCAAGTTTCCATTAACTCAAGCATTCAGGCAAGATAATCTGTGCAACCAGCACAACAAAGTTTACCACTCAAGAGGAAAATGAATGGGAGCAGGTGAATTGCCAAAAGCTTTCAGAAGGTAGAAATTCTGTTAACTTTCTTCCACCTATCTTGACTGCACTCTCACTAATTGCAATGTACTTCTTATTTCATTGTCTCCCGTGAATAACACTGTGGCCAGCAGAGTCAATGATCAGCATGCTGTATATTGTTATTTTGATTATTATTTTGTACTATGCAGTGTTTTAGGACCAAATAACTACCCATTAAACCACATTATAAAATTGCCTCCATAGTCATTTCTATATGTGTAGAGTAAAAAAATAGATTATTAATATGGTAACCCAGTACTTAGGAGGTGTGTTTAATGGCTAACAGCTATGGTTGGCTGTTAGCAGTCCTATTAAATGTTTCATTTTGCAGATAAGGAAATTGTGGCTCAGTTTACTTAAATAGTTTACTTAAATAATAAATATCAGAATCTATTCTTTTCAAGAAACATCCACCTAGCTTTGCTATAGGACATATACACAAACACACAGACCCACGCACACATACACACACGTTTTCAAAATGTTGGGAATGTGAAGATGAATTACACACAGTCTGGAACTGAGTTCGATGCACAAAACAGAAATCTCTCTGGATAGTTCAAAGACAAATGGATTTAAATACAGGGAGTTCACGCTTTAAAACCTCATTGGAAGAACGGGAGGGATGACAATGTCATTAGCAGACTATGTCCGCTTTCTTGGTTTTGAGGTCACAGCCGTGCAGATGTCATCTAGAGGTCAAGAAACTTGCTGTCTCCACCCTCTCACTACTCCCATCCCAGGGGTCTCTCACTCTCCAAAGTGCCACCTAGGATGTGGAAGGTAGTGTTGTTCAGACACTGCGATAAAGAATTGCCCCTCTAGAGCTTGCCTAGCAGCTGCCACTGCAGCAACAATGTAATGGTGGCCTCTGTATGTAAATGTAATGACTGGTTCTTCAAATCTTGCTGAAGGGCTTCTCATCGACAGAATGACAGAACGTTGTTATTTAGAATCCCAGTTCTAAAGTTGTTTTGTTTTAGCCTTCCATCTCCTGCCCTATGGGGTGGGGCATGAAGTGGGTGGAAATGGATGCCAGGCCAAGCACCAACAGACCGTATACAACACACAATCGCGCACCCAGAGCTCACAGTTTAGTAGTGGAGGCAGACAAATAAAGAGAAAATTTAAGGGTCTTGTGGCAAGTACGCTAAGATACTTAGACACTGTGCTCGTGATGACAGAGAATGGACTTTTCACGGAGAGAGTAGGGCATGGAAAAATGAGAAAAGATCAAAAAGAGCTTCCTTGAGATAGTGTTGCATGAGCTAGGCCTTAAAAGGTCAGCACAAGAAGACAATTCAAAGAGGGAGGAAGGCCATGTCAGGCATGAGGGAGAGAACAAAGTCAACATGCTATAAAACTACACTTGAACGTAAACAGACATGAAGAGGCTGCAGGGAAGTGACATGGTGCCAAACAGGGGAGTGGACACAGTGGAGTTTGGGTTTTTATTGTGGTCATGAGGGTGAATATGAAAATATGAAGCTACACAGAGCTGAAACTATAAATACTGCAGGGCTTCGGGCATGATTGGAAGTGAGAGAATCAGACTTCTGGTTTCCAGTTCTGTTTGTGAGAAGCTTGGAAGTCGCCACTTTGTCTTAACAAGTAAACAACTGAACAGACTGAGAAATCAACAACTCTTCTTAGATTCACAAGAGAGGTAAGGTATCAGGGAACACCACTATCAACAAGACTGGACGGGCAGACAGGTGAACACAGGGAGTCTTGGCTTACTGGAGCAGAGACTCTTAACAGGAAACAAACCATGGTGAGAATCAGTGCCCAGGCAGGACATCATGAAATTTGAATGACAAATTGCTGGAGTCTCATTGGGAATGAACTTGAGAGTTAAAAATTCTAGGGGGCCCAGTCTTGGGGGGCCATCCACGCTTTTGTGAGATTTACTTCTAGGAGCTGGACCAGGTTCTCACAGTAAATATTAGGTAAAAATCCCCTTGTGTTTATGTCAGGGGGAAAGGAGAAGAAAACCTTTGAAATATGCCAGAGCACTCTGTTATTTTTACTGCCTTTTTCTCCAAGTTTTTATTTAAATTCCATTTAGTTAACATTTAGTGTATTATTAGTTTCAGGTGTGGAATTTAGTGATTCAGCACTTACATAAAACACCTGGTGCTCATCACAATTGCCATCCTCTGTTCCTAACAGGGCTTGCCCTCAGGAGAAGCTAGTTAACCAGAGCATAATTTGCAAGGGTATTAATAGAACCTAACTGACCTAGGGGTGGGGAGATACCACACTCCAGCCTTCCGGTGGCAGAAGGGAAATACACAACTCTAGGCTACCTGTCCCACCTAAGGGAAGAGAAAAAAAAAAAAACTGAGAAACACTTGGGAGTTCACAGTCCAGAGGCACAGACTCACTAAAAGACTGAAGCCTAATCATAGGACTGTGGAACATTTCCCTCCCATGACACCTCACCACCACATTACAGAAGGCCAATTTACAGCAGTTCCTTTTATCTGGTACATAATGTCTGGCTATCAAGAAAAAAATTATAAAGTATACTAAAAAAAGTCTAAAAACACAACTTGAAGAGTCAGAGCAAACTGCTCTAATGGATAAAGTAGACAACACACAAAAACAGATGGATAGTATAAGCAGAGAAATGGAAAGTCTAAAAAAGAAAAAAAAATCTAGAGATAAAAAATGTTGTAACAAATGAAGAATGCCTTTGATGGAGTTACTATTAGACTGGACACGGCTAAAGAAAGGATCCCTGAGTTTGGGAATATATCAATAGAAACCTCCAAAACTGAAAAGCAAAGAGAAAGAACACTGAAAAGAAAAATGGAATAGAGTATCCAAGGACTGGAGGACAGCTATAGAAGGTATAACGTATGTGTAATTGTAATACCACAAGTAGAAGAGAGAGAGGAAGGAAACAAGGGCATCACAGTAAAGAGAAGGAAGGAATCAGGGATTATGTCATCCTTGTTTTGGACTTTGATGCCTGAGAGATGGCATTGAATCAGAATTTTAACCTGGATTAATTTGATTGCAAAGTCAGTGTTCTCCACTTTCACCCTGTCTTAAATGTGATTTGGTACTGATTAAGTCATTCTTTATGTAAAGATACAGTCAAGAATGCCCATGAACTCATGCTTAAGTTTTGTGTATATGTGTGCATATTCATTTTTCAATAGAAGAAGCATGGCCTCTGTGTGATTTTGTTTAAAAATCACTGTCTTAAACACTTGGCATAAAACTTGATAGCTGGTGTTTATTCAGTTTTGTTCTAGAGATTAAATGCTCATTCAAGAGTGTATTTTAAAAGCATTCCAAGTAGTTCTGCTTCAGGTAATGCAATAGGTTAAAATTTCTCGAAGATCTTCCTGCCAGGAAGCACAAAGGTGTTAGGTAAATCACAGCAAAAGAATCACACCTACCCCTCACCTGCCTCTGGACCCTGAGACAAGAACGCAAAGTCTACTGAAAAAACAAAGCAAAACAAACAAAAAAACCCAGGGAATAAGTGAAGCCTGGGTGGTTCTGGAGGCAAATGTTGGCTGCAGGAGCCTACAGATTTAGAGTGTAATGATTGCCTAAGGTGTGGGGTGGGCAGAAGCAGAGACTAGATTTGCACTAGTTGAGGGTAAATGGGGGACTAGATGTGAGATTTTGCATTCCTCCAGGTGTGGCACCCTTAGGGAAGGTTTGTGCCAGGAAAATCACTGCTGGCTAGGAAACCTTTAGGTAAACCTCTCTGCCTTTCCCATAAGCAGGTGGGAAAATAATAATAATGATAATATTGGTATTAATAATAATGGTAATTATCTTCTGTGATAGTCTGAGGCCATAATTATCTCATGAGGCTGAGGTTTGAATATACACTGTACAATCAGAAACCCCAAGATGGGAAATTAAATTAAAGCCAAACTAAGCTGATGGCACTGAGTAGGAGCTGATACAGATCTCATCTGGGGAAAAGCATCCTCAAGCCAGCTCCTTCAGGATTCCCAATGGATAATATTAGCCAAATATAAGTTCACCATAAACAAGATACTGTAAGCAAGATCAGTAGAGACAGTAAGCAAATTCACGCGCTCAAGGACTATAAAACAAAATAAGTATGTATTAATTAAATGGTTATGTTACTAAATAATGTTATTAATGATGGAATTAAAATAAGCAAAGACCAAGTAACTAGGGAATTAAAGTTACATGAAAATCTATTTTATACCCAATAAATTGGCGAAATTCAACAGATTGACAGTACCAAGTGTGGTATGGGTAAGAGCTGGAACTTTCCTCATTGCTGGGGGAAGGAGGGGTATAAATTGATATACTTGCTGTTACCAGTTGTGTAAAGCTGAAGTCTCTACACTCTGACTCAGTGTTAACAGTTCAGATATATACCCCACATATACACTTGAACATGCCCAAGAGACATGTCCAAGAATGAAGTCTGCAGAGCAGCTGTACTGGTAATGGCAAAACAGACAAAATATTTGGAAAACACCATGCATTGACAATACAAAATAAATTGTGAGGTATCATACAATGGTATACTATACAATAGTGACCATGAACTATACCTGTGCATGTAGAAAACTCAAATACAGGAAACCTTAAAAACAATGTTATGTGACAACAGAAAAATATATTCACTAACATTTTAATAAAGTTTAAGTAGTTAGAAAACTTAACCCTCTCTCTCTCTCTCTATATATATATACACACACATATATATATACATACATATATATAAACACATATATCCCTAAAATCTATATATACATGCCAGCAAAAACTATAATATATAAAAATAAATAAAATATATAAGATATAAACTATAGAACAAGTAAAATATTATATTTATATATTTATAATGTTTATAAAATAAAATATAAGCAAAAGAATTACAATATAAATTTTAAAATGTAGAAGATCAAAGAATAGGAATACAATAAACTTTAAGGTTATTAACCATGTTCTATTTCTTAAGGTGAGTGGAGGGCACATGGGTGTTTATCTTAGCATTCTCTTTATTGTATATACATTATTTTCTTTTTATGTATAAAAATGTGATAACTTAAAAACATACTATGTCTGTATTTCTATCTGATTCATTTCTATTATTGTAATAACTTCTTGATAAATGAAAACTATGTATTTATAAAAGAAGTAAGACACTGGCATTAAAGGAGACAAATTTTATCTTTAGTTATTCTTATTTATTTATCTAGTACTGTTCTCTTTTTATTTTTTAAGTTTATTTTTATTTATTTTGAGAGATAGAAAGGAAGTAGAGGAGGGGCAGAAAGAGAGAGAGAGAGAGAGAGAGAGAGAGAGAGAGAGAGAGAATTCCAAGCAGGCTCCACACAGTCAGTGCAGAGCCCGATGTGGGGCTCAGACTCACAAACTATGAGATCATGATCTGAGCCGAGATAAAGAGTTGGATGCTTAGCTGACTGAGCCACCTAGGCAGCCAGTACCGTTGTCTTTTTATAATGTGTTAGTCTCAGAGATAGATATTGCTTGGCAAAAAAAAAAAAAATGCTTATTCGCTCTGAAAATCAATATGCAAAACCACGAATTAATTATTAATGTTCCAAAGTGTCCCCCCAAAACTAAAATATTTTAATGGGGTTATGCCATGTGTGTTTTTGACTAGACAATCTTGTTTAAGAAAATATTAAATTAAAAAAATGCATCTGATTATTTCAGTTCCTTTACTTTTCATTTGTTCCCATTCATGCTCTAAATAGAATCCAGAAGAATGCTAATTATCATGATACACCTTGAGAGAGACTTCTAGTGGTATAGCCCTTTTTTTTTTAAAGAAGACTTTTGTAGTCAGTTCAGTGTGGAATTTTTCAACTAGTAGCAAGAATCAGTCCATTTATGTGGCTTCCTCAAGTGCACTGTGAGATGTTGTAATTCATTCAGCTGAAGGATTCCCTTCATATTATAGAGTGAATGGGATGCACCTATTTAGTTACAGATAGGAAGAAAAGCCCTCTCTACCTCTCTACGTCACTTCAGATTCGAACCTTACACAAGTGAGTTCTTGTTGAAGAGGAGGGTGGCTTTCTGACAGGCCCGTTTTCATCCTGTGGGGTGAGCTCAAAGGGTTTTGACTTAATTTAACCTAGCAAAATATAACCCCAAATTTCTTACACTACAACGCTAAGGTTTTATTTTGCGTAAGTCTGTTTCCCCTTTTTTATGGCTGAGATAAGGGAAGGAGAATGTTTATAATGAAGTTGACAAAATAAGATAAAGTGAGTTTTGAAATATAATGGTGCTCACATTGTTGTTGACTACAGTGAACTTAATAAAATATTTTAAATTAGGTACACTTTAATATAAATATAAATGATTTAAATACAACACTTATCTAACTAGATTCAGTATTTGACAAATAAATAAAAGTATTTATTTCTTCTTCTTGGCCTATAATGACTGTTAACAATTTGTAGGCTTAAAATATGGCACTCTTAAAAGCGCTGAAGTTAGTAATTAACTGTTCTTGAGAAGGATTTGCTTTATTACATATTGCTTCACTTTCGGTATGAACATTATAATGTTTAATATGGTAAGGGTCTTTCTTATTCATCTTGACTATACAAATAATCTCATTTAAGTGTGTGGAATAACAAATTTATATACCATATGATTTCCTTAAGCCTTCTCAATATATTAAAGCATGTTTTGATTTTTCTCCCCGCTTCGTGTTACTCTAGGATAGTTTCCCAGCACGATTTGGAGGAATTCATTTTGTCAATCAGCCATGGTATATCCATGCCCTGTATACCGTGATCCGGCCTTTCCTAAAGGAGAAGACTCGGAAAAGGGTATTTGTTTGTTTCTTTGTTTTTATACTTTTTTCTCCTCCCACATTCAATGAATTATGATGCATAATGTGTATATAATATCAGGTGTGGTAAATGTACCTCTATATTGCATGTAAATATTCAACATACAAGATATTTAAAAATTCTTAAAGACCATATAAAAGAAATATTCAAAAGCCCGCAAGCCTGCTTGTCTATTTTCCCACAAATTGGGAGAACATGTCAGTACATTCATGATAAAGCCCCAGTTTAAAGTAAAAAAAAAAATTATGCCATGTTACTAGATTGTTATTAGTACACCTAATTTCAAGTAAGATCTAGAGAAAAGTTATCATTTTATTAGTGGATATATGAATGCTAGTTATTTCACAATGTGTATCGTATTGAATATAGTGAATTTTGTGAAATCTAATATAATTTTGTGGTGATCATCATGATCGATCACACATTTCAGAAAGAATGCTGATGTTTAAAAATATTAATATTTGTTTAGATTGCAAGTTACTTGAGTTCTAAGGCTCGGTTTCATTTAACAATGAGGATATTCAAAGTACATGCAACAAAATAATCATTTTTTCTGCAAATAAGATGATTTATATAAAGCGTTTAGCACAGTGCATGGTACGTGATAAATGCTGAACGCATTTCTCATTATTATTAATAATACAGACTTTAAAATGTGTTTTAACGCACATTATTTCATTTTAGCCTCCAAAAGTTTCTGAAGTGTAAATTTAGTAAGCAGTATCTCCTATCTCGGAGCTAAGGAAAGTAAGTCTTAAGATGGAGTAACTTGCTTACTCAGTTCCACAGCTATAAAGCTCGTATAGGAACCCAGACATCTCCAGATTTAGAGCTATTTTTACCACTGTGCTGTGACCAATTTTCAAACGATTAGTTCCAAAGTAAAGTATGCTTTACTTCTAAACCTTTATTGAAGGCAATTTTCCATGTTTCCCAATGAGTGAGGAGGCACTTCAGGTATTTCCATGCCATGTTGTAGAAGCCTCCTTGTGAGCATAAAAGAGAGGTAATTGTTAAGTATGTGTTTGTATCAAGCATTAGTGAGCAGAAGGTCTTCTGGATATGAATTTGTTGAAAATGTTTCAGTAGTTTAGGAGGAAGAATTCTGTAAACAATTATAATTTATATCAGGAATAGTTTCTACCAGTGAGAGTCAAATTAATTTACATGTTAGAATTCAGAAAAATGTATTGATGTGCTTCACAAGTAACACTTTCAAACTTTGTTTTATGAAGAGATGATCAGGTGATCCAAAACACCTGCTGGGGCTTTTAGTACGTATTATACTAGTGAATGCTTCTGTAGTATTCACTCTATGCCACATGCTGTTCTAAGTACTTTACATATGTTAACTCATTTAATCCTTACAACAATGGCTCAAGGGGAAGCATTGTTATTTTTCTCCCTCTATAGATGGGAAAATGAGTTACAGAAGGTTAAGCAAATTGCTCTAAATCACAGCTAGGAGGTAGTAGAGCTGAATATGTGGATTTATGGGAAAGACAGTGCCAGACAGAGGGCATAGCAAAGACAAAGGCCCTTAGGTAGAAACATGCCTGGTATATACACTTAGCAAAAGCAAGGAGGCTCAGAAAGCTGGAGCAGAATGAGCCGCTGAGGAGGGTAGTAGAGGATGGGATAGAAGGGGGTATGGCGTGGCAGATCACATGGGGCTTTGTATTCCATTGCAAGGGTCTGGGCTTTCAGTCAGAGTGAAATGAGAAATACTTTGAAAGACTGTGAGTACAGGGGTGACTTGTTCTGAGCACAATGTTCTGCTCTGTTGAAAAAGACTAAAGAGGATCAAGTCTAAAAAATGAGGAAAGTTCCAGGTTTGTGGTTATTTGAGTGAACTGAACAGTTTTGACAATGCCTAGAAAAATTCTTTGGTAGCATTATTCCAGATGGAAGTGAGGCATCTGAGCTTTACCATTTTAATTAAAACTATATGACTTATAAATAGTTATAGTCTAAAACACTTTTAATTTTTACTTAAATAATTAATGTAATGTACAAAGCAATTATATTTCTTTACAGGTATTCCAAGTGATGCATTCAGCATCACCACATTACTCAAACACTTCCTCAGATGTTATACATCTATGCTGTGAAAAACTGGTAAAAGAAAACTTAAGGAATAACTGTGAATCTTTTGTCACAAAAAGGAAACACCTGATTTTCTGTTTATTTATTTATTTATTTATTTATTTATTTATTTATTTTCATTAAACGAAATCTGACTTTGAGTCTCCAACATGCTGGACGGATAGGCATATGAACCTGAAGTGGTAGAAGGGTCCCTTCTTCCCAAAATCTCATTGATATCTGGAGTCTTTCATGCAGAACCAAACTTCTCATCCATCATGGCCACTTGACATCTTCATTGTTGAAGCCAGTACTAGTTCCTTGAATAAAGGTTTCCTTCTGCTCCCAAGTTATCTGTAATTAAGCTAGAAACCAATGGCTAGGCTTCAACTCTCATGCACCCTTCAGCTATTCTAGGGCTGTGGTCTTGCCACTCACCAAGAGATGACAGGATATAGCTTTCCCTACTGATGGGTGCAGATTTCCACCTGTTCCTCCATATGGTGGACTCTGCTATTCCTTGCTAATTCCCAAATGTATTTCACTTTCCTCCCTTCCACTCAGGTCACTTGCCATAATCTCTTTAATGGCATGGTTTAGGGAAATAAAATAGAAGCATTATTTAAGCTAATTCATAGAATTGTAAGGTACACTGAGGCTAGGGAGCCCACAAAGACAAGACTTCCTGAATGAAATGGTGGAAGAGAAAAATATAAGGAGAAAAAAAATAGCAAAACTTTAATAAATCATGCCGCTATCAACAACTAGTTAAAACAAAGAAAAATCTAAAGCAAAAATTAAATAGTTGCATTATTGCAATGCATCCTTTTGCCCATCCCAGAGGTGCATTCACATTTAAGAGTTCTGGAATCTTCATATAGTATATATTTTTCAAGAAACCTTGGGTTTGGAGACATGACAGTATTTTATGAATTGTCAAAACAGTAAATGCACAGTAAAACTAAGTAAACTATATAATATGCTAGATGGTGAGAAATGATATAAAGAAACATGATATGGGGAAAGTGGACAGAACTTTCCAGGTTGGGCAGGGTTATGATATTAAAAAGGCTCACCAGAGGAGGTCTTCCTGAAAGGATACTTTCAAGAAAAGGCTTGCAGGAGATGGGAGAATAAGCCATAGGAATATCTAAAGGCAAAAATCCTCAGACAGAACATCCATTGCAAATGTCCTGGGACAAATGCATGCATGGTATGCTTTATCAGGAAGTAAAGGGGTAGGTGTGTTCAAAGAAGAGGTTTATGGAGGACCTTACAGGATTTACTCCTTGAGAAAGGAGAAGCCAATGGGGAATTGTGAGTGGAATAACATCATCTGACATGGTCATTCTGGCCGCTGTGTTAAGACTAGAGCACAGGTGGCCAGAGTTGCAGTGGGGAGAACAATTAGAAGGTTAGTGCAGTAATACAGTTTGAAGGATGATGATAGCTTCATTTAGGGTTGTAGAGGTGGAGTTGGTCAGATGTTCAGATTCATGATATATTTTGAAGAAAGAACCAAAAGGATTTACTGACAACTTAGAGAGGAATTAAGGATGGGTTGAAGGTGTTAGCCTGAGAAATTAGAAGCAGTCATACCACTAACTGACATTGAAAACAGGGAGGAGCTGATTTTGAGAAGAAAGTTGTGAGTCAGTTTTGGACATATTAAGTTTGAGGTGCCCATCGAACTTTTAAGTGGAAATGTTAAGTAGAGAGTAGAAATAGTGATATAAAGTTCAAAGGAGAGGTCTGGATTTGATATATAAATGTTTCAGTGTATGGACAATATTTAGGTCCACTGGACTGAATGAGGTCACCAAGAAGTAAGTACGCTTAGAGAAGAGAACAAATCCAAGAACTGAAGCCTGGAAGTCTGTGACATTAAGATGTTGGGATGATGAGGAATAATCAGCAAAAGAGACCGAAAAGAAGCATCTGTCAAAGTAGGAGAAAATCGTGAGATGCTGGGAATGTTTCAATGGGGAGAGTCATTTATATCCAGTGCTGTTGAGAGTTCAAGAAAAATAAAGGCTGAGAATCGGACACTGAATTTAGCAATGAGAAAGAGCCTGACAAGAACTATCTCCATGTTATCGTGGGAGGCAAAGCCTGTTTGGACCGGATTCAGGAAAAATGGGACTAGAGTATTTGGACAGTGAATATAAACAACTCCTTTGATGAGTTTTGTTATAAAGAGAAGGAGAGAAATAGAAGAATAACTGGAAGTAGAAATCTGGCCGTGAGAGGTTTTGTGTGTCTTTTTGAGAGGGAATGGAAAGAGAAGAGTTGGCAGGTTTGTTCTCTAATGGGAAAGATCCACCAGACGGAGGAAGTGCGATGATGTGAGAGAGACTGGAAAGAACTGCTTGAGCAGTATAACTGAGTAGAGGAGAGAAGATGGATTCTAGTGCACAGGTGGAGAGGTTGGCCTTTGTAGAGTTTATCTTTCCATTGTACTAGAAGCGGAGGCACAGCATATGGACACAGATGCTGGTGGGTGGGTCTCATCTGGTTGCCCTATTTTTTCAGTGAAAGAGGAAGCAAGGCCAAAGCTGAAAATGATGTTGAGGGAGGAGGTAGCAGAATGTTAGCAAAGAGAGAGGAAGTAGTGTGCTGGGATTCCATTTACCTCCCTAAGGATTTATGATGATAACTCATGCGTGACTTGAAAGGAGGTTTGTTACGTGAAGAAACACATCTAATGAAATAAGATTGTATAACTAATAAAATAAGAGTTTCAGGTGCCAGAACTTAACTTACCACCGGCCTCAATTATTTTAATTTCTCCTAAGAAGAACCTAAGAGTGTGTGTGTGTGTATGTGTGTGGTGGGGGTAGGTAGGGGGACTGTTGTGCTCTGCAAAGAGGAGTGGAAGTGTGTGAAGTTTGCAATTGGCCTGATGTACTTGGCAGCAGATGGCATCTTCTCCCTCCGTTGGCCCCACATCAAGTATTTCAGGCAGCCATTTCCTCTGCCTATTTTGGCCAGTGACCCTCTCTCACCTGCTTTTACTGGTCCATAATCTGTTGAAATTACTTGTTGATTGATCATTCCCATCCCTATCATTTTGTTTGAATACTGTAGACTATTTTTTCTTTGTTTTCCCATATATTTACTTTAGCGGACTTTAAAAATACAGACAGCGAAGATAAATATATTAGCCTGTTTGTTCATCATGAACCTGAAATATGAGTCACTTTTAAACTATAAGTGACTATTTCTAAGTTACTTATAAACTATAATCCTTAAACAAATGTTCTATAAATTATTTGAGATGACAACAATGCTTTTTCAGAGAAGACCAATCTATAGTTTTGAGATTGAAATGAAAGAAGAGGAAAGAGGTAGTAATTCATGGAGGAATAAATCTTGCATCTGTAGCTTGAATAATTTTCCAGTTAAAAAAAAAGCTAGATGTAGACAGTAATACCAACAATTAATGTATACATACATCTTTACATTTTCACTCCATTATTTTATTTTTATTTGAACAATAAATATAGAAACCACTAGTAGAGAAGATGCTGGCAACATTATAGAACTTAAGTCCTTTGGGATGTGAACCTTCACTCAACCTTTCATTATGATGATGCTAATCTACTTTTATTTACATTACACACTTTGCATTACAAAGCAGTAATTTAGTGGTTACAGTGTTCTTATTTTTATTGATGATAAAGAAAAAGCCAAAGTAGTAACAGCTTTTGGGCTTAATAACTTGGATGGGCTCTACAGTTGATGAGTCCCTTATGAGAATGGTCTATTTTAACAGCATTCATTATGCACACCATTAGCTCTGCACAACTAACATCAGGATGATGTACAGATCAATATGCACATTGGATTCTACTCATGACCTCAAACTATAAATTTTGGGTTCCAGCTCTTTAACCCAACCACCCTCTGACTTTCTAGAAACTACTTAAAATTCCTATGCCTCAGGATTTTTATATGAAATATTAGTATAACTATACCATCCCTGTCTGTTTTACAGAGTGGATGAAGGACTTAAATATTTTAACAGACATGGAAAACTCTTATTTTTGCTTTTCCTAGCCTCACTCCCTGCTCCTAGCCTTTGGATTGTATTTATTCTCCTGTGTGTGTTTCCCCTCACCCTTGTTGCATTTGTAGATATTTTTGCATGGTAACAACCTGAACAGTCTACACCAACTAATTCATCCTGAGATCCTGCCTTCTGAGTTTGGAGGAATGCTGCCCCCTTATGATATGGGAACATGGGCAAGAACACTGCTAGATCACGAGTACGATGATGACAGTGAATACAATGTGGACTCCTACAGTATGCCTGTAAAAGAGGTGGAAAAGGAACTCTCTCCCAAGTCCATGAAGAGGTATGCTGGAGGTGGCTGGGCAGTGGGCTGGAGCCAGTGTGAGGGTGCCCCCAGTTAACTCCAGGTTTTATACTTTTGGGGAATAGATATTTGGTGGGATTTTAAATCCTTTTATGCCTCCATCAGTAGATGTCTAAGAAAGTTAAGTCAAAGATAAAGTCATACAAGGTAATGTCAGCACAGTTTTGTTCCATATTCACAGAGACTCTAACAAGGCTCTTAACTGAATGAGCCACCCAGGTGCCCCTCAACCACTTGGTCTTAATCAACTCTACATCCTCCTCATTCTGGTCACTCCTTATCAGTCACTTCCTTTATTTTTTTGCCTGTCAAATCACTGATTTTATTTAATTCTATTTCCTCTCCCCAAATTTAAGCTTCATGAAGACTTCAGTGGCTTTGTCTGTCCTGTTCTCTGAATTGCCAGTGCCTGAAGTAGGGCCTGGCACAAAGAGAGGCTATTCACTGGGTACCAGTGGAGTGAATGAAGGAGTTCTCTGCTGTCAGTGGCCCCTTTTAGGTGCCATGTCCAGAATTGAATAGGTGACATCTGATGCTATCACTACTTGCATTTAGGTTCCAGAACCCTAGCTTTGCCCTCAGTGGCTTCCTTTGATTTCTGTTTTTGACTCTATTGCTGTGGTTCAGGCAGCGAAAGCACATTGCTGACTCATATTGAGCTCCCTAACACTAGAAAGCTCTTTACTTACAGATCCATATCCTCATAATTCTCTCTTTCTGTGTTTAGCTTTTTCCTCCAAGCAGACAATTTTAATTGATTAACACCATCTTGTTAGATTTGGCTCAGTCTGTCCACCTTTTGAAGTCTTTTTGGATCTTGATTTTCTTCTCCAATTAATTAGGCTGTTCTGTCCTCTGACGACTTGGCTCACAGCACATTGACCTCCCAACCCTGAGTTTCTTGCTTCTGACATGGATTGATTAGAATTTCAGACATCCTTTGTTTGGGGTAGGTTTTGTATTATGTGAAGTTCTTAGGGTGCTATCTGAAAACTTGTGAAGAATGAGCCTAAGAAAGTTATTTCACTTGAGTCTCATCTTCTCTAAGTCAGGGAATGGCAGTTCCCTGTTAAGAATGGGAGAAAATTGTCTCCTCTTCTCCATCCCCCCCCCCAGTTTTATATTATCATTAGATTGAGAGGGAAAAAAATCATTCCTTTGCCAAAGACTTGTAGATATTTCCTCCTTTGGGGGCATTTAGCTAGAGGTGTAGGAAGAAGACTTTCTGCCTCTGTGTCAATTTGTGGAGGAATACCATAGTCCATGAAAAGATACAAAGTTCAAAAGATTGTGGGTGTTTCAAAGTGGAGGAATGTCTTTTGCCTTATATCTCTAGTACCTAGGATAGTGCCCAGGGTAGGCACGTAACAGTTGAGTGAGTAGCAATATTAATATTGCCATGGTAATATGAGCTCTGATTTTATTGAATAATATTCCACATCTGTTGTTACTACATGTCAAACTCCATCTAATGCTTTGTATACATTGACTTGTTTGCTTCTATAAATAACTAATAGGTTAGAACTATTCCTCTCTCATTGGTGAGGAGATCCAGATAAAGAGAAGATAAGTAACTCCCACATGCCACATAGACACAAAGTAGCACTGCTAATATTGGAAAACCAACAATCCAATTCCATCAGTCGTTTCCTTAACTGCTACCATTTGTGACCTGCCAAAGTTTGTGCTGGACTTTATGCATGCATTATTGAGTTTGATCCTTAGTACATCTGTATGATGTAGGTGTTGTATTCTCCCTCTTACAGTTAAGAGAACAAAATCTAGGAAGTTTAAATAGCCTTCTCATGGTCACAGAGCTAGCAAATAGCAGACCTGGAATTGGAATCCACTTCTGTCCAAAATCTGTCCTCTTAAACACAAAGGTATAACGCAACATTGTGGGTGCATAATAAATGAATAAATGACAACTGAGTGATTAAATTTAAGTTATTGGGTTTCATGCAAAAAAAAAATAGAGGTTATTCATTGCAAAGATAGTAGAGGCTATGTGGAGAAGGTTCCCATATACTATGAGTTAATGATAAACAACTCCTTCTATTGTAGCTGAAACAGACACATTCACTTATGATCCCACACAATTATGATCCTGCACAAATAGCCCTGTTGTGAGGTACCTGAGTGGCTCAGTTGGTTAAGCATCCAACTTCAGCTCAGGTCATGATCTCACGGTTTGTGAGTTCCAGCCCCACATCTGGCTCTCTGCTTTCAGTGCAGAGCCCACTTCAGATCCTGTGTCTCCCTCTTTCTCTGCCCCACCCCTGTTCATGCTCTTTCTCTCTGTCAAAAATAAATGAACTGAAAAAAAAAATGCCCTGCTGTTTTTGTATAACACAGCAAAAAAAAATCTGGACTAAAATAATGGTACACTTGGGACAATTAAATACCAAAAAATCTTAATCAGAAATCGTTTCTGCCTGGCTTGTTTTGTTGAGGAATTGTTCTACATATGGAGCCAGCGTTCATCATCCAACAATTCTGATACTGGTAGTTCATGATAAAAGCAAACTAAGAATTTAATCCCAGGTTGAATAGTGCACTGTAATTTAAAATATTAAAATAACCATATTCTCTAATCACTCTTTAAAAATAGTCAAGGAACTTAAGGATTTAAAAGACTGTATGTGTGTGTGTGCACATGTGTGTGTATGATATATGTTTTCATAGAACCTTTTGGCAAATGCTTAAATTGTGCACTTTGTGCTGCCTGAAGAGCTTTGGCATGTACTTATTCAATATTATTAGGTTATGCTTCAACATTTATAGAATAAATCTAACTTTGTGAGAATTTTAAAATGGATTTTCTGTTAAGAATTTCTTTTTTTATAGGATAAATGGCTTTATCTTTATTACTCTTGCTTTTAAATGCTTAATACCAAACTTCTTTCAGTTATGGAAACTATTTATTGGGTAGAATTCAAGATATTCAGATCCTGTTGTGTAACAGACTGTGATACACATTGTGTTTACTGTAAGGAGAGAAACTGATCATGTCCCTGCTTATGGAATTTACTAGTAGTCACGTTAATACTTTAGTGCAGGGCATCAAATGAATTTTTTTTGTTTTAACATGGATTTTTCTTAGGAGACCATTTTTTTGTTTGTTTTTAGTTGAGTCCAAGTAAAACAGTGTTAAAGGTCTAATTCCTAAGTGTTTTGTGCCATTTTCCACTGTGTTAAAATGTTATTTTATTCATCAAATAAATTATTTTTCCTAAGATATGGGGCGCTTGGGTTGCTCAGTTGGTTAAAGGTCTGACTTTGGCTCAGGTCATGATCTCTTGGTTCCTGAGTTCGAGCCCTGCATTGGACTGTGTGCTGACAGGTCAGAGCCTGGAACCTGGCTCGGATTCTGTGTCTCCCTCTCTCTCTCCGCCCCTCCCAGCTCATGCTCTGTCTCTCTTTCTCTCCAAAATAATAAACATTAAAAATTATTTTTCTGAAGATAAATTATTATTGCCTTTAAAAATGATACACAATCCCTTATTCCTTCTTTTCTTCCTCCTTCTTCTCTCCTTCCTCCTCCTTTATTTCCCCTTCTCCTCCCTGTCCCTCTCCCTCTTTTCCCTCCACTGTCTCTCTCTCACCCATCTGCTCATTCAACTTTAGTTGGTCTCCTTTCTGATATACACATGTATAACCTATTACTGAGATAAAATAGTGAAAATGACTTAGGAAATAAAACATTCCTATTTTAATGTCCTCCCCTTTCTTTGCACTCCCTCTTTAGAGATGAATTTAGGTTTATTTAAATAAAAGAGTCAATTAATCAGTTAATCCTATAATTATTTTTGCTTTGATAATTAGTTCCATTGCTGTTCTTTTTCATTAGCATGTGCAGTTGTATTTTAGCTTACAGTCTTTTTTTTTTTTTTGAGAGTTAATGAGGTCTGCTAAGAGGCATATTGCCACAGCAATAGCCAATTGGCTGGAATGCAGCAGCGGGGGGGGGGGGGGGGGGGGAACTTCATTACTGAGGAGAATTTTAAAAGGGCAGCTGCTTCTTTAATGCCATAGCTATTAAGAATGCAGTTTCCTGCCATAACAGTAGTATGTTTCATTGACTTTCCCCCTGCCCAGTTTCAAGTTGTTTCCTAATGATGAATTGAGATATAATCCCTACCTACTGTCAAAGGCATGTATAAGGAGTTCGAATGATTGCTCTTGTAATCACAAAGTGCTGCTGCCTCAACAAGAGGGATTTTTACTCTTTTAAAGCCTTAAATCGTTTCATGAAACTTTCCAGAGTAAGACTGATTTTATTCAGATGCTCTAGTGGGAAATTTAACAAAAGCTCACATTGAAATTTTGATTCCTTTTCTTTTCCTATTGTGGTCATCCAAAATAGAAAATGATGGTTAGGGATGCTTGGGTGGCTTGAATGTTTGAGCAATGGACTCTATTTCCACTCAGGTTCTGATCTTACGATTGGTGAGGTCTAGTGCTGCATGGGGCTCCACGCTGACACCGCAAAGTCTGTCTTGGGACTCTCTCTCTGTCCCTCCACTGCTCTCACTCTCTCTTTCAAAATAAATAAATAAATAAACATTTAGAAAGGTGGTTAAAATGCACATTCGTGTTGAATTTGTTTCCGAGAGCTCTTTAAAACAGGAACCAAGGCTCCTATCACTTCTACATCATTTCTCATAACAATAGTTTCACTGTAATAATTTTCCACTTGGGGATGTGCTATTATCATCCATCTGTCCTACGCTATAAATTCTCACTCTCAAAGAAAAGACTCTTGATCGATTGGGAAGAGTAGAACTTAAGCTTATTATGGTACGTTTAGAATTCTTTGCTGCTCATTATTTTATTTAGAGCTCAGAGGGGATTTTTTTCTCCCTCTGATGCAAAACCCATGGTAAGCATGTCTTTCTGTAAACGTGCAGCGTTCTCAGTTCATAAAGCCTTTGATGTAGGGAAGATAATCCGCATCCATGAGAGCAGTAATAATGGAGAAAAGACAGAGAAGGGAACATGATTATTTGGTAATAACTCTCTGACATTGGCCTTATCATTTCCAGATCCCAGTCAGTAGTGGATCCTACAGTACTAAAACGCATGGATAAAAATGAAGAAGAAAACATGCAACCTTTGCTCTCTCTGGACTGATAAATTCTCTACACTCTCCATGGATTAGAAATGGAAGGTACTTGTTTTCAGCAACAGGGACAGCACTGTGGAAGAATGACCAGCTGGAAACTTATTTATTCATGTTAATGTAGCATAATATATAATAAGGCATTGGGCTTTCCCATTTGCCTGAACCATGGGTGCCCTGGTCTGGAGTTAAAGAAAAAAGTCAATAATTTATTCTGTAAGTGCCAAGTTCTTTGTAAATATAATGTAATCTTCATGTCAAGTTTGTAAACTTTGGTAGTAACTTAAATTGGAAAAGATTGGCTCATGAGACCATACCAGTGATATGAATTATAACAAAAACCAGAAAAGACACATACGCAATGGAAGCTAATTAAATGTAGCCCTGTTTCCTATGAAGCCATATTTCAGCTATCATAGTGATTGTTTCATTGTTTTTCTCTGAAATTGTCATATTCCAATGTACTTTTAATGGACACAGGTAACTAGATGATTCTAGGAAATTAGTATGATAAGTGTATTTCCTGTCTAGTGATTTTCATTTCACACAAAATGTGTCTTAGTGACTATCACTGGCCTTGAATTTTGGAGACAAGGAATGGCAGAGGAGCTGGTAAACTAAACACTTGAACTCCTCCATGTTGTTTAATTCCTGGAGTCTTGTGAAAAGATATGTTCCCCATATTAAGATGTCGAATTCTGAAAGAGAGTGGATTTTTTTTAAACTGCTGTCTTCACAATGTGTCTTTTATTTAAGACCCCATTGTATCGTTTCTCGGCCTTTTGGCTAAGATCAAATGTAGTATTTAAGACCCCATTGTATCCCTGTCTAATGTACTTTAGGAACATTTCCCCCCACAAAACTCTTTGACCAAGAGAAAGAGAACTCATATGTGAATAGTGTTTTGACAGCTAATTTTGGGCATAAAAGTTGCCATGTACGGATAAGGGGCTAATTTCTAATTCTTGTGCACTGGTTGGAAACATAAACATATATATTCACATGCACATATATATTTTTATTGAGCTCTAATAAATTCTTGATGTGACAGGCTTATAAAATAAATCATAAATATTCAATGGTCTTAGAGATGTTATAAATGATTATGTGAGATACTAACTCTGGAAAACTACTTCTGCTAAAGTTAATGAAAATGATGTTTAGTGAAATAGACTTTCAGTGAACCTGTTTAAGGGAATTCCAGTTTAATTTGTAATGCAATCTTGAATCTGTGCCATTTTAGTGAAAAAAAATTTTCCTTTAAAAAACAACAGGTCTCAACGTAACGTAGGTTTTAGGTGACCAAGAGTAATACAATTTTTCTCAAAAATCCAAGTAATTATCTTAATGACTCTGTAAGTACAGATTTTCTTTTCAGAAAAGACTGAAGGAACATATTGCATCCATAAGACATAATGAAAGCTTCTGAGGGCATCTGAGATAGCATATTATAATTCAAATCTAGATGTGGAATCCTTATGTTATTTAGTTTTTATTTCATAGAAATTGTACAATTATAGCACATTTTTAAAATCTTACTTTAAATTTCAAATCCCAGTGTGAAAAAGCAAGATTTTTACCACCTCTTCAGAGTGACAATTTTTGAGATCGAAAATTTACCACTAAAATATTCTTTTGAAAGAAACATATCTCAAGGAGCTCTTGGAAACCAACAGAAATAAAGGCATGTAGCAGCTTTTATATATTTTTGGCCAAAAGCTTCAAAAATTCCAGTGACAATTCTATAGTCAAAAGGCTTAAAATCAAGATCAGGACGCCAATCTGCAGTCTCACTGATGGCCTAACATTTGTAAAAATACATAATCTATACATAAAAATATGATTGAAATACACCTTAGAAATGCCAACCTCAAGGAAGTGTAGAAGAATAACAACTGTCAGGTACTCTGCCCTGCCCATAAATATGATAGAGATTAGAATGACCTGGGGATAAAAAGCCACAGCAGCTCTTATCTTTGTTAGAACCCTACCCATGAGATTCTTACGTTTTTGCTTACCTGATGTACATTTTATAGTCTTGGACTTCATATACTACAGAAGCAAGTGTTAGGCAATAGGATGCATTAGGATAAAAGAGAAACAAAGTACAGAAGGATTGTCAACTTTTCAGTCTCATGTGTTTCTCTTGAAATACACTATTTATTGGCATTTTTTAGGATTCTACCGGCTTCAGATGTCAACCACTATAGCCAGCTTCTTTCCCCTCTCATAAGGCTACTGTCATATATAAAAATAACCAGAAAGGCATATTTTATGTGTATACATACCTATCTAAGTATGATTCCCACTATCTCCCTTGCCCAACATCTGGAAACTTCATTTCCCATTGCTGTGTGTCTGTTCTTCTTCAAATGAGCAATTCAGAGTTGGCTGCATTGTGTAAAATATTTTTAAATGAATGAAAAAATTACAACAATGATGCCTTTTGAAATTGCTTTATCTAGTTCAATCTGTGAGTAGACTCGTTTTCCAGGAATGTTTTTGGAGCTGCTTGGTCAAGGGATATTTGGTCAACTCTATAAATTTTCCCTTCAGCACCAGCTAACTTGCACCGTTTAGGGATGCTTTTCCCTGATGCGATATTCTGTGTTATATCTATTGTCACATAACTTCGTAAATAAGCACCCCCATATTCTTTCAATTTAATTGTGATAGTCCTCTCTCTCTCTCTCTGTCTCGCTCTCTCTCTCTGTCTCACACACACCCACATACATACACACAACACACACACACACACACACACACACACACACACACACAGCTGTTTGCCCTCATGGATTTGCCTATTTTGAGATCTATGCTTTACTTTTGTAGCCGTCGTTATTGAAAATAGTAGACCTCAAAGAATTACCACATTTCATTTGGAATAGGCCAGTTGTTCATACTTCTCTCACCCTGCCTGTTCTGCCAGCTAGTTCTTATATCCTTTCTTCCTCCCATTGTTTCAGGGGCGGCTGCTTCCAAAGCTAGTTTAAAAATAAATAACTTTCCTTTTATTGTCAGTGATATTTATACACATTTTTGCCTGATATTTTTAAAGGAAGAGATTATCGTGAAAATACACTCTAAGAAATATGAAGAAGTGCCTCTTTAAAAATGAGATAAAGCAGTGATACTAGAATATGGATTCTATTTATATTCTCTTTGGAAAAGTAAATACATGCATCTATGTCATAAGGGTGAAATATAAATGTCATTTGAAGAAAGATATCGAGGCCTTGCTTTGAACATTCCCATAGAGTATAAGTCTTTATTGTGTAAGTTCAATACCGTAACTTGAACACGTTATTGACAAGTCTGGCATTATGCTAAAACAATATACAAGTATTTGTTCAAGGAAGTTTTTGAAGTGGGCATGCATGATTTCTTTTATTTTGGTAATAGTTTGCTTAGTGTAGGCAGACATTGCTTGAGTCTTTTCACAGAAAAATGCTTGTTTATTTTACCATACTGAAATTCATACATTCATAAGCAGGAAAGCCAAGCAGCTAGGTTCTCTCTAATATTGTTAACTAGGTCACATTGTTAAAGTAAACATTTGAAGTTTCTGTACTATTCCCGAGGGAGCAGAGGTCCCTCTAATGCATCAAGAAAATGGAGCATTGTTTTAGACCTCGGGGAACATGTTTATCACTCACAAAAAGAAACCCTTAGAGCCATGGCAGAGTGTATCTTCAGAAACAGATTTCCTTTCCTTCTACAAACAACCTAAAGGTTTATGGATGTGTCTGTGACCCCTCAGAGAAATTATATGAAGACAACCTGCTGAGAAGCTATGTATTCTGTGGTTGTATCTAAATGTCTAACTGATCTGGTTAGTTAATAACTTTTTTGATTCTTATTTTGTGTGTATTTATTAATGATTACTTGAAAAGCTGCCATCAGCCATCAGGACATTTTAGAGTGATTTTCAACACACAAAATAAAAGGAGCAAAGGTCTGGCATGATATTTGAACTTTCAGATATAGTATTTACATTTTTACATCAATAAGCTCATAGGCATATATTCCTTTTTAAGTATGCTATATAGATATATAGCCTAAAAAATAGTGGTGCATTTTAAATTTATGATACCATTAGATCATTTAAGAATCAGCAAGTTACATAAAATGTATTGGCACAAAAGTACAAGATTGGCTAAATATCCAGGATGTGTAATTATCTTCAGTAGTAAAAAGGATTTGTTTTTTTGTGTTCATTTTAGTTGAAAGAAAACTGATTTCAACGTGCAATTGGAATTATTTAACACTATTTGCTAGTTGAAAGGGGGCAAATAAGTAAGACTACAAAAGGAGACTTGACTTTGAAACATTATTGTATCTTCATCTTAGTGGCTTAAAGAATGTAAGTTTTCACAAGTTCAAGTTTTTATTTTGTAAACATCCATAGGTTAACCCCACACATGGAGATACTATTATGGAGTCTATTCTGTGATAAGTGTGGGAATTTATTCCTTTGCATTGTGGGAAAAAATATAAAGTAGCAATTCTGTGGATTGAAACAGCCAAATTTTACTGTTTTTCAAAGGTGGAGGGTGCAAATGATACTTTTTAAATTAAGAAAAAAACCAAATATGCATAGATTTAAATACAATGAATGCACTTTTCTAGTAGATAGTGGACATGTTACAATTCAGAAGGTGTTGGTCAGTATTTGGCTTAGTTTCAAGTTTCAATGCAAATATTTGTATCTTTAATGATATCAATTCATTTATTCTGTCAAAATTATTTTTGTGGTGAATGAGAGAGACCTCAGTGAAAATTGAAATAAATGTTAATAGAACTTTCAAGAGTTCATCAATCCCCAACTATTTTGAAAAATTGCAATGGACTATAAATGGTTTACATATAATAGAGTTTCAAGCATTGTCTTATTTCTAATCTAGTTTTCAGCTTTCAGACTTATTTAGAAGATAAATAAAATTTCAAAACCACATACTTTTTTTTCCCAAACGGTCCAGAAAGAAAACAAAACAAGATGTCTAAGAGGTAATTTATAAAAGTCCTACATAAGAATACAAGCACACTGTTTACTATTTGGTTTAAATACCTATGACCTTTTGAGGGAGTGATTTATTCCAATACAACATTATAAATGGTATAATATAATTTTTGAATAAATACATTTCTGCTTTAAAAAATAATTTTGCATATGGTGAATGTTGAATTTGGTAGTATTGGATCTGTTGCACCTGTGAAATGTAAATTTCTAAAATATCATCTAAAAATGGACAATAACTTTCTTTTTAGAGAAATTTTAGTTAGCTATTTAGGTTAGGATATCAGATCTTCTGACATTTACATGATTGGAGCTTAAAGGAGAAAACATATTTCATTTAATCAAAACGTCATTTTTAGTATTCTGTAAGTTTTAGACAAGATTTCAAAGGATAGTTTGAATGAAGAAGTGAATTAACTTTTAAGTTGCATATAGCAATGCGGATGACCATTAAATAGCTGATATTTTCACTTTTGACGTAAAGTTATGAGATTAGACATACATTCAAAATTATAAAGAAGCATTGATTTAAATAAATTCTATTAAACATAACTCCATTTCAAGCTATAAAATAAAACTATTCAGCCTGACTTGGAAAAAATGCTTAATAAATCCACATTTGTGTCTTCTGTGAGTTTCCCTCATTTAACTTACCTATAGATGAAAAGTTATCTAATGAGGGAAAGAGACATTTAGCTAGAACCCTCTGTAATAGACTTTATGACTTTCTCTGGCTCAGATGCAGATGATTTTCCTGTACACAGCTTTTGAGATTATTAAGGATCATTATTGCTGCCTCTTTGTAAAGCCATGTCAGGAAGGGGCCATGTTTCTAGCAGCAACTGAAGAAGCATCACAAGTGGGAATGAATTCAGGACAACCAAAGAATGCAAGAAAAACCAGAGATATGGAATTCTTTCCGCACTAAAAAGTACATTAAAGTGTATTAAAGTGTACATACAGAAAACGTTTCCAAAATGTCAAGGGTTTCTGATATCAAGGCTTAAATACTTGGCCAATAAAAGAGTCCATGGGGACATGATGGTCAAGGCTCTGATGTGTAGTCTGTCTTCACACAGCAACAACATCAAAAACCCTTGTCTCTGAATATCACTTCTCTCTAAAAATAAAAATGAGTATGCTCTCTTCTGCCCCTTTTTTTTTCTAACTGGAATCATAAAAGTATCAGAAACCATAAACACTTTGCTATGTTTTAAGAAAAAATGTGCCATTATACACATAAAAACATAAATCAGTCAGTTGTATAGGATTGGGTATTTGCCTACTGATTTGTAAATGCTTAAGTAAATGTTTTTCAAAAATATATAAGATTTTCATGATAGAAAATTATGAAATGTTTTTTGGATCTTCGATCCACAGAGAAGACCAGTAATATTCTTTCTTTTGAATTAATTTATCTAAACGTTTTTATTTGGATGTCTAATGAACATGTCACGTTTAACATTTACAAAAAAACAAACTTCTCTTCTCTCACTCTGAGCCTGCTTCCCCTTTGGCCTTCCCATCTCCCCAAGTGTCAACTCAACCTTCTGGGTTCCAGGACTCAAAACTTTCCAATCATCCTCTCTTCCCTGTCTCTGTCTCGAAATCACATCCAATCAGCTCACTAACACTGTGGGCTCTCCTTCAAAATGTAATATCCATGCTGACCACTTCTCTAACCAGGACATCACTACCCTGTCCCAAGACTTCAACATTTTCCACCTGGAATATTTTAATAATCTGAAAACTGGTCTCTTTGCTTCTGCCCTTGGCGCCTAGAGTGGATTTATAACACATTAGCGAGAGTGAGCTCAGATCATTTCACTTTCTCAAAACCCGCAAGACTAAAAACCAATGTCCTTATGATGGAGAATGAGGAGAGTTGGTAAGAAGTTTGTAAGCACCAGAAGAGCAGAACAGCAGATTTTCTGGTTGGGTTGCATCTTGTCACCTGTGTAATGCAAAAGTAATTGTTAAATACTTTAATTTCTTGCTTCTAAAGTTCTACGCAATATACCCTCTCACCCATGACTTTGGCTTTTCTAGAGATTTCTTAAGACTATTTCTTCTACTCTTTATACTCTGGCCAAATTGTCATCCTTGCTGTGCCAAGACTTTGCTAAGCATTCCTCCAGCTCAGAACCTTTGCCCTTCTGTTCTTTCTGCCTCTCCCCCAACTCCCCAAAATCCATGTGGCTTATTCCCTCATTTCCTTCATCTTTGCTCAAAAGTCACCTTCTTAGAACTCTCTAAATTTCCCTATTTAAGATTATATGGCCCTATGGTTCTTCATACTTCCTTTTTCTGGTCTATTGCTTCCCCATAACTTTTATCACCTTCTAATACACCAAATAGCTTATTTATTTTGTTTATTTTACATCTTTTTCTAACAGAATATGAACTCCACACAAGCAGGGGTTTTTGCCTGTCCTTTCATTACTGGTGCCTTGAATAGTGCCTGGACTTAGCAGCAAATCCAAAAAGACTGCATGAAGATCTTAATTTGTTTCAGCATGCTATGTTATGCTTTTAAGGAGAGTTTTTTTCTATTATTTATTTATTTATTTATTTATTTATTTATTTATTTATTTTTGAGAGAGAGAGAGAGAGAGACAGAGAGAGAATTTCAAGCAGGTTCCATGCCAATTCAGGGCTCGAACTCACAAACCATGAGATCATGACCTGAGCTGAAATCATGAGTTGGGCACTTAACCAACTGAGCCATCCACGCACCCCAAGGAAAAGTTTTTTTTTTCTTAATAAGAAACCTCTTTTTGTTATTCATCTTCAAAGGGGGAATTTTTCCCTCTCTGATGATGATGGAAACATGAACCAATAATTAAATTCCCCTCTCCCTCAGATCTGGTCTCTACCCCAGAACTTCAGTTTTACATGACTGTTTGAGCTTTGTCTTTGGAAGATACTCTAAGATCATTTGATTCTTGACCTATAATATGCATAGCTTACACTCAGTTTTGGAAAGACTACAAGATAGCTCAGATGAAAAGTCATTTTGAGGTCAAAACCATAGTAAATTGTTCTTTGTTGATTATCTTAGTTCCAATTTAAAATTTGCAAGTTAAAAGATCATAACTCTTCCAATATTGGAAACTAGATTAAGAGAAAACACCAAGATAGTTAGTTTAACTGGAAAGGAGAAAGAGGAGAAGAGAAGGGGGAAAAGAAATTATGATCACTCCTTCTCTGAAACAATTACAAGATAAATGAAGTTTTATGGTGTTTCTAAATAATCTTTTCATGATCTTAGAAATAGGTATTATAACTATTTAGTCTGGCAACACTTTAACAGAAGTCGTATCAGTCGGGTTTTATATTTGATACCTTTTGTATATTTTTTAATTTGGAAATTTTAGTTCTGACCCCACATGACAGGAATTGTTCATATATTCTAACTGGTTTACTCCCTTCTCCTCTGTACAATTGCAGCTATCATTTTCTGAAATTCATAATCACATTTGTTACCCCTAACTATCCCCAAACTTTGTATCCCTACAATTTGGACTGACTTCGGCATAATCTAGTAACTAAATATCTTCAATACTGGTTCTTGGTGTGATAGGTTTCTGATTTTTATCCTTTGCAGTTTATCTTCTCTTTCTCGCCAAACCTATGTTATTCCCTTTACTCCACTGCACTGTGTGCCTTTCTCTACATTGTAATAATTCAAGCCTCCAGTTTTACAATCTGCTACCAGGTCTTCTCTTAACAAGACACTGAGAATAAGTATGGTGTTGAATGTGAAATTGAAGAAGGAACTATAATGTGAAAAATGAGAATAGATGTTTGAAAATGTTTCGGAAGACAACCAGTCTTTCAGTGGCTTTGTAATAGGCATGATGTAGCATATAGGTAATCAGTGTAGATCATATTTCTTGCCGGTTACCCAAATATATGACAGGGTTAATGAGGAATGTGGAAAACCTTCTATAGAGAAGAGACTAAATGGCCTGTGCTTGGGAAAAGGCAGAATTCTCTTGTGTGAATTCTCTGGACAGTGGGAGGTATTTGCCTCTGTGACATCCTTTTTTGCCAGTTTCCAAGAATGTGTTTAGCATTACATCAGAAATAAAGGGTTCAAGTTCAAGTATACACAGTGCATGGAAGATGCTGTTGTTCATATCATCTTATACTGAATTTTGTTGTTTTTTTAATGTGTCATTTTTATGATTGAATCCTAGGAATATATTGATTGGTAAATTTTATTAATTCTATCTGCTTTCAAATGGATTTAGAAATTTTACAGTTCCTCTATTATATTCTTAAAACCATAGTATTAATGTTTCACTTCATGTCAAGGTTATTTCATGTCCCTTTGGATCTCTGAAGATGAATGAAGTTCTGCTAAATAAAATGTCACTAAATGAAATTTAAGATTCAGAAATGTGAATGTGTATATATTTCTTTCAATCTTTTTATCATAAACTAAACTCCTGTAAATTTAGAAAGCCTATCATATTAAATAGTTATGAATAAATTTGTTATTAAAATATGGAGATATGGCATTGATGTTAGCATATGGGAACATACAATGCTTTCAAATGGATTTTAAACATGTGTGGGCATATTTTAATGTTATTTTGAATTTATTGTTGACTCGATCCAATATCTTTGATAAAATTTGATATAAACTCCAAATCACTGTAAAGTCACATCTTGATTTCTAGAATGATGGAATGGAGATACAAACCAGCATGAGTTATAAAGTCCAGCCCCGAAGCAGTGGAGTGGGTTGAATGATAATTTCAGTTTATTTAATTTTAACATTAACAGATATTTATTGAGTGTTTGCTCTGCCCCAGACACTGTTCTAAGTTCCAGGGACATGGCAGTGAAACAAAGCTCCTGCCCTTCTGGAAAGTGTGTTCAGATAGTGTGTTAAGCGTGATGAACACACCTAATTTAATTTGTGTGACCTCTGGCCCTATTTCCTCATCTGTGAAATGGGGCAATTATTGTTTCAACAATATGAGCTAATTTTTTAAACAAAATTTTGATGTTTATTTATTTCTGAGAGAGAGCGAGAGAGAGTGCATGTGAGAGGGAGAATGAATGGGGGAGGGGCAGAGAGAGAGAGGGAGACAGAGAATCTGAAGCAGGCTCCAGGCTCTGAGCTGTCAGCACAGAATCAGGAGCTAATTTTTGATAACCTGGCCCCTTCCTTCTCATGGAAAAATGCAGTATCATCTTCTCATATCCATGCTGTTTTGGGGAATACTATTACGGTTTTTGGTTCCTTCCTTTCTGCTCTGCACTGGTAGTAGTTCAAGGCTGTCGACACTCAGGGGTATAGCATCTCACAATCTGCCTCTTGGGGTGACCCAGAGGTGTCAGCTCTTGCCCAGTTTTGCCCCTTTTCAGGCAATTTCCTACTGCTTTAACTCATTATAACTGAAAAATGAACACTGATTTTCATCAGAAGACAAAGAGGAACCAAAGATAAACAAATTCTGATAGACTGTTCAATTTAATCTTTCCATTTAATCTGAACCACAAAGCCATTATTTTCCTGGACATGTTTGGATGTATTCTATGTCCCACTGTTAGGGGAAACTCTGACCATTGTAGCTCCAGAGGCGCTAATGTAGGTAGCATTAAAAGGATTATTTCCTGCTTGGTATGTGAAACGAGAATCTTTGCCTTTATAAAGTGGTCGTATTATAAAATACCTTAAAAACTCACCATGTGCAAGTCTCAAAATAAGGGTATCAGGAATATTGATTATAACTTAGCTAGAAGGAGCTGTGAATAAATAAAAGTTTCCCTTTTTGAAATATAGGAAAAAAAAAACCCCAAAATTGACTTTCATCTTAAGGAAACGGAGCTTCTCTATTTTCATTCGTATAGAAAATCACTAAAGGTGAGCGCTTGTGTTAGGGCAGGCTGATTCTATGTTAATCAATAAACAGAAAAATTGAGTTATTTCACATACTGACTTTTATAAAGAGATATTTAAGAACATCAGCAATTGACTCATTACTTTTATGAAGGAAAAAAACATAATTTAGTATGGTCATAATAAAGCATCTTGTTTCTAGAAGCAGGAAGTTATGGACACCATTCAGATTGCCTACTTTTGTGAACTTATTTGTTTATGAAGTCTCTATAAATTTATTTCCCTCATTGATTATATATACTGGGGATTTTAGCCAGTCTCAGAAAAAAATAGTGATTTTTACACAACTTTATTACTAAAGGGTGATTGAAAACATTTTTCTATAGAAAAGAATTTCAAATCTTATTTTGCCACAACTGCTCTTATGTCATTTAATGGGCGTTGTAAACATGTTTTAACAATCTATTCTCGAGAGTAGTAAAAGAAACTATGTATAATTCAAGACTTAAAAAAAACTAAAGATATGTAAGTATACATAATTTTAATTGGAATAATTATGAGAATATTTACCAATTACAAATATATTTGATTAATGGAGACTGACAGATTATTATGAACACTTCAGTAAAAAAGGAAAAGAAGTTTATTATTATCCCTCAGCTATGGCACCCTCACCTCAACCAAAAACTACCTCTGTTCTTGCATTCTCTGAAAATAATAGATGCCACTACTGGAAGATCCTTTAGAGATTAATCCAAGCTGCCAATTTTATTAGCATATTAACGGAGGCCTATAAATACTCTGTCTTGCTGGAAGTCATACGACAAATTAAGGGTAGAACCAAGACTCAACCATTCCAGTGATATTGTTGTTCCTTTTAATAACTTTCCCTTGTTCCCCTAACCCTTTTTCTATGTAACTCTGTTCTGCCTGCATAATGAACCTGTTTCATTTTCTCCATACTGTTTACTGTGCTTGGAATTCTCCACTGGCATTACATTCGGTAAACATCTACTCATGCAAAGAGGGCAGGACTCAGGGATTTTCAAATCAGAGGCGGATGATTGGACATATCCATTATTCCCAACCATTCAGGATCTTAGCAATCAATAGCTTCAGGATGAGCCCAGTCCTAAAGGAAGATGAAACTTTATCAGGCTTATCTCTAAAAGAAATAGTCATTCAACAAAGCCAACTACTGTGTTTAGAAGCATGTGTTCCTTGATTCAAGAAGAAAATGGGATCGGGAACATCTCAACACAGGTGCTCCACTTAGCTCTTGAGCACCTTCTCTATATTTGTTGGTAAGTTAGGGCAGGTGGGACAGGATGTTACTACCATGATGCCTGTCAAGCAACCATGCAGATGTATAGGAGAGCTGAGGTACTGTTTGGGAGCTTCCCATGAGTTTATTCAGGTGTTTTCCCTACTGTATTGATTTATGATGGGCAGTTCTCATAGGATATCCTACAGGAATTTTGTGGAATGGACTTTTGAACAGATTAGATTTTCTGAAATCTTAAAAAAAATGGAGAGAAATGCGGGTCTTAATAAATTGGCTAATCTAAACATAAAAAATCTTTAGTTCACTAAAAGGGAGTAAAAAAGGCTCTGCATCAGATTTTACTTGAGATTGTTTTAGCATTGCTATTGCTGACTTTGGAAGACAGTGGCTTTGGAATCACTTGGCACAATCAATTTATGCGACTTTTTAACTGCTTTTTTATGGCTTTTAAAATACTGTGTGAAGACCTTGTATTAGACGCATACCGAAAATATAAATAATACACAGAGTCGTGCTCTTAAAATAATGTATTTATGATACTATTATATTCTAAATGGACAGTGATCTACCTTAGATATGATTTCTCTTCAGGAAAGGAACTGCATAGCTCCATACATCACATCATATATTATGATAAATTTCAAATATATTAAAAATTTCAAATTAAAAAAAGGGAACCACAGAAGTATTGGTAGAAAGCATGAAAGAATGCCTTTATAATCTTAGAATAGAGGCCTTATACTATGATTTAAATTCCAAAAAGTTTTAAAAAAGGGTACATTTGACTAAATTAAAAAATGAAATTCAACAATTTTTGCATGGAATAAACATAAGCAAAATCAAAACAAAAGGCAAATGAAAAGCTGGGGAAAATTTTCAACTTATATCACAGACATAGAGTCAAGTTTTCCAATATATTAAAAGGTTTCTAGAAATTGATAAGAAAAGGAAAACCCTAGTAGAAAAATAAGCAGTTGATATGAACAGATGGTTCCCAGAAAATATAGTGTCTTTAAAAATATGAAAAACTGCTATGCCATACTCAAAATGAGAGAAATAGAAATTGAAACTATGGACTAGTTTAATAACCTACTCTTTTTCAAGGAAGCTATGAGGACATAAGCTCTCCTTATATTGCTTTTAGGAAGGATGACAATTTGGCATAATCTATCAAAATTACAAATGAGACTGTACTTCGATCCACCTACTCTTTGGGGAATTTATCCTTCAGGCATACTTGCACACATGAGAAATATTTCATAAGATATATTCAAATGTGTTTCCAAGAATAAATATTTCCAAAGATATTTATAGGATAATGGTTTCCAAGAACCAAAAATTTGGAAGAAAAACCAAAAATATATGATATATCCATGGAAAGGATACTATGTAGATCTGATATAATCTGTTTAAATAAATGAGAATACCATACAAATCTTAAAAAATGAGGAAACATTTTTTGTGTGTGCTGAAATAGCTCTCTAAATATGTTGCTGAGAAAAGCAGCAAGGGACAGAGTATTGTAGAGAATATATTATGCTTAATGTAAAAAAGTGGGGTGGGAAATAAAAAATTCATATTTGCTTGTATATTAAGGAAATGCAGAAAAATATAAAGGATTAATAACATTTGTTGTTTGTTGGGGGAGTTGGAAATTGGATGGATTAAGGTAAGGGTGAGAAGGAAATTTTCATTTTTCACCTTTCTACATTTTTTTATTGTTGAACTTTGTGAATGTATTATTTACTGAAAATCAAATTAAAAAAGCTTAAGAATTTTTTATTGTCTTAAAGCATTTTGACATTGCTAATATTTAAAAAGTTTGTAGTACGGTATACATATAGAAAACAGAAGGAGCACCATGTATCCACCACTCAGCCTAAGATACAGAACATTACCAATAGTTTAAATCCTCCTTTATGTCTCACATAATGCCCTCTGATTCCTGTTTAAAGGTAACTATCTCAAATTATGTTGACTTTTAATTTTACTTTCTAGTTTACTACTTATGTATATATCTCTAGAAAACATAGTTTTGCAGCTAGTTCATGTAAAATTGGGTTATCTCTTCTTTGAATGTCTAGCAGAACTCAGTTAAGATGATCTGGGACTGGCATTTTCCTTATGTAAATATTTAAACTCTTAATCCTATATCCTCAATGATTTTAGGACAATTGAAATTTCCAGTTTGTGGTTAAGTTAGTTTCAGTTACTGTTTTCTTTTTCTAGGAATGTGACCATTTTCAATGAGGTTTTCAAATTGATTTTAAAATTTTATAATAATCTCTACCTTTTAACATAGATATGCCTTGTTTGTATTCATCTCCTTTTCCTACTCCTCAGATTATTCACATGTGTCTTTATTAGTATTGTCTTAGACCTTCTTTATATAGCTTTATAAATTTATGTAGCTTAGTTGAAACTCTATTACAGCTTTGCTTCCTATTTCATTAATTTCACTATATTCTTTTTTTAATTTGCCTCTTAATGTTAAATTTTGTGAATCTTGTCTTTTTAATATAAATTTCTAATTTGGGTTTTGAACTATTAGTCTTTCTTATTTTTAATAAACATTGTTAAAGCTATGGATTTTCTTGTAGGAAATGATTTTTTTCTCTTTTTTTTCATAATATTTTACCTCTGCCTTTGACAACCTCAGTGGAATTGATGTTTCTATGTAGTGAATGATGGAAATCAAATATTGTTTTCCCCCCATCAAGTGTCTAACAGTCTTAGGCAGTCCTGAATTCATTCATTGTTCTGTGTTTCCAATGCTCCAGGCTTGTAAGGGCCTCCTCCTTTATCTCCTATACCTTCAGTAACTATTCAAACCAAAACTTCTGGTGAAACAGTATTTGTAAAAAATCCCAAGTCAATGGCTATCATCAGTCTTTGGTATCCTTCTTTGGATTCTCACACCTGCCTTATATTTATCCTCTGAGGATTTCCCTTATTTTATTGACAGTTTAGCAGCATTTAAATAGTTTTTTTTAAATATAGCATTTCTACTTGTTCTGTAGAGGAAGGTATTGCCAGAGTATTTATATATCAATAGTGCAAAAGTCTTTTAAATTAATTGCCATTTTAAGAACTTTGAAATTTGGGACTCCTGGGTGGCTCAATCGGTTAAGCCTCTGATTTTTGGCTCAGGTCATGATCTCATGGTTTGGGAGTTCCCTTTGTGATGTGTTTTTTATTACTAACATTTTTGACATGTACCTCAATGTAATGTGTTCCAATATTGCAAATTAAAAAAAAAAGATATTATGGGTGCAGCAAGCTAAATACCTACTGATTTAATAATAAATGTCATAGACATTGTTGGTGCACATTAAGCGAGGCAGTCCACATCTGTTGGGATGGACAGTAAGTTTTCTTGGAATAACAATTGCCTTGTCACTTATTTTTCCCTTGCAGATAATTTATGTATTAGCCTAGGCAAAAAGCTCTCAGATTTTATTTGCACTCTATGCACTCTTTCATAATGTTAGGATTTTCTGAGGTCATGGATACACAGGAAGTATTCAACTGGCAGTAATTTCCCTTGGATTTCTTCTCTTTATTTTTTTTTTAAAGTTTATTTATTTATTTTGAGATGGGGGCATGGGGCAGAGAGAGAGAGAGAGAGAGAGAGAGGGAGGGAGAGAGAGAGAGAATCCTAAGCAGAGTCCATGCTCAGCACAGAGCCTGACATGGGGCTTGATCCCATGATGGTGAGATCATGACTGGAGCCGAAATCAAGAGCTGGTGGCTTCATTGACTGAGCCACCCAGGTGCCCCTGATTTCTTCTCTTCAAATAATCATATAACAAAGATAAAATCATTGCAGGATTATAGGAGGAAATGTTATAGTAACCAAAATATTCAAGTGGGATTCTTTCTATCTCTAAATTCTTTAGTGTTCAGAAATCTCCAGGTTGCCTTTAAAACAATTTTTAACAAAATCATTTTATGCCTTTCAGAATGGGTGCTCCAGAATCAGGGGTGGTCTCTTATAGGATTCAACATTTTTGAACCATCACAAAACCTGAGGTTGCTAAGTTTACTCAGAACCTAAGGTAACTTTTATTCTTAAATAACTCTCTACAGTTGTTTGGATAAAAAGGTTCAAAGTAAGAATTAGTAATATAGATGGATTAGAATAACACATACATATTTAGAAATTGAGAACAAAGAAAAATAATCATGTAAGCCATGTCATTCTAGAGTAGTATTTAGAACTGTGGTCTCTCAGATCAGACTCTTGAGTTTAAGTCCTTTGTATTAGTTTTCCAAGGCTGCCTTACGAAAAAGCAGAGCTTGGGTAGCTTGAACAACCAATTTATTTTCTTGCCATTCTGGAGGCAGAAGTCCAAGATCAAGATGTTGGTGTATTTTGTTTGTTTTGAAGCCTTTCTCTTTGACTTGCAGATGGCTGGCTGCCTTCTTGCTGTGTCCTCTCATGGTCTATCCTCTTGTGCAGGAACTCCCCTGACATTTCTCCATGTTCAAAGAGCTTCTTCTAATAAGACAGGAGTGGGACTGGATTAGAACCCACTCTAAGAGTCTCATTTTTCATTTAATTACCACTTTAAAGGCACTATGTCCAAATGTAGTCCCATTCTTAGGTACTGGGGATTAGGATTTCAATACAAGAATTTGGGAGTGGGGGGACATAATGCATACTATAACATCCTTGCTTATCATTTCCCAGCTGTGAGATAAATCCTTGTACTTCTTAAGATTGTTGTGACTATTAAAAAAATAAGAAACATGCAAAACACTTAGGATAGCACCTGGTACCTAGCAAATGTTAACTATTAGTGTTAATTATTCTATAATGGAAGCTCTCTGTTTTTACATTTAGGTAAACAAAACATAAAATATGAAATGTTCTGAAGATAGTGGGCTTGTAGTGTTCATGTATTCTCTTCCCTTATTGATCTTAGAGGTTGTATCTATTTTGAAAATTCAATATTGGAGACTCCAACTATTATTGTTGAATTGTTTATTTCTTCCTTCAATTCCTCAGTTTTTTACTTCATGTATTTTGGGACTCTACTCTTATGTAGTTAAAGACTTATAACTGGTATGTCTTCTTGAAGGATTGACCCTTTTGTCATTGTAAACTGATCTTAGTATAAAGGAGAACATCTATAAGAGGAGGTCTCTTTTGCTCCAGATATTTTCTTTTATCTTTTATATTTTCATGTGTGTTAATCCTTTTCCAAGCCTCAGAAGCCCATCTGAAGAAAGAGGAAACTGCTACAGTGCTTTTGACCAATGTCTTCTGCCTCATAGACCAACTATCCTTATGTGTTCTTACCACTAAACAACTCATGCCCCATCAATGGAGAATGCAACTTACTGAGGGCAAACGGGGACTTGGGAAATAGCAACAGTGTCATGACACTAGAAGCCAGAGAGGACCAAGGCTTTCCTGGTTGAGATGAGTATTATAAGCAACATTGAAAATTCTGACAAAGTCTTAAAATACTGATGAATGTTAAATAATATTGGTTATTATGTTCACTATCAATATCATTTTTTAAGTTTGTATTTAAATTCCAGTTCATTAGCATGCAGTGTGATATTAGTTTCAGGCGTATAATACAGTGATTCAACACTTCCATACATCTATATCCCCTGGTGCTGATCACAAGTGTCCTCCTTAATCCCCATCACCTATTTAACCCATCCCCGATCCATCTCCCTTCTGGTAACTATCACTTTGTTCTCTGTAGTTAAGAGTCTGTTTTTTGGTTTGCCTCTCTCTCTCTCTCTCTCTCTCTCTCTCTTTCCCCTTTGCTCTTTGGTTTTGTTTCTTAAATTCCATATATCAGTAAAATCATATGGTATATTTGTCTTTCTCTGACTGACTTATTTCATTTCCTATAATACTCTGTAACTCCATCTATGTTGTTGCAAATGGCAAGATTTCACTCTTTCTTATGGCTGTGTAATATTCTATTGTATATATCTATTTATCTTTATCTATTCATCAATAGATGGATACTGGGTTGTTTCCATAATTTGACTATTGTAGATAATACTGCTATAAATATGGGAATGTATGTATTCCTTTGAATTAGTATTTTTTTGGGGGGGGGTGGAGTAAATTCCTAGAAGTACAATTGCTGGATCATAGGGTATTTCTATTTTTAAATTTTGAGGAACCTCCACACAGTTTTCCAGAATGGCTGCACCAGTTTGCATTCCCACCAGCACTGCAAGAGGGATCCCCTTTCTCCTTATCCTGTTGTTGCCTGAGTTGTTAATGTTAGCCATTCTGACAGGTGTGAGGTGATATCGCATTGCAGTTTTGATTTGTATTCCCTGATGATAAGTGATGTTGAACATCTTTTCATGTGTCTGTTGGCCATCTGCATGTCTTCTTTGGAAAAAAAAATGTCTATTCATGACTTCTGCTAATTTTTAATTGAAATACTCATTTTTTTGGGTGTTGAGTTTTATAAGTTCTTTATATATTTTGGATACTAACCCTTTATCAGATATGTCATTTGCAAATATCTTCTCCCATTCCAAGGGTTGCCTTTTAGTTTTGTTGTTTCCTTCACTGTGCAGAAGCTTTTTATTTTGATTTAGTCCCAATAGCTTATTTTTATTTTCAATATTATAACCAGTACAGAAAATGAAATTAGACTGAAGAGAGAGAATTATATTACTTTACCTTAATTATTACTTAATACATAGCTTATTCTATTTTTTAAATGTTCTTAATAAACATGGAAAAAGAGAGAACACATGTGCCAAGTAGTTTTGTTTTGTTTTGTTTTGTTTTGTTTTTGTGGAAAGAAGGTATTTTTAACTCATGCTTCACTTTGATGGAAGTAAAGATTTTGTGAAGACAAGTTCAGAGTAGTAAGTAGAAGGAGCAGGATTCTAAAACCTGCTTATCTAATGCTGAAGTTATTTCTACTACAATTTTCTGCTACTTAAAGATATCAGATCAGGATATTCTGTTTTTTGAAGAGTTCTAATTAATGGAAATTTTGTATCATAACATGTGTTATAAAATGCAGCATATCAGGCATATTATATATAACACGTATTATATAATCCAAACAATTAAATTGTTTAATTGCTATTGAAATTGATTTTTGTCATTTTATAGTAATAAAACAATTTCATATTTATTTAGCACAATGTAGTTTTCACTATTGGCACATTTGCAAAATGTGTCAATAAACAGATTTAAGACACAGAAGATCTCATAAAGCAACAATATCTACATGTATTGAAGTGCTTTCAGTTCTGTGTAGTGACTGATGATGTGAATGTTCTGGAGGGCAAATGTCACTATTTTTATGTCAAGGCAAAACTAAAGTAAAAATATGAGTTGAAAATAAGAATGGACGTTCTCAGAAAAGAGATTTATGCTGGAAACATATATTATCTGAAGCTACTTGGATGACCATCAGAAATGATTTCTAATGTTCCTGACAACTGAGAAAAAATGTGACAGGTATGTGTTGGAGCTTTTTACAGACTTATTTTTAATCAAAAGCATTTTATAAGAGAAGAAAAATGTGAGAAACCTACTTTCTGATGACTTACCTTCATGAACAAGTGCATTTGCTTAAGATACATTACGAACTCCACTGAGTGGGGACTGGAGACACTGGAAGGGTCTCTTGCTCTCTTCCTTCACAGGACAGGTTTGTGGAGTTAAAAGAAAGGCATAAATGACAAGCACTTAAATGCTTACTTTTATCTTTTTTTAATTTTGGAAAATCTGTTATATTGTCTCTACTCATCCAATCCTTGAGATGACATAGTAAAAAAAAAAAAGGTGTTTAACAGATTTCTGGGAATACTAACAATTGAAGCAGATCTTTACTTGGTTAATTATATTATTCATATGGCATTTACTAGTCTCCCAAGGGCAAACAAGAATTGGGGGTTTGAAGAAAAAAAGCAGCAAAGATAGATGAGATACATAAAATAACTTTTGGTTGATTTTTACTTTTTTTCCTGGATGGTCTCTCTAGAATGAGATATGAAAAGTTACATAGACTGAATCCTTTGATTCTGGGTATAGCTAGGTAAGTGCTATTGGGAGCAGATCAGCTGGGAAAGTGCCTTGAGATGTTCTGTGTGGGACACCAAAACATTATTGACATAAATTGGAAAAATTTGAATTGCCCCTGCTCTCAGTTTCAAGTGGTAGAGATGAGAAACATTTCTTGTTATGCAATATTGGGCTTTACTTATTGTATTCATTTTACAATTTGCATGACAGCAGAAATTTGGCAGCCAGGCAGTCAGCTGAAATTCTGAAAATAAATAATTCATGATATCGTACTGTTTATGGGAAATTAACCTGAATTTTAGACCCTTTGCTATACCTCCCAAGTGATTTCTGAATAGGAAAAAAAATGTATAAAAATGCAGAAAATAGAAACTATAGAACATTTATTTATTTATTTATTTATTTATTTTAGGATATAAATCCTGCTTTGCCCAATTAAAGTGAATCACTAAGTGAATCTATGTGATATACAGCATTTATAAATAGAAAAGCAGAACATCAACTTACAGCAACACTTAATAGCAACAAGATAACTAGAATGATCACGATGTTTTTTTTAGTCCTTTTAAATGCATAGCTGAGCAAGCAAGAAAATAAGGGAGATATCCAAGATCATGAAGTAAAAGTATTGAAGCTCTATGATCACACTGGGTGGTGGGTTTGTGGAATAGGGGAGGGTGCCATTAGAAAAAGGTGGAAGAGGTTTCTACTCTATTTTGCTCTGGTTATAAAAGTAGAATGAGGTTTTGGGTCCAAGAAAGAGATAGTAAATCAGAAATGAGATCCTACAGGCAGCTAAGCCCCCCAAAGTGATATACCCTCCTAAAAGGAATAACATAGTTACTTTAGTAGGTAAATTTATCCCCATGAGGAAACTTACAAGCATTACTCTGGGCCCAGGTGGAAAATAAGTGTCTCCACTGAAAATTGGTAACCATATGGAATTAGGGTTCCAATTTACACTACATGAGTGGTCCAGAAAACCAAAAGCAGAACCACTCTGGAGGAAGACACTAAACCTGTTTCCCAGGACTTCCACATACAAAGGAATCTTGAAAATAAGTTCATAGTACAAAATTTAAAATCCATGAGGAACAAATTTACTATGAACAAGAATCAATGAGATATAACAAACAGTAGCAAGGATATCACCATCCTTAAATTTTCAACTATTAGAATTATAAGTATGCATGCCTACCAATTTAATTATTGAGTATTCTTAATAGATTCACACACCTTTATTTATTCAATGGATTAAGATTTTAAATGTGAAAATAAAACATTACAATTTTAGAAGAAAAATATAGATGAATATCTTGAAGCTAGGGTAGGGAAGGATTTCTCAACTCCCTCCCCCCAAACTTTTAAAGGAAAACATATATTTGATTATATTAAAATTAAAATTCTCTCCATAAAAAAGATACACTTAATTATAAACCATAAACAAATTTATTTCTGATGAGCTAGAGGCCAGCAAAACCTATTTGCAATGAATATATCCAACAAAGGATTTGAATCTAGAATATATAAACCCCTGAAAATCAATAAGAAAAGGCAGTCAATACCATAGAAAATTGATCAAAAGATTGAAGAGAAAAAGAAGAAACCTAGGAACCTGGAAACCTGGGAAAACTTTTTCCTCTCCTCCAGTTTCTAGAGGATCTTTTGAACACGCTGGGAAAGGAGGCTGGATTCAAAAATTCTTCAAGTGTTATTTGTAACAACCAGCAAATTGGAAACAATGTAAATGTCCATCCGGAGAAGAATAAATAGTTACATTGTGATATATTCTACCCTGGAAGGACATACAACAAAATAGCTCCAGCTACATGTATCTTCTGATGCCATTTATATGAAATTTAATAATGGCAAAAACAACGGTCTATTCAATGAAGCAAAAGTATAAGAATATCATACCTGATGGTAAAAATCACCAAATTCAAAACAATGATTGCCTGTAAGAAGAAAAGAAGGAAGTATGATAAAGTAAAAATCACAGGGACTTCAAATACATTCTTTGAAAATAATTATATTTCTTTTAAAATAATTATCTTAAATTTTCTCTTAAGCTGGGGCGCCTGGGTGGCTCAGTTGGTTAAGCGGCCGACTTCGGCTCAGGTCATGATCTCGCGGTCCCTGAGTTCGAGCCCCTTGTCGGGCTCTGTGCTGACAGCTCAGAACCTGGAGCCTGTTTCAGATTCTGTGTCTCCCTCTCTCTCTGGCCCTCCCCCGTTCATGCTCTGTCTCTCTCTGTCTCAAAAATAAATAAACGTTAAAAAAATTAAAAAAATATGTTCTCTTAAGTTTTGATTAAGTTGGATGAGTGCCTAAGTTTCATTTTATTATTCTTTACATTTTCCTATATGTTTGAAATATTTCAGTATAAAGAAGAAAAAAATTTTTAAATCCAACTCACTAAATAAATATTGGTCTCCTAATTAACTGACGTGTCTCAGCCTTTTCCAGGCCCTGTGTAATTTGATTGCATTAGTTCCAGATCCACCCTTGGGGCAAATGTCATGCTTCCATGCTTCTTGGAAGCTACCTATAGAATAATGTCCAGCTATGTCAGGTACCACTAGACAAGGTCAAGGAGGTTGATCTTTATCAAATGAATAATCTGCAAGGGTGTTAAGGACTGGAATGTATTCTACCAAATTTCTTATGTTGAAGCCCTAATCACTAATATAACTGTATTTGGATAGGTAATTAAGGGGGTCTTTAAATATGTCTTTAAATAGGTAATTAAGGTTAATAAATAAGGTTGTAAGTATGAGCCTTTTTAGGACTGGTGTCCTTATAAGAAGAGGAAAGAATGCCAAAGAAGAGGCCATGTGAAGACATAGCAAGAAGGAGCCTGTTTGCAAACCAAGAAGAGAGGCCTTAGGGGCAACTAAATGTACCAACACCTTGATCTTGGACATCCAGCCTCCAGGACTGTGAGGTCATTAATTTCTGTTGCTTAAGTCATCCAGTCTGTGGTATTTTGTTATAGTAGCTTTAGCAAACTAATACAACTGTTCAAACTTTGGGATATATGAGATTGTAAACCCAGAAACTGATTGAAGACCAGAGGTAGGAACATCAGTTAATCTAAGAAACTGAAAAGGCCAAGAGAGCATCAAGTAGCTACCTCAGCAAAGTCTTTAGCAGTATGGGATTGGCTAAGAGAGAGATCCACAGTGGCATCAAAGTGGGCCATTGCCTTATTCAAATATCAAGTGATTGCCAATGTGGCTGAAAACCCAAGTGTAAATCCCATCTACAGGTAGAAATAGATTTTGTTTCAGCTATTGTATGAATGGGGGCTTTCTTTGAGTTTTGCCCTATATTTATATTATTTCTAATGTAACATCCCATGAATGTTGGCATATTAATAAATATTCTATGGTTTAGTGCTCAATGGCCTATTCTGAAGCCCATTCATATTTTAGAAATCACAAACAAGAGCAAAAGACAAACAAATAAAGCAAACACCACACCCAGCTTTTTGGTAGGCCCTGGGTCCAGTTAATGTCAAAAAGTTAGTGTTTGAGTTTTAAAGTAATATCAGTATTTTTCATTTCCTGTCTCTTCTTAGACGTGAATAGTTTTCTGTCTTTATTCCTTTAGATGAATGGATTGTTCTGAGGTGAAAGGGAAGGTAAGATTTAAAGAGTTGTGCTGTGGTGAGTTAAGCCAAAGGAATGACTAAATAAAAAGAAATAAATGATGTTAGTAGCAGCTGGAAGAACATTGGATTATTATGGAAACAGACAATGCATAGAATGCCCTTAATAGTATTACTAGTTTTTGAACTCTCCTCTTGCACCTGGTTCTATGTTCTGCCTTTTATATACTGTATTCCATTTAAATCCTTAAAACCTTAATCCTTAAAACCACTCTATAGTGTGGATACTTAGACAAAATTCTCAGAAGGAAACTGATTTAGTGACATCAATTAATGTGCCCAAGGACACTTAGCTGGTAAGTGTCAGGATCTGAATCCAGTTCTGTCTCATTCATAAACCTAGGTGTTTAATCACCACGAAACACTGCTTTACAAAGGACAGATATTACGTTTAAGGAATTATAAAAGTCAATGTGAAACTCTCTATCCTAAGTGTCTTGTGCATTGTCAGCAGTCAGGGGAGAACGAAGCTGAAGACTGACTCTGTTTTGCTCTACATCATTTCAGGACACTTTGTACTCCAACTTATGTTTGCTGATGACTCAGAGTGGCTGACATCTCCATAACACACAAATTAGAACAGAGCAGCACGCCTCTCGCCAGCTGAAGCTGCCCCTCAAGGTAGTATACACCAATCAGACCTATCCTCAGGGAACTCCAGAATCAGATTTGGGAAGTCTGGAAGGAGGCCAGGCTCTCTATTCAATAGGAGTGGGCTGAGAGTCAGATGTAAATAGAAGAGAAAGTCTGCTGAAGCAGTGGAAAATCACTATGTGGCCCTGAATTGTCCATTTAGCATAAATGCTGCAATGATTCATCTCTGAGTTGATAAACATGTTTTCCAAAGTGAGAGGCAGACAGACAGGATGCAGTTTCCTGCTAGAAGGCCTTCATTACGGAGAGGTTTGCAGAGAGAAGCCACTCTGCCAGGCCTCCACCGGGTTGGAGATGGATCGGTGCTAGGGGCACAGTTTTTCTTTTCAATGAAACACACACAAGAGGAACTCTAGCAGGTTATTTATCAAAGCATAGTTTGAATTGGATCCTCAGACTTACTTTTCCTGTAGTTCATATAGTGACCCAGCTCCGGTGTCATATTTGGGGCTTACACCGATAGTAGGCATGCAGGAAATATTAATTGGCTCACTGACATGGCCATCAATATATTCCTAATTCTCAGAAAAAAAAAAAAGGACCACAGACCCAGAATTTGAAAATATGGCTGACATTGTTTACTCATGATCTACAGATACACAAAAAATTAGGCACACAGCCACCAGGTAGACATAGGGAAGCTACCACCCCTCAGTCATTAACACATCAAGATCACAGGTTCTCATTTATGTGTAGGGCAACCACTACCACCCCAGGCTTTCAAGAATTACTTTGTAATTCATAGGCAAGAAAGAACTTTGTGCTCACAAGTAAACTAACTTCCAAAGTCTCTTTGAAAGGGAATGCTGACAATATGCATTTGAAAGGAGATCAATTACATTTGAAAAATAATGAAAAACAGTATTTTTCAGAAGAACCAAGTGTAATATACTTTGAAGAACTCTACAGGGGGCCTGATGGTGATTCAGGAAAATAAAACAAATATTAAGGTTATTTTGTTAAATGGAGTTTTTAACTTTTGAATTTGTGACATAAAAATCTGTCAATTATACAGAAACTAACTGCCTTTTCATTATGCCACTGTGACAGGAAGATCGAGGGAAATTGTTAATTAAATAAACAAGTTAATTGTGAAATATCCAAGTGGTATATCATTTAGGCATTTGACTATAGGTCTAAGGCTTAGAAGAGAAGTCAAGATATAAATGTGCTTTATATTGATGATTTTAAAAAAATAGCAAGGGATATAAACACTTAAAGAATGAGGGTAAATTCAAATATGTGCATAGCCTAGATCTGAGCCTACAAAATTCCAACATTTAAAAGTCTGGAGGCAGAGAAGGCATGCACGAGTGTCACTAGAAGGGGCTGTCAGAGAAATAAGAGGAAAACTAGGAGAATGTCTTGTTAAAGAAGAAAAGAAATCTTTTTTTTTTTTTTTTCAAAGCCAAAAGAAGTTGGTGCTTGGCTTGTTGAATCCTAGGAAAGTCAAATAGGTTTTCCTGTGATTTAGCCATTTGGTGGCATTCGTTTCCTTTACAAGAGCATTTTTTTTTTCCCCAAGCACTAGGGCCAGAAGCCAGACTAAACTGAAGAGTACAGTGAAAGTGAAGAACTGAAGAAACATTTGCAGAAAGCTTTTTTTAGAGATGTTTTATAGTTAGATTTATAGTTAGATTCGTCTGGAGGTGTGGTTTTCTCATCTGGGTGTGATGATCAAGGGCAGGACAGCTGGATTCGCAGCATCTGTAACAGTGTAACAGAGTGAGTAGCTTCCAAACTGAAGATGTGTAGGCAAAGACGGTAAGACAGAAAGGCTGCTAGATATGGTAAAAAATGGTAGGGTCACTACCAAGTGGTGAGTTGGCAATCTCAGAGTTCTATGGACAACTTCTTCAGGGGGTACAGGGCGTGCTTAGCAAGTGACTGGAAGAACAGGAGTTGGGTCAGCGTGGAATATCTGAAATGGGTACTTTGGGAGTAATTTGACTTTCTTAATTTTTTTAAGTTCATTGATTTATTTTGAGACAGAGAGAGACAGAGCAGGGGAGGGCCAGAGAGAGGGAGAGAGAGAATCCCAAGTAGGCTCTGTGTCAGCACAGAGCTGGAGGTGGGGCTCAAGTTCACGAACTGCGAGATCATGACATAAGCTGAAACCAAGAGCCAGATGCTTAACTGACTGAGTCACCGAGGTGCCCCAGGGAGTAATTTGAGTTTCTTGAGACGACAGAGCTCAGGTTGTGATTGAAGGAGTACGTGGCTTAGGTAGAGTAGAGGAAATCCTTCGGAAGCCCAGGGAACACAGACTCAAGACTTTTGGCTGGTTCATCCGTGAGGCTGATATACTCATTTGGATGATTATAGCAACCAAGGTAAAGATGGAGATTGTGCACAGGTGCTGAAGTCTTTAAGAAGGACCTGGAATTTGGAATCGGGGAGAGTGGTGAAGCTGGGTGAATTAAGTCATAACGTTCTGGAACTTTGCATTTGGATGTTTCCTGATAAAAACCTTGAGGACCCTAATGCCACTTCTTAGCCCCACACTTAGGCATTGAGGGTGTGGGAGGGAAACAAACAAAAACCAAACAAAAATACCTGGCCTGAGAAGGATAAAAAGGAAATTACGTTTTCTGGGAATACCTAGGTTTTGGTTAAAGTAGTTTATATAACAGATAATTTAGGGAATATCAGTGGTCCCTGTGAAAGGTTTAGGAAACAATGTTAGAATGAGAAATTGGGCTAGGAGAAAATATGTTGCCAGCATTGTGGCAATGAGAATGGAGGAAATGATTGACTAATCTGAGAGGTATGGACTCTGGGCAATGGCTACTATAAACGGGGAAGAGAGACATCGTACGCTTGGTCCTGATTGTGATCTTATGAACTGAGGGACTTAGCTGCAGTCTGGAAGCAAGGCCTTATAGTTGCCATTTAGCATCAGGGTTGCTAGTGGTGGCTTTTGTCAGTGCAGTGGGATATCAATGCTGGCAACAGCGAGCAATGATGCTGAAGTCAAGTGATACCTCACTGGGGAAAGTCTCGGGGTTACATGTTGGCAGCAGTGCTAGGTGGGTCCAGCTACATTTCTGCATTGTGTGGACATCCTCAAGGATTGGTCGGAATTTTCCATGGCTTTCAAATGACAGGGGCGAAATACTCCCTGCGACAGCCTGAGGGTTCGTTCCCACCTCATCTAGTTGTCGTGATTGTTTCCTGGCATTTCCAACAGCTTGTGTCAATGAACACAGGCTTAGCACTATGACAAAATATACCTTCAATTTTATATACTGCAAAATATGATTTTTTGTCACATACTGCGAGCAATTGGAGAGATAATTTTGTTTAATACCCGGGTCATATTTTGTTTGAATTTTAAATCAAACTAATGTAGCTGGCATCACTTATTTAGAACATGATATGGAGAAAGTTACTATCTTTTCTCAGGTTCATGCTATCTTAAAACGAGAAAACAAATTAACCTATAAGGATGATAAAAGAAATATATACATTTCTGTGTGTGTGTACATAAATGTACCTACACACATATAGGTATGTATAGCCTTGCACAGCTTGTGATAAATGGGACAAATATAAGTCTTATTTTAATAGGATGTTATTCAGAGGTAATATCTAAATTATTTAATAATTAGTGAGGCAGAGGGAAAGGGGCTTCCTGACCAATAAGAACGCATATTGGCCAGTTTGTGGTGTGGAAGCATATCATGATGAGTGTTGGTTGTGACACTAAGTACATTGAACTAGCAAGAGCAGCAGACAGCAGTGTGTATTCTCTCATGGCCACATGGTCTTGTGACTTCACTCAAAATGATCTGGGTTCTCATTCATTACTATGAATTAGTGATGACATAAAATGCAAGAGGCAGCTTCCTCTACTCAAAATGAGGGCCATTATTTCAAATGCATGCTATAGTAGTATTTAAAGAGTACTTTTTAAACTAGTCTTTATAAGTGAAGAAATAGTACTTCACCTTCTACTAACAAGCTAGAATTAATTACCTGAAACAAATGATTAAAAGCAATGGCTCTGTGATGTCTTCTTTGGAGAGGTCAATATTTTGAGGAGGTGATAACATTTAATATCCTAAGATCTTTTTTTTTTAAATATGCTTATTTCAGTTTATAACAAGTTAACTTTTTTTTTGATGAGCTACTCAGTATTTGAATATTGGGTCTGTCAAACTACTATATTATTAAACTGGGAAGAAATGAGGTGAGCAGATAGATGGTCCTTACTCAAAATTCAAATTTTATTGTGTTATGTTGTATTTGTTATATATTAAAATAAGGAATTTAACAAATTAAAAGAAAAATTAGGTCTTTCATTTGCCCCAAACTCTATCTCACCCATGGAAAAGTGCAGAGAAAATTTAATTCAGGGGTGTCAGGGTGGCTCAGTCAGTTAAGTGTCTGACTTCGGCTCAGGTCATGATCTCATGGTTCGTGGGTTCGAGCCCTGCATCGGGCTCTGTGCTAATAGCTCAGAGCCTGGAGCCTGCTTCAGATTCTGTGTCTCCTTCTCTCTCTGTTCCTCCCCTGCTCTCACTCTGTCTCTCTCTCACTCTCTCAAAAATAAATAAAGATTTAAAAAAAAATTTTTTTTTAAAAGATAATTTAATTCAAAGGTAAGATTTAGACTTAGGTAAATAATTGATTCTCCATAGAAGTTTGAGGTATGAAAACAACATGTATCATCCCTGGAGATATTAGAAGGCTTTGAAAGAGTTTCAAGCCAGACTTTGTTAAAAATTTGTTAAGATTTATCCAGGGCATTATTTAATGAGAACATAATTTTCATTTATATTGTTCAGATAGCTATTTGTCAGGAATGCCATAGGGAGATATGTTGATTTATCCCTCTGTATATGAATCTTTAGGGTTCATGATCCTTGACCTTGTAATATAGGAAATTTTTGTTTCCACCTCCCAGTCTAAGAAAGTTTTTTTTTTCTGGCATCTAGAATGCCACTTTAAATTTTGATTGAAATCATTTTTATTTGAAATGATAATTCTAAAAAATTTTGCATAAGGCATTATAATAAAATTGATTCTTTGCTGATATCTGTCAGGTTACTTAAAATAATTTATTGCTGTGATGTAAATTATTTAGTCCATGAGAAATTAAAGAGAGCAAGGCTGTGTATGCCTCAGCTCTTGTAAATCTGTACTCAACAAATATTTATTAAGTTAATACCCTTTAAAAATTATTTTATCCAAATTATGGGGAAATTTACAATAGTAAATATGTACAATGAAACCAATCTAGGTAACTTGCATATCAACTCTTGCTCTCACTTCTGTCAAATGACAAGACTACTGAAGGCTGGACTTCTTTAGACTCCTTTACGATTCTTACAAATTGTTGCAAGATTGATTGCTCTGTAGGTTACCTAGATAAATAAAACCTATGGGCTCCATTTCCTCTATGACAAACTTTTATTCCCATTCAACTTAGCAAATATGTCATGGACATCTAATATTTGGTGGGCTTCATCTAGTTGCCATGATAGGAATATGAGTAAGAAATAGTTTGTGTCTTGAGGGTCGTAAGGCCCAGTACGTGAGATAAACGTATAAGCACAAGTATGTGTTAAGCACCAGTGCTATGCAGAAAAGTGGTAGAGTCATAACATAAAATGTTTCCTGATGAGGAAACAATTTTTTTTCTGAATAAGATTAGATAGTTGGGAGTAAAAACAGAATTACCAAAAGCTGAGGTAATGTTTGTGCTTGTTCTTCAGGCCTGAGAAAACCATTTTTCAGGTTAACTAGTGGAGAAAGACATTCTAGCTCTAGGGAAAACCATGGTCAATGTCTGAACAGGAGGCCTGTGTGTGAAATATTTTAGTGAAAATGACCCACCAGCAATGGCTATAAAATGAGGTTTTGTGGGGACAGTGTAGAAGCAAGACTGAAAAGGCAAACTGTGACCAGGTCATGGGGTAAGTGGGGCAGGTAGTGGATGGGGCTGGCAAGTAAGGAGTGTGGTGTTGCCCTTCCTGCTATGGAAGGTGTAAAGCAAGCAGAAGCTTTTTTTTTTTTTTTAAGTTTATTTATTTATTTTGAGAGAGAGAGAGAGAGTATGTATGTGTGCAAGTGGGGGATGGGCGGATGGGGAAAAAGAGAGAGAGAGAGAGGGAGAGAGGAAATCCCAAGCAGCCTCCAAACTGTCAGCACAGAGCTGGACATAAGGCTCCATCCCTTGAACTGTGAGATCATGACCTGAACCAAAATCCAGTTGCTTAACAGACTGAGCCACCCAGGTGCCCAAGTAAAGGCTTTTAAACCAGAGACTGGATCTCAGCTTTATGACAATTCAGATCGATATGCATCTAGCTAATACATTATTTGGAGTTTATCTAGGTAAGGTACATCAAAAAGTTGATTTTTCTTTCTCTTTTATTAATCAGTTTAGGGACATAGGGAAACTGAATCTCAATCCAAAAGCAATTAGCACCATTTTATGAAATAAATAGAAGCTTAGTTATTTTGGGGATGTATAACTTAATAATATCCTTTTAGGAAAAATAAACACTTAAATGTATATTTACTATGCTTCATCAAATATTCTCATATAAAAATTATTACTCATTATCCTGGATCACAAGATAAAAATTATAATTCAGTACTTAATTTTGAGCCAATTTATAAATAAATATAGTAACTTTAGGTCTTATTTTTGAAGTAGGGTAAGAATTTTTTTTCTTGGAACTCTAAGAGATAATAACTCTTCAGGGAATTATATTTGAAACAGTTTTCCTTATTAATTCACATTGACTTTTACCATTACTCTGATGTCCTATTAAATTTGAGGTAGATGTTATTATCTGGTTAAATAATCCAGGGGACTAAGTAACATCTCATCATAATCCAGAAGCAACAAAGTTCCTCAAAGTTTTTCTCAGGATGTATATGTCAAATCACATGAAGCTTTGATGAATGATTTTGAGGTCAGACTCTGTCTATGCCATTCAACAAAGATTTATCCACCCTGGGCAATGTTCTAGGTTCAGGGAATAAACAACATTTCTGTTTTTATGAGGTTTACATTTTAATGTGAAAATAGTCTATAATCATGTAAACAAGTAAGTGTGATAACTTCTAAGTGCTGTAGAGAAAATAGAATAAGGGTGGCAATAGCAAAGAGAATGACTTGGTGGAAGGAAGGGTCACTTCAGTGAGGATGGTTAGGGAAGAGCTTTCTGAAGAGGTGACAACTGAGCTAATCCTCGGAGGGAAAAACGTAACAATCTGGGAAAAGAGAGGAGTGGGGAGAGAGTTCTAGGCACATGGAATAGTGAGTGCTAAGGTCATGATCCAGGAGAAGATTCTGGTCTATTAAGAGATCAGAAAGAAGTCCAGTATTTCTGGAGAGGAATTAGTGAGGGGGGGGGGGGGGAGAATAGTAAATGATAAAATCAGGAAATGACAGGATTTGGATTTTGGTCTTTTGCAATCAGATACCATTGAAGGGTTTTAAGATTATGTTTAAAAACATAAGGAGAATGGACTATAAGGCATTAGCATAGAATTAGAGACCTCCTAGAGGCCACTAATGAGGTCTAGGTGGGATAATCTTATCTTACATTAGCAAGTAGCAGTAGAGACGGTGGAATGGTAGGTAGTGTTTGGAATATATTTCAGATGAATAATCAATAGAACTTTTACTGTTCAATTGAGAATGAGGTGAAAATCATCACAGTTGAGGTCTAGGTTGGGACCCACGGAGATGGCATTGCCGTCAATTAAGATGGAAAGAATGGAAGAAAATGACTTTGGCAGTGATATGGAATCAGTAGTTTTCTTTTGACATGTTGAGTTTATGATAGTTATTAGACATGTAAGCAGAAATAAGCAGATAGGTAGAAGTGAGCTCACAAGAGAAACCAAGGTATGAAAATAAAGATTCGGAAATGGTGGGACATAGATTTTTCATGCTATGGAGCTTAGATGAAATCTTCCAGAGAGGGAGTATAGATGGAAGACATAAGAGGATGCTATTTTTCTTTCTAGTTAAGACAGGAGTTACTGGGCAAGAATTGTTCTATTTGGGGCTGAGATAAAAGAGTAGGTTTATACATTGGTACTTAGCTGAAGAGGAACAAACTGAAGAGGAAAGGATATGAGAGGAGGTTGTCAGGTTCTTGGCAAGTTTGGGTATGTTTAGTTCTTCCACGCATTTGGGAAGGCTCCATTTGTCTTCTCTCTGATTGGTTTCTTCAAACTGGCAGTCTTACTGACTACGTTCACATGCCAAATTTGGGTACCTGCGACTTTCTGAGGGACTGAGCACTCAGGTTATGATGTATGCCTCCACATTTCCCATCTTAGTTGCTGCCATGCCAAGTCCATGATTCCTGGGGCTTGCAATTTCACTCTCTGAAATTTCAAATTCTTTTCCTGTTACACATATATTCTCTTGAATAAACTTCTTCTTAAAAGTGTCATTGAGTTTATCCTTTGAGGCTTTTGAATGTTTGATTCCAACCTCCAAATCAAATCTCAATGCAGAACACCTCATTACTTCATCCCATTGTTTCATGAACCAGCAATGCTAACTTTCTGAGATGTGGGGAAGGATAATATCCACCACTGACACAACCAGATTCTGGGTATTGCTCTTATCTTTTGTTGTTGTGGTAATGACATTTTCCTTTTTTCATCATGGCAGATAAATTAAATAGATAAAGAGAGGGGCCAGTATATGAAGGAGTAAATGAAATGTCCATAACACATAACGAAGTTTATATGTGCTTGGAAAAAGGGGTCAGTTGGAAGGATAAATCCTATCAGTGACCCACTCTTTGTTTCCAAGAAAGAGGGAGAATATTATTTTATTTTCTTTTACTTTTTTTTCCTTTTTTAAATTATTTTTTCCTTTTTAAAATTTTACTTATTTTTTTAAATAATGTTTATTTACTTATTTTGAGAGAAGGGGAGAGAGAGAGAAAGTGTGAGAGGGAGAGGGGCAGAGAGAGAGCGAGAAAGAGAGAGACTCCCAAGCAGGTTCTGTGCTTACAGCACATGTGAGGCTTAATCTCACGAAGTATGAAATTATGACCTGAGCTGAAATCAAGAGTCAGGTGCTTAACTAACTGAGCCACCCAGGTGCTCTTCCTTTTTTTTTTTTTAATTTAAATTTTAGTTACTGTGTAATATTGGTTTCAGTCGTAGAATTCAGTGATTCATCACTTATATACAACACCCAGTGCTCATCACAACAAGTGTCCTCCTTAATACCCGTCACCCATTTAGCCCATCTTCCACCCACCTCCCTCCATCAGCCCATAGTTTGTTCTCTACCATTAATAGTCTAGTATGGTTTGTTTCCCTCTCTTCTCTTCCCCCCGCCTTCCCATATGTTCATTTGTTTTGTCTCTTAAATTTCACATATAAGTGAAATCATATCGTATTTTTCCTTCTCTGATTGACTTATTTTGCTTAGCATAATATATTCTAGCTCTATCCAAGTCATTGAAAATGGCAGTATTTCATTCTTTTTTATGGCTGAATAATATTCATATATAATATTCATATATATAATATTCACATGTGTATATATATATAGTCTTCTTTATCTATTCATCTGTTGGCTGTATCCATAGTTTGGCTGTTGTTGATAGTGCTGCTATAAACACTGGAGTGCAGGTATTCTTTCCAATCTGTATTTTTGCATCCTTTGGGTAAATACCTAGCAGTGCAATTGCTGGATCATAGAGTATTTCTATTTTTAGTTTCTTGAGGAATTTCCGTACTCTGTTCTCCAGAGTGGTTGTACCAGTTTGCACTCCCACCAATAGTGCAAGAGGGTTCTCCTTTCTCTGCATCTTCATCAGCACCTGTTGTTTCTTGTGTTGTTAATTTTAGCCATTCTGGCAGGTGTGGGGTGGTATCCCATTGTGGTTTTGATTTGTATTTTCCTGATGATGAGTGATGTTGAGTATCTTTTCATGTGTCTGTTAGCCATGTGGATGTTTTCTTTGGAAAAGTGTCTATTGCTGTCTTCTACCCATTTCTTAACTGGGTTATTTGTTTTTTTGGGTGTTGAGTTTGATAAGTTCTTTACAGATTTTGTATACTAACTCTTTATCAGATATGTCATTTGCAAATATCTTCCCCCATTCTGTAGGCTGCCTTTTAGTTTTGTTGATTGTTCTTTGCTGTGCAGAAGTTTTTATCTCGATGAAGTACCAATAGTTCATGTTTGCTTTTGTTTCCCTTGCCCTTGGCGATGTGTCTAGTAAGAAGTTGCTCTGGCTGAGGTAAAAGAGGTTTCTGCCTGTGTTCTCCTCCTGAATTTTGATGGTCTCCTGTCTTGTCATTTTTTTTAAGTTTATGAAAGAGAGAGAGCAAGTAAGAGTGAGAGAGGAGCACAGAGAGGGTGAGAGAGAATCCCAAGCACTGTCTGTACTGTCAGCACAAAGCCTGACTTGGGGCTCAAACCCACATGAGACCCATGAGATAATTCTGAGCCAAAATCAAGAGTCAGATGTCTTGATTGACTGAGCCACCCAGGTGCCCCATTCTTTCATCAATTTTGAATTTATTTTTGTGTATGGTGTAAGAAAGTGGTCCAGTTTCATTCTTCTGCATGTTGCCATCCAGTTTTCCTAACACCATTTGTTGAAAAGGCTTCTTTCCATTAGATATTCTTTCCTGCTTTGTCAAAGATGAGCTGACCATATGGTTGCGGGTCCATTTCCGAGTTTTCTATTCTGTTCCGTTGATCCAAGTGTCTATTTTTGTGCCAAAACCATACTGTCTTGAAGCCTACAGCTTTGTAATATATCTTCAGATCCAGAATCATGATGCCTCCAGTTTTGCTTTTCTTTTTTCAGAATTGCTATGACTATTCAGAGTCTTTTCATACAAATTTTAGGATTCTTTGTTCTGGTTCCGTGAAAAATGTTGGTGGTATTTTGATAGGGATTGCATTAAATGTGTAGATTGCTTTGGATAGTATAGATATTTTGACAATGTTTGTTTTTCCAATCCTTGAGCATGGAATGCTTTTCCATTTCTTTGGGTCTTCTTCAGTTTCTTTCATAAGTATTCTATAGTTTTCAGAGTATAGATCTTTTACCTCATTAATTAGATGTATTCCTGGGTATCTTATTGGTTTTGGTACAATTGCAAATGAAATGATTTCTTGATTTCTTTTTCTGCTACTTTGTTATTAGTGTATAGAAATGCAACATATTTCTGTAAGGTTAGTTTTATATACCGCGACTTTGCTAAATTCATATATTAGTTCTAGCAATTTTTTGGTGGAACGTTTCAGGATTTCTACATGGAGTATTATGTTGTCTGCAAAGAGCGAAAGTTTGACTTCTTCCTTGTTGATTTGGATGCCTTTTATTTCTTTCTGTTGTCTGCTGAAGGTAAGATTTCCAATACTATGTTAAATAGTAATGGTGAGAGTGGACATCTTGTCTTGTTCCTGACCTTAAGGGATAGACTCAGTTATCCCCCACTGAGGATGATATTAGCTGTGGGTCTTTCGTGTACAGCCTTTATGATGTTGAGGTATGTTCCATCTATCCCTACTTTGTTGAAAGGTTTTATCAAGAATGGATGCTGTATTTTATCAAATGCTTTTTCTGCATCTATTGACACAATCAGATAGTCCTTACCCTTTTTCTTTTCAATTGTGGTGTGTCATGTTGATCAACTTGTAAATATTGAACCAGCCCTACAGCCCAGGAAAACATTCCACTTGATGGTGGTGAATAATTCTTTTAATCTATGGTTGAATTTGATTTGCTAATATCTTGTTGAGAATTTTTGCATCCATGTTAATCAGGGATATTGGCCTGTAATTCTCCTTTTTAGTGTGATCTTTGTCTGGTTTTGGAATCAAGGTAATGCTGGCTTTGTAGAATGAGTGTAGAACTTTTCTTTCCACTGCTATTTTTTTTGGTACAGTTTGAGAAAAATAGGTATTAATTCTTCCTTAAATTTCTGATAGAATTCCTCTGGGAAGTCACCTGGCCCAGGACTCTTGTATGTTGGGAGATTTTTGATAACTGATTCAATTTCTTTGCTGGTCATTGTTTTTTGTTTTTTTTTTTTTTTTGATTTTTTTTATTTCATTCTGTTTCAGTTTTGGTAGTTTGAAGTTTCTAGGAATTTGTGCATTTCTTCCAGATTGCCCAGTTTGTTGTCATATAACTTTTCATAGGATTCTCTTATAATTGTTTATATTTCTGTGGTGTTGGTTGATTTCTCCCCTTTCATTCATAATTTTATCTGTCTCCTTTCTCTTTTCTTTTTGAGAAGTCTAGCTAGGGTTTATCAGTTTTGTTAATTATTTCAAAAAACCAGCTCTTAGTTTCATTGATCTGTTCTACTGGTTTTTCTTTGTTTGTTTCTATATCTTTTTTTTTTTTTGTGCTCTAATATTTATTATTTCCCGTATTCTGCTGGCTTTAGGCTTTATTTGCTGTTCCTTTTCTAGCTCCTTCAGGTGTGAAGTTAGGCTGTGCATTTGGAACCTTTGTTGCTTCTTGAGAAAGGCCTGAATTACAATATACTTCCTCTTAGAACTGACCTTCCTGCATCCCAAAGGTTTTGGACTGTCATGTTTTCATTTTTATTTGCTTCCATGTGTTTTTTTTTTTTTTAATTTCTTCTTTAATCCTGGTTAACCCATTCATTCTTTAGTAGAATGTTCTTGTAGGGCTGTTTCAGTGATCATAAACTCCTTTAGCTTTTGTTTGGGAAACTCTTTATCTCTCCTTTTATTTTGAATGACAGCCTTGCTGGATAGAGTACTCTTGGCTGCATATTTTTTCCATTCAGCACATTGAATATATTTTACCATTCCTTTCTGGCTTGCCAACTTTCTGTAGACAGATCTGCTGCAAACCTGATCTGTCTTTGTTTATAGGTTAAGGACTTTTTTCCCCTTGCGGCTTTCATAATTCTTTCCTTGTCTGTATATTTTGTTAAACTGACTATGATATGTCTTGGTGATGACCAGCTTTTGTTGAATTTAATGGGAGTTCTCTGTGCTTCTTGGATTTTGATATCTGTGTCCTTCCCCCTGATTAGGGAAGTTTTCAGCTATAATTTGCTCACATATACCTTCTGCCCCTTTTTCTCTCTCTTCATCTTCTGGGACTCCTTTGATATGAATGTTATTACATTTTAATGAATTGCTGAGTTCCCTGATTCTGCCTTCGTGATCCCTGACCTTTGTTTCTCTCTTCTTTTCAGCTTCATTATTTTCTATAATTTTATCTTCTGTATTACTAATTTGCTCCTCTGCCTTGTTCATTCTTATTTTTATGACCTCCATTTGGGTTTGTATCTTGGTTATAGCATTTTTAATTTTGGCCCGACTAGATTTTAGTTCTTTTATCTCTACAGAAAGGGATTCTCTGGTGTCTTCTATGCTGTTTTCAAGACCAGTTAGTATCCTTGTAAGCATTGTTTTAAATTCTAGTTCAGACATCTTACTTATATCTGCATTGTAAATCCCTGGCCATCATTCCTTCCTGTTCTTTCTTTTGAGGTGAATTCCTCCCTCTTGTCATTTTGGAAGAAGGAAAAACAACAACAACAATAATAGAATGAAATAAAAATTGAAAAATTGAAAAATTGAAAAAAATCAAATAAAGGAAGCTAGATCCTAAGTGTGTTTGGTCTGTTTGTTAAGACAAGCTGCTGTGTTCTCTTCCTCAAATTATGCAGATTGTTCTGTTAATACTCTGATCAATTTCCTAGATGTTCAAAATGGTTTGATGTTGATCCAGCTGTGTTCAAGGGATGAGACCAGCCCAGGTCCCCTTACTGTTCCACCATCCTAAAGCCTCCAAGAAAGGAAAATCTTTAAAGTTTAGGTATTAAGAACCTAAGCTAAATGTCACTGTTACTCCATATTCTTCCTTTGTCTTCAAAACCTTAACTAAGCAATGGTTACTCCATACAGAAAATGGTGGAATTTTAACAGTGAACAGGCTTTCAGGTAAATTAAACTGACAAAGGGACAAGTCATTCAGAAACAGAAACTGACTTGGATTTAAGTTAGGAACAGAGGTACCTAGATTTTAGCTCTTAGACCCCACTCTGTAACACTCTTGCATCTAATCACCAAGTCATAATGGTTTTGCCTCCTAAATAATTCTCAGATCCATTCACCTTTCTATATCCTCTTTCTTAATCCTAGCTACATAGTCTGCTTCAATAATTTTTTAGTTGGTTTCCTATATTTAACTTATTCTTTTAAAGTACAAAAGTGAGTGTATCATACTGTAAATTAAAACCCTTCCAAAGAAGTTTTCTTAAAATGTTGGGATTAGACATAAAATGTTGGCCATGAGTCCCTGCATGTTCTGCACACCAGCAGCTCCCGTCCACTCTCCTCCACATGTACACACACCTTTACTACAAGCCCTCCCCCCCATATCTCTATCATAGAGCCTTTGCATAAACTGCTTCCTCTCATTCTCAATGCTCTCTTAACCTGTGTACTTAGAAAATATCTATGAGTTTTCTATTGCTGTGCAGCAAATTGCCATAAATTGAGCAGCTTATGACACAGTTTCCATGGGGCAAGAGTCTGGGCACCGTTTAGCTGAGTCCTCGGCTTAGGATCTCACAAGGTTGCAATGAAGGTTTAAACCTGGAATACGATTTCATCTAAGGTCAAATGCACTTCCAAGCTCACTGGTTGCTGGCCAAATTCAGTTCCTGGTGGCCATAGGACTGAGACCCTCAGCTCCTTTAAGTAGCCTGCTGTTTCCTGCAGCATTGCTCACCCCACAGGATGACAGTTTGTTCAAGGTGAGCAGGAGAGTTTCCCTGTTGCTTGGAGTCTCTGAAACCTGGTCCCTCTCTGAAAATGCTGACCAGATTAGTACAGGCCCACCCAGAAAAAACTCCCTTTTACTTAAGGTCAACTGACTCAGGGCTTAAATTATATCTGCAAAATCTCTTTACCTTTGCCATATAGCCTAACATCCGATTCTTTCACAGGCTTTACACTCAAGAGAAGGGGTTTCCAAGGGCGTAACTTTTTGGAGGTCATCTTAGAATTCTGCCTACCTCACTTGGATATGTAATTTCATCTGGGCATTCTTTCCTTATCTGAACACTCACCAAAATTCTAATCAAATCGAGGATTATAAGCTCAAATGCCTACAATGGCTGGCAGGTTTTGTTAATGAATGAAGTGATAAGAAGAAGCCATAGAGCGTGTGGTGTATTAGAGAGCCTCTTGCCATCTAAAAAACACATATCTCCTCAGCTTTAGCCAATCATTGCCTTGCAGGCAATTCCAGCCCAGTGAGTCACATCTGAGTTTTTCAGATCAGCCAGAAATCCAGATTTATGTGTGTGTATGTGTATGCCCGAGTCCAGCTCCAGCAGGTCCAGGGGTTCCCGAAGGAAGAAAGGCGTCGGTGAAAATAAAACAAAACTAAAATAAGAAACTAAAACTAAAATAAAAAAGGACACAGACAACAGCAGTGTGTTGAACTGGCCAATTTATTGTAGTAAACGTGGCATTATATATGCTAGTGATTTCCTTGTAACATACGTCATCTATGTTTTTCTAACATTACCTAATTTTGAAAATGTTCTTATGTGTAATCAACCTTTAAGAAATAACATGGCGATTTTCTCATAAAGTTCCCGCATACCCTTTGATTATTGATTAATTCCTTACATTATTCCATTATGTACCTGCGTTTGTAGATCCATAATCTACAAAGCATTTGCTTTGCTGTTCTCGTGAAAGGCCCTCTATTTCTCAACACCTCAAGTGGAACAGTTACAGGGACATGACCTCCTAACCACATGAGGCCAGAAGAAGAATGTGTTTGCCTAGGTCTGAGGTGCCAGGAAGGGGCCGAAAAAGCCTTAGAAACCCCCATGCCTCACACATTCTCAGAGAGACAACGCACCTAGGAACCAATGAACCATTCTGTACCTTAACCGACTAGGTTCAGTCATCACCTGGAATGCCTCCAGGGGCCAGGTGGGTCTAGGGATTGAAGTCACCTGGGCCCAGAGATACACTCCTTAGTTGCCAGAGTGGGACTTTCAAATCCATATGTCTCTCCTTTACAGGCCCTCTTTGCTGGCAAATGTATGAGGCTATCCTTCCTGTAAGTAGAGGAGTCTCCTTAGGGGATGGCAAGGGCTAAATGTAAGGCCAGGCTGCACAGTTTCTTGCAGAACCTTATTTTCTTCTCTAATGGTTCTTTTCCCAGGGGGCCTGCCGAGGGCAATTCCCCAACAGGTGATACCAAATTTAATAAGGCCAAATTACCTAAAAGCTGGAGTACAAGAAGCTTCACTGTCGGCAGGCCGCCCTGCAGTCACCAATACGTCCACAGCCCGGGTCCTGCCACTCAGGCTGGGATAGCTCGGCTTCCAGCATGTGTATGTCTGCCTGAGTATGAAATCTTCTGATTTATAAGTATTACTAATTAACTCAAATAATAAAGACACTCTGCAGACAAATACTACGCAGAACAAATAAATATGTTTGCAGGAAAAGAATTGTCCTTGTGCATTTACTTTGCAGATTTTGTCTTAAGTGATTGTACTATTATTTAAAAAAATACATTTGACCCCTTTAGACTGTAAGTACATGAGGACCCGGATTATGTCTGTCTCATTCATGCATGTACTTCAGTACCTAGCACAGTGTATGGCACATAAAACATTATCAATACATATTTGTCAAATGGATTAATAAATGGAAACACTGTGAACTCTCTCAGCTGGGTAGACCTGGGTTAAGATTTTCACTCACCAACAGTGCAGCCTGATCTTTGACAAATTATTTAATATTTCTGAACCTTAACTTCATCATTTATAAAATGGCATTATTCATAAGTACAGTTGTGAGGACTAACCAAAATAACAAATACAAATTGCTTAGCACAGGGCCTGTTCATTGTCAGATGGTTTCTTTTTTTTTAGGGACGGCCTCATGGATGTGAGTACCATATAGTTTTACACATTTCTATATAGTGGTGAATGGACTTGATCAAAATGTTATATAAAAAGGTTATATATTTCAGTATATGTACATAGAAGACATATATGTGAATAATATATATGTATATGTATATGTATGTGTATTTATATATGTGTGTATGTATATGTGTATATATACACATATGCACATATTCATATACTGAAGGCTTATGTGTTTGGGTTAAGGGAAGAGAAATGCAAAAGTACATTTCATGGTCTCCTTGGCAGGGAGACTAGGGAGCAGGGAAAGGTATTTGCCAAAGGGAAATGAAGGGGTGCCTGGGTGGCTCAGTCAGTTGAGTGTCAACTCTAGATTTTGGCTCAGGTCATGATACCAGAGTCATAGGACTGAGCCCGCACTAGTCTCCACGCAGATAAGATTTTCTTTCTCTCCTTCTGCCCCTCTCTCTTGCTTGTACTCTGTCTCTTTCTCTCTTTCTCTCTCTCAAAAGAAAAAAAAAAAGGATGTTGTATACAGAGTCCCTTCTTTGCCTCCCATACAGAAAGTATGGAAAAGGAGATAGTCCCCATAACCAATAAATATTTTTAAAGGAATTGAAACCCAAAATGTTTCTAAGTTCTTTATGCCACAAATGTTAACAGGAAGGGAAAATCTTTTAATTTTTTAAATAATTTTTTTTAATGTTTATTTATTTTTCACAGTGAGAGAAAGAGTGCAAGCAGGAGAGGGGCAAAGAAAGGGGGAGACACAGAATCTGAAACAGGCTCCAGGCTCTGAGCTGTTAGCACAGAACCCGATGCAGGGCTCAAACTCCCCAATGGGGAAATCATGACCTGAGCCAAAGTCGGATGCTTAACTGACTGAGTGACCCAGGTGCCCAAGGAAGGGAAATTCTTATTGTGCCTGGTGGATGAGCTAAATTCTGGATTTAATATTATGCTTTCTCTAAGAATATTTATAAGCATTATTTATAAGCAGACAATTATAGATAGCTTATGATTTATTTTTAAAGGGTGATAAAATGGAGACATAAAATAGAAAACCAATGTCCTCCTTTAAGGTAATGAAGGTCAAATGGTTAAAATGATAAGATGATAAGATAAAACCACATTAGCAAAGAAAAAAAAAAGCCACAAGAAGCAACCCTGCAGAAAGGTCACTCCAGCATTTTATACATTTTCAAAGTTATTTTCCTTATGTCATTTTTTAAGCTTCTATTTTGTCTACAATGAAAACCATTTTATTTTGTTGCACATTAGGAGACAAAAACGTGCTTACGGGAATTTGATCCAATTAGTATTACATTGAGGACCGTTAGTAAAGATTACACCAAATGTATTCAGGAGTAGGATTGAAACAGATAGGTAATACATTGCATATATTCTAAAGGTTCAAAAGTATAAAAAATTTCTACTTTGTGATTACAAGTAAGTGTATTATAAGATTTTATAAACTGAATTGTTCCTAGCTGTAGGACATCATTTCAATAAACTATTCTTAAGGGAGAAATACAGCCAAATGAAGCTGAACCATGTAACAAAAGTAACAATATGCATTTGGTAACTACTTCATTCTAAATGTATTATTATCATCAAGGCTGATCTCTCCTTCTATCTGTAGAAGCAGTTAAAACCTAGAAAAGCAAGTTACTTCTCCAGTTCCCCAGTTTGTGTTATCACAAAACATGCAAAATTATTTTTTAAGTCACTTCATAAGACATATATTCAAAGTCATTATTACATTGCTATCTGGTGTATTTTTTAAAAATAAAATTTTAAGTGCAAGCAAAAAAATCTGGCTGCAAAATAGAGCAAAATAAATTTCTACTTCTTATTTTTCTCAGGATCATGACAATTCAATTTTTTATCACTTGGGAGTATGGCACTTGAACTAGGCCATAAGGAAAAATTTTGAGTACGTAAAATAGGACAGGTTTGGAATTAAGAGATGTAGAGTTTTACAAAAGGGGACTTTATTTTGCCTTGTAAATGTATTTACAAATTAACATATGCAAGTAGAGAATGATTTTTGAGTGAAAGTGGTAGCTGAACTTTTGTTAAGTGAATGGTATTTCCCAGGGAATAATTGTATCCATCCATCCAGCCAACATGTCCAAATTTATCCCTTAGTCAGTGTAAAAGATACATCAACAGTGGCCCATGCTTTGCTCACAATGGGGCCTGAAAAATATCTTTGGCTGTTTAAACAATGTTTATTGTTTATTATTTCGGAACCAAATTCGAGTGGTAAGACTGAAGTCATTCCTTTGTAGTGGCCTGTAGGACCTCACTGCTGCTCCAGTGGCTTGAAAATCTGGCACTTACTCATTCCCTGGTGTCCTTGGCTTAGACCATCCATGCTTGTGTTAGAGATCCTGGCATCCATCGCCCTACTCAATGACTTCAGCCATTCTCGGTTCTTGCTTCATCATCTTTTCCTTGTTCCTGGATCACTAACATAGCAAACATATATGCGACAGTTTTCCCCATTGTTCAAACAAACAAACAAACAAACAAACAAAAAAGCAAAACACCTCCCCTGACCTCACATTTTTTTCCAGGGACTGCCCAGTTCTTTGTTCTCCTCTATAGCAAATCTATACATTTCTTTTAAAGTAGTCTTTGTTTTAGTGGGTGCCACTTCTTTACCTCCATTATCTCTTGAACTGACTCCAGTTTTTAAGTCTTCACCTCTGTACAAAACTGCTCTTATTAAGGTCACCAATAAATCCCAATTCCAGTCTTTATCTTTCTAGATTTTTCAGCAACATATGAAGCCGTTTTTCTCTCTGTTTTTAAACACAGCCTTGTCTTGTCTTCTGGAACTCCATTCTTGCTTACTTTCAATTATTTTGCCTGGGTCTGAATCATGTTCCCCACAGCGACACGTGGCACATTCCAGGTTTGCCTCTTGGGCATTTTCTTTTCTGTAGCAGCAATAACTCTCCTTCCTTCTCAGGAACTTGATCTCATTTGTATGCTGATGGCTCTCACATTTGCATCTTCAGCCCTGACTTTTCTCTTAAATTAAATATTTGTGCCTCCAAATTCCAACTTGATATCTCCTTTAGGATATATAAGAATTATCCCAAATTAGTGTACCTTAAAACAAAGTTTTGATAATTCCCTTTTGAATCTATTCCTTCTTTATTTTAACACAGTTGTTCTCAAATGGAGGTCATTTTGTCCCCAAGAGGACATTTGGCAAAGTCTGGAGACATTTTTGGATGTTCCAACTAAGGGATGTATGCTGCTGGCATCCACAATGCTTGGGATAGTTGCCCACAACAAAGAGTTATCTGGCTTAAAGTGTCAACCTTCATTCTCATTCCCGACCATCAACACTCCTTGGCAACTCTGCTTTAGGAAATATCTGGGATTTCTCCTCAGTTCCAGTGCTCTGTCTCCAGTCTGCACTACCATTACCTCTCACGCAGAATAACTCACCTGCACCAGTTCATCTCTTCTTTTCTACTAAAACATGAAAATTCTACACATTGGCTACAATGATCCTATTAAAACAAAGTTAGAGGCATTCAAAGACTTCTTATCTACCTCAGAATAAAATCCAAAGCTTTTACTTTTATTCATAGTCTATTTATATTTATTTCTCATTTATCAGTCTGTCTGCTAAAAGATAACCTCTAAAAAAGCTGTGATTCTGTTTTGTTTATTGCAGTATTCCAGAACCTAGAAGAGTATAGTGTACATAATAGGTGCATAATACTTATTTATGAATTGAGTGAATGACCTCAAGGTTGAAGTGATGACCCAACCAGCCAGTAAGGACCTGCTAAGTACCACTGCCTGGACAATATTAACTGCAGAGTAGGTCATGAAGTTATATTAGAACATACCTTTTTTTTTTAAGTAGGTGTTACACCCAATGTGGAGCTTCAGTTCACAACCCTCAGATCAAGAGTCATGTGCTCTACTGACTAAGCCAGCCAAGTGCCCCCAGAAAACACTTTCCCTTTCTTAGCCAGATAAAATGTTTTATGTTAGTCCTCCAGAAAAAAAAAAGAAATTATGAGTGGCTTATGAAATTAAATTTCCATTTCCCTTTCCAACACACTAAATTAGGACCAAAGTCTTTCCTGTGTGAACTACTACAAGATTCCCCTGACCAGTGATAAGCTCCCATCTTTTCTTATCCAAATTCACCTTTCCCTGCATAAAAATTATTTGAGGGTAACTCATTGTTTGCCAAATTAAGGAAGAGTTTCTCTTCTTGGTATTTATGTTATTGACAATATAGGTTCAAATAATTTTTCCAGTTTTAGTTTTAACTATTCCTTCACACAGATTCTAAATTTCAGACACTGAGCAATTTTATCTTAGCTTTTTAGTCCATGTTTCTGTGACTTCCTGCCTGCACTTATCTTGTACTAAGTGGAATTATGGATTCCTTCTTGATTTGCCACAGCATCCATACTTTGATATTCTACTCAGTCCTTGGGGTTCATCTCAAATGGCACTTTCCCTCATAAACCACCCCCTTTCCACCCTGAAAAGTAATTTCTCCTTGCCTTGAGTGCCATAGAGCTCTGTTAGTACCTCTTTCCTGCTCTTATCTTCCTCTACCAGCTGTTAAAATTAATTATATAATTCTCTCCTCATAGGTGACAGATTCTTAAGGAAGATGATAAAATTTAAAAATTTTTAATAACTTTTGTAAAAGTTACCAATATACATTTTGACCTACTATAATCACATATCATGTGTGTTTTCAATAGTATTTAAGTTCCTTGAGGTCTATAACTATGTCTGTTTTGTGTGGGTTTTTTTTGCATTATATAAAATATATTTTGACTACCATCTTTCCTAGATCCATTATAAAGACTCAAAAGTAGCAGTGCCTGGTTGGCTCAGTCAGTTGGGGTCCTACTTTCACTCAGGTCGTGATCTCATGGCTTATGAGTTCGAGCCCCATGTCGGACTCTGTGCTGATAGCTCAGAGTCTGGAGCCTGCTTCAGATTCTGTGTCCCTATCTCACTCTGCCCCTCCATCGCTCATGCTCTGTCTTTCTCTCAAGAATAAATTAAAAGGTTAAAAAAATGAAAAACAATTAAGGCAAAAGTAGTTATTGAACAAAATTTAATCTAAAAGTTTTTAAATGTAGTGTTACACATATAGTGCTTAAATTTATGCTGATGTAAATATTGAGCTTTATTTTTAAAGAAATACATAGCTAATACATGAGCTTATTGTCTTTACATTTGAAAACAATTTAAAATAACATTGCTATTCTGATGGTACTAGTTTTCGTTGTAATATAGCTAAAGAAAACTCCTTCCTGGACTCAAAAGTTATCATTATCGTGATGAATATATATATATATATATATATATATATATATATATACACATACACACACACATATATATGTACACACACACACACACACACACACACACACATATATATATATATATATATAAAATCCTTCCCATATCTTCCATTCTCCTCTCCTTGCTGAGATAAATTCTATATGTTTTTAAGCACAATCTAAAATGTGTCCTGCAAGAATCTTTTCCTGATCTTCCCATTGTAATTCTGATTGAACACTCTCCCTACCTGTATTACGATAATCATAAAATGCTATGTTTTCCTCTTTTTCTTTGTATCAGATCATCACTGAACTTCTCACATAACTAACAAAGCTAGCATATTACAAAACCAACACAGATCACTGCTTAAATCTATTTTACGCTTAAAACATTAAAACTGTGTATCTGAGCTATGAAAAAGTGTGCTGATTTTCTGTTCAAAAGTGGACTCACACTTATACCAGTCTCAGGGTCTCATTCCTGCCTGAGGGGTCTGGCTGCCAAACACACACCCTTATTCCTGTATCATCAATCTTTCTCTTTACTGAATATTCTCTCCAAAGTGTACATATGCCAAGTCTCTCCTATTGTAAGCAACATACTACTTTTATACACAATTACCTTATAATCCTATTGTTCCTTCTTGCTTTCCCTTCCTTTCACAGTCAAGCTTTCTGAAAGAATAGTTCAAACTTCCTCTTCCACTTCTCTAATGCTTCTCAAACCAAGACATTCTGACTTTGGTCCCTGTGTTGATTAATTTTATTTGTCGATTTGGCTAAGCCATGAAACACAGATATTTGATCAAACTTTGTTCTAGATATTCTGTAAAAGTGTTTTTTTTAGACCACACTAACATTTGAATAGTAGACTTTGAGTAAAGCCGATTATCCTCCATAGCATAGAGGTACCTCATCCAATCAGTTGATGACCTTACTTTAAAAAACAAAAACAAAAGCAAAATTGACCTACTATTAAGGAAAAAAAAAGCCAAAAACAACAGGAACTCTGCCAGCAGACTGCCTTCAGATTCAAACTCCAACTCTTCCCTAAGTCTCTAGCTTGCCTGCCTACTCTGCAGATTTTGGATGTGCTTGCCTCCATAGTTGTGTGAACCAATTCCTTAAAATAAATCTCTTTAGACAGTTGCAGATAGATATAGAGATATGGATATGGATATGGATATATATATATATATATATATATATATATATACACACACACATTCTATTAGTTCTGTTTTTCTGGAGAACCTTGACTCACACAGTCCTACCTTGCTTCTCAAATTGATCTACTGTGCCTACCAGTGACCTCCTCTCTACCTACTACTTTTAGACTGTTTTAAATTTATCCTCCAATTTAAGTATTTCTAGACCCTGTTATCTTTTTTTTTAAAGTATTCTCCATGCCCAGTGTGGAACCCAACATGGGGCTTGAACTCATGACTCTGAGATTGAGACCTGAGCTGAGATCAACAGTCAGACACCCATTGACTGATCCACCTAGGCACCCTGATCCTATTATTGTCTACACATTTTCCATCAACTTTCATAACTTCAGTTGCCACATGCATGTGGATAATTCCAAGATCTATCTTAGATCTCTTTCCTCAAACATATATATCTATTTATATGCCTTAGTGTCAGAAACTGAGCTCTTACTCTTTCTCCTCTTTGTGTCCTTTCTACTTAAAGAAATGCTCTCAACATCCACTTCAAAATTGAAGTGGGAAACCGGTTAGAGACACCCACAATTCTTCATCAACATCTACCTCCAAACAGATGCTAAGTTTCCTCAACTGTGTATGAATGAATGAGTGTGTGTAGTGAGTGTGTGTGTGTGTGTGTGTGTGTGTGTGTGTTGGTAGAATTCTAGGTTTGTAGTTAGTTTTTCTCAATACTCTAAAGATATTATCTATTGTTTTCTGGCTCCCATTATTTGTGTTAAGAGGTCAACTTCTATTCTTATTATTTCTATTGAAAATAATTCAATAATTCTGAGGCTACTTTGAAGATTTCTTTTTTTGCCTTTAGCTTGAAGCAGTTTTACTAGATTCTTTTAAGTATAGGCTCTCTTCTTAACAAAAATACTGTCCCATTATCTGCCCCATTCTCTCTCTTTCTACAACTCATTAATATGTATTTTAGACATTTTCATGAAATACTGTATGTACCTTTTACAGGGTCTTTTCCACATATTTTCTTTGTTTCCTCTTCATGCTTCAGTTTGGATATTGTCTGTTGACCTATATTTTCAGTTTGTGTTCCATGCCTAGCAAGCTGTTAAATCCATCTGCTGAATCCTTCATTTCTGTTATTATATTTTTGTTGTTTTAGAATTTATTGCATCTTTTTTTATAGATTCCAGGTTTCTGATGACATTTCCATTTTATTCCCTAGTTACTTGAATATATTAATCAGGTTCATTTTCAAGTTTGTGTCTGGTGACTCTAAGTACTTACCCCTTATGATCCATGTTCTGTGTCCAGTCTTCTCCCCTGCTTTTCTTAAATTGGTTTCCTAATATATTTTATTGATTGCTGATGACTGTGTGTGAAAAAATAGGGTCTCTGGATGATTTACATATGATTTTCTTTTAATTCTGGCAGAAATGTTGGGTAGATTACATTAATCAAATCTGAAACTGAAGTGATTAAACTCTGGGCATTTTGTTTTTGTGTAGCTTGATCTATATCCAGTTTTTCCTTGTTCCTATAGTACATTTTTTTCAAATGCCCCTACTGATAGTTCAAGTCCCCAGCTCCCAGGAATCTCTTGAATTAAATTTTTATTTTTAACAAATTGGAAGTGTGGTGGTAGAAGATGTTCTTCAGAATAGTAAGTTGAGGTTGTCTGTAATAATTATGAATGACTTCTTTGAAGAGAGCGGTAAAAATAAGGAGTAATCAACCAACCAGAGGCACTAAATCAAACAGTTTTTGTTTTTTTTCTTCTGAGAATAAGTAAGGTTATGTGGTGTTATGAGCAAAAAGTAAAGGACTCAGAGGAGATGCTCTGATGGAAAATTTAAATTCAGATTAGAGATAAAGATGATAACTCTTATGTCCAAATTTTGGGCTATCACTCTATTTCCCCCAGATACCTCTTGAGATGTTTTCTTCTTTTGACTACCAGTCCCAGGAAAACAAATTTCCTACATTATTTCGAAGTAGTACAGATATATCTCTTGGTCTTGTAGAGCAAGTGACATCTTATTTATAGGGCATCTCTTTTCTAGATATGAGCCTGTGTGTGTGTGACTGTTTGTGTGTGTGTTTTGTCTGCTTAGGATGGAAAGTAGGCTAAATATATGAAAAAAAGATAGTATTAGACTTGGCTTCTTGGCTTTATCAGTATATAGTATCTTTATTTTAGGATTTCAGTGGTACTAAGAAAGTGTTTTTTTGTTTTTGTTTTTGTTTTTGGTTTTTTTTGCCCAAAAATATATACATAAGCACTTGTGATAATGCTAACTTGCACTTCTAGAAATGTTTTTCTTTGGGATTTGAAGACTCTTTTGGTCAGCAAGAATCTTTTTAATACTCTTGGGAGAGGCTACTATTGAACACTTGACATTTTAAGGGGAATTATCTTACTTTCTCAATTAGTGACAGTAAAGAGAGCCTGTTCTACTGGGACTAGAAAGAAATACGCCTCAGGTAGAGAGTGGAATTATTAGGAAGGAGGGGAAAGTGGCAAAGATAACTCAATCTATTTCACAATTTTGCTTAGGGCTGGCTCTAAAGAATGGTCTGCTATTGATATACTGTAATTCTTCAGCCTTAAAGTACAGTTCTGAGAGAGGGCCATCATAGATATAAAAAGGCACAACTCCTGTATTTACACAGCAGAGGTAGAGGACAGGTCCTGTCCTTTCTTCTCTAAGAGTTTGGACTCATCTTCTCCAACCCCTTGACTCTCAAATTCCTCATGCTCCTCACAAAAGGGGTGATTCCTTGGTAAAGGACCAGGCTGCCAAGAACCTTGTCATAATATTCTTTACATTTTGTATAAAAAAAAGAAGATAAATATTAAAGTGAAGGTGATAGACAACATTTCTTATATTCAGTAAATACAATCTCTACTGTACTTTACTTAATATTTTTCTCAGATTTGATCTTAGGTTTTCTCAGTTTCTTTACATAGTCTCACCCTGAAAATTAAAACCTTAGTGATTTCCATAAAATTATTAATGTGATAAGCCATATATAATAATATATAGCTAGAGACAATTAAAATACATAAAATATGTTAACTAAGAAATGTTTCCCTATGAAAGCATAGAATATGTTATACTGTCCTTCAGCGAACATTGTGCTGTGATGTAATACATTTACAATATTTTGAACTTCTTCATCCTTTACACCTTTCAAAGATTAACATTTTCTTTAAAATGTCTGTTGCCCTTGACTGCTATTTATGGATTACTTAGCTAAATTCAATTAATAATTGAAGCTGTGGAGGCACCTGGGTGGCTCAGTTGGTTAAGCATCCTACTTTTTTGGTTTCAGCTTGGATCGTGATCTCAGAATTTGTGAGTTCCAGCCCTGTGTCGGGCTCCAAGCTGACTGTGTGGAGCCTGCTTGGGATTCTCTCTCTCCCTCTTTCTCTGCTCCTCCCTCACTCACTCTCTCTCTGTCTCTCTCAAAATAAATAAATAAATAAACTTAAAAAAAATTGAAGCTGTGCATCCAAGCAATTGGAGTTTTTGGATGTAACTACAATGAACCTTCACCACTGTTGTTTCCATCATTTTATTTAGCACAATAAGGTAGACATTGTGCCAAACACTTTTAATACTTTATTGACATACTATTTAATCTGTGCGATAATTGTACCATATAGGTCACATATCCCCTAACTTGGGTGAGGAAACAAGTCCCAGAGAATTTGAGTAAATTGCCCAAAGTCACACAAATAATCAAAAGCAGAGCAAACTTTCTACTCTAAATTTGTCTAATTCTAAATTACACGCTATATACTACTTCACACTTTACACTGTAGAACTTAAAGGAGTATCAAGTAATTTATTTGCTTTTTTTGTACTTGCAAGCAGTTTTTTCTATCACACAGAATAATCTAAAATTAATATAAAAGGTCTTCTCTCACAACCATAAGACAATGGAAAGAATTTATTAAACTATATTTTCTTGGGGTGGCTGGGTGACTCATTTGGTTAAGTGACCAACTCTTGATTTCGGCTCAGGTCATGATCTCATGGTTTGTGGGATCGAGCCCACATCATGCTTTGTGGGGACAATACAGAACCTGCTTGGGATTCTCTCTCTCTCTTTCTCTCTGCCCCTCTCCCACTTGTGCTCTCTTTCTTTCCCTCCAAAATAAACAAATAAACTTAAAAAAATAAATAAAATCTGTTTTTTAGATTCTTAACCAAAACTTTTTTGTTTGTTTGGTAGAATGAGCTAACAGCCATACTTATTCACTTTGAAAAGTAAAAGTGAGTGAGGTAGAGAATAACTTTGTAAAGTGATATTTTCATCAGGTGAAAATTCTCTTCAACATACTTAACTATTTCTATTTAATTTTACTAAGGAAAATAATGCCATGAATTTAGTACTCTGTAATTAATGGCCATCATTTTTTTCAAGGTGCTAATTTTCCATTAATGAGCAGTTGCTCTACCTGATTTGCTTTATAAGCTGAAGTATATTCTTTTAAATAATTAGCTAAAATATCTAATTGCAATCCTACCAGAAGGCACCATTAGACATCTATTGAAATGATCCATAATTTTTGTACTAATCACCAAAAGTCATAGTATGAATATTTTCTACTCACCAAACAAAAGCTATGACTCATAGGTGGTTTTTTGTTGCTAAGCACCCTCTTTGCAAATTAACAGATTTTTCAATGTGGAATTTAGTGTAATGAGGCTGATTCTCATGTTTTTACAGACTAAAAACTATTTTAGACAATTTTTTGAAAATATTTCTATATCATATTCAGGCTTTGGAAAGCATAACCCACAGATAGCTACAAGTATAACTGCTATATTAGAACACAAAGCAAAAATAATTTTCTAATTTAATGTTTCCTTCCAGATGGAGCTACTACACTGCTTTTCGTTAACATTTCCATTTAGTATGGCTGAAATTAATAGTGACCAGATCAGCATTTTAGAAGTTATGAGAATCTCAGGTTCCTGCTCCAATCCATGAACTATGATTAATTCTCCTCTGGTTCAAGTCCCTCTCAACGTGATGATGGTCATGTTTCAAAGGTTTCTTCTTCTCATATAAAATCATGACTGAAGACTGTAATGATCCTTTGTGGGATCATCCCCTCATATGTACTGCTGGAATAAAGATTGACATCCCATATCCTTTTCTGGGGGGTCAGGGAAGGAAAATTCCCTATATTGAGCTTCTCTACATGTAGAGCATCTCTGGTGTTCTGCCAGCCTAGGATCACTAACTCCTCCTCTGTTACTATTACATCAATGTACTTGATATTACTTGGGTGGGGTGGAGTTTCCCATTCCCACTTCGTCCACTTGGGAGGTGAGCACAGGCTGGGCCTAGAAAACAGATGCTTGGCATGTAAGCCCACATCTGGAGGATTCTACATTTGGAAGGTTCCAGATTTCACATCCTTGACCATTGTCCACGCCAGGGGCCTGGATTTTATCACATGCTGCCTTCAGGATACTCCCCACAGTGAAATACCACCTGTTCTGCAACTTCCTTCATTTTCGAATTGGATTTTATTAAGTAAACTTTTTATTTTGAAATTGTTTAAAATTCACATGCCTTTGTAAGAAATAATACAGTGATCCTCTATACCCTTTACCCAGTTTCCCCCAATGGGAACATGTTACAAAACTGTAGTATAATATCACAACCAAGATATTAACATTGAAGCACGCCATCAATTTTACTCAGATTTCCTTGGTCTTACTTGTGTATGTGTAGATGTATTTAGTTCTATGCAATTTAACCACACATATAAATTTGTATATCCACCATCACAGTCAAGAGAGAGAGCATTTCCATCATTACAAAGATCCTTTGCACTTCCTTTTTATAACCACCCTTACCCTCACCTGGCCTCTAAATCTTGGAAACAGCTAATATGTTATCCATCCTTATAATTTTGTTATTTTAAAAATGTTATATAAATGGAATCATATAATAGTGCCTTTTAAAGTTGGCTTTTCTTTACTCATTCTAATTATCTGGAGGTTCAACCAGGTTGATGCATGTAACAGTAATTCATTCTTCCTTATTGTTGAATAGCATTCCATGGTTTGGATATATTACAGTTTATTTAACCATTCACCTGTTAAAAGACATCTGACTTCCTGTGAGTAACTTGAATATTTTCAAGATTTCATTATGACTTAATTACAGTGTTTTTTATTTTATCATTTTGTAGAGTTTTCTTAGTGGTTGCTCTGAACGTTATAATATGTGTGATTTGTCATAGTCTCCTGGGTACAACATTTCTAATTTTGAGTAAAGTCTGGAAATCTTATTTCCATTTTTGTCCCATTACCTTAATCACTCTGAAATATTACTGTCTTTGGTATTAGAAAGCTTTACAATTTTTTAAACATTGAATATGATTTAGAAATTTCAAGGGGGTAGTTTATTATATATTTTTATATTTCTGCTCTTCCTATTCTTCTTTCTTCCCTCTTGATGCTCCAAGTTTTCTTCTATCATTTCCTTTCTGTTTGAAGAATCTCCCCTAGTCATTCTTTTAAGGTAAGTCTGCTAGTGATGAAGTCTTTAATTTTCCTTTATCTGAGAGTGTATTTTACCTTCTTCTCTGAAGAATACTATGGCTGAATATAGAATTAATGGTTGACAATACTCATCTTTCAGCACTTGAAAAATGTGGTGGTACTTGCTTCTTGCCTCTATGACTTTAGATAAGGCATGTGCAGTCATTCAAATTAGGGTTCCTCTATATGAAATGTATCAGTTCTTTCTTCTTTTGTGATCATTTCTTTGCCTTCAGTTTTTAGAAGTTTAATTATGATGTGTCTTAGTATAGCTTTGCTTAGATTTGTCCTATTTGGATTTACTCAGCTCCTTGACCTTTTAAGTTGTGTCTTCTGACAAATTTTTTCCTGAACCTGGGGAGATTTCAGCCTTTGTTTATTTGAATATTCTTTTTTTTAAGTTTTATGTATTTATTTTGAGAGAGAGAGATCGCAAGTGAGGGAGGGGCAGAAAGAGAGGGGGGAAGAGAGAATTCTAAGCAGGCTCCGTGCTGTCAGCAGAGAGCCAGACATGGGGCTCAAGCCCACGAACTGAGAAATCATGACCTGATCTGAAATCAAGAGTAAGAGCCTAAACCAACTGAGCCGCTCAGGCACCCCTCTTTGAATATTTTTTTACCCCACTCTCTTTTTTCTCTCTTTTTGAGACTTTAGTGAAAATAATATTGGATCATTAGTTATTATGCCATAGGCTCTCCAGGTTCTGTTCACTTTACTTTTTCAATTTATTTTTCTCTCTGTTATTCAGATTGGTAAATTATATTCATCTCTCCTCAGGTTCAGTGATCCTATCTTCTTCTATCATCTACATTTTAATGATAAACTCATTAAGAAGTTTCTTATCATAGTTATTGATTATTTCTTATAGCTTTTATTTCTTTGCTGAGATTTTCTATGTTTTTATTTGTTTCAAGAGAATGTGTGTTGAAGTTATTCAAAAAAAAATTTAATGTTTATTTATTTTTGAGAGACAGAGAGAGACAGAGCATGAGCAGGGGAAGGGCAGAGAGAGAGGGAGACACAGAATCCGAATCAGGCTTCAGGCTCTGAGCTGTCAGCACAGAGCGCAAGGTGGGGCTGGAACTCATGAACCGCAAAATCATGACCTGAGCCGAAGTCGGATGCTCAACCAACTGAGCCACCCAGGCCCTCCTTGTTGAGATTATTTTTGTGATGACCAAAACTTTGTCAGATAATTCCAACATCTGACTTATCTGGGCATTGGCATCATTCTCACTCAACTTGTGATTGTCCTGGTTCTTGGCCTCACGGGTGATTCTCAGCTAGGTAGATGAAAGCAGTCCCATCATCAGTAGGGAAGGAAACTACTTTTTCTGGGTGCTTATTGTCAGCAAAGTTCCCGATTGATTCCCCCTTGCTGGTGCCATTTGTTGGTAGTGGAGAATTTCCAGTTTAATCTGGAGGAAAATTTGCGTGCCTGAAATGCTTTTGGTTGCTATGTTGGAAGTCAAGAGATACTACCCTTTTTTTCCTCCAGTTCTAGCATCCCTAATTAGACCATCTTCTTTCATCTCTCAGGGCCCTCATTTGGCTGCTTCTTATGTTATTTCCAGGAGCTAGAGTTGTACTTAGTGGGGAATAGCAGGGAGAAACAAATCTATGCCATCTTCTCTGGATCAGAAGTCTCTAATTTTATTTTAAGCTAATTCAATTTTTTTACACAGAATCATCTTAAGAGTTAAGGCCTAAGTGATTTCTATAAAATATCAGTGTGTTAGTGCTGATATTATATATATATATGTATATATATATATATATACACACACACACACTATATATATATATATAATATATTGTATATATATATAGTACCTATATATATATGGTACTATATATATAGGTACTATATATATATATAAAATCTTAAAAATCTTATATATATATATATATAATCTTAAAATACATAAAAAGTTATAGAATAAGTATTGTAAACTGTGGTATGCATACCACATTGGGAAATATTGTGTTATAATATTATGCATTTAAAGTATTTTAGAGGCGCCTGAGTGGCTCAGTCAGTTAAATATCCGAATCTTGATTTTGGTCATGATCTCAGGCTTTGTGAGTTCTAGCTCTGCATTGGGCTCTGCACTGACAGCATGGAGCCTACTTGGGATACTCTCTCTTTTCTTCCCTTGCTTGTGCTTTCTCAAAAATAAATAAATGAACTTAAAAAAATGTTAAAAATTAGGGCACTTGGGTGGCTCAGTCGGTTAAGGGTCTGACTTTGGCTCAGATCACAATCTTGCAGTTCATGGCTTCAACCTCCGCATTGCGCTCTGTGCTGACAGCTTGGAGTCTGGATCCTGCTTCAGATTCTGTGTCTCCTTCTCTCTCCCTACCCTGCTCGCACTCTGTCTCTCTCTCAAAAATAAATAAAACATTAAAAATATTTAAAAATATTTTCAAAACTTTTCTACTTTATGTGTTGAAGAGATTAATATTTCTTTTACAATATGTGCATTGCTTTCCAGTGATATTTATGAGATATTTAACTAAAATCAATTAGTGTTTGACATTGCAAAGGCAAGCAATTAGGTCTTCTGAGTAAACACATACTAGTTGGCCACAAGAAATAATTTTCTTATGTGACATTGGACATATGAAAGATTGTACATTTCTCATATGACATGTCACACTGGTTTTTTAAATATCTGAAAAGGAATATTCTTGAGTTTAGGTAGAGAAGTTTGCCTTCAAGTACCTTTTCTTTTCAAAAGAAAAGCGAGTCACAGAATTTTAAAATTAGAATTGTCCTTGAGGATCATATAATTAAGAGGTCTCCTTTTGTAGATGAGGAGATCGAGATTAAGTTAGATACAGTTACTTGACCAAAATAACACTTACTAAGATCAAATTATAATTTACTTACAGTACAGTTTTATATAAGCTTTAGCTACTAGATACAATAATTGATGTGTTATCATTTGTGTAAAATTAGGATTCATTTGTCACAAGTGTAGATTTTTTGCTCATTTGTATCCATTTCTTCTAAATCAGCTCAATGAAATATGCATTTTTAATTCTAGATTTCTTATTTCTAAGTTCTAGTCTGAACAGTTATCCTTTTAACTTTCTTGCAATTTGGTGACTATTGATCAGCCTAAATAGTGCCTTTGCAAAAAATAAAAAAGACATCTCTCCTCTAGTCACGAGTAAGGCCAAGTTGTGGCTAGCAGAGAGTGACTGGATTCAGCCCCTGTTTGCCGCCTCAAGCCTGTTAGTTAGCCTTGTCCTGTGCACAGCTTTACCAATGTATGGGACAACGGTGGGGTCAGCTTTAAATTCTACGATGTTCTATTCTATTTGGTTGACTTTCCTACACATCTTAATATGTAGTATTTTTTTTTTTTACAAAATTCAATTCTAAGTATTTTGATTTTCATTGTGATCTTTGACCCATCAGGTACAGAACAGTACAATTTTAAACCTCCAACTGTATAAAGTTCATCTCTTTGTTAACAGTGGTTTTTAACTTACCTCTTGGTATAATACTAATTCTTCAAAAGTAGTTTAATTTTGAAATTTTACAGTGAATATTTCTCTTCCTTTTTTATGGCCAAATAATATCTCATTGTGTCTATATATACCATATTTCCTTTATCCACTCATCCATCAATGGACACTTAGTTCGTCTCCATATTTTGGCTATTGTAAATATATTGCAGTTAACATGGGGGTGCATATATCTTTTTGAGTTAGTGTTTTTGTTTTCCTTTGATAAATTCCCAGAACTGGAAGGGTTTTTTTGATGTCTTCCAACAGTTTATTGGAAACCGTGTAGCCATTAAAAAAGCTCCCACTGTCATGAACATAAATTGAGATTTTCAAGCACTGGTATAAGCTGATCAAAAAAAAGAAATAAAAAATTTAGTAATGTATTAACATTTTTTTCATTTATTTGGCATAGTGCCATTTGTATTGCAAATACAAATTTGGTTTAAATGTACATACTGTCTAGCAACAACACGCAACCTTTCTTCATCCTCTATACTAAGATATATAAAAGTTTAAAGGTCAAACAATACCAAATGTATGGGCTTCAAAAACCATGTAAGTTAGGGTATTCACTAGTTTTAGCTAAGATACATCTGAAATACAGACAAATGACCACTTATGTACAATAATGTGAAGTAAATATTTTGAAAAATATAACTTTAGTGGAATAATCCTCAAGGATATAGAAAAGTTACCAGTTTAAGATATCACCCAATTTATTTTAGTCACTTCAAGTTCATGTTCTAGAATCTAAAATTTATTTATGTCTCCCTAAGCCAAGAGCTTGCTACCTTTGAAAATGTTCTTCAATTTCAAATCCCTTATATGTTATTTATTTCACTTAATTTATTGCATTAGCCAGTTCCTCTAGTTTAATGTGACATTAAAAACAATGAATGCAGTCTTTTTTGCTGTTGTTCTTATTTAAAGTGAATTCTCACTTATTTCACCAGGTATTATTATTATTATTATTAATTATTATCATTATTACTATTATTTTGCAAGTACTATTTCTCATTTACAATGATTTATTTAAAGATGAATGGCCTTGAATTTTATTCATATTTGACTGCATATCTTTTTCTGTATTATTGAGATAAACATATCCTTTTTATGTCTGTCAATGCATATTTTATTATATGAATAGATTCCCAAAAAAATCACAGCTAGCTAAATTGTTATTGATGATGGTGATGGTCGTGTTGTATGTGTTTTAATTTGGTTCTTTAATTCCACTGTATGGCTTTCCTTTCAATCATTTTTATTTCTGTTAGCCATTGTTTATTCTCTTTCATATTGTCTTATTTCCTTTTGTGTCTTTTATTTTATGCTGAACTTTTATCTTTTAGTAAAGATTTATTAAACTTAGTATTTAATTAGGCTGCACTTTTCATGATAATTTGTGTAAATTATTTGACCCTATATTATTTTTCTCCATTGAGGATTTTCTTTTCTTTCTGCCAATTCTTGTGGGCATTAGCAACCAAGGATCACCATAATTCAATTTTAGGATCTGAACTTGTCTGGCCACTCAGCTGACTCAAAGCTGAACCGTGGTACACACGAAACTGGCCAGCATCCAGTTGTTTTTTTAACTTTTGATGTGCAGCCTTGCACTTTTAAATTCATTTTGAAGTTGTTGTTAACATAATTTTAAAAAATTTCCTTTACAGTCAGTGAAGCTCATGATTTATACTTACTTTTTTTAATTTTCTTTCCTTTTTTTTTTTAACCAATTTGGACATATAATACTTCCCTTTTTCTTATACAATATACATTTGATCTCACGAATAAAGAGAAAACTCACATTTAAAATGCTTTGATTGTAAGTAGTTTGGAAATGTCAATATGCAGTTAATTGGAAAAAAAACATACATCATTAACAGTGTCAAATTAATATGGATAGAAAAAAAACCTACCCAAATTGAAACGGAAAGGAGGTAGACTTTAGCTTAAACACTCTCCATAGTAATATATGTGGTAAAACTTTCCTACTGACAGTTTTCTTTATGGAGAAACTTTTTAAAGTACTCCTGTCTAGTAAAAGTTACTTGAGAACTATATTTTGTTAAATTTTGTATCCACACACAGAGGCCCTTTTATCTTGCATGACATTTTTATAAAGAAGGTTTGTCATATTTTTATTTAGCACAAAATTTTGTGATAATTATCATCACATGTTGATGTTAATGGTTAAATTACATATACCACCCTTTGTATTGGCTTATTTGTACACCATTGCTGATGCACACAAAACTTTCATTTTCAGAAATCTTAGAGAGGGAGAAAAATAGAACTGAAAATTGCTCTGTGAAAATTAGAGTTCAATATTATAATTTAAGAACATAATTTAATGTAATGATATATAACATGTTCAGCCATTAAATATTCTAAACAGGAAAGATTATCTTGAAAATGTCATAATAGATCAAGTAAAAAGAGAATTTTTAAAAGTAAATATCAAATGGAAACATCAACATGAACTCATGACCTTTACAATAAGAAAGGATTTCTCACTTCATTAATAAAGTGATTTAAGTATTCTCTCTTCTTAAGGTCACTTGCCTAACATCAGGATTTATGCTTTATTAGTGCCTAGATTTGGATTTCTGGCACTCTCTGTTGACAGCCACTTGGAGAATAATTGGTCGCATGTCTTGGCACGTGAAAAATAAAGATCATACTATAACATTTTGTTTTCAGAAACAGGGAGACAGTAATATCTGGGTTAGAGTTAAAATGGGCAATTTGGTCAGCTTGAAAAAAGGGCTTTTAGTGGACACATTTTGACAATTAGAGCATCAAGAGAAAACAATTATTATTGTCAATTGAAACATTCCCAGTATGAAATAAGCAACATTGTCAAAACAAAATGCAAATTTTCACATAAAGTATGTACTAAAAGTTATTTCGCCCACATGAGTTTCCAATATTGTCTTTAAAAGTCCATAAAATGACCAATACAAATTGTAAGTTCATGAGTAGACTTATAATTGACCACCTAGACATAAAACATTTAAAAATGGGTTTTTAATACAGAAACAGAAGAGATTTAGATAGGCTTGTAGGAGGAATATTGTGTGATATATTTGGCTTTGCTGTATTTTCTATTCTAAAGCTGTGGTGGCTAAACATGGCTCTTATTTGTGGAATACTGTAGAACTTGTGTTTTGATTGCTTGGTAGGGGCTACATAAGAAGTCATGAATTACAGGTGAATTGTTTGTGAGAAGATAAAAGAAAGGAGGAAAGAAAGAAAGAAAGAACAAAAGAAAGAAAGAAAGAAAAGAAAAGAAAAAAGAAAAAAGAGAAGAAAAGAAAAAAGAGAAGACAAGAAAAGAAAAGGGAAAGGGAAAGAAAAGAAAAGAAAAAAAAGAAAAGTAAAGAAAAAAAAGAAAAGAAAAAAAAGAAAGGAAGGGGGAAAAGAAAGAAAACCCGAGTTGGGATCAATTTTGGGAAACTGAATGTAAGCTGTAGTGGCTTGGTGAACTCCTGTCATATCCTAGATGGATCTGAGACAGGGTAGGCTTTGATAGAGAACTACTGCCCCAAGCTGTGTGGATACAAACTGAAGTGTCTTTTAATTGTACTGTGGGTATGGGGTTGGATTAATAAGGGGTTAACTCATAAGGACAGAGAACTACCCATGAAATAGATACTATCATGATCACTTGGGTAGGAGAGCTTTGGAAGGGGAGGAAAGTATAGCAATTTGATTTGGAAAATGCATTGTCAACCCAGTAATTTTGGAGGTTCTTAAAGTGTAATAATTCTTTGATAATATATTTCATAAAAGAATTACTGAAATGTTATATTGACACTTGGGCCTAAGTGGAGGTGGGACAAGATGTTGCTTAGTTTGGAGGACAATTATTAGGGATATGTATCTATAATTAAATTTCTTTAGGCTGGAGACAAATTCTTCTTATATCTCATCTGTAAGTGAGATATTTACCCTAAAGAATAGATTTCAGGTTATTCCAAATAGGGATCAATACTCCTGAAAAACACAGTATGAAAGCCCCTTGGTCTGAACAGATGTATAAAGTAAGCTGTTTTTTTCCTGTAATGCTTTGAATATGAACAGTGCTGTATTTTTTAATGTTTATTTATTTTTAAGATAGAGAGAGAGAGAGAGAGAGAGAGAGAGAGTACCTGTACATGAGCAGGGGCACAGAGAGAGAGAGAGAGAGAGAGAGAGAGAATCCCAAGCAGACCCACACTGTCAGCACAGAGCCCGATATGGGACTCATTCTCCTGAACCGTGAGATCATGACCTGAGCTGAAATCAAGAGTCAGATGCTTAGCCAACCCAGGCACCCCTGAAATGTGTTTTAAAGAAGGAATGGGTAACAGGTCTACTGAAAGCATCATTCTACTGATACCATAAATGATTATTTATACAGGTCCATAAATATGCAAGTAACAAACTATGAGTAATATTTACAACATTAAATTCAAATAATTAGTGTCCAAAATGAATAAAGATTTCTTTTTTTTTTAAGTTTGTGGATTTATTTTGAGAGAGAGAGAGAGAGCATGAGCAGGGGAGGAGCAGAGAAAGGGAGAGAGAGAATTCCAAGCAGGCTCTGTGCTGTCAGTGCAGAGCACAATGGGGGGGCTCGATCTCACAAACCATGAGATCATGACCTGAGCCAAAATCAAGAGTCAGATGCTTAATCAACTGAGCCACTCAGGGGCCCCAAATAAAGACTTCCTTAAATCAGCAAGTAAACCACAGGCACTCCAACAGAAAAAGGAGAGGATAAAAATAGAAGTTTGTAGAAGTGCAAATGCCTGGTAAAACATGAAAACTAATCAGGGAAATGCAAATGACAATGATATTATTTTATCATAATATTAGGAAAAATAACAACTTGTTAATATCTGTTGATGGTTATGGTGAGAGAAAATAAATTGGTAGGAATTTGTGTAGCTTTATTCAGGGTGAATGGGTAGTATTACAATTGAAATGCACCTATCTTTCAATTCAACATTCAACTTTAAGATATTGACTTCAGAGAAATACATGAGAACTTACAGAAGCAGGTACGAAGATGTTCATTGCTAAAGGGGGTATAAAGTTTTAATATGTAGTCTCAGCCTCATCGAGTTTATTTGGCTGGGAACTTAAGACATGTATCTAAGAAAATAGACCGGCATATTTAAATGTTCTAATTCAAACAGTGTGTAAATGTTTAGAAGGAAAAAGATAAATATGATTCAGGTTTTCCAAGAAAGATTTTATGGAGAATGTAAACTTCTGGTTGATAAAACTGTATATCTAATTATAACTAAGAAGTGAGTGTTTGTTAATTAGAATACAAGTTCTATGAAGGCAGTTTTTTTTTTGTTTTGTTTTATTTATTGCTGTTCCCCAACATCTAGAGCATAGAGGGGTCAATAAGTACATGTTTGTTAAAGAAATAAAATTATATAAAACCAGGTAAAGTAATGTAAACTCTTGAATAAGAAGTTTCTAGATGTGAAGCTGAATAGAATGACAATAGAAAGTGGAAAAAAATACCTCATTAACCCCATTATAATATAGGCAGGCAAGGATAATAATGCCAGCTGAATAATAACAGTATATCATCTTGTTTTATTCTCTCTGAAATATGCCTCTAAAATAATTTAAAATGACTGAGAATTTTGTCATTCTAAAAACAAGGTAAACTCAAAATAATCCTCAAGAGAGCCCTAAAGGTACTATGTCCATGCATTAAAATAATGTTTATCCCTCTGCATTTTAAATTAAATTGTTTGCTCTTTTCGTAGATAGCACCATTTAAGCTGTCACTTCACTGAATGAAGCATATTATCATTCTGATTATATCCAAAAATCAAACTTTGCTGGAAAATTTAAGTCCAGTTTTGCTATAGCAAAAGATGGGGTTGAGATTTCTTTTCTGTATTCTATAAAATTATAGGTCGATGATGTGTTAGCAGGTGCTAAACAGAAAGGAAATTATATTGAAGTACTGAGAGATTGTTTAATCCCACCCATTTTAATTTATTTTATAAATGGGGAAGCTGAGGAAGACTAACAGATACTTTAAATGAACCACGGCTTGTATTTAAACCAGTTCTGGATATTAACTCTTGGACTCTGCAGAAATTTATAATTTCTCTGGGCCTCAGTTTTTCCATCTATAAAACAGGCATGATAATATCTTCCTCTCAGAGTTTGGGATAAAAGGAGGTAATATATATATCATACTTAGCGCTATGCTCTAGACATTTAATTCCTCAATAAATGATGACATAATAGGTAAGCATTACATATTACACAGCGGTAATGTTAATTACTGTTGTTGGTAACAGTGATGCTCAAGGTGATACACTTAGATTGAGTGACTGGTACAGTTGGAGGTTGAGCCTGAGTTAACAACTCAGCAAGACTCAGCCCCCACTCATTTCTTCATTGATTAATGGGTCATAACAAAGTATTTATAAGTGGAAGAAATGCTTTTTGTCCCAGCATAAATATGAATAATGCCTCCTATTACTCTCCAAGTTTCTAGTTTATCTTATCATCCTAGGCTTAAAGCAAATATATGCTCTCTAACTGACACACAATGTTTGTTTTTTGTTTTGTTTTGTTTTGTTTTAATTTCTAATCAGAAGCATGTCATAAGGAAGAAGGTGCATTAATACAGCCTTAGGATGTGATATCAAATTTTATCAATTACGTTAGCTCAGTTTCAAGGCCAAACCTTCACTGAATGGGTAAAGTCTTAGAAAAAGTAACAAGTCATCTGCAACAAACCATAGGAAATGTATCAATGACAGAACACCCTGAACCATCAAGCTTAAGTGATATCCTTGAATAAAAATAAATCATTAAAATCGGATGGTTCATTAGTATATAGGCATCATGAGCCCAAATGTCAACTGAACAAGGATTTTTATTTTCTATTAAAATGGGACTTTTCTGGTTATGTATTAATATATGCTCAAAGCTATAGAACTTACCTAAACACATGTTAGGAATATAAATTTTTAAATGAGATACTGCCAAACCAAGATAACCCGTCATTACCAGGTTGACTTTCTTAAATACTTTGTTGCTTCAATAAGCCAATGGTTAGGAAGATAAAACCATTTTTTTCTGAGAGATTAGAGCCCTGTGTTCTTGTGTCAAATGCAAGGTCATAAGTTTGAACATGTTCCAGGTGTCTTTTGTTTTTTGTTTTTGAAGTTTAGATCATGACCTGAGTGGAAATCCAGAGTCGGACTCTTAACCGACTGAGCTACCCAGGCGCTCTCCCAGTTGTCTTTTGTATGTGGAAAAGTGAATACACGTTTGTAGAAGTGCTTTGGAAGGATTTTGTGCTAATAATTATTCTGTTAGCTGTGTAGATTTTTTAAATCATCTAAAGAAAACTTTCACCTTTATCCTTCAAACAACTATTTTTCAAAAGGACCTTGTCCTGTTAGGTTTTCCTTCTTCATTTATACTTTCCTTCAAGTTTATACTCTGATATGTGGGGTGACGAATAATGATATACACAAAAGTCTAAAGAAAAATGAAGACAAGCAGAGACTTTACATTTCCTACAAATTAGGTCTCTGTGAAATTAGATGGTAATAGAATAAACAGTAGGCAGACATATTTTACATCCAGAAAAAAATCAAGAGAAACAGTCCAGAAAATAAATAGGTAATCTTTTTCTTTCTTTTTCAACAGGAAAGTAAATTTCAACATTATAGAGTTAATAAGTATAATACCGCAGACTAGATGCTGAAATAACATTGCATTATTATAGAAGTCTTCATAGTCAGTTGTCATTTCTTACAAAATCTGAAGCAGTTGGTCAGCATTCACAATTTAATTTTCTAGCAGAGGCTGAAGCTCACAGGCACAGAGCAATAAAGGTGGAAACTAATATCATAACTCTTAGTCTTATACAGGGCTCATTGGATACCTAGAGTGAAGGTATATCCTTGTTCTCTTACCAGAACTAGCTAGAATAAGCCTATTTTGTTGCACACAAGGATTTTGCAGCTACATTTCCAACCTTTTTGCAAAATGTCAAAGCTCTCTATGTCTGTTAAGCTTCCCAGGCTCCTTCATTTATTTAGGATTCTATGCCTCTCAGCAGAGCTGTCAGAAGAAGTTAGTTTTTAAAAGACTACACAGAAATGAAAAAGCCAAAAAAATCAAGTTTCCATCATTTTTTATGCAACCACATGAGGTAGTGATATTGCTAAGGATCTTAGAATATGTTGACTTGAAAAAGAGAGATGCATTTGATTCTGCTGAATGTTTGAAAAAGAAGGCATTACACCTTCTTCCACCTAAGGGATTCATCTACATATATTTTATGACTAAAGCTTGTTTTGCAATGACAGATTTTTAATGGTAGTGTAATTAAAAATACACATTATTTAAATAATAACTGAAATAAGTATGCCTGCATAACTTGGGAATTCTCTTAATAAGTCCTATGTGGTATGTGCCAACTGTGAACATTGTAGTTGCAAATCTTTTGTGTTCCTTTCTTCCTTAATTTTCATTCCCATCTTTGGAATCTCTGTTCTTTTTCACAAATCTTCTCATTTCTCTGGCTGGAATCATTTCCTAATCAGAGGAAGGGTCAGCCAGTCCTCACTCACATTTAAGAGATGTCTTTGAGGGGTGCCTGGGTGGCTCAGTTGATTAAGCCTCCAACTCTTGATTTCGGCTCAGGTCATAATCTCACAGTTTATGGGTTTGAGACCTGCATCACGCTCCATGCTGAATGTAGAGCCTACTTAGGATTCTCTCTTATTCCCTCTCTCTCTGCTCCTCCACTTTCCTCTCCCTCTCTCCCTCACACCACCACTCTCTCTTTCAAGATAGATGAATAAACTTAAAAAAGAGAGATGTTCTTGAAGTGTCAACTTTCCTAATCAAAGAGGGTTAATGACAGAATTTTAGCCACATCTCTTGAGGAGAACAGCAGCATGCAGGCCTCTTATTTTTGAAGTCCTCCCTGACTTCCCCAGCTTTCTTTAGGTGATCATTCCTGAAGGTTTCTAGGACTTATTCCTGTTATAGTACTCCTTGGATAATATTGCAATCATTTGTTTACTCATTCCTCTTCCTATTAGACTAATGTTTCATGAGTGTAAAGATTGTGTATTTTCTTCATTAGAACACTTGAAATCACACACAGTACCTATTTGTGTGAAACACATAGTAAATCTCTATGAATATTTGTTGAGGAATAAAAATATTGATGAATCAGCTAATTAATAAGCTATTGGCAATGGAACCTTTGATACTTTTTTCCCCCCTCTCCTGAAGTATAATTATGGACCAGTTGAAACTACTACTAGATGATTTTATTTGTTCATTGACATCTCAAGATATAACATTCTACTGTATATTCATAACAAAACTATTTACTGAGTACCTATCATGTATCAGGCACTATTTTAGATACCAGAGAAATAATGGTCAACAAAAAAGACCAAATTCCCTATCTTCAGGGACCGAAGAAGTGATATGAAAAAAAAAGAAAGAAAGAAAATTAGGATAATTGTATAAATAGTATAGGGGGTGACAATATGCTATTTTGGATTGTGAGTTGAGAGTAGGTGTCTCAGAAAGGATAACCACTGGGCAGAGACCGAAATGAAGGAGTAGGCTATGTGGATGTCTCAGAGAAGAGAATTCTTAGCTTTTGTTCAGAGGATAAAATGGAGAATTGTTGAAGAGTTTTAACAGAGGACTACTATGATAAGACTTCCAGTTAAAAGGATTTTTCTGAATGCTATAGAGAATAGATGGTAGTAAGGCAAGAGTAGGGTCAAGAAAACCGGTAGAGCACTGCTACTGTCCTTGATAAGAGATCTGTTGGTGGCTGGAGAAAGGTAGTAATGGTGATGGTAGCAAAATGTTGTCAGAGTTAAAATATATTTTGAGGGTAGAATCACAGAATTGACTGGATATGCAATATGAAAGAAAGTGAAGAGCCAATGATGCCTCTAAAACCTACCCCTGCCAAACAGTTGGGTGAATGGGGGTGACATTTTATTGTGATGAGCAGTCCTGAGGGAATAGGAGTTTGGTTACTTTCTGCTTATATTCAAGGTGCGATTAGACATCACAGTAAAGATGTTGAGTAGGAAGTTGACTATGAGGCTTGAGTTAAAAGTTTAAAACTTTGTTCTGAAGATATAATTCCTACTATCATCAGTATACCATTGCTATTGGACCATAAAGATCGGCACCTAGAACATGAATACATACAAGAAAAAAGTGAACGTACTGAGGACTGAAGTTAAATGCATGGCAATACATACATCATTTCCCCTGGTTATTTCAGGTCTCCTATTAAATGTTCCATTTTGTCTTTGGGTATTTTCAATTCTTTTTTCTTGGCACTCCTTCCCACTCCTACTTATTTAGCCCGGCTTCAATGTCAGTTCCATATGGACGCCTTCCATGACTTTCTAGAGAGATCAAACATTGTTTCTATAAGCTCTAGTTCCACTCTTGTTACTACTTAGTCCTTGTAATAAACATCATATTTGTATAATTTGATAGATGGTATTATATTGCATGACTCTTGAGGTCAGGTGTTGTATTTGTCTTATTTTTAGTGTGCTAATTCCTAATCCATGCAAGCATTCAATATCTTACTTGTTAAACTCAGTTGAAATGTTAACCAGAAAGCAGTCTCCTCTGACTTTTGAGTAAGTAGTCCATTGTGACACTAGATTATCATCAAAGAGTAGTAATTGCAGATCTAATGTGTGAGTCTTTAACAGAAAATGCAGTTCTCCGCATTCACACTTCCATTCCATTGCCATTCCATTCCACTGCCATCCTGATTGAACAGTGCAATTACATAGAGTGTTAATTGTCTGCTAATAGGAGGAATAATGATAAAATTGCATAGTACATTCATGTAATAACACTTAAATGACTGTTTTAGATTCCTTCCCAATTTATAACCAAGTAAAGTGATGCTGATCTAATTTTTCACAAGCACATTAGCCAAGAGTGTTGGTACAAAATATTGTGTTCAAATTCTAAATTTAAAATATATGTTAGAATTAACATGTTAACCAAGTTAACACACAAAATCACTTGCAAAAGGAGGCAGTTCAATATGACAGTGTAGGAAGATCCTGAACTCACCTCCTCACAGCACATTAGATCTACAGTTGCATATGAAGTAATTCCCTCTGAAAAAGACCTGAAAACTAGCTGACCAGCTCCTTCATACAAAGGATAAGAGGGCAACATTGAGACAGATAGGACAGGCAAGACATAGTCCTGCTAAAAGCCTCATGCCTCACCACAGCAAAAGTATGGAGTTTCTCTTAGAGCAGTGAGGGTTTTGTACCCCACGTCAGGTATATCAACCCTTATGATCTGAACCAGAAAGTCAAGCCCCCAAAATATCTGACTTTGAAAAGCAATGGGGCTTCCATCCAGGAGAATCATAGAGCTGTAGGAAATTCCACTCTTAAAGGACTTGCACAGACTCACTTGCCCCCAGAACTCAGCACCAAAGCAGCATTTTGAAAAGTGCCTAGACATTATGCAAAGAGATTCATGTGCTAATCTTAAAACATCTTCGGGAAGGGCAGGGGCCTGTTAGGACTCCTCAAGGGGAATGGTGGCGCTGGAAGTGCCATTTTGCCACTATCCCTCTAACCTGCTAGCATTGGTGGCAAGCGCCTCCCTCATCCCCTAGGTGGCCCTGCCTGAGCCAGATGGCCAAACACCTTGTCCCTGCACCATCCCTGATCCCCACCAAAAACAGAAAATGTGCACAGCCCACAAAGGGGATGTCTGTTGAGTGCCTGGCTCTGGTAGCCAAGGAGAATTACATTTCTGGATCCCACAGATCTGAAAATCTGGAGAAAAAAATTCTGAATAGACTACCACCCCCTGGGCACTGTAGAGACAATGGACCAAAACACATTCCCATCCTGGGAAACAGCCTATTTACTTGAGAGCTTTATTTAGCCTGAGGGGCACACTTTAGAATTACCGCTTTCAGGGAGGTGCTTTCAGGGAAGTAGGCTGGGAGAAGCCTTCTTTGTTCTCTCCCTTGCTCTAGCTTGTTGATACCTCCCAGAAAAAAGATCATGTGCTCATCCGGAGCCCCAGTTTTTGCAACTGTTGTCAAAGGAATCCCAGGGGCAGCAGGGTTTACTATTGTGGTCCCACAGGATTATATCTATTTGCATACTTTAAAAGCTGCAGCCTGAGGGTCTAGCTTCCCATCTGCCTCAAACCAGGGGCTGACTGAGATTCCTCTCTATGGAACAATCACAGGGTTTGGCACTCCCTCAACAACTAAGACTTATGAAGGATAAATAAGGTTGCTTAGACCATCACAAAGGTGAGAGAAACAGCAAAAAGTTAGGGGAAAGTTAAACAATAAGTTTCATCTTCTACACAAGTCCACACTTGCAAGACTGGGAGAGAGAGGTCTTTTGCAATGCCTAGAAACAAACAGAATCAAGTAAAATGAAGAAATAGGAGATGTACAGAATACGTTCCTCTATTTCCATATGTGACAAGCCCACAGATAACATCATAACCAGTGGTGAAAAGTTGAGCTTTTCTTTTTTAGGATGAGGAAAAAAACAGACACGCCCTTTCCCACCTCTATTATTCAACATAATATTGGAAGTCCTAGAGAGAGCAATTAGGCTGAAAATAAAAAGAAAAGCCATCCACATTGGATAGGAGGAAGTAAAACTGTATACTATTTGTAGACAGCATGATTTTGTATATGGAAAACCCCAAAGACTCCACCAAAAAAAAATCTATTAAAACTAATAAAATCAGTCAACTCTAAAGTGTTACTAAAAGTTATGTGGTTGTCATGTGTAAAAAGAGAAATGAAGCAAGGAGGTACTGAGTCTCCAACTCAAACTTCAGATGTGTTGTGCCCAAACATTTATGGCAAGGAGTTGAAGGTGAACCATTTTTTTCCAAACCCCAAAACTTTGGAAAATGATATTCTATTTGTTTCAACTGCTAAGTGACACCAACTTTTCAAATACCACATACTTTTGTGGCTTATCCTGATGCTGTTTCTAAATCCTGCAATTCCTGTTTTGGAAAACTCGCTAATAAAATCAACATAAAAATGATTTTAAAGAGAAATGCAGTACGAGAAAAAAAGTGATGAAATATTAAAGTTCAAAACATGTGTTTGCCTGAGGACAGGAAAGCTTAAATACGTAAAATCCAAGCCGCTATAAGGTTCAACTGTATTTTGTAACCTCAAAAATTAGTAACTGATTTGCATTATGTTTTTTCTTCTGTACTCAAAAAAGTAGCATAACTTATCAATTGATGATTAGTCTTACCTAGGAAGCAAAAGAAATCCATCATTTATTTATAGTAAAACATCAGATCTAATACTAAGGGACTTTGTGAAGTCATTTAACCCTCCCCTAATTTCTGGAAGAAAAGTCCTGAGTATACTCGAAGTACAATTATTTATTTATTGACTAGTGGTTTCATTCCTACTCCACAATATTTCCATAGATGTGGATTCCATAGTCTTCCCCTCTAACTTATATTCTGAGATAATTAAAAATGTAAGGTGCTACCTTGATTATTTTTGTCTTCTTTACTTGAATTTACAATTGTGATTGTTACCAAATTGAAAAGTTGGTGTAATAAGAAACCAAATTTGTTCTCTCTCTTTACATAATTCCCAATGATTATGTTGAATTATATAATTGTTTAATTTTAATATATTTAATATATAATAGAAATATTAAATATATAATATTTATATGGTGTAGTTTTTATGTTTAAAATTACATAGTAGATAGTTGAATTAAAATGCCATCCGTATAGGAATAAAGGACAATAAATCAATTGTTAAATATTCACATTTGAAATCAATTTGATAAAAAATTCTTTAGGTAAAAGATATACTTAATATTTATTTTGTGTTATGTAGCCACATAAACTCTAAGATTTATAAATATCTGTCACTGTCACCAGATTGTAAGCCCGTTGAGGTTGAGTACCGTCTCGTTTATTTTTGTTTTTTTTTCTTCCTCGCCATGCCTGGCACATAGTGGGTGCCTTATGAATGAATGTATGCTAAGTGAATGAAGCTATCTTAAATGAAGCTGTCTTAAATGTTGCAGATCTTCCCATACAATAGGCATTGCAATCAGAGCTTAAATCTTTCTGAATGCCAATTTCCCCCACACTTGATCTAAAATCAAATACGGCAATAGGTGTTCTCTTTTGACATTGATTGTTCTAAGAATGAATATATGATCCAGTTAAGTCAGAAGTTATGAAGGAGACTCCACTGGGATTCTTTGGGGAAAGGTTTTCTTTCCTAATGAGAGAAATAGCCAAGTAAGGAGAATGCAATTTGTTCGACTTAGTGTTTCCTTGAGCTTGGAAAAGGACATGTGAAAATGTGAAACTTAGAATTATGGTAACCCAGAGGGCGAGACCTCCCTGATACTCTGAGGATGACAGAGCAGCATGCAGAGAGGGTGTTGGAGGTAGTAAACTGAGTTGCTCTGTGACTATTTCATCTTTCTGCACAGGTTGGGCCTTAGGATTGAAGAGCAAAGAAACTAGAGACTGAATTGCTCCAGAGAGATTTAGAGACTCATCTCCTTCGGACTCATTAGTTCACATTTTAAGATAATAAAACCTCAGGGGCGCCTAGGTGGCTCAGTCGGTTGAGCATCCTACTTCAGCTCAGGTCATGATCTCACGGTTCATGGGTTTGAGACCCACGCCGGGCTCTGTGCTGACAGCTCAGAGCCTGCAGCCTGCTTGGGATTCTGTGCCTCCCTCTCTCTCTGCCCCTTCCCCATTCACACTTTGTGTCTCTCTCAAAAATAAATAAACATTAGAAAAAATTTAAGATAATAAAACCTCAGGACACTCCTTTTCCTTTCCCAGAGAAGGTGTGTTTCTCTCATGAGGTACAACCCTCACTGAATGCATAGGTGGCTGCAGGTCTCATCGTGTTGCCTTATGAGAAACTGGGACTGTGGCACCTGGGTGGTTCAGTTGGTTAAGCACCTGACTCTTGATTTTAGCTCAGGTCCTGATCTCATGAAGTGAGATCTAGTTCTGCATCAGGCTCTGCGCTGATAGCACAGAACCTGGTTGGGATTCTGTCTGTCTGTCTGTCTGTCTCTCTCTGCACCACCCCCGCTCGTGCTATCTGTCAAAATAAACATTAAAAAAAAGAAAAGAAACCAGGACATGGGAAGCTCGTGAAAGATGCTCTGTGAGCGAGCAGTGTGTTCTGTCATCTAGAACCCCCATATTTCCTGTAAAGATAAATAAATGTTTATAGACAAAGAACACCTAATACTGGACCTTTTAGAATATTGCTAATATACCAGATTGATATACCAATCCTGGAGTCTATTCTTATGTGACAGGCTTAGATGCCTTTATTTTAAATACATTTTTAGATAGGTGTTCAGTTACTTTCAGTAAACGCATTCTAACTGAAACAGAATAAATCTACTTTTCACTCAGAGTTCTATGGTATAGCAGTTTTCTTAAATGCTTCCTGTGATTACTTTAAAAGGGCTGTATCTAATTTATGCCTGTTTCATAGTTAGAAAATACATAATATCCAGCCAAATTGTACCCTGTTATCCTGCCTGTAACATAATGTTTGCAAGTATAACGTTTACATTGAGATAGTTCTAAGTTTTCATTCAAATTCTAGAATTTATTACCTGTAAGATATTTAATCTTGTTCTAAGCTTCAGTGTCACCATTTGCAAAGTGAGCAAAAAAATACTCATACTTCTTATGATGAAATAAGATAATTTATGTGAAGTACTCGGCAGAATGGTTGTCATAGAATAAGCTCTTAAAACAGATAATCTTAGTGAGTGAAGTAGAAATCACAGCACCACTACAATCCCTGAGAACAATGTGTCAGTGTGTAATCTAGTTGTGTTTTTCAAACTATAAATGCTTAGCTCCTACCCCAATTGCTCCAAGTAGCAATTCTAAATTAATCATTCAGATAATAATTTCTACCAGCAGAAGTCTCAGTTACTGGTGGAAGTGTGACATACAGCTCAGGTGTACTGGGTCAAGGCAAAAGGCAGAGATCACATGATTAGTCTACTTAGTATTTCTTGATCCTCTTCAGCATGATGACCTTTAGCTATTTGGTGACAACCATCATGCCCCCATGAGGTCATTCTTGTCACATTTCTTCCTCTTCCCATATCTTTCCTATTTGACTTCGCTTCTAGACTTTTCAGTTTTCCTGTTATCTGTGTGTGAATTCTAGCTTGTTAATATCCTTTCAGAATATAATGTACAGAGAACTAAAACCAACAATTCCTTTCTAGGCAGCATAAACATTGAAGATCACAGAATCTAGTATTTTTCATTATCTGAATGTCATGCTTCTGAAAATTTGCCTACAACTCTAGGCACTCTTTTAGTACACTGTATAGACACAGTTGGCTCACATTACGCTTATATATATGCCTTGTGTAAGACGATCCTATAATGTGATTTAGGAATAAATGTAAGAATTTACTTTTATTTTATTACAATTAATATTACTAGTTTAAACTCATTATTCCATCTTGTTAAGCATCTTGTTTATGCTTTTTTTTCAAAATATATTTCTGATTATATAAATGATATTTCTATAGTAGAAAAATTGTGGGAAATACAAATATAGTAAAATGTGAAAAAGTTATTTTTTCTCAGAATGCAGTGATGAAACACACATTGCCTTGTACATCTTTCCATGTTTTTATGCTCATATATATACATGTAATTGACTTAATAGATTAGATAGTTTTATTATCCTCTCTTTTTAAAGTAACTGTTTTAAAATATTTTTTGGTACCATGTATGGTTATATTCCAGCTTGTTGCTGTAATCAGCCTTTGCTTTAGGGGCAAACCATCCTTAATTTATCAAGTTCAAAGTTAAGAAATGTGGAGAAAACAGAATCATAATATGGTGACTGTAATGCACACTAGATTCCTCTCGTCCAAGTTGACATCACTGTGCTGATCAATGCTACTTCAACACAGGTGTGCTTTCACATAATTAAGCTATCTTTCAACATGTACATCTCCATCATGTCCACAAGAGAGGTTTTTGTTCAATTACTTATTCATTGATTAAATTAGTTTATCAAAATGGAATTTAAGAAAAATCTAAGAATAATGTCAAGCATTGTATGCACATCCCTGAATACAAAGTTAATAAAAAAAAAACCATTCTGTACCTTGCAATACTCACAGTCTATTGAGAAAGAGAGATATTTAAATAAATATCTCTGTTGTATACTAAATTCTGAATGTATGAAAAGTTACGGGGGTTAAGAGAGAAGTATTATTCTTGAAAGGAATCAAATTTCAGACTGAATTCTGGATATAGCTTGGCAGCAAAGTAATGGCTGAGTAAACTATTTTAAACTATTACAATCTTTAATGCCAACTGAAAGCAAAAAGAAAATGAAACAGAAAGTTTAAAAACTCTACCTTTATTGTAACCCTAACTGTAACCTTTGAAGGATAGTTGCTTTAAAAAAATCAAATTCGGATCGAATTGACGACAATGAAATCTGCATGTGTCTGACTATATTTCTGCAAATCTTAAGCAACAGAGAGAGTTTTCCAAAATCAAGTAGCAAGTCCTAGCTGGCCAGATCAATGATGATTGACTTACAAGGTCAAGGTCTGGGCTATAGGTAGGCTAAAAAGAATATCTGAGCCCATTTAGCCAGTCAGAGAGAGCTGAAAAATAGCAACACAGAGATACCATTTTGCAAAATGTGGGCTTTTATTTACACAGGAGGAAGGATACCTAGAATGGTAAATTGCCCCAAGCAGATGTTGATCACTGTCATTGAAAGAGAAGTTTATGCTAATTCATGCAGACCTCTATTGTGAATCTAGTAGACTTTCTGGTACCCTGGAGATGAGATATACCTGCAAATAAGAATTTTGTTAAGGAGGTCTGAGCCAAAACAATTCCAACCAAGCTGACATGATTCTTTCTTGCCCCACAGTTTTAGCAATAAATAGTCTACAAAGAATTGCCTTCATTCAAACCTAATAAACAGAAAGCAGATAAAACAGGGATCTTTATTTCAAGAAAATAAACTAGAAATTATCTTTAAAACCAGAACAAAAGGGACATAAGGAAACTTCTGGAAGGCATAGAAATGGTCTGAATCTTGTTAGATGTGGTGGTGGCTTCATGTGGGCATACATATATCAAAACCATTTCCTACTTGCACAGAGTGCCAAGGTCAGTCCGTAATAAGAGGGTAGGGTCTTATTTTTGGAGCTCACAACCCTAGACATATGCATAGGCCTACATCAGTGTGTGGCTGTCAGCGTTTAACCAAAGAAATATAACTAGCAGGAAATACACATATACATCACATATATACACATACATATACGTGTATGAATAGAATATACACAGTCCCTGTGTTGAGTGATTCATTTACATTACTTCATGTAATTCTCATTAAAGCACAGTGAAAACTTACTCTCAAGGAAACTGACATTTATAATGATGACTTTACTTGCCCATTGCCACATAACTGATAAGAAACAGATTTGGGATCTAAACCCAGCCTCCACGATGATGACGAGTACCTCCTATACATGACACACAATCACCCTGTGGTACTTAACAGCCACATTATAACTAGAAACAGTCTAAGCTCCCTGAGGAAAGAAACATTGTAAGCCTTGGTCATATCTATTTTGTGCTCTGACAAAAAAGAAATACTTACACAGTTATGTTCTCTGATGTTATAGTTGAGAACTCTTGTGTGGATTAATTCTTGGTTTTATCTCTAGGGGCTTAGCCTGTTTGGACATCCTTAAGAATAAGCTTCCTCAATAGATTTTCTAGAAGCCTGGGAGTCATATATAATGCATTGGTCATTTCTAGAGCTTTCACTGCTTGGTCCTTCCCTGCTAAAATATTTGCAGCTCAGTTGCAATTCCAAGTGGACCCTTAGGCAAACAGAACCTGCTGAATGTCACCATAAATCTCACCGCTTGGCAGTGTCATGGGGACCGGCGGATACGCCAAGATTGTTAAATGCATTTATTTGAAGAGAATGCTTGGTCTTTGATCAATTGTAGTAGGAGTAGAAGAGAAAACAACAGCAGTGTTTAGAAAAGGAAAGAGTTGTAATCCTCTCCTTTGGGAAAAGACTAAGCTTGTTGTAGAAAGGAGGGGTTTAGACTGGGGAGCCCAGAAAAGATCAAAGGCTTTTAACATGCAGTGTTTTTTGGCAGTGGTGACATTAGACTGCTCTGCAGACAAAATCATCAGATTGGATTGTCTCTCCTGTGATAGGACTAGGTCAGATAAATGACAACAAATAGTGGACTTCTCTTTAGCGGGAAAGCACCTTGGTGTTTCAGTAAGCAGGGAATCCAGTATTGGAAGATTTGGGTTCAAACCTAGTTCTCCTGATTTAGCAGACTTGTGACCTTGAAAAGGAAGCATCATGCTCTAAGCCTCAGTGTGGTCCTCTAAACAATGATAGTAGCTTCCTTACCTCACATGATCCAATGAGATGAAGTATGTGAGAACACTGGGCAGTCTATGTCTATATAAATTCTAATTGTCAGTAAGTTTACAATGGGTATCTATATGGAATGCTAATATATTTCTAGTTCTCTTCTAGGTCTAACACATGTGAATGGGATGTTGGATTCTAGATCAGTATTTACATTTACAAGCTGAAAGCCAGGGTTTATTCTATAATACACTTTTTCCATCCCATTTAAGACTTTATAGAATTGCATCAAAGTACCTGCATATTTTATGGCTTGTGGAAATAGAGTTTAATGATAAAACTGGGGGGGGGGCGGTTCCTACTCATTATTATAGCAAATAAATTAGAATTTGCTAATGACCATTGGATTCTGTATGGAGAAGGACACGGATGACCAGAGATCAGCATTGTAGCATGATTAAAGCTCAATCATACATTGAAGATTACGAGACCTGGCCTTCCTATCTCAAAGAAATTCAGGTACAATGTCTGAGAATGAGTCAGTCAGGTGCCGTGACTAAAACTGGGAGCTATTCTCTCCTTAATAAAAGATTTACTAATTGTTTCCTATGTAAAAGGCCCTGGAATTTTCCTTGATTATTAAAAAGTTGGCTTCATTGATGGTTCTAATATAGTTTACAATTAGTTTTCCTTTCCCTCAGGAGTTGTAAGGCTGACAGTCTTGATGTGGAATTTGAACTACTTCGTTTTACTAAATTTAGTCTGTAAAATAGTACTACAAATCCAAGTTCTGTACCCTTAGATCTCATATCCTGCTCTGTTATCAGTAATAATAATAATAATGATAATGATAAATAACAATTATAGCTTTTAGAAATATATGAATTCTTCAAAATATGTGGAATCATGTGTATAAATTATGAAATGCAATCTATGATTCTATTTATACTGAGATTACATAGATCTGCTATGAAGGCAGGAAAAAAGGAAAGGTATGAGTGCTCTGGTAAATGCAGTTGATAGGTTGATAGCACTCCACCCATCAGGACTTCTCTCCCAGCTGGTGTTCTGCATGGCCAATTGCATTCAGTGGATGGATATGCCAGATACTGAGGAAATAGTGTCTGCCAGAAACTCCTTGTGGTATTAAGGATGCAGCAAAAAACCCGGCTGAAAAGTTCTTACTCTTATGGAAATTGTATTTTGGAGGCTATAGCAGACAATAAACTAATACTGGCAATTTGTTCAGCTTCAATTATTCAGGAAAATCAGCCAGTTTGGGGGACAGTTATTACATGAACACTAATGATACGCAAATAACATCCTTTTTTTTCCTGCCTGGAAATGTCTTAGTGGCTACATGATTTCAAAAGCCTTCCTCTATTTATCTCTTTCTCATTTATTCTCTGCTTTCTGCTTTCTTTCCCACTACATTTCCCTCTTATATGTTCCAGAATACTTTGAAGACATTGACTACTTCTGAACTATGAAGAGGACAAATAACTTGCTCACGTCTGCGCAAACACATCCATGTTCCCATATCTTAGCCCTCTTGCACCAGAGTATGAACTGGTGCTCCAGTGTCAGGTGGGTGCAACCTAACAGGATGACAAGAGACTTGTGTGGTGTAAAGTAGGAGAAAGAGCTTTACTCCTATGTGGGGAAGCTTCAGTGCACCACAGCCATATGGCCCCATGTGCACTCACTAATGCTTTGTTAAGGTATAGATAATAAACAAGTCAGCATGGAATGAACAGATCTCTGGTAAAAAAAAATGAAACAAACAAAAAATAACAGTAAAATCAGTGACTACATTTAAAGAAAAAAGTAATACAATTGTCGAATTATAGGAACACTGAGATACTGATGACCCTGCCCTTTAACTGTAAAATGTTTTCTGAGATGTCTCTGTGTAATACTGGTGAATACAGAAAATCAGACTGGCTCCATTGTTGATGTGATGATAGTCTAGGAGAAATCAGTGCTTCCCTTGCTTTGTGGCCCTGGTAAACACTCAAGAGGCAGAATGAAAAAAAAAAGTCAACACCAGATGGCTCCTAGCAGAGCCTGTTCCTAGTCAGTTAATTGTCTCAAGGAGAAACCCAAGGAGAAACACTTTTGAAGGAGATTGTTACTGAGATTCCAAATCCCCATCTGTTCTCCGAGTCTTATGTATAGGACACGAGCTTCATGACTTCAGTTGTAATGACTGGAACCTAGAAATCTATGGTCCAGCTCATCTTTGTTCAATCACAATAAAATTTAAGGCTGTGCCTTGCAAACCACACACACACACACACACACACACACACATGCAAACACACACACACACGCAAACACACACACACGCAAACACACACACAGTATATATATATATATGCACACAGTAATTTGTGTGCATTCTATATTACATATGGGAGAGGAGAATGAAGCAGCTTGGATGCATGAAAATATGAAATCCTGGGTTATAGGTAATAGTTGTAGTCTTATTATCCCAGCAATAAAATCATTTCTTAGTATAAGAAACTCCTGAGTCAGGCAGATATGTACCAGCAAGTAATAATTGCTTTTTAGCAGTTTACTCTGCTGCCTTAGGATACTTCTGTCTGAAAATGACCCAGGGACACCTGGGTGGCTCAGTTGGCTGAGTTTCTGCATGGAGCTCCGCCCTGAGTGGACAACCTGTTTGGGATTCTTTCTGTCTCCCTCTGCCTGTCCCTTGCTCATGTTTTTTTTTTTTCCCCTCACTTTCTCTAAAATAAAATAAAATAAAATAAAATAAAATAAAATAAAATAAATAAAAATAAAATAAAATAAAATAAAATAAAATAAAAGTGACCCAGAAGCTTTAAAGATGAGTAATAGCAAATATTTGTTTCAAACTTTAGCAATATTAATGCCTATGTTTTTAGTCCCCAGATTAAATATGTCACTCAAGAAGCACTCAAAATATGCAATAAGAACTAAAACCATCTAATTTTCTATCATTCTATATATGTGGTATGATATCACATGTCTGCCTGAGATGGTTTAATTGACCCACTAGACAATAGACAACAATATACTGAACAAACGGCTGTGATTCCTGCCCGGTTTTAGGGAATGGTGGCTCAAGTGGACTGTAAAGTAGTAGTGTCCTCAGTAACACGAGGAACTACGTTTTTAATGAATTAACCTTGGCTGCAGTGATGAAAATGAACCTGAGCTTTACTAATTATTTACTCTGTGCCAGTACTACACTAAAGATTTACATACGTCTTTAAATCTATTCCCAATAATGACCCCATAAGATGATTTTTATTGTCATTCGCACATTCAGCTGGGGAAACTGAGAATGAACTTACACAGGTGGCAAGTGGTTTAACATGGCTCCTGAACTTATACCCTAACTATTGCCAAACTGCTATCTATTGGTTAGCATATTGATCCCCTCAAATGGTAGCCAACTTGTTCACATGTATTTAATCCCATTATTTAAAAAATGTTAGAAGTTATTTTTTAAAAGGAAATTTGAAGGGTGCCTGGGTGGCTCAGTCAGTTGAGCGTCTGACTCTTGTTTTCAGCTTAGGTCATGATCTCCTGTTTGTGAGTTTGCCCTGCGTTGGGCTCTCTGCCGATAGAATGGAGCCTGCTTGGGATTCTCTCTCTTTCCCTCTCTCTCTGCCTCTCTCCTGCTCATGCTCTCTCTCCCTCAAAATAAATGATCTTCAATAAATAAATAAATAAATAAATAAAATAAAAAGGAAATTTGAATCAGATTTATGTCCTAACTTTACCATATGTCCAATTTCCTACAGTTAATGTGAATCCAGAGCAACATACAGCTAGCTATTTTGTGTAATTTTTTTTTTTTTTTTTTACTTTTGGAATGAATGACTCAGCTGTGTTTTCATTCAAATAAATCAGAATAATACAAAAACCTAGAATTAACTGTGAGGTAAAATAATATACAGTAACAATATAACAAATACATGCTATTTGATTTAAGAGGACATGAAATGTATTAGAAATAAGCTGAATTTCCAGTGGCCCGGAGACTAAGAATCCTTAAGACTTGATTAAGACCACCCGGAAGGCCACATAAACCATGAGACAATTCTTGGGGACCAAAGAAGAAAAAGCCTTCTATTTCATGGCAGAGAAACCATGAAGGACTCAAGGGATTGAGGTCACTGCATTCTTTTTACCTATTCCACATTAATATTGACACAATGGTGAATCTTAGAAAAAAATGCACAAGAAGAATATACTCATTAAAAAGTTCTGTTCCACAAATTAAATTAACTAGAATGAAACAATTGCCCATCAAGATGAACTCTTAAAAATTCTGATGAATTTATCTTGGGCTTATGAATACGGTAAAGAAATAACCCAGAAAACAGAATGCTAGGTACTAAGAATGCCACAAAAGATCCTGGGCTTCACACTGATAAATTTTGAACACATCATTCTCTCTAATTGTCTTCTTTCCATGCAATAATTGTACTCTAATTCACCATTGAACATGCAGAGCAGGAGTGATGAAAAAAGTGGACTCCACATGCCTTATGTTCTACTGACGCAGTTGGAAATAATCTCTTATCTGAATTTCTGAACAGACAAAAATAACTTGAAAAGTGGCAAGAAAGACAAAGCAAAGTTGGGACCGAATTATGCAAACTGGAATGTTATGTACAAGACACAAGCCAGGAAGTCTATGTTTCTGTTAAGGATAGTTATCAAATTTAATTACAAGTATTTTTTTAGCAGGGAAAGTGAAGAGAGAAGTACTACCAGCTATGCAATGCATGGTGACCAAAAGAAAAAACTATCCTGTTGCTTCAGAGAAGTCCAACTATCACTTATACAATTTCCAGAGAAATTTCTCATAGGAATCATCCTTCTAAAGGTATTGGATAGGCTAACATAAAAACCTCAACATCATCTTTATAACTGGAACATATATTAGAAAATCTCCTTTTCACATTTCAAGTCAAGGGATGTAGAAATCATATTGGGTAAGGCCTTTTATTGGCCAGCCTCAAAAATGTTTTAAGCCTAAAAGCGACTTAAAACATTTACCAAAAAAGCAAATACAAGGTAATTGTGAAACATGTAACCTTTAAAGCCCTGAAATCTCACAGCTGAGACAGATGTCACAGCTCTGAGATGATTGCAGCAAGGCTAAGAGGGCACCCTTGATTTTATTATGAAAATACAATTGCATGACAATGACAGTAACTGTTGGTGAAAATGGTTTTATTTTAGGCCTCTTCAGGATGTCAAATTTAGACTCAACAGATTTTTTTTTTAATACAGCAGGGTTTACTAATTTATTGCTGTATAATAAAATGAAATCAAGGGTCAGACTGTCTGGTATTTTAATCATACAGCCTGACTGGTTCCAGGTATTCTTGTTGCTTATTAGTTGTCCTCTTTCCCTCTCCTCTCCTTCTTTCCTCCCTCCCTCCCTCCCTCCCTCCCTCCCTCCCTCCCTTCCTTCCTTCACTTCCCTTCCCTTACTCCCTTCTTCCTTCTTTCCTTCCTTCCTTCCTTCCTTCCTTCCTTCCTTCCTTCCTTCTCACATCATTCAATTACCATGATTTGAATGTATAGCTTGTTTTAAATAAGTCTTGAGAAAAGCAACCAATTAGAATAGCATGTGTTATAAGTTGAAAAAAAAATTATAATTAGTAAAAGGAAAGAAAGTGGAATTTTCTAGCTTTTTCTGGGGCCACCAAGGGAGACATGACAGATGCATCTTCAAAGATAAATAATGTCTCACCAGAATAATCAGATGGAAGAAGAAACAGGATGTGATAACTCAAGAGGTTTGAAAGAGCACATGTTGTACTAAGAACTGCAAGTATTTTCAGTGTCTGGAGAACAAGAAACATATGTGTGATTGCAAATGATGAAACATCATTTACATATTACTGACCTTCAAATTTGGTTTGTTAATAATGGAGGGTGATTAAAATGCTTAAAGCAGGGTATTGACATAATTATATTTGTGTTTTTCACGGTGGGAAAATGTAGAGCAATTAAAGGGATCAAATCTGGAGGGAGGAAATTCAGATAATAAGCAAACATAGAAATGACATGTGATTGAATGGAAGGCCTGGGAGTGAAAGCAGATGCTTAATTATAAATCCAGCAGATAAAAATAATAACTAAGGTTGCCATGTCACTTCAGAAATTATGAAATGTTTTACATCTATTTTCTTATCTAATTAAATTATTCAGCTATATTTAAGAAGTTCTCAGCATCTATGGAATGTGTTAAACCCAGCTATTACCTTCAATATACTGTAAAATTCTATGTTCCAGACAGGCAATATCCTCTAGAAGAATTTTTTATTTCTCAACAATTCAACCAGGAAAGGCTATAGCTTTGTCATCTTGGACATGAATTAAAAAAAATATCAATCTGGTGAAGAAAAAAATCAATATATTGATTTCCTTTTAGTATAGAGTATAAATATGTGAGAAATAACAAATGTAGCGTCTAACCTTTTTATAAGATACTTGAAGATACTTTGTATCCTCCTTCGAACCTTAATTAATTCTTGAAAATAAGTACATCCTTAAAAACATGGTATACTGTGAAGTGTAAGAGTTATACTAGGGAAGATTAATTATACCAGAAGTTTTTTTTAATGAGCAAAGAAACAAAATCAGGGGGAAAATGGTATGTTTCAGTTATTTTATGCTGTTGTATGAAAATAATCTGCTAAATCAGTCTTCAAAATAGAGACTCACCCACCACTGGATTAAACTATGTGCTTTCTAGTGATTTTATTTTCATGTAAATTAAGATTTGGCTTTTTATGTGACTTGAATAGAATAGGGTTTAGAATATGTAATTTAGGGGGAAACGAATTTAAGGATTTGAAGTCAAAATGCGGGTCTCCAATGACCCTTACATCTTAAAACTGATCTTCAGTGACTGTTTTTAAAAACAAAAGATGGATTTCTGACTCCAACCAAGAAGGAAGAAGCCTACTGCAGTCTATCTGTCTCACTGGTTGCAATTTAAAATTCTAAAAGAAAAAATTCTGAGAATTTGGAAAAGTGAGTAATGGCAGGCAGTTTGGAGCAGGAAGGCAAAATTTGAAGAATCACCAATTTGGCAGCAAAGAGTTTACTGTTTTTATATTTTTTCTCCTTGTTTCAATCCCCTTGTTTGTGTAGCAGGTGCACACAGCAAACTCCAAGAGAGATTTTCTTTCTGGCCAAAGGTTATGGTAACAGGCTGCTGTGAACTAGAGAACATAGGGGAGAATTCTTGTTTTTTTCTGTTTTCTTTTGCGGTCTTGCCCTGAGGTCAACCTCACTTGTGGAAAACAGTGCTGGGTTGCTGTGGTAAAGATGTGGGCAAAGCTCTGCAGAAAACCCTTCCCTCTGCAGAGAGAAACTAGGAAAAGTGATCCCAGTTGTGCAGAACATGAAGGAACCCACATTAATGATTTTCTCTTTCACTCATTGCTTCACCCCAAAGGTGGCAATTACCTTACAAAGTGGGAGGGCTGAGAAGAACCTATACTTCTGGCCAGTGAAACCATTAAGCAGCCTCTCCCTAGGAGCCAGAAAGTGTAAGTGAAATTGTGTAGGAACTGATACAAGTCCTGGGCTCACTTCCAGGCTGTGCATGTAGGGAACACACCCAATGAATCACAATACAAAATTCGGAAATGAACTAAAATGTAAATTACTGTCCAGTAGGAATTGAATTGCAAGGCAACCATGAAAGGTAGATTCAAATACACAGTAAAGGTGTTGAAAACCGATTTGATACTGGCACCACTGCCCTTAGAAGGTACAACAAAATTTAGGGTCTATACCTCACCGTCTTGGTTGCCTGCTATAAAAAACAAATGATCAGTGTTGTATAGACGTTTCAGTGGGACCCAAAGTCCCATTAGTATATTATTCAAGATGTCTAGGATGAAATCTGAAGTTTCTCAACACACACAAAAGTATAAAAATATGATCAATTCTCAAGGGAAAAGACAAAATACACTAACCTCGAAATAGGCAGATGTTGAAATGATTAGATAGACACTTTAAAGCAGCTAGTATTACTATGCTCCAGGATAAAAAAGAACCCAATGGGGATTTTAGAGCTGAAAAAATATGAAGTAAAAAGTTTACTAGCTAGGTTTAATAGCAGAATAGAGATAAATGAGGAAAAAGTCAGTGACCTTGAAGATAGATCAATAGAATTTACCAAATTTGAAGACCAGAAATTTAAAAAAAACAACAAAAAACTAATGAAAGTTTGTCTTTCTTATCTTGTCTCTGAAGGACAAGATAAAGAAGTGGTTGCAAAAAATATATTTGAAGAAGAAATAGCTAGAGGTACCCTAAATTTGATGAAAAATACAGCTACAGATTCAAGAAGCTTAGTGAATGTAAAATAGGACAACCTCAAAGAAAACCATATCCATATACATAGTAATTAAACTTTCCAAAACTAAAATGAAAAAAAAAATCTTAAAAGCAGCTGCAAGAAATGGCACATTGTGTATCAGGGAACAGCATATAGAACTGATGTGTATTTTTCATCAGAAGCCATGAAAATCAAAATATACCAAAAATATACTTACAGTGCTGGTAAAATAATTTTCAATCTGTATCCTATATCCAGTGAAAGTATCCTTCAGAAATAAAGGAGAAATAAACTTAGAATTAAGGAAAACTAAGAAAGTCTGTCATCAGTATATATTCATTAAAAGAAATACTAAAGGAAGTTTTCACGATGATGGGAAATATTCCCAGAGGGAAATTGGAACTTTAGAAATAAAGAAAAAGTAACAGGGGGCACCTGGATGGCTCAGTTGGCTGAACCTGCAAGTTCAGCTCAGGTCATGATCTCACAGTTTGTGAGTTTGAGCCCCATGTCTGGCTCTCTGCTGTCAGTACAGAGCCCCCTTCCGATTCTCTGTCCCCTTTTTTCTGCCCCTGCCCCACTAGTGCGCTCTCTCTCTCTCTCAAAAATAAATTAAAAAAAATATTTTAAAAAAGAGTTACAGGATTGGTAAATATCTGGGTAAATGTAATGAGGAATTTTTCTCTCTTAAAATTTTTAAAATATTAATGATTGTTGAAGGCAAACCTTACAGTATTGCCTAGGATTATTTATAAGTATATAGATGTAATACATATAACAAATATAACAAAAATGAAGGAAGGTAAATGGATTTATATGTCTGTAAGGCTCCTATAAATTCTCAAAGTGGTAAATATTTATTCTAGGTAGAATTTGAAAAGAAAAGTTTTAGATTATACCCTCTACATAAACCACTAATAAAATAATACAAAACAATATAGCCCAAATGACAATAGACAAATTAAAAAATGATCCCCTAAATATCTAAATTATCCAAAAAGAGAAGGAAAGGAGAATCAGAAGCACTAAAGAGAAGAGATAGAAAGATAATAAAATGACAGATTTAATTACAATCATATTTATAAACTACTTTAAATAAAAATTGTCTAAGCACATGGAATTAAATGTGGAGATTTTCACATATGATTAAAAAACACAATCATATGCTTCATATAAGAAATTCATTTAAAATGTAATAATATAGATAGATTAAAATAAAAAGTTGAGAAAAGTTATGTCATACAAATACTAACCAAAATAAACATGGAGTGACCATATTAATAGCAGACAAAATAGACTGCAGAACAAGAAAATGTCAGGGGTAAGAGAACTATTACAAGATGATAAAAAAGAAATTCACCAAGAAGATATAGCAATCCTAAATGTAAATGTATCTCACAACAAAGGTCCTAAATAGATGAAGCAAAACATGATCAAACTAAAAGGAGAAATACACATCCGTAATTGTAGTTGAAAAATACAACTCTCCACTCCCAGTAATTGATAGAGCATCAATAAAGGTATACCTTTTCTGGACAATGCTGTCAACCTTCTTGATGTAATTGACATATATCTAACATTCCATCCCAAAAGATCAGGCTACATATTCTCCAGATGTCATGGAACATTCACCAAGATAGACCATATTCTGTGCCATGATACAAATCTCAACAAATTGAAAAGACCTGAAAACATTCGAAGTATGTTCTCAGACCATCATAGAATTAAAATAGAAATTTAAAAGATATCTGGAAAAATGTCCAAATATTTAAAGGTTAAGCAACATACTTTTAAATAATCCTTATGTCCAAGAAGTCTGGAAGAAAATTAGAAAATTTGTAACTGAATGAAAATAAAAAAGACAACATATCAAAAAAAGCGATATACTTAAAACAGTGACTGAAGAAAAATATATAACATTAAATGCTTATGCATCTATGTATCTGTAGATATATAGATATGTATAGATAATTTTTAAAAAAAAATTTAATGTTTATTATTTTTGAGAGAGAGAGAGACAGAGACCAAACAGGGAAGGGGCAGAGAGAGAGGGAGGCACAGAATCGGAAGCAGGCTCCAGGCTCTGAGTTGTCAGCACAGAGCCTAACGTGGGGCTGGAACTCACAGACCGTGAGATCATGACCTGAGCCGCAGTCGGCCGCCCAACCAACTGAGCCACCCAGGCGCCCCTGTATAGATACTTTTTAATGTTTATTTATTTTTGAGAGAGAGAGACAGACAGAGCAAGAGCAAGGGAGGGGCAGAGAGAGAGAGAGAGAGAGAGAGAGAGGGAGACACAGAATCCAAAACAGGATCCAGGCTCTGAGCTGTCAGCACAGAGCCCAATGTGGGGCTTGAACTCCCTAACCATGAGATCATGACCTGAGCCAAAGGTGAATGCTTAACTGAGACACCCAGGAACCCTAAATGTTAGGGTTTTTAAAAGCCTCAAGTCATAATCTAAACTTCAATCCGAATATACTAGAAAAAGAAAAGTAGAGTAAAAACATAGTAAGCAGAATGATGGAAATTTTAAAATGAGCAGAAGTCAATGAAATTGAAAAGAAAAACTCACTAGAAAAAAATCAATAAAACCAAAAGCTGATTGCTTAAAAAGATCAATAAAATTGATAAACCTCTTGAGAGGTTTATCAGGAAGAAAAACAGGTCGCAAATAACCAATATCAGGAAAGTAACACATGATGTCACTATGGAGCCTGTGGACATTTGTTTTATATTATTATGAGAGAACTTGAGCAAGGTTTCATATGTTTAAATGTCATTTGTATGTATTTATTTTGAATTTTTGCTCACGTTTTCTGCCCATTTTTCTATCAGTCTTTTATATTTTGGAAATAAATTTTTACTCTTAAAAAACATATTAATATCTGATAAATTTAAACTTATAGACTAAAATTAAGGGTTATGTTTACATATTAAGAACCATCATATTTGATTCCTTAAGATCAAAGAATCAAAAAATAAAGCAAATTTAAAATCTCTAAACAGAAAACCCCCATTTTAGAGAGTTTTAAGTAAATACATATTGGTAATGGCATCTTTGAACTTAAATTTTGTGTTATGAAACTACTAATTTGTTTTAAGTATGGAAGAGGTATGACATTAAAGAAAAAAACAGGATAGAACTTGCAACCAGTGACTTTAGATGTTTAAGAATAAAATGAAGTTAGTGCAGTTTATTTTTTTGTTTTTTAAAATTTTTTTTTTTAATGTTTATTTCTGAAACAGAGACAGAGCATGAGTGGGGGAGGGGCAGAGAGAGAGGGAGACACAGAATCTGAAGCAGGCTCCAGGCTCTGAGCTGTCAGCACAGAGCCTGACGTGGGGCTCGAACTCACAAACTGTGAAATCATGACCTGAGCCAAAGTCTCCTACGCTCAACCGACTGAGCCACCCAGGTGCCCCAGTTAGTGCAGTTTAAAGTCGACCAATTTAGTTCTGCAGAATATCTGCATATCTCCAGGGCACATGGACACTAAGCCACTAGAATTTTGTTTCTGTGATTAGGCATATACTGACTGGCTATGTGGACATTTTAAGGTTTTGAGTATAAACTTATAAGCCTTTAGACTTGAAAGCATAGTGACTGTGTAACTGATTATAATTATTCCCAACAGAATTTAAATCAAATTCTTTGCCATGTTTTACAGATTACTTTAAAACAGCTATGTATAACAGGCTTGATCATATATAAAGAGATTATAAACTCCAAAAAATAGTAATAAAAATATACTAGGAAGATGGGTCCTTTTTCAGTGATTTGTGTTGGCAATATATGCACCAAATTTGAATCTCTTTTTACTAAGTTATGGTAATTTTCTATGCAAAATATATTTTTAACTTTTATGTAGTCTGAATTATTTATCTTTTTATTGCATCCGGGTTTTGAGTATTCTTTGAAAGACTATATTAATAATACCAAGTTAGAAAATAACTCCCTCGTATTTTTCTAGTACTTGCATGATTTTTACTTTTGACATTTAGATCACTAATACTTCTAAAGTTTATTTTTATGTGTGTATGAAATATGGAAGTAGTTTCATCATTTCTTTTTTCTAAGTTCATTTTTATTTATTTTGAGAGAGAGGGAGATAGCGGCGAGCACGGGAGGGACAGAGAGAGGCAGAGAGAGAATCCCAAGCAGTCTTCATGCTCAGCCCAGAGCCCACCAAAGGGTTCCATCCCATGACCATGAGATCATGACTTGAGCCCACATCAAGAGCTCGACCCTTAACTGACAGAGCCACCCAGGTGTGCTGCTTTATCATTTCTAAATGGTTACCTAGTTACCCCAGTATTATTAACAATATTCATCCTTTACTTGGTATTTTTAAAATGTCATCATTATCATATGCTATCTGTATGTACTTGTTTTATGTACTTCTGGATTTTTTATTCCATTTCACTGATCCGTATTTTCATGTGCTAGGATCACACAGTGATTTATTATTAGAACTTTATAGTATGATTTAGCATTCGGTAGGACTTGTTTCTTTTTTTTTTTTTAACGTTTATTTATTTTTGAGACAGAACATGAACGGGGGAGGGGCAGAGAGAAAGGGAGACACAGAATCGGAAGCAGGCTCCAGGCTCTGAGCCATCAGCCCAGAGCCCGACGCGGGGCTCGAACTCCCGGACTGCAAGATCGTGACCTGAGCTGAAGTCGGACGCTTAACCTACTGAGCCACCCAGGCGCCTGGGGACTTGTTTCTTTTAATTACTCTTCCTCCTCCCCCTTCTAGGGCTTTACTGAGTATTCTAGTATGTTTGTTTACACCTGAAATTTATAATTAACTGCCTAGCTCCAAGGGAAAAAATAATTTTTTAAATTGGGACCATGTTAAATTTATGTATTAACTTGGAAAGAATGAATCTTAATAAGTCCTTTTAATATATCTGTTCCAAAACAAGAGATGTCTTTCTATTTGGGTCTATGTTTGTGTCTTTCAGGATATTAACAGTTTACTTAACTGAGGGTTTTCACAGTGATTCCTAAATATTTAACTTTTATCCTTAATTTTGTAAATGGGATTTATTGTCTTTATGAAGACTATTGACTTGTTTGTGTTAATATTATTTTTTCGCTATTTTAAAATTATTTTATTGTTTGTATTGATTTAAAAATAGATTCTAATTTTCCAGTTATATAATCTGCAAATAATTATAGTAGTGGTAATGATAAGCATCCCTGCCTTGTTAGTGAGAATTACTTTAGTGTTTCTCCACCTAGCTGAATGCTAACTGTAGTATTATACTCATCTATACAGCCATGTTAAATATTTCTTGAGTCCTATTTTAAGCAGTGTGGTTCATGGCTTTTTAATCAGAAATGGATGTTAAATTTTTCAAAATCCTTTTTAGCATTTATAAAAATAATATTATTTTTCTTTTTGATCCATTAATATGGTGAATTATAGAATATTTTCCCCATTATTTAACCATTCATTAATTCCTCGGTGTCAATGATGCTGCCTTTAATAAATCTTCCTTCAATGTTATACTTGAATGATTTTTAAATTTGTTAATTCCTATTTTTTCCTATGATCTGAAATAATTTAACCAATTTATGCAGCACTGAGATTTCCTGATCTTTAAAGGTATGCTTGAATTACTCTGTGAAACTATATGATATTTGTGCTTTCACCTGGGGTATTTTTGATATGTTTCTTTCTTTCTTTTTTGGAAATTTTTCTGGTTGAGTTGTTATGATTACTATGTTCAGTTATGGTACTTTTGTTTTCATAGGAAACTTTTCATTTTACACAGGTATTCATATTTTTTTTTACATATAACTCTTCTATATAATCTACATATATTTAAACTTTCATCTGTGTGAATAATTATTCACTTATCATTTCTTGTTTTTATGCTCATGATATCTCCTTCCCCCCACGTAGGTCATTATTGTTTTGTCTCTAATAATTTGTTAAGTAGCATATTGATTTACTTATTAGCTCCGTTTTGTTTGATTTCTGCTAAAAGCAGAAACTTTATTTCTTTTGTTCTGCTTTCCTTTATTTTATTGTTCTTTTTCTAGAGTTTTAAGTTCCAATTTAAATGATTATTTTAAATCTTTTTTTTTTTCAATGTTTATTTTTGAGAGAGATAGACAGAACACGAGCAGGGGAGGGGCAGAGACAGAGGGAGACACAGAATCTGAAGCAGGCTCCAGGCTCTGAGCTGTCAGCACAGAGCCCGATGCGGGGCTCACATCCACAAACCGTGAGATCATGACCTGAGCCTGTCTGATGCTTAACCAACTGAGCCATCCAGGCACCCAAGAACATTCTTTTGATCATTGCTTTGCTATATCCCGCAAACAGTGTTTTTATTATCATTTGGAGGCTGAAATTCTCTAGTTTATATTATATTTTCTCTTCAGTTAAACTTTTTAAATTTTTTTTAATGTTTATTTTTGAGACAGAGAGAGACAGAGCATGGACGGGGGAGGGTCAGAGAGAGAGGGAGACACAGAATCTGAAGCAGGCTCCAGGCCTGCTGTCAGCACAGAGCCCGACGCGGGGCTCGAACTCACGGACCGTGAGATCATGACCTGAGCCGAAGTCGGATGCTTAACTGACCGAGCCACCCAGCCGCCCCATAGTTAAACTTTTTAAAAGTTTTGTTAATTGATTTAGGAGGAGCCTTTCCAAATATTTTGAGTGTTAATTTCTCATTTTATTGTACTGTAATTAGTAAATGCTGTTACTATTTCTGCTTCATGAAACTTATAGAGGTTTTCTTTGTCAATTTAATATAGTAGCCAATTTTGTGAATGTTCCAGGTGCACCTGAAAACAAAGGGCATTCTTCATTTTCAGCGTAAGAGTTTGGTATATATTCATAAGATCTACCTTAATTACTATGTTTATATTTTCCACCTTTCGTTATTATTACCTTTTTCCTAAATGCCCTGTCTTCAACTGAGAGTCATGTGTTAACATCTCTCATTCTACATGCATACCTATCTAGATCTTGTGCTTCCTGAGTTTCTGCTTTATGAAGTTGGCTGTTAACGTTACTTTACACATACGTATGCATCACCAACATAACTTTGCTGAAAATTATCAAGTGTCTTTCTCGGCCTTGTTTAATTTTAGTCCTGAATTCTACTTTTGTTCTATTGGGGATATTTTAAAGGATAATTACTCTTTTTTGTGATTTAACTGGCATGCCCTTGCTCATCTCTATTTTTAAACTTTCTGAATCATCGTTTTAGGCCTGCCTCATGTATACAGAATTGAGTTCAACGTTTACTTGGTGAGCCAATCTGTGTATCGTTCTTTGAATAGTGAGTTACGCTTATATATATTTATTGATATAATAGTGGCTTTAATTCTCATGTTATCTTCTGTTATATTTAATGCATTACATTGTATTTAATGTTTTTTTCCCTCTATATGGTCTTTTATTATTTGACTTTTAAATGTATTTTTTTGATAAATTAGGAACATTTATAATGTTTATACTAATAATTGTCATTATTTTAATTTTTTTTAATGTGTATTTATTTACCAGAGAGAGAGAGAGACAGAGTGTGAGTGGTGAAGGGGCCGAAAGAGAGGGAGACACAGAATCTGAAGCAGGCTCCAGATTAGGGGCTCGAACTCATGAACCGTGAGATCATGACCTGAGCCAAAGTCAGATGCTTAACTGACTGAGCAACCCAGGTGCCCCTAATTGTCATTATTTTAATTATGGCTACGATGCACTTATTTTCTTTTTCCTTTACTATTTGATTTGTTAGCTTTATATTGTTAGACACCCGCCTGTGTGCAATGATCAAAGTGGTTACTCTATTTTTTCTTTTCTATTTTTCTCCTGTTAAGTTATATTATTTTTACTATCAGAACATATAACATGATATACTATTCATCCATCCATGTTCTATTTTTTAACTATAGTTCTACTTTTAAAAATATTGAAGCCTTATAATAATTTTTTTGCTTAATTGTTTGCAGTCAGTTCTTGTGCACATACAGCCTATTTAGAAAGCACTCATGAGTACTGTATTCCCTGAGTTAAGTATTTTTCTATAGTCTTTATTCTTCAAATACAGTTTGTCTAGATAAAACAGTTTTGCCTCATGCTGTTTTCCTGGAGTTTCTTTTAGATGATAGTACATTATTTTCTCACCATGTTGTTAAGTTTGATGCCAATAAACCTAATTTCTTTACTTATAAGCGAGTCTGTCTTTTTGTTTAAAGTCCCAGAGAATTATTTTCTTTCTTTCTTTTTTTTAGTTTATTTATTTATTTTGAGAGAGAGAGTAAGAGAGAGAGAGAGTGAGAGCAGGGGAGGGGCAGAGAGAGAGAGGGAGACAGAATTCCAGGCAGGCTCTGCACTGAGATGGCAGAGCCTGACACGGGACTTGAACTCATGTACTGTGAGATCATGACCTAAGCCGAAATCAAAAGTTGGATGTGTAACTAACTGAGCCACCCAGATGCCCCTACTTTTTAAGTCAGTTTTACTAAGATAAGTCTTAGAGTTGATTATTCTTAATTACTAAGGCATACAGCAAGTCTTTCAATAAGTAGATTCTGGTTATCTTTTATTTCCAGAAAATTTTCTTAGTCTATAATACTAAGATAGTTGTGTTCCAGTGTTTTATTTTATTTTTTAATTTTTTAATGTTTATTTATTTTTTGAGAGAGAGAGAGCAAGTGTGAGTTGGGGAGGGGCAGAGAGAGAGAGGGTGTCAAAGAATCTGAAGCAGACTCCAGGCTCTGAGCTGTCAGCTCAGAGCTGGACATGGGCTGGAACTCACAAAACATGAGATCATGGCCTGAGTCGAAGTCAGCTGCTTAACCAGCTGAGCCACCCAGAAGCCCCTCCATTGTTTTATTTAAAATTTTCAAAAGTCTGCAGGTACATTTGATCTTTTTTTTCCTGCTTCTCTGCATATCACTTTCTCCCTAATAATATTGCTTCCTACATTCTCTTTTTTCTCCCCCTTGGGTTTTTCCTTTATTTAAATAAAGTAACTTTAATAGATTTTTTTATCTTATCATTTTCCTTGGGCATCTTATAATTTAGTCTTCATTTCTAAAATAATTTGTCCTTATCTTTCAATTTCCTTTATGAGTTCACTCTAGTGTTATTTATTATATTTCATTGAATTTTTTTTTTCTGAGGTGTGCCTGGGTGGCTCAGTAGGGTAAGTGACCCTTGATTTTGGCTCAGGTCATGATCCCACAGTTCAGGAGTTTGAGCCCCACATTGGGCTTTGTGCTGATAGCCTGTAGCCTGCTTGGGATTCTCTCTCTCTCTCTCTCTCTCTCTCTCTCTCTCTCTCTCAATGCCCCTCCTGCTCTCTTGGTCTGTCTCAAAATAAACACATAAACTTTAAAAAATAGAAGAAAATAAGACATTTTTATTCTGACATTTGAATTTTTATTTAAACTTGTTTTCTTTTTTTTCAATGCTTGCTTAAGGATATTTAATTTGAATTAAAGTATGGTATTATAGTTTTATGTACTTTATGATTATTTTAGGGAAAGCAATTTTTGCAGCTGAAATGTCTTGATTTTTGGTTTGTTTTCTTCTTTTAGTAGCTGAGTGGACATTATATGTCATTTTCTGGTCAACTTAGAATGTCTTCTATTATCCTGGACTAGCTATAATAGACAATGTACACAGAAGTGTTTGATTGTCTTACCAGATGCCCTAGTTTATTAGTACACATTTGGTCTGTATATAGCAGTGCAATTTCTTTACTTGACAGGGTTTGTTTGTTTGCAGAGCAAAGGTTTGGTGTGTTTCTGATATTGTGATTCTGGTTTTGTCTCTTAAATTTCACCCCATTCCCGGTCAAGCTACTAAGGGATGGCTTTTCTTTCTAACTCACATTTCTTTCCCCCATAAGCAGTGTCTTCTTATTCAGTGTCGTGTCTAGTTCCACATACTTTCATCATGTCTTTTCAATTCTCCAGTAGCTGGTCCTCTGGTCTACCAAGTATCAGATATGTCCTCAATACCTAAGCCATTAGGGTAGAACTTTCTCCTTCTAGGTGATTGATCTCTGTTCTGGCACTTCTGTGGCTACCTCCTCTTTCTTGTTTTCTCTGTAATATTATCCTGACTCTCTACTCTGATGTGGTCTGATGTGGCTAAGAAATTGGCTTTACTCTCTTCTGACATTTACTTCTAAACTTCCACAAAATTTGACTTTGTGCCATTTTCTGTCTTCTTGTTACTCCAGTGTAAATATTAAGGTTGGTTTTATTTGTTCTCCTTGTTTATGTGTTTTGATTTCCTTTTTTGGAAGATGTATCGAGAATCTACTTAAACAGTTGCTATTATATTATAAAAGTGCTGTTTGTGAAGTGATGTTTCTAACATCTTTAAAACTCATAATAATTTTCTTTCACATAAAAGAGTACTAAAACTATAAATCTGCAGAAAAAGAAAGAGTGAAAATGGGATAGTCACATTTCATCACTTCTTCAATGCTTTAAATTTCTTACAGAAAAGAGTTTTCATTGGGTGTACAATGTTTTTGTGATGTGTGAACATTATTGCAGTACTGAAGTCATGGCTTTTTTTTCCCTGAGAGATGAAAAGCTCCCTGTGTCTCCTTTTATGCCTCAAATCCCTTTGATATATTTGGAGTTAAAGAAATTGCAAAACAGATGACAAGTGGGGCAGAGGTCAATGTTAATAGAAAACTATTTTTCTGAAACTTAATCAAAGGAAGAGGAATGAACAGCGTGACTTATTCAGAATGATTTCGGTTGGAATTCCATAATTAACCAATAAGAAGCAACATGAATATCTGCCTTGAATTTTGAAACTTAATCTACAAGTTCATTTATTTTTACTATATTTTCTAGTATATGAACTAAGTATATAAATACAGCTTGTTGGAAGATGCTAAATAACATATTTAGTAAGTTCTAAGAGTTAATAATTGAAGTAAGACAAGCAAGACAAATAACTGTGATTAGATTATAGAGCAAATTATTATAAATAGAAGGTGAAGTCTGGACTAAATCAATAAATCTAAGGTTCGATTTTACATATTAACTTAGAAAGGCTAAATGACAATTGAAACAGGTTATAAGTGGGTGATGGAACAAGGGCAATACTTGGTTGTTAGAGTATTAGCATTTCAACATCTTTGGGATGTCCAGTGAAAGTAGCAGGCAGGGCTAATGGTTTCAAATAGCCTTAAGTTATTTTATACTTAGGCACAAGTGCCACGTGCCCTGGACCATTTAAAGATAAGCTTACTTATCTATAAGCAAGTAAGTTTCCAAAGATTTTTTTTTAGATGAGTGAAAAATAGAGTCTCTTCATGTATCAAACTTGTCTCTTCTTGATTAAAGTAAAAGCTTTGTCCCTGACTTCAGGCTTCTATCTTAAGCTTTCTTGGGGGTTTTGCATTGGAACTCCTCAAAACTACCTACATTTCTTCAGAAAAGCAGCATTATCATCCAAAGTAGATTGATCCCGTGGCTTAAATGTTTTATAATATTTGCAGAGAGATATTAAGTAATCAAGACTAATCTGGGGCAGAGAGGAAACTTTGCATATAAGACCACTACCTGACCTCAATATTAATGGAATTTTTAAAAGCTTGCAGAGTAAGATTATTTCAAATGCAAATCTAAATGGCTAAAATAGCACCTTTATCTTGTATCAATCATTTATTTCTGCAAATAAAGAATTAAAAGTTTAGTAGTAAAGAGATGAAAACATCAGGTTCCTGGGGGATGGGAAGATAGAAATATTCGTAGCTGATAATATCATCTTTTTTTCACGAAGGTCAAAGGACTCTCAGAACAGGGTATGCATTTAACTTAGAACAAACTACCCAGATGAAAAGTTTAGTGTTCAATTAGTCATCCAGTTATTTTGCCAACATCACAACCACACAGGTCATGTAGGATTCAATTTGTGTCATGTGTATTCAATTTGTCTTTTAGATGTCTGCCAGTATGTAATGGTAGCCATAAGAACAATAATCTTTACCAAAGAAGCAAAACATGTCAGTGTTATTAATTCAAGTTTTAATAATATATAAATCATATTTAATTTTTTTTAATTTTTAATGTTTATTTATTTTTAAGAGATAGAGTATGAGTGGGGGAGGGGCAGAGAGAGAGGGAGAAACAGAATTGGAAGCAGACTCCAGGTTCCAAACTGTCAACAAGAGGCTGATGGGAGACTCAAACTCAGACTGCGAGATCTTGACCTGAGCTGAAGTCAGACACACTTAACTGACTGACCTCCCAGCCACCCTTAGAAATCATGTTACAATAAGAGTGATGCTATACTTGTATGTTAAGAACACATTTATCATATACATTTAAGTCCTACATCCCCATTAAAATATAGCAAATCCTTAAAAATTTTTTTATTTGAATATTAAGCCACAAATAAAGAGAAACAATAGAATTTTGGAAGCTAGAAAGCAGATGAAGGAGGAAAAAGGAATGAACAAAACTGAGAAGACAAATCCTAAGTAAGCACTGGGGAAAGCTCAAAGTCAATATAACATTTGTTTTTTTCAAAGGGCTTGGAAAATGCCAGTCCCAACATCTCCAGAAATTGGAGAAGGAGGGACACTGATGTAAGGAAGATTTGGGTGAAGGCTGTTTGAGTACAGCTCTAAATCTCTCCTAGATTCCATGCCTTGGGGTGATTGATTTCCTCCAATGCTCACAAAATAATGTATTGTTATTTTCTAAATGGAAGAGAACATAAAATCTTTGTCCTGGGCATCCACAGAATAGTTAAAGTCACAGATTTTCTACTGAAAATAGAGTCACTAAGTGCCCTTACACATACTCAATGTTGCATCTTGGCTGTCTTCTCTCTTTTCAACTCCCAGAAGCCTGGCAGACAGAACTTTACTTCCCAAATAAGAGATGGAAGAATAGTCTCTGGAAAAATTGATAGCCTCAGGGGAAATACTTAAAGAGACTGACTGCAGTCACTTCCCCACAAATATTTTCAGATATGCAAGTTTCAAGATCCATATCTCTCTTGTATTGTATCCTTTGCCTATAATTTATCAAAAAATCCTTTGACATTATAAATAAGGCAATAAACTAAGAGAAAGTGGGCTACAAAATATGAAAACAGAAGATCCAACAAAGCAGAGTGAAAAAAAATGGAATTTCAGGCCCACAAAAAGGGAAAGCCCAGGGTGCTAATCTATGACCCAGACATGAAGGTGGCCAGTCTACTAGGACTGGTGTGACGCAAATGACACATATGTTGAAGGTTATCATCATCAGGCCTTTTGCTGTTATGCCATTTTACAATCTGACAAAATTATTGGGGTATATGATCTAGCAAAATTGGAGAATAAATGAAAAAAGAAAAAGATAAGAAATTTAGGAACCTGGGAACCCAACCTAGAGGAAAGGTAAAGAGAATTGAAAGAATAAAATGAAGAACATTCTATGCTGCCACCTGGTCAGCAGAGAGAAGAGTGGAGATCTCCAGCCAGGATATATACAAGAGAACATGGCAACTTAAAAATGGCCTGATGTGCTTGACATTGTTGAAAATTGAACTAAGAGGCTACTGGACGGTGTAGGAATAATCAGAAACAGATACAAATAGAACTAAGAGGGAAATAAAAGTAACTAATATCATATAGTTATAGTAAAACACAACATTCAATCATAAATCATATTTTCATGGATATCACAATGTAGACACTGAGTACTGACAACACAAAATAATATTTGTTCGAGAGATGGGGAAGGGATAGCAGAGAGAATAAAAATGCTTATAAAATTTATAGCCTCCCCACTGAAAAGCCATTTTAAAATCCTCTTTATTACTTTGATTTGTTTTCATTGTTACTATTAGTCTTACTTTCTTTCCAAGAGAATTGTAATCATTTTTGTCTTTGTAATCTGTCTCATCATATCTCTAGCAATAGTAAAAGAAGACAGCAGTATGTAGATATGCTTTTGTGTGAGTCTAACTGAATAATTAATGGATCAATAAATTCAAAGATTAATGGTACGATCATAAATATGTTTATTCATGTAACACATATTTATTGAGTGCCTACTATGTGCTAGACCCTGATCTAGATACTAAATAAGAAAAAAAAAACAAGTATCTTGTTTTCTCATGAAGCTTACATTCAAGTAAAAAGAAAAGAAACAATAAACATAAGTTCCATGCTGATAACTGCCATAAAGAACAAAAACAAGATGAAGATAAATGAGAAAAATGGAAGAGGCTGAGTTTTACATTATGCCAAAAGTAACATGAATACATAGAATACTCAGTGAAGGATCATTGATCATCATCACAATCATGTAAAGGAATAAAAAGAGTGTCTCAGAGTAAGAATTGACACGTAAGATGCAAAATACAAACATGCTACATGATATCCTAAAATATGATAAACTTTTAATGTGAGTTAGTTAGTTTTTCCAGGGTCTGCATCATTCAAAAACAAATTGAGGCAGATGGTTTAGTCTTTCTTAGGCAAGGCATCTATATTAGTTCCCTGAGGCTGTCATAACAAAATACCACATACTTAGTGGTTTAAACAACAGAAATTTATTGTCTCACAGTTTTGGAGACTGGAAGTCTGAAATCAAGGTTGGCAGAGTATGGCTCCTCATGAAGGATGTTAGGGGAAAAAAATCTCCTCCAGGCCTCTTTCACCTGGTTTATAGATGACCTTCCTCATGTTCACATGACTATCTTCCAATATGTGAGTCTCTGTGCCCCAAATTTCCTGATTATAAGAGGACTAGTCACATTGGATCAGGGATCACCCTACAGATTTCATTTTAACCTAATTACCTCTATAAAGTCGCTGTCTCCAAATAAGGTCACATTCTAAGGTACTCAGGTTTAGGAGTTCAATGTATCTTTTGTGAGGGGAAACACAATCTAACCTACATCAGCATCTTAAAATCACAATTGATTAGATCTGGATTACTGTCATTGTTCCAGGCCTATGCAACACCCATCCTCTACTGGTTATTTTCTACTAGCACATTCCACCTTACCTTCTGTTATATGGGAGAACCTTCAGGAGAACCAGCCCAAACCTGATTCCACTTCTGGCACTCAGCAGTCCCTCTTTAAGGGACCTGGATCTCATTTCTGATATCAGTGAAATGGATGACAGTTTTTCAGGGAAAGAATTCATATCTCAGTATTTTTAAAATATATTTTATTAATTTAATTATTTAATTATATATTTTTAAATTAATTTAAACAACATATGTTTATAAATAAACACGTCTTATGGACAAGGCACTGTGCTAAGACTACCATTGCTAGGAATACTCACGTGAACAAAACAATCTTGGTTTCTCGTTTAGTTTTCATTTTCCCAACCCTGCTTCCATTCCTTTGTCAAAACGCATCTAATTTAGGAATCTGCCAGCTAGTCCTAAAGATAACTCATGGACATCCCAAGGCCTTTCTCAACGATGACCTAATGAGCCCATCTTTTGTTTTTCAACGTCTACTGCTCCAACCTAGTCTCTTATTCTAAACCCTTAGGTCTGAATTTATTTCTAAAGTTTGAATCTCTCTCCTTCTCCCTTTAACGTAATTTATTGTCAACATAAATTGGCTAACATACATTTGTAAAGTGTGCTCTTGGTTTTTGGGGTAGATTCCTGCAGTTCATCGCTTAAATACAACACCCAGTGCTCATCCCTATAAGCGCCCTCCTGAATGCCCATCAACCATTTTCCCCTCTCCCCCAGCGCTCTCCATCAACCCTCAGAATGTTTTCTGTATTTAAGAGTCTCTTATGATTTGCCTCCCTACCTCTCTATTTGTAACTATTTCCCCCCCTTCCCTTCCCTATAGTCTTCTGTTAAGTTTCTCAAGATGTACATATGAGTGAAAACATATGATATCTGTCTTTCACTGACTGACTTATTTCACTCAGCATAATATCTTCCAGTTCCACCCATGTTGCTGTCTCTTTAGTTGCCCTGGTGATCTCAAACCTGGCTCATGTCCCTTGATTTTCCAAGGCATTAAGGAGGACAAGTCTCAGTATTGCTACTGACTTCCTGATGCCAGTTACTTCTGGTCACCAGGATTTCTATAGCCACACCCCTCCCAGCAGACTGGATTGTCTTAGATGCTGGTGCTTAAAACCACTGTGCAGTCTTTTGACATGGACATGGCACTTAGTATTCCATCCTTACCTGGCCTTGATTTCACACTTATTCCCAAATAGCTCAGGAAGCTGAGATCCATCAGTATCTTAGGCCAGAGTCCATGCTTGTGTAATAACATGTATAATGCTGAGTCAATGCAAAAGGCTATACATAGATTCTAAATAAAATTTATTTTTAATCACTTTTTAAAATCCAACTCAAAGAAAAAATAATTGATTTGTGGATATATAAATCATAGGGATATCTATGCATATTTTCTGTTAAGATATAATACTAACTATACTAAATATGGAAAAAATAAAATTCAAGTGAGAAAACTCACCTAATACTATCTAATCTTATCTAATAATTCAAGTAGGGTTAGAATGTTCTTTTAGGTATAAGGAAATGCCCAAGGCATTCTGGTTTTCTTTCCATCTCCACTGCAGAAAGCCTAACATTCTACATATATGGAGAGTTTACGTATTGATCTTATTTTGAATGGATCTTATACTTAAGTTATCTCATCTTCAAGAATTTCTGAAAAGAGGATTTTATTACCAATGCTCTCTCATTTCATTTTATACCACTGTTAATGGGTTGAATTGTGTTTTTTTCAAAATTCATTTTGAAGCCTTAAGCTCCAGTACCTTAGATTGTGAATATATTTGGGGCCAGGACCCTTGACCAGATAAGATCAAATGAGGACATAAGAGTGGGGACTTAATCCAATATGACTGGTATCCTTCTAAGAAGAGACAGATGCACCAGTGATGTGTATACACAGAGGAAAGGCCATGCATGTGAAGACAGTGTGGAGACAATCTGCAAGCCAAGGAGAGAGGCTTCAGGAGAAACCAAACCTGCTGATACCTTGATCTTAGACTTTTATCCTAGAGAACTGTAAGAAAATACATTTCTTTCATTTAAGCCTCCCAGTCTGAGATATTTTGTTATGGCAACCTTAGCAAAATAAAATACAACCCAAAGTCCATTTATAAAGAAAATCATCTTTCTAAACAAATATCATTTGGGTTTTGATTTTTCCCAATTTTAAAATTATATTCTTTGTATGAAAAATTAACCAAAGACTCTTCTGGTCATAAGCTCTCTTCTCATATCTCATTACTCAAGGATTGAAAATACATTTGTGGGTGATTGAAGACATGAACAGAATTTCCTTTTGCAGAGTTCAATGAACATTAATTCAGTACTTCAGATCTGGTTCTTCTCTTTTCTTTTATTTTACTAGATCTCCTTCTCTTCAATCTCTGCAAGCTTTCCAACCTTCTGAAGTATTACATAGACATCTAAATGTTTGTGGCTTAAGATTTTTTTTGTATTGTTATGGAGTCATTGCATTGGGATGAAGTGATCAGAGACAGGACAGATAGAGAAACTGGCGATGTATTCCCTCTAACAAAGCAGCTTGGAAGACCCAGTCACTCAGGGAAAATCCTTAGTTTTCTGCTTCTCAGACTTTAATATGCTTGTGAAACATCTGGGGATCTTAGTCAAAATGCAGGTTCTATTTTACCAGGTCTGGAATGGATCTGAGATTCTGCATTTTTAATGCATTTTCTGGGTTGTGGCAATGCTGCTGGTTTGTAGACCACACTTTGAGTAGCAAGAGATTAGGCATTTTCTGGAGCCACAGCCTGAACTTCAGTTCTCTGAGCTACCAATGAGTAAATTGCTACAGGCCTAACCCCAAAGGGTGGCCTAATAACCTAGAAGAATTAATGCAGCCTTTCTAAATGAAAAGGTTACAGGTAGAATGCAACAGATCTCTGATATCATGGTGGCATTGTCTTCTTTCTATTTGACAAAAATTGAGAGACATCGATTGGGACTATAGGAGAATTCTCTGTCTCTACATCCCAACTGTGGATTAAAAATAGAGTTTGGGATGGTGTGGTTATCTAATACTCAAAATTTATTTAACTATAAAACAAAGTTATAGCGAGGACAGGTTTCTTATTTTTATTTTTTCATAAGATACTGAACTTCAAAGGCCAGCACAGAGGCCTAGAATAGGAATCATTGGAATTGGTGGCTTCTGAGACCCAAGAGAAAAATGATCAGGCAAAGGGTGGAGCTTCAAACTTAAGTCAGGCTAGAAAGAGAGATGAACCTAACCTCCAAAGAGTAGAAACTGCATTTTTTACAACTGGGAAGAGATAAGGGCTAACTGCTCAGAAGGCAAGAGGGAGCTACAGGGGTAATTCAGGATGCAAGGTTTGTGATGACTTTGTCTAAGTCTTATACTGCAAGATAAAATAATTGTGTTGTTTGGCATTTCACTGGTTTCCAAGATATCCAAAAATGTTTCTCCAACTTTTCCTCCAAAAATCAAAGTATGCTGTAAATCCTGGCATGAATGAGAGATGAGAGCCATAAAGAATAATTTTGGGTTGTGTCTGTGTATAAAGGGTAAGTCCTATGCTAAAATCCACTATTTAAAATTAATTAACAGTTATTTCATGAACAGACACACATATATTTGGGGGTTTTACATCAATCAGTGTGGTGGGCACTAGGGATATATTGTATAAGAAAGATGTAGTTCCAATCCTCAAAAATTCACAGTGCAGTAAGAGCAGTATAGCCAAGGAGTTAAGATGCATAGGCTGCTGTAAAACTAACTATATTGAGGAGTCAATTTATGCATTTTGGGAGAAAAGGGAAGGCTTCTTTGAGCATTTAACTGTAGAACTGATTCCTAAAGGATAAGTAGGAGTTATGCAAGGGAAGATCTGATAAAGATATTATTGTTTGAGAGGTACAGGTATGCTGGTATCAGTGTTCCAGCCTTGCAAAAACACAGAGTAAGAGGCAGTGGCTATAGGGAGCTGCAGCAGATGAATCTGAAGAGAAAAGCTGAATATGCACAGGGAGGGGTGGTGCATTCTATGATCAGTTTAGACTATATTCTAATGGCAGTGGGAAGCCACCATTGGGAATGGAACAGCAGTAGAATGACATAATCAGACTTTCAAGTGAAAGACTTAATTTTGATGACAGTGTGGGAAATGGACTGAAGGCACAGGTCTGCAGAAAGAGATCTCACTTAGAACACTTCTAGAGTTGCCAGGTAATGGATGTACATAATTTGAGCTAAGGAAATAGAAGTAAGGGTGGAGAGAAGTGGATGGGAACTGGAAAGATAGAGTTGTCAAAACCTGGTGTGGGATGTTGTGGTCCAGGAGGAAAGGAAAGTGATAAGGAAGAACATGTGGACACAGATAGATTCCTGGCTTGAGAATCAATACCTTGTAACCAGAGTTCTTTTAGTTGGAACTGTTAAGCCAGAAAATGGAAAAATCAAGGTTTTGAGTTATTCAGCTAAAAAACAGTTAATAGCCCAACGGTGTAAAATAACAGCATTGCTATATTGGTACAGTCTATAAATATGTTTGAGAAGCTAGCATTTACATAAATTACACCTTAGTGGGGTTCCTTTTATTCTTCCAAGTCGATCCAGCTCTGGTTGGTGGGATAAGAGAATGTTTGTATCTCCTGGGACAATTCCATGAGATATTATTTTTTTTAAGTTTATCTATTTATTTTTGAGACAGAGAGAGAGAACAGGGGAGGGGCAGAGAGAGAATGAATCCCAAGCAGGCTCCTTGCTATCAGCACAGAGCTTAATGTGGGGCTTAAACTCACCAACCGTGAGATATCATGACCTGAACTGAAATCAAGAGTAAGACACTTAAGTGACTGAGTCACCCAGGTGCCCCCATCAGATATTATTTAAAAGACATAAATGAAGACATAGTTGTTTGCAACAATCAGGAATTATGGAAGGAAACATCATCTGGAATCAAAAGCAACTAAATTGTCTTTTTCAGGGTGATATGAGCTTTCATTTCATACATTTATGTCTTCGGTTTGGATAATCAGGCAATAGATATGACTGATTCCTTGGTCAAGCACTTTGAATAATACTATGTAGTCTTTTTTTTATTTACATGGCAATCAATATTTTCTCTATTATGAATTTCACATTTAGTCACATTGCTACCATGTATATCTGTCTCAGGCTCCTCATTTCCTCACCACTCATCCTATACTTCCACAGACTGTTTCTTGATCTTCCTTAAAAATGTCATCAAATTGGGGCACCTGGGTGGCTCAGTCATTGAAGGGTCTGACTTTGGCTCATGATCCCATGGTTCATGGGTTCAAACTCTATATTGGGCTCCTCATTGACAGTGTGGAGTGTACCTGAGATTCTTTCTCTCCCTCTCTCTCTGCCCCTCCCCTGCTTGTGAATGCAGGGGCGGTAATAAAATTAAAAAAAAAAAAGGTCATGGAGCATCTCGGTGACTCAGTCAGTTAATCTCCAACTTCGGGTCAGGTCATGACTTCAGGGTTCATGAGTTTGAGCCCCATGTCAGGTTCTGTGTTGATATCTCAGAGCCTGGAGCCTGCTTTGTATTCTGTGTCTCTCTTTTCTGCCCCTCTCCTGCTTGCACTCTGTCTCTTCTTCTCTCTCTCAAAAATAAACATTAAAAATTTGTTGATGTCATCAAATTGCATATTTTCACAACCCTGGGCTTTTGCTGATATTTTTCCTTTTCTCCAGACTGCCTTCTACTGCCTTGCCTTCCACTTTACTACCATGAGGTCTCTTTTTAAATGTTCCCAATCCTTCCTTTTATACCACATGGAATAGAATTTAAAACATCCTCCTCCAGGTTTCTATCACAATTTATATGACCGTCTTGTAGGCTTGTATCATTATTTTACATTTGTTTACAGATCTGTCTCTCCTCCTGGACTTCATATGCTTGAGGGCAGGAACTGCAGCTTACTCATTGGGGTATTTTTAGCCCTTAGCAATTGTGCTTCAGGTCTGGCATATAATTTATGTTCATCAAATGTTTATAAAATGAATTGATATGAGATTGTTGCCTAGGATTCTTATTGGAAGACCAACATTATAATGTATAATATATGAATTTTATTCCCCAGGCAACTCAAAAATAGTATAGGAAATGTGTAATGGTATCTTTAAAAAGAGAAGCAATGCTTAGCTTTTACAGATAAATGCAATAGGGTAACTATTTTGGAACATAATTCTCATAGTTAAAGCTACCAGCCAGGGTTATAACTTTATAGCCCTGTAATTGAGAGACAGGCTGAATCACAAACTCTCTTATTATGCCAGCTTTCAATTTAGGGAAATTGACTTCAACCGGTCAACCATTAATCCTTTGGATGGGACCTTTTGGGCATGCATGAAGTTTTCTCCAAAGAAGGATAAAAAAAGGGGGGGCTTTATCTCCTCTGTGTTGATAATGAATTTTCTTGTTAAGTTCAGAATGGTTGCAGAGTAATTGTCTGTGTTTGCTAATTTAATTTAAGTAAACCACTTATCTGCCTCATCATTAGCATAATAGAGTTTCCCCACAGTTCTGTAGAAATTGAACTAAATGGAGAGAAAAAGGTGTTTTTAGGAGATGGCATCAGAGGCAATGAATTGCAAGAGAGTAGAAAATTACACATGCTGATTAAATTACCTTTCCTTTAAAAAACATCAGTAGGAAAATGCTTCATGATGACACCTGCTTCTTACAAAGGGCAGAACAAACAGAGAATGTAGCATCTCCAGGATTTGAAAGAAAAAGAAAGTTAAGGTACAATACAGAGCATTTAAGACTGAGAGAGTGGGTGCATGGAATGGATTGATTCTCTCAGGGAATTCTTGCACAGACTGGGAGTCTTGACTATAACCCAAACCTAAAGCTGATTACCATACACTGTTGTAAAGGTTAAAATCCAAGTAAGAAAGCTTATAGGAGGACAATTTGGACTACTTAATCTTTGGAAAACAATCTATAAGGCCCAATAGGGATGTGCTTTTGTTTCTCCCTCTCCTGTCTCTAGTGGTTCACATCAGGAGGTACTGTCTGCTGCCACAGTTTAAACTTTTCAAGCACTGTATTGGAAAGAGTTGCTGGATTCTATGAACTGCTTCCTTGAGACAAGGCCACTTCCATAGGAAACTGAATAGGGACCACATCTTGAATATTATTTCTGAACATAGGTAAGTCACCTTCATTAAAGTAATTCATTTTTTCCTTGATTTTTGGGAACATTTTTAATTCCTTAGCTTTGCAGAAAAAATACAAATAATCTCCTAGAGTAAATGTCCTTAGCATTTTCATCTTTCAAGTCCACTGGAGCCAAAAGAATAATTGTGGAGGATAGAGACAGGGAAGGGAGGTGGGTGTGGAAGCATGAAGATGAGGCTAGGAGAGCAGAGGACTGGGCAGGCACAAGCGTTGACCAGTTCCCAAGAGAACCTAAAAGGTGATGCTAAATGTTGGGAGTCTTGTGACCAGCTGAAGTCAAGGGTGATCATAAAAATCATATGACTAGAGAATATCAGGTAATCAAATAGCAGCCGATGGACTTAGACACTGAAAAACAAGGCAGGGTGGGCAGGTGTTTTGTGCCCGTCTCAGCCTATCAATAACCAGCGCTGTGGTTGGACTGGCCCTTGTGGTTCTCAGGATTACAAGATGTTCTTTAGCATCAACCATCAGTAAACTACACCCTGTGTCACATAAAGAGGTTTTTAGGGTAGGGAGGCAGGGTTGGCTAGGGTTTCCAGGGCTCACTCTATTGGTGAAATTTAAAACATAAGAGCAGGATTTTCAAGCATGGGAAGAAAAAAGGACAAGTGGTTCAAATGATCAGTTATGGAAATCAAGCAAAATTCCTAAAACAAAGGAGTCCCAGTGCAGGGAGATTACCTGACTCTTTAGTGTGGCTTGCACTGTGTTTATTTGAGATAGCTATTTGAAGCAGATGTCTCTTTGAAATGGATGCTTTAGCAATCAAAATTTAAATCAGACACTTGTATTAATAAAAAAAAAGAAGAAAGAAGAGAAAGAGAAACAACTGTCAGGGATATACACCACAGGAGGAAATTAAGACGAACAAGAAGAAATGAAGGGTAGAGATGAAGGAAACTAGCCTTTACTGAACACCTAATATGTACCATACATGTGTTTTCTCATTTAATCTTCCCCATAACTCAATAGGAAATCAATATTTCTAATATACTTGTGTTACATAAGGAAACTGGTTTTCAGAGAGATTAAGTAAATTTCCCAAAGTCAAAAGGCTAATAAGATTCACAACTAGGATTTAAACTTTGAAAAGTGCATGACTTCAAAGCCAAGTGTTTTCTATTACCAGCTTTTCTGAAGTAATTGAGATATATATATATTTGTAAGTGGAAGAAAAAGCCAGTGATTGGGGCATGGGCCATCTGAGGCCTGCAAGTGCAAATGGGTATGTCTCACTGGAAGAAAAGAAAGGAGTAAGGGTAGATTAAACAATTATGCCTGCAGAGTAAATAAATGATACATTAGGTTAGATCAGATGCTGACAGGGGATAGAAAGCGTGAAGACATTGACCAAACAAGATGTGATACACACACACACACACACACACACACACACTCACACACACACACACACACACACTGACACACACTGACACACACACATACAGAAGCTACTTTGAAGTAAACTGCCCACTTTTCCCAAAAGTGGTTGAAAATTTAGAATTGACTGTAGACTTATTCTAGATTTAGATACAGATATGTATGTGTGTATATATATACCAAACTGTGCATTTTATAGTTAATAGATAACTATTAACTATAAATTAGGAATGCCTTTAGAATAAAAATGTGTTCTGTAACTTCTGAAAGAGAAATCTTATAAAGAAGGACTTTGTTCAATGTTAATCTGTAGATAGTTGAAACCAAAACAAATACATAGTGATAGGACCTGGAAGGTCAAGGTGGAGGTACCCTCAGTTACTCTCTTACTGGCTATAAGAACTAGCCATCTATGTCTTTTCTCAGGAAGTCCAGGCTGGTGTGCACCATAAACCAGTGTGATGATAGCTGTTTTCTTCACTAAACATACTCCAGAAGGGTCTGTGTGTTTATTTTTTTTAATTTATTTTTAATGGTTATTAATTTTTGACAGAGAGAGAGACGGAGCATAAGCGGGGGAGGGTCAGAGAAAGAGGGAGACACAGAATCGAAACAGGCTCCAGGCTCTGAGCTGTCAGCACAGAGCCCGACGCGGGGCTCGAACTCACAGACCGCGAGATCATGACCTGAGCCGAAGTCGGACGCTCAACCGACTGAGCCACCCAGGCACCCCAGGGTCTGTGTGTTTAAACTCACAGCCTTTTTCATCCTGGAGATGCTGGCCTATTGTCATGTTTGGATTCTAATTCAATAAGTACTCTGGATAGTTGGTCAAATCATTTTATTCCTCTGCACTTTCTGTCTAGTATGCAACCATAAACTGTTTTTTTCCTTAATTTATTATCCCAGGGTTACATTGAATGCATTGAAAAGATAGCATCACTTAGAAAGTTTTTCATAAAATATCATATTCCAACCAATTACTTTTAATTTCTATTACACATTAAATTATAATAAAACCCATTATAATTTTCTTCAGTATTCTAATTTCTATATGCTTTTGTTAATTAGGCTATTCCCATTAAATGAATATTCTTTTAATGAACAGTAATTTCATCTCAGAGTAAAGATAGTTACTCCCAAGTGACTTTAACTCTAAATTTCTTTTTTTTTCTATGAAACATATTTTAATATGTTTACTTTGATTTTGCCTCTAGTCCCACTCCAAACCTACACTAAACCTTTGGGGTGTTATATGAAGAAAATCCATTTTTACCCCTTATTTCACTCAGACATTAATGACTTGCATAGGCTCAGCCTGAAAATCAGGGTACCTTGGCTATTTCCTTGGCCCTCATGTCTTATACCCAAACCTCATACCACTTTTTTTCTGTGACCCTATTAGCCAGTTATTTCTCTCCTTATATGGTTCATAGGTCTAGGACAAGAGAAAGTTAGGCCTAAAGAGACATGTGTTACCGACAGACATTGTGTAAAAAATGTGAATGAGTTTTTGGGATTTCCACTTCAGCATGGTGGTATTATATGTGCTCTTAAACCATAAACAACTAGAAAACTGACCAAAACATATGGCATAACTATCTTCAGAAACTGGAGAATGAGCTGAGCAGAACATCAATTCATGACAGAAAGGAAGCAAAAGATATGAGAACAAATAATCACCATGTAATTTGGCCTAGATAGACTTTTCAAACAAATGATTCATGTAGGAGGAACTCAGGAAGAACATGGCAGACTTGCAGCATTAAGGTGGAGACAGCAGATTCAGGTGGACTGAAGTGACAGGACTTTGCATGGTAGAGTATTAGAGAGGAGGAATTACAAAGAAAGAGAATTTCAATAAATAGGTGTGGAGTCAGTTGCTGATTACCCATCTATGCTTACTTAGAGTGGAATTCCATGAAGCAAGATATAAAACAACGGGAACATTGTAACCTGAGAAATTCCCTAACATTCTCAGTGTATTCTAATCAGCCAGAGTAGAGACTCCTCACTAAACACCGAGAGCATTTAGTGGAGACTACAGAGGGTAAAAGACTACTGCATAATGAAGGGTAAGAATAAGCCCTTAAGGAAAAAAAAACTAATCCATCAATAACTTGATTGATTTACAGAAGCAACTTGAACACTCTTTAAAGGAAGACAAAAATTCCAGCATTCAAAGATGTAAAAAATATCCAACATTAATTAAATGTTACTAAAAAGAAAAGGAAATAGAAAAATATTCCCCATATTAGAACAGATATTATGGAATTAGGATAATAGGACTTTCTAATAGCTATTATGGATATGCTAAAGGATTTTTTAAAGCTATGAACATAATTAGGAGAAAATGTGAAAGATAAAAAATAACAAAAAGAAACAGAGAAGAATTATAAAATATCTGAAGTGAAAAAATTCACTGAGTATGCTTATCAGCAGATTGCATACTATAGAAGAAAAGATCAGCGAACTTGTATGCACAGCAACAGAAAAATTCTGAATGGAAGCATAGTGAGGAAAAAAACCCTAAAAGTTATGAGCAGAGTCATAGTAATGTGTGGGACACCATCAAGTGGTCTAACATATGTGTAATTGGAGTCCTAGAAGCATAAAGAACAGTAAAATATTTGAAGAAGTCATGACTAAAATTTTCAAAATTGATCAAAAATATAAATCTACAGATAAATGTCCTCAGTAAAACTGAAGCATGATAAAAAAGAAGAAGACCATACAAAGGTATATGAAATCAAATTGTCAAAACAAATGATAGCAAGAAAATCTTAAAAGTGGACAGAAAATAAACATAGTGTATGAAAAACAAAAATAAAGTCTGAAGATTTTCCATCAGAAATAACACAAGCCAAAAAACAAAAGAATGCTATATTTAAAATACATAAAGCAAAAAATGCCAAACTACAGTTCTATATTCAGTAACTAAATCCTTTATAAATTAAGACAGAGCAAAGATTTTTTTTAACACAAATAAAACCTGAATTTGTTGCCAGCAGACAAGCACTTAAAGTTCTTCAGACAGGAAAAATAATAAGAGATGGAAACTTGGCTGTTTTTTTATAAAGATAAACTACACATTACATATGACCCAGAAATTCCACATCCAAGTGTTCACTCAAAAGAAATGAAAACAAGATCACACAAGGACTTACACATGAGTGTTCTGAACTGATCTTTATTCAATATGGTCAAAATCCTTAAACAATGCATTGTATTTCAAAGGTGAATGGATAAAAATTACAGTATAAATAATGAAATATTATACTAAAGTGAACGGACTGCTGATGAAATATTATTGAAGAATCTCAAGAACCAAACCTAACCAAACTTTCTGGTGTCACAGATCTTGTAGTGTCTGTCATTTTTTCACGGCCCTTAGGTAAAAAATAAATAAATAAAGATTTGATTATGTATTTAGGTCAAAATGATTCATAAGTATTTCGGTGCTAATGTGCACTTAGTGGCTGCTTGGAAAGTAATATACATTAGTTGAAAGAAAAATAACATATTTATTTAATTCTATAAAAAATCACATTTATTAATAATTGGATTTGTGCACCTGTTGGGCACTGCATAACTTCTCAACATAGAATCAAATTGGGCATTACCACCCTAATTTCCTTGTTCACATTGATTTTCATGTAGTACTGATTTTTTTTTTAAATCACAGCTAAAAAATTTCAGCTTCACAGAGATGTGGTTCATCAAAAGGAATATAACTCTATTTAATGTTGAAATTGTGTGTCACTTCAAGCTAGTAGCCCACACAGCTTTTGGCAGATGTCACTATGTTTCTTTAAAAATCTAAAATATGTGATGTCGCTGTGAATTCTCCAGTGTCCCTGTGTGACTCTGTATAGTTTTGGAACTATGATAAAAAAATTTGTCAAATGAAAAAAAATAACCAAAAGAGTATATACGTATGCACTGTATGATTACATGTATATGAATATCTAGAAAAAGCAAAATTCAACTATAATGGTAGAAAGCAGACCAGTGTTTCTAGGAACCAAAAATAGGCAAAGATTTCATACCAAAGGGGCTTGAAAGACACTAGATGATGTTGATGTTCTTTATCTTGATTATGGTGGAGGTTATACTGGTGTGTACATTTGAGTTGTGCTCTTAAAATGGGTGTGTTCTTTCATATCTCAAAAAACTGATTTAGGGGAAAAAAGCAGTTTTTTTGAGAAAATAAAATGTCTATTGGAGAGCAGTTTCTTTTAGAATAGCTGAACATAGATTAGAAATCAGGATGACAGATAAAAAATGCCATATATATATATATATATATACATATACATGTACATATATACACACATATATATACGTATATGAAATATTTTTCCCTTTAATTAAAATAAGAGAGATAAAAGTAAAAGTTAAATTAAGATAATTATTTCTGGAAAAGGAATTAGAGAAATTCACAATAAGAAGGTTTTCGATTTTTTTGTAAGACCAAAAGTCATAAGATCAGTTAAACAGTGGCATATTTACAACAAGTTAGTGCATGTTCTACCAGAGTCCAAATGGAATATTTTCTAAAATATGGAAGATAGTGCTTTTTAAATTAGAAGTTGTTAATTAAGGAGATTGCCAAAATTATTTGTTCAGTCAAGACTGGACATAAAGGTCATATATATAAGTCACACGACACTTTAATCTTGTGGCTGGATCTACAGACTAAATATAACAACACAAATCAATATGTACTGAGCACTTTCTTTATTCTAGGCATTTACTATGTGTTTATTAGACTGTCATTTAAATCTTATAGCGACTCTATGATATAGGTAGTTTTATTGCCATTTCCACTTTATACATGATGAAATTGAGTCACAATGAGTTTAAATAACTTGTTAGTGATCAAATACTATTTGACTTAAGCCCAGGTAATCTGCTCCTCAGGCTCATTCTACTTATCACTATACCAGAAGCTTATCAATGATCTGTGCATGGTTCTAGACTATGATGATAAAAATTATGTCAAATGAGGGAGTGCCTGGATGGCTCATTTGGTTAAGTGTCTGATTCTTGATTTTGGCTCAGGTCATGATCTCATGATTCATGAGATCAAGCCCCACACTGGGCTCTGTGCTGACAGCATGGAACCTGCTTGGGATTCTCTCTTTCCCTCTCTTTCTGTCCCTTACCCACTTGTGTGCACACACTTTCTCCCTCTCTCTCTCTCTCTCTCTTTCTCAATGAATAGGCATTAAAAATTATGTCAAATGAAAAAAAAGGTATCCAAAAAAGTATGCATGTATGCACTGTATTATTCCACATATATGAATTCAACCAGAAGACTTGATTCTTTTTAAAGATGGGTTGAGATGTAGCACTGACATGTAGATAATATGAAGCCCTTTGGATCTTTATATTTAAGATAGATAGAGAAACAAAACAGACTTTTTCCTTTCAAACTTTTTTCATAGGACCCTTCCTTTGTTGTATAATCTTGACAAGGGACCTAAAATGCATAGGAACATAATGCTCATAATGTTTCTTAAAAGCAGAGCATGACTTTATCAAAGCATTGAATTGCTCAAGAAACCTTCAAATGTAAGATTATTAAGACATCTTTTTCAAAAATCATTTGGTGAACTATATAAATTCAGGTATAGGATTGTTATTGAAAAAAAAAAGGAAAAATAACACAGGGCAGATAATGTATGACCAAAGCTAAAGGGGTATATAAAGGACTAACTTTTATGGTTTCAAGGTTTGGAGAAAGCAAAATTTCTTCCTAGATTAGAGACATTGCCAAATAAACAGGAGTAAGAAGAAGACAGTTATTTGCAAAATATTTTTTTTTGAAAGGGAAAGCCCCAGTGGGCAATGAAAATAGAGGTTAAACATGCTGCTTGAATTTGAGAGCAGAGATTTTTAAAAAAAGGTTTAAATTCATTTTCCTGAATCTTTCTTTTTATATAGGGTCACGTGAATATTTTCACAGACCAGAGAAAGGGTTATGCTTATTTAGGAAGAGTTACAATGGGAATGAACTATTTCTCTTCTTGTGAAATGTGATAATTAACATCTATATGACTTCACTCAATTGCTTGACTAGCTTACTTTTTTTTTAGAAAATTAAGGGTGAGCAAATATAAAGTTAAAAAATAAAAGTATCTAACATTGATTTTTTTAAATTTTTAACAGATATTTGTTGTAAATGTAATTATGTGACTTGCAAAATAACTTCTGGACCATTTAAACTTTAATGGTCCTGACAGTATGCAATAATGGGTAAGTGATTCCCGTCATACTCGATTATCAAGTTAAAGACTTCATAATCTGCCTCCAGAGAAATTGACTTACTTTCTTCTAATATTTAAAACATGCTGGACTAGCAATCATGTAAGGAAACATGTGGATTTTTGTCCTATGCTTAGAATGTACAAAGCAAGGGAGAATGTTGCTCCCATTCTAATAATAAGAAAATGCCAGAAAGTCTACATAATAATAGCTTTTCTTGAACCCACAAGAGAGTTGTGGTTAACCTGAAAATGAAGCCTGAATAAGGTATACATGAACATCAAGATACCCTTCATTAAGCAAATATTGCACCAAAGGAATTTGAAGCTGATGATATGCTGAAGGTAACCACAGCAACAACAAAATCCAAATCCAACTCCACTGTTGACTAGGATGACTCAATTCCCCACCTTAACAGTATCAGAACAGGAGGCATGCCCATTTCCAAGCAAAACTACTATTATCTAAATTTTTAACACTTTATATACTATGCTCACAATTGATTAAAATTGGAAGACATACAAAAAATTAATTGGGAAAAATCACTGTTGAGGGACAAAGTAATTTACAGAATCAGACTTACAGACGAGCCAAATGTTGGAAATGCCCTCCAGGGAATTTACAATAAATCTGATTTATATGATAAAACTATAATGAAAAATGTAGACAACATGAATAAACAGCAGAGAACAGAGAAAATGTCAACAGAGACAAGGAAATTATAAAGAAGAGTCAAATGATAATGCTTGAATTTTTTTTAAGTGAATGTCTCATATATAATAGGTGATAGAAAAGAAGAATATCTTTGAAGGGCTCATCAGCAGATGCACATAAGTGAAGAAAAAAACTAATAAACATGAAGATAAGGCAATAGAAATTATGCAAGTTGAAATGCATAAAGAAAAGGAGGTGGAAAAAGGAAACTCAGAACAGAATATATAAGGACAGGAGGCAATATCAAATAGTCAAGCCCACATACAATCTTCAGAAGGAGAAAAGAGATAATAGGGAAGAGAAAATATTTAAAGAGATAGTGGCTGAAAATATAAAAAAAAATAATGAAAGACTGCAAAATAAACCACAACTCAAGAAGTTCAGAAAAGACCAAGTAATATAAATACCAATAAACATGCCTAGACATACCATATTCAAATGCTGAATCAAAGATAATGAGTAATTCTTAAAGGCATCCAGAGGAAAAACGTCACCTTACACACAGAAGAGGAAAAAAAAAAACATTTCTTTTGGGACACCTGGGTGGTTCAGTCAGTTAAGCATCCAACTTCAGCTCAGGTCATGATCTCACAGTTCATGGGTTCAAGCCCCATGTCAGGCTCTGTGCTGACAGCTCAGAGCCTGTAGTCTGCTTCAGATCCTGTATCTCCCTGTCTCTCTGCCCCTCTCCAACCATACTCTGTTTCTCTCTGTCTCTCAAAAATAAATAAACATTTGAAATTAATTTAAAAAAAGATTTCTTTTCATTAAGTTTGAAAAACAGAACAATAAGTATGCAAACTTTCAGCCCAGCATTTTATATCCCACAAAAATTTTTTTAACAATTAAAAAATAATAAAGACTTTTAAAAACAAACAAGCTAAATATACCAGGTATGTTTTTTCTTTTAATTGTTCTGAAAAATAATTACCTCTTTCATGCAAGAGAAGTGAAAAAGATTGTTGGTTCATAGTGTATTTAAAGGAAAAATAAATAGCAATAGCATATAATATGAGACAGGAATTTTAGTATATTCTAAGTTCTTACACTATGCATGAAATGGGAAATACCTTTTGAAGGTAGGTTATGATTAATCAAAAATCTTTACTATAACCCAGTTGAGAGATACTAAAATAATTTATAAAAGAAATATAAATTTAAGTCATAGTGAATTGGATATCATAAGAAATACACAATTACTATGAGAACAAGAAGAAAAGAGAAGGAAGGTAACAAAAACTAGCTGGAACAAAGAGTAAATAATAAGTAAAATGTAGGGTTCAATCAAATCATATTAATAATTATATTACATTTAAATGATATAAACCCACCAATTAAAATACAAAGTGTCTTGACAAAAAGTAAAGTCTTGATAACAAAGATAAAATCATATGCTTTCTATGAGAAGTCCACTTTAAATATAAGGAGATCGATAGGTTAAAACAAAAAAAAGAAATAAAAAAAATATATATAGTGCACAAATGCCAATCAAAAGAATTATATATTTATATGAATATCAGACAAAATAGATTTTAGCATAAGGAGAATTATCAGTGATAGAAACATTACATAATGTTAAATGGGTCAATTCAATTAGGAAGACATACCTATCTTAAATATGAATACATCTAACAACAGAGCTTCAAAATATGAAGCAAAGTTTTTAGAACTGAAAGGAGAAATGGACCGATCCATTATTACAGCTGAAAAATTTTAAAACTTTCTTCAGCTTATAATTAGGACAGACAGACAATACATTAGAAAGAAACATAAAATCAACAACAAGCAGCAAAATTGTCTTAAATAAAATTTATAAAAACACATTACCTAAAAATAGATGAATATATGTACTTTTCAGCTGCACATAGAATATTCACCAAAATTCACCATATTCTGGATCATATAAATAATCTCAACAAATTTAAAAGAATTGAAACAATAGAAATTATGTTCTCTGACCATTACAGAATTGATATAGAAATAAATAAAATAGAAACATGTATAAAAAACCCCAAATATTTAGATATTAAACTTTTAGGGCCACCTGAGTGGCTCAGTCAGTTGAGCGTCCATCTCTTGATTTCGGTTCAAGTCAGGATCTCATGCTTTGTAAGTCTGAGCTCTGCTTTGTGGTGACAGCATGGAGCCTGCTTGGGATTCTCTCTCCCTCTCTCTATGACCCTCCCTGACTTGTGCGTGTGTGCTCACTCTCTCTCTCAAAAAATAAATAAATAGGGGCACCTGGGTGGGTTAGTTGGTTAAGTGTCCAACTTTGCTCAGGTCATGATTTCATGGCTGGTGGGTTTGAGCCCTGTTTTGGGCTCTGTGCTGACAGCTCAGAGCCTGGAGCCTGCTTCAGATTCTCTGTCTCCCTGTCTCTCTGCCCCTCCCTGGTTAGCACTCTCTCTCTTAAAAATAAGTAAACATTAAAAAAAATTTTAATAAAAAAATAAATAAACTAAAAAAAAGGCAATTAAACTTTTAAGCAATCCATAGATTTAAGGAAAACAGAAGGAAAAAGGAAAAACAGAAAATATTTTTGATTGAATAAAAATGGAAAACACACTTCAAAATTTGTGAAATACATCCAAGGCAGTGTTTCGTGGGAGATTTATAGCATTAAAGCCTTATAGTAGAAAAAGGAAAGGTCTTAAATCAATGACTTACACTTTCAAGTTAAACAAGAAACAAAATCACAGCAAGTTAAACACAAAGGAAGCAAAAGGAAGGAAATTATAAGGGTTACCACAGAAATCAATAAACTTAAATACAGAGAAACAAGAAAAAATCAATAAAATCAAAAGCTGTTTTTTGAAAAGCTCAAAAAATTGATAAACATCCAGTGAGACTAAAGAAGGAAAGAGAATAAAATTTGTCAATATTAGGAATGAAAAATGGGGCATCACTAACAATCCTACAGTCATTAAAAGGACAATAAATAAATATTACAACTTTATGCCCATAAATTCAACAACTTAGATACAATGGACAAATTCCTAGGAAGATGCAAACTACCAAATCTCATACAATAAGAAATTGATAATCTGAGACATATTGTATCATCTTTTTGTGTGTGTGTGTTGTTTCTTTTTGCTGCAACAAACATTTTATTTATTTTTTTCTAGAGTACATAATTTATTTATTTAAATTCAAGTTAGTTAACAGACAGTGTACTATTGGTCACAAGAGTCGAACCCAGTGATTTATCACTTATATACAACACCCAGCACTCATCCAAACAAGTGTGCTCCTTAATGCCCATCACCCATTTAGCTTATTCCCCCACCCACTTCCCCTCCAGCAACCCTCAGTTTGCTTACTGTATTTAGGTCTCTTATTTAGGGCACCTGGGTGGCTGAGTTGGTTAAGCATCTCTTGATTTTGGCTCAGGTCATGATATCAGTTTGTGGAATTGAATGCCAAGTCGGACTCGGCACTGACAGCACAGAGCCTGCTTGGGGTTCTCTCTCTCCCTCTCTCTTTGCACCCCGTCCCCCCACCCCCCGCCATTTGTGCTCTCTCTCTCTCTTTCTCAAAATAAATAAATAAACATTAAAAAATTCTCTTGGGGAACCTGGGTGGCTCAGTTGGTTAAGCATCCAAATTTGGCTCAGGTCATGATCTCACAGCTTATGGGTTCCAGCCCTGTTTTGGGCTCTGTGCTGACAGCTCAGAGCCTGGAGCCTGCTTTGGATTCTGTGCCTCTATCTCTCTTCTCCTCCCCTGCTCATGCTCTGTCTATCTCTCTCAAAAACAAATAAGCATTTAAAAAAATTCTCTATGATTGGCCTCCCTCTCTGTTTTTAACTTATTTTTCCTTCCCTTACCCTATGCTCATCTGTTTTGTTTCTTAAATTCCACATATGAGTGCAATTACATGAAATTTATCTTTCTCTGACTGACTTACTTTGTTTAGCATAATACACTCTAATTCCAGCCACGTGGTTGTAAATGGCAAGATATTCTTTTTGATTACTGAGTAATATTCCATTGCATATATATATATATATATATATACACCACATCTTCTGTAGTCATTCATCAGTCGATGGACATTTGGGCCCTTTCCATAATTTGGCTATTGTTGATAGCACTGCTGAACATTGGGGTGTATGTGCTCCTTCATATAAGCAGTTTTGTATCCTTTGGATAAATACCTTGTAGTGCAATTTCTGGGTCATAAGGTAGTTCTATTTTTAATTTTTTGAGGAACCTCCATCCTGTTCTTTAGAGTGGCTGCACAAGTTTGCATTCCCTTCAACAGTGGAAGATTTCCCTTTCTCCATATCTTCACCAATATTTGTTGTTTCCTGAGTTGTTAATTTTAGCCATTGTGACAGGTGTGAGGTGGTATCTCATTGTGGTTTTGATATGTATTTCTCTGATGATGAGTGACGTTGAGCATTTTTCCATGTGTCTGTTAGCCATCTGGATATCTTCTTTGGAAAAGTGTCCATTCATGTTTTCTGCCCATTTTTTCACTGGATTATTTGTTTTTTGGGTGTTGAGTTTGATACGTTCTTTATAGATTTTATATACCAGCCCTTTATCTGATGTGGCATTTACACATATCTTCTCCATTCTGTATACTGCCTTTTAGTTTTGTTGATTGTTTCTTTTGCAGTGCAGAAACTTTATCTTGAAGAGGTCCCAATAATTCATTTTTGCTTTTGTTTCCCTTGCTTCCAGAGACATGGCTAGTAAGAAGTTGCAGTGGCTGAGTTCAAAGAGGTTGCTGTCTGTTTTCTCCTCTAGAATTTTGATGGTTCCCTATTTCACATTTAGGTCTTTCATCCTTTTTGAACTTATTTTTGTGTACAGTATAAGAAAGTGGTCCAGTTTCATTCTTCTGCATATCACTGTCCAGTTTTCCCAGCACCATTTGCTGAAGAGACTATTTTTTCCATTGGATACTCTTTCTTTGTTTTTTAAAAATAATTAATTAATTATTTTTAAAATTTACATCCAATTTAGTTACCATAGAGTGCAACAATGATTTCAGGAGTAGATTCCTTAATGCCCCTTACCCAGGTAGCCCATCCCCCCCTTCCACAACACCTCCAGCAACCCTGTTGGTTCTCTATATTTAAGAGTCTCTTATGTTTTGTCCCCCTCCCTGTTTTTATATTATTTTTGCTCCCTTCCCTTTTGTTCATCTGTTTTGTATCTTAAATTCCTCATATGAGTGAAGTCATATGATATTTGTCTTTCACTGACTAATTTGGCTTAGCATAATACCCTCCAGTTCCATTCACGTAGTTGCAAATGGGAAGATTTCATTCTTTTTGATTGCCAAGTAATGCTCCATTGTATGTATATACGACGTCTTCTTTATCCATTCATCCACCGATGGACATTTGGGCTCTATCCATACTTTGGTTATTGTCAATAGTGCGGCTATAAACCTTGGGGTACATGTACCCCTTTGAAACAGCACACCTGTACCCATTGGACAAATACCTAGTAGTGCAACTGCTGGGTTGTAGGGTAGTTCTATTTTTAATTTTTTGAGAAAACTCCATACTGTTCCCCAAAGTGGCTGCACCAGTTTGCACTCCCACCAGCAGTGCAAGAGATCCTCTTTCTCTGTATCCTCGCCAACATCTGTTGTTGCTTGAGTTGTTAATGTTAGCCATTCTGACATGTGTGAGGTGGTATCCCATTGTGGTTTTGATTTGTATTTGCCTGATCATCAGTGATGTTGAGCATTTTTCCATGTGTTTGTTAGCCATCTGGATGTCTCTTTGGAAGAATGTCTATTCATGTCTTTTGCCCATTTCTTCACTGGATTATTTGTTTTTTGGGTGTTGAGTTTGATAAGTTCTATATAGATTTCAGATACTAACCCTTTATCTGATGTGTCATTTGCAAATATCTTCTCCACTCTGTGCTCTCCCTGATTGACAATCAAGCACCCCTACTTTATCTCCAGCTTCTGTCCACTCCTCGCTTCTACACTGTCTGTGACCAAAATGTCAGGCTGTCAGGTTTTATTTGAGTTTTGAGTTTTATTTCAGATAAGGCTGTGTTTCCCAACCCCTCACTTAGGAGGGACTGTGGCTTTGACCTGCTCAGACCCTCTGGGGGAGGGTCTTGCTGAGCAATGACTGTGTGTTGGCCCACCCCCAGGAATGTTCAAGAGACTGTGCTGCTCCCAATGCCCAGAGACTGTGGCGAGATGCCAGTCTGCCCCAGAAAAAGTTTGTGTGATCGTGTAGCAGCAGGGTTTCAGGGATTATGGCAAATCACAACACGCATCTGGCTCCAGGCTTCACCCTTAACGTCCTTGTTCCAACACCAGTGAATGTGGTTGTTCTCTAGGGTCCCCTGGGACCTTTGCCTGTGGGGAGGCCACACAGCCTCTATCAAATGTCCTCCCAGCAGGGAAACCACTGTTCCCTGTGTGGCCCTCAGGACCCCTCAGACCTTGCTCTTTGCTGCTGGGGATTCACCCTTCCCACCAGAGCACCACCAGGTATCGAGCTACGGGTTTCAAACTCTGCTCTCCCCATGTTTATAGAGTCTTAATGGAATTTAAACCCTCTCCTTTCTCCTTTCTTCCTTTTTAGTTCAGTCCCTGTGGCTGTTTCCACTTTTCCACTTTCTCTCCAGATGTTTTTGTTGCAGTGTGCTTTTCCCATACTCTTCCCCCATCTCCATCCTCTCCCCGCATGCAAAAACAGTTCCCTCCCCTCTGCAACTTCTCTCTTCCTCAGTTCACCTCTCTGCCCCATGTATCTGCTGAGTTCTGTGGTTGTGCATATTTTTGTGTTAATCCTCAAACCAGTTTTCTAGGTGTGCAGGATGGTTTAGTGTTGATCTGGCTGCATTTCAGGGATGAGAGATGCAAAAAATACTTCCAAGCTATTCTGCCATTTGGGCCCTGACTCCCCATTGGATACTCCTTCTTGCTTTGTTGTGGATTAGTTGGGCATACATTTGTGGGTCCATTTCTTGTTTCTCTATTCTGTTCACTCTTCACAGTTGACATGATACTCTACATGGAACACCTGAAAGACTCCACCAAAAACTGCTGGAACTGATACAAGAATTCATCACACTTGATCTTAGCCAAAAGGCCGAGAAGCGATAATACAAGAATTCATCAATATCGCAGAATATAAAATCAATGTACAGAAATCAGTTGCATTTCTATATACCATAAATGAAGCAGCAGAAAGAGAAATCAGGGAATTAATTCCATTTAAAATTGCACTAAAACCCATAAGATACATAGGAATAAACTTAACTATAGGGGTAAAAGATCTGTACCCTGAAAACGATAGAAAACTTATGAAAGAAATTGAAGAAGATACATAGAAATGGAAAAACATTCCATTCTCATGGATTGGAAAAACAAATACTGTTAAAATGTCTGTACTACCCAAAGCAATCTATGCATTCAGTTAATCCCTATCCAAATAGCACCAACATTCTTCACTGAACTAGAACAAACAATCCTAAAATTTGTATGGAGCCAGAATAGATCCTGAATAGCCAAAGTAATGTTGAAAAAGAAAACCAAAACTGGAAGCATCACAATTTCAGACTTCAAGCTGTATTACAAAACTGTAATCATCAAGATAGTATGGTACTGGCACAAAAACAGACAGATAAATGTTTATTTATCTTTTGATAGAGAGAAAGTATGAGCAAGTATTTTTCTTTCATAGAGAGCAAGTATGAGCAAGGGAGGGGCAGAGAGAGAGAGAGAGAGAGAGAGAGAGAGAATCCTAAGCAGGCTCCATGCTTAGCATGGAGCCCAACGTGGAGCTCAATCCCACAACGAAGAGATCATGACCTGAGCTGAAATCAAGAGTCAGATACTTAACCAACTGAGTCACCCAGATGCTCTGTAGGAATTTCATAGCTAGAGAGAAGTCAATGCTCGATTTCCAATCTTCAAAGGACAGGTTTACTCTCTTGTTAGATGTTAATGCAGTTGGTGATTTTAAGTTTAAACTAATGTTTATTTACCATTCTGAAATCCTAGGGCCCTTTGTAATTATGCTAAATCTACTCTGCCTGTGCTTTGTAAAGCCTGGATAACATTACATCTGTTTACATGATTTACTAAATTTGTGAAGCCTGCTCTTGGGAACTATTTTTCAGAAAAACGATTCCTTTCAAAATATTACTGCTTATTGACAAATTTTCTGGTCACCCAATAGGTCTGATATAGATGTACAATGATATTCATGTTATTTTCATGCCCACTGACACATAATCTATTCTGCAGTCCATGTATCAAGGAGCCATTTTAACTTTCAAGTCTTATTTAAGATATACATTTTGGAAGGCTATAGCTGCCATAGATAGTAATTCCTGTGATGGATCTGGACAAAGTAAATTGAAAACTTTTGGAAAGTATTCATAGTTGTAGATGTCACTAAGAACATTCATGTGTCATGGAAAAAGGTAAAAATAACATCAACAGAAGTTTGGAAAAACTTTATTTAAACCCTCATGGATGACTTAAAGAGGTTTAAGACTTCAGTGGAGGAAGTAACCTGCAGATGTGGTGGAAATAGCAAAAGAAATAAAATTATAAGTGGACCCTGAAGATGTAACTGAAATCTTGCAATCTCATGATGAAACTTGAACAGATAAGGAGGTGTTTCTTATGAATGAGCAAAAAAATTTTTCTTAAAATGGAATCTTAAGTGAAGTGAAGATTCTGTGAAGATTGTTGAAATGACAACAAAGGATTTAGAATACCACATCAACTTAGCTGATAAAACATCATGAGGGTTTGAAGGGATTGATGCCGATTTTGAAAGGAGTTCTACCATGGATAAAATGCTATCAAACAGCATTTCATGCTGTAGAGAAATTCGTAAAGGAAGAAAATCAATGCAGCAAACGTCATTGCTATCTTATTTTAAGAAATTGCCACAGTTACCTCAATCGTCAGCAACACCCACCCTGATCGGTTAGTAGCCATCAACTTTGAGACAAGACCCTCCACCATCAAAAAAGATTACAACTCCCTGAAAGCTCAGATGATCGTTAGCATTTTTTTAAACAAGAAAGTATTTTTAAATTAATGTATATACATTGTTTTTTGTATTACTACTGTATACTTTATAGACTACAGTATAGTATAAACATAACTTTTCTATGCTTTAGGAAACCAAAAATTCATCTGATACACTTTATTGCAATATTCACTTTATTGCAGTGGTCTGGAAACAGAGTATCTCCTAGGTATACCTATATAAAGAAATTATGTCCTCATTAAATGTAAACTAAAGCATTATACTTTTGATTATTAGCTTGATTTAGATACTTTAAAGATATCTTTATACATCTAGGAATTGGCCCGGTAACCAAAGAAAAAAAAAATCTTTCAGTGTGTTTCAAAATTTTTCTCTCCATTTCAAATGGGTTGCCCACCTCTTTACTCAAGGTAGTACCACAGAAACTAAACTACAGAAAATGTAATTGTGTTGTGGTCTCATATTCTGTAGGAAACATTCCATTTCACGTAAAATATGCTATTTTATGCCATGTCATATAAAATGTTGAAGCACAATTTTTATCATTTCTCAAAATGTGCTCTAAATAATCATCACACTAAATATGCTTTATTTATTTTTTTGTTTTAATATTGTGTTATAGTAAAATGTGATAGAAAATAAGCCATGAGATGAATGACATTTACCAATTCCCACTCAACTAGCTAAGAGTTTGTAGTTAAAAGTAAAAAATACATTTTTAAATTGGACTTATAATAGCAAATTTCAGTAGGATGGATATCAACAACATGGATTAAAGTTATTTTAAGCCTTTTCCTTTTGAACAGCTTTTACATGGCTAAGCAGTCTAGCTAAGTCATTTTAGATATGCATATGATAAATTTCTTTCTTACTAGGCAGGGATTATAAGCTCTAACAGAATTAAATAAAATGGAATATGAATGGGATTTATCATATATTTCAGGCAAATATTCTTTTGAACTAAGGAGAACTAAAGACTATTTCACATCAAAGGTACAATTGAAAAGCTGAGAGTGAGTGTTAATGATGTGAATCATGATCTTTTGATTTCTTTAAAATATTTCTCATATTGCTCAAATCTCAAAATGAAATTAAAATTTAGTATTATCTCCAGAGATCTGAAATGTAGATATCATATTTTTGTTATTCAGAATGACAATTAGAAAATCTTTACCTAATATTATCACATTTCTGTAAGTAACAGTTACAAATGAAAATTTCTTCCCCATTGTTCAAAAAAGTATGTTTAGCTTCCTCATCCACACTGAACCTTTATTTGAAAAGAAACAAGTTACTACTAATTATAAAAGTCTGTGTATTTCAGTCATCCAAAACCTTAGCAAATTGATATTAACAATGGAGTACTGCCATTTAGAACTTTCAATTTAATTCAGTTTATTTTCTAGTTTTAAAAATATTTAATTTAAAAATCTTTTGAAATTAATGCTATTCTGGTTCTAAGAGAAATATGGCATCCAATTTTGGCTACTTCCTGGAAACTATATAGGTCAACAAAGAACCAAACAAATGAACAAATAAAAAAAGATCCAAAAATCATGCATCTTCAGCAAAACTTGGAAAAAAAAACAAATTAAAAGACATGGAAACTCAAAACTGTATTTAAGCGTAGTCAAAATAAGTGAGATCAACAAAAACTGTTGCACTGTTTGGGTAGTCGCAAACAGTGCATGCAAGAATCAGACTGTAGAAGAGCCTAACATTGGCAGATCTCAAAATCCAACAGTGAACATTCATTTTCGTAAAGAGATAGTCTCATCCTGAATTTTAGTGTTGCTCTCAGCAACACTGAGCCTTCAGAAGGAGTGATAAACAAGAGACAGTTTATCTGGAAACAATTTCTCCGTTTCAAATTATAAATGCATATATTTTTGAGTCAGAAATCCCTCTTTAATGAATTTAGCCTTATGTAAAGAAATCAAAAAGCAGGTGCAGCAGCTATGTATCAAGAGGTCAATATCCTAGAGAAAGAGGGAAGTACAATGAGGACAGGTCTAGCTTCACTTCTGCTTTGTACCTTATGGGGGCTTTGACAAGTCACATCATGAGGAATAAGAATAATGATATATGACTACATACCCACTAGAAGTTAAAATTAACAAACCTGTCAATAGCAAGCATTAGTAAGAATTTGGAAATCCTGTCCTCTGTTGTTGGAGTGCAAATTGTTACAAACAGGTAGAAAATTGTTAAGAATTATCCACTAAAGACGAACATTTGCATACTTTATCAGCCAATAATTCACCTCTGAGATATAAGGCCTTCACCTTCCCATGCACACATATATACAGTATGAAAAACTAACAAGAATTTCTATAGTAGTGCTTTATAAAGAAAGAGAACTGGAGATATTGCAAATATCCACCCACAATAGAATATATAAATAAATGATTCAGTATACACAAACTTGAATACTATAAAACAATGAAAAGAATAAACTACTTCTACATGCAACAAAATGAGTCAGTCTGGCCTGTGTAGTCTTAATTACACAGAATATATATTAGACACAAAAATATGTAATTTACGATCTCATTCATAACAGGTCAAAACAGAACAATTACTTGGTAGTCGAAGTTAGAGTAGTAGTTATCCAAGGGGTACTGACTGGGTATGACATGAATGAGACTTCTGGAGGGCTATTAATGTTCTATATGTTGACCTAGGTGATGGCTTCATAAATGCACCTAGCTCTCCACTTGAGAAGTGTGCATGAAATAAAAGCTCTCATATCTGCTGTCTATATATGTTTATCAATAGGGAAGCTGTGTATGTACTAGAATAAAGAAATAATGTAGGATACATTGTTAAGTGAAGAAAGGAAGGTGCAGGATGATGTTTATGATATGCAATGTTTGTGTAAGAGAAGTAACAAAATGAGAATACACGTTTGTTTTCATTTGAATTTGCATAGGATGGACATATAAGAATCTATAAATGTGATTCATTTCTAGAAGTAAAGGAGTGGATGTGGAACTGAGGCAACAAGGATGGGATGAGACGACACTTTCCATGTACACCTTTAATACCATTTGACTTTGGACAAGGTTAATATATTCTCAATTTTAAAGATATTTTTTCACGCATGCATGTTTCAAACATAAAAATAGTTGAATTATTTATTTGCTACATTTGTTCCTCAAAATTGCTCGAATTCAGAGTTGTCTTTTCTTTTCTATAAAATATTCTCTTCTTTGTAGAGAATGCACCTTCCATTTAGATCATCCCAATACTGTCCCTAATGGCATCAAATATATACAAATGTACAAACGATTTGTCATTGAGTTCTGAATGTCACAGAGAAAGAGAGATGCTTCTTCCCCAAGCAAGGACATACACTGTTTTGAGATAAAACACTTGGCATTTATTTGGGCACTGCCTTCACTAACTTACATTGCTAAAACACCTTCATACCTTCTACTGAATTCCAATTCCACGGCTGTGTCTCTATTGGGGTTCATGAGTCACTTGGTGTTCCATCTCAGATTTCCATTCCGAGTACCACTTTTTTACAGACATGTTACAAGCTTTGTGTGTTCTCATTCAGTCATTTTGCCATTGATTTATAGCAATTCCATAAAAATGACACAAGGTTGTGGATTTTTCTAAAGCAAAATTATTTTTGCCAATGGCAATATTCTCGTTTTTGTGTTTGGCTTATGCAGGTCTGACTTTCATTTGCTGCTTTGGCTTATGCCATTTAGCAACACTCAGTCTTCAGTGTCGGGCATAGCTGAACCATTTAGTAACAAAACTGGAAGGGAATTTGAAAGGTGTTAACAATAATATTCCTTTACACAGTGCTTCCCCATACTTTCCTCACCAAGGATGAATGTCCTGTGCCACATGAACTTTTATTTTATTTGGAGCTAAAAAAAAATGAGGGACAGGGAAGATAAGTGACCAGAGGTACTCCTAGAGTTAGAATCTCATCTCTGGTCGGAAGGCCACTAGTCCATTGGGCTCTACCCCGCACACTTATTCTGGAAACACATCTGGCCTGGCAACTCTGCTCAGAGGCATCAAGTATACCGCTGTTAAGTTTTTAAAGAGAGATGTGGATGTAGAAGGAAAACAAGTAAAATAGCACTAATGACTTGATGCAAACAGTTAGTTCTTGATAAAAGTTTACCACGGAGCGTGGATATAGGAATGGGTAATCTTGCAAGGTGCACATGGCCAGGAACTGAATGTGGCTGTGTAAGAAACCAAGGATTTCCTTCTTTGCTATTACTGTTTGCTAACATGCACTTCTTACTGGAAATTGTATGACTTAATATTAATAAACACTAATTCACTTCGTTATTTATTCTGAGCTTTCCTTTAGAGTCTAAGTGTGTTTTGATAAACATATATTTTTATTTTAACTCACATCTTTGGATGAGTTGTGATTAATATAAAGACAGTTGTTCTTTGTTTTCTTTTTATTTGGGGTACATATTTGGGGCCTTTCAGCGACTGTTTTTGCAGATATGGGAAAATAAAGCTATTTAGTTTTATATGCAAGAGAAAACATCTACAAGAACGTCTAAATGTTTTATGGGCATACATGATTAACAAGGGGACAAGGCACAGGGTAGCAGTAGTAAAAGCCTGAAAGAAGTAGAGAAATGTCATCAGGTGTCTGGAAAGCTTTCTGTCATCAGCTTTCTGGAAGGCTGTGCTGAGTTCCCATGCTGTAATGAATTTGCAAATTACAGAGGTAAGCTTATAATGATGGAGACATTATATGGATTCACACAGAGTAGAGAATACACAGTGGATTAGAAAATAGAACCCTTGAGTTTTTGGTTTAGTTTTGCTACTAACTAGCAATGTGATCCTGGAATGTCACCTAACCTCTCTGAAATTCCTTTTCTATATCTCTAAGGCAGGTGAATGTGAATCACTCTTGAGGTCCTTTACAGCTCTCATGTTGGAAAAAGCAAGTCTTTCCACATGGGGTTACATATCTGACACTGATTATAATTCAAAAAATGGATTTTGAGATGCTGGATAAATCAGCCAAGTTTTCTAATAACACACTGAGGATGTAGTTAAAAGCATTTAGGAACCGGCAGACCAATGTTCTAGGCCAAGCTTTGAAGCAGTCAGTGACTTTGAGCAAATTTATGCATTTCTCTAGGGATTAGGTTTATTTTTCTCTATGTGCCAATTGAACTAGATGGTCCCTGAGTTTTCTATCAGTAATAACATTCATTATTCTCTTTGCCTTTTTCCAGTATAATAACTCAAGGAAACACAGTTTTAATTTCCAAAAATTTCTATGAGGAGTTTTTACAGGGATATACCAGAATGAATCAATATATAGGTGCTTTTCATTGGAATTATTCTGAAAAAGACTTGTCCCTTTTGAATGATGATTTATCATATTTTATGAAAACTAAACATAAATAAAAACCTTACATAGTTATCAATTTTCTTTTAGTTTTTTAATGTTTATTTATTTATTTTGAGAGAGAGATATAGCATGAGCAGGAGAAGGGGCAGAGAGAGAGAGAGAATCTCAGGTAGGCTCCACACAGTCAGTGCACAGCCTGATGTGGGGCTCAAGCTCACAAACTGTAAGATCACGACCTGAGCTGAAATCAAGAGTCAGATACTTAACCTAATGAGCTACCCAGGTACCCCATAATTATCAATTTTCTACAGATCTTCATCTATTAAGAGAAGTGAAGTGTGGGAGAGAGTGTGTATCTCATACCATTTGGACAAAATGGAGAACTAAAACAATTATTAAATGCTTACATATTTATGACCAAATGACATGAATTGTGAGTTCCCTATTAAAGACAAAAACTTTTAATCCAACCATTTATCTTTTCCTTTTAAAATGTAAAGCACAAACTTGAAGGACTAGAAACACTTTATTTGATGGAACCATACAAACAGATGAGAGTTTAGTTAGTATTTTTGAAGTGCTATCATCATTGTAACTTTAAGCAGATAAACTTTAATTATTATTAACATTGTTTACATCTTAACTGGTTTGTTTAAACTCCAATTACAATAAATTGGCATATTTTACTTTTTATTAAATAGTTTTTATGACAATGAAAGATGCAATGATGCAATGTAGAAAAGCACTCGGAGGAAAAATTAGTGCTACATCCAAAGTATTATTTCAGAAATTTATTTTGACATCATATTCATATTAAGATATGTTGTCAGTGTCCACAGTACATCTGTGAGGTATCAGGTTGTTTGTCTTGAAATCCCTATTTAATACATAGGAAAACAAGCACAGTATATTTAGTAAATTTTCCAAGGGCACACATTGTGTCAAGATAGCACTGGGAACAGAATTTATTTTTGGTATTTTTCTTACATAGTCCAGTGCCTAACATAGTGTCCTAGAAAGAGTAAGTACTTAATACATAGTCATTGAATGAAAGAATGGATAAATCATTCTATGAAATCTAAACAACTGTCATATTTGCTCTCTATTCCCTTCTTCATTAAATTGAAGAAGCCGTAGGAGCAGTTGAGCAATAAACTTTACCAACTGTCCCCTCCACAAGTTTCCATTGCTACATGAAGAAGCTTTGCAAGATGATACCATCTGGTCAGTCCTGAAGTTATACACTCTAGGTCCCCCCAAAAGAGTGTCATTAATCTTGGTTCATTATAATGTTGGCTTTTGTGGTGTGAGTTAGATCTACCAGCAGGTGCCTGAGACCAACTCTTTTCACCAAAGTCACTGAAAATCCATTATTAATACTGAATGTGTTACTGATGCCCTAGCCTAATATTTTAGTAAATCAGAGTTCTAAATTAGACTTAAAGAACTTGATAGTTGTTGAAAATAAGTCACTTGGCTAGTATTGGCTCTGGCTACCTCAGCAGAGGGTAATTATAATGCCAGAAAGGATAACTTAATTTATTTCCTGAGTTCATTTGTCGTAAGTTGAGTTGCAACTGTAAACACGATTAAGGTCACAGTGGCATGACTTTTAAAGTTGATAGAAAAATGTGGTAAAGAACATAAGTGTTCATATCACCAGAAGACAAAAAGATGACAAAGCCATAATAGTCATTCCCAGTGATCATCAAGTAAGTTAAAAATTGTCATTTGTTCTATTGGTGCTGATAACCACTTAACTAAAAAACAAGTAAGACATCTCATGAAGCACTTATGGTTAAGATATAGTTCTTCAATTTTGATGACATTCATTTATATACATATATATTTTTTTTTGAGAAAGAAAACCCATTTAACTGTACAGAATGATCCTATTTAAGTGAAAGGAAATGCCTTTGCATTTGTCACCCAAATTTAGTGATTGAACTAAAATTTCATCCAGGTGACATTTTCATTAGGACATAGTCTGGAGAAATCTGAAAATACTACATCTCATTTGCCTTTATGTCAAACAAATGATTCACCAGACCTGCCTAATTGGATGGTATATTTCCACTGGAGTGAATGTCCTAATTATAATTTAAGACAAATCTGAGAGAGAAGGTTTATCAGACATTTCTACCTCATTTTATCATGTCCAAAGTTCAGAGATATTTTGAATTCTGTGTAAAAGAGCATCACAAGGAACTTACAGCACTCTTTGGTGCAACTATTACCCATTCTTAGAGCATTGCCACAACGAAAATAGAAAGAGACATAAGTAAAACTAAACTATTAAACATCAACTTAGTGGGCAAATTGCGTTTAGAGATCCACATCATAAAGAGTAGCTTTTGTATAGGCTCCTGTACTCCTTAAACTGAAAGCATAGTCTGTGTTTTCATGTAAGAATATATCTAACTGAAATCAGGAATTCCATTTTGTAATTGTGTCAGTTATATTTAAAATATCGTTATTAAGGAAACTTTAATTTGTAAGCAACTCTACAGTGAATAGAAATAGGAAAATATAAGCATCCACACTTAGCAACAAACACAAATAACAGATTCTTGAGCGCCATATCTTTCAACATGTTTGCTTATCATTCAATCCTTTTGCCCACCCTTTCTCTCTAGGCCAGGCAGGAGAGTAAAACATTTTCAGAGAAACTCCCCAGATTCATGATTTTAACTGCCTACGCCACTGCAGACAAACAATAGGTCCTATCGTCGAAGTCTCAAAGCACTTGTAAGGGCCATGCATGTGTATCTATTGTCCTTGTTGCTTTTGTCCTGGAGAACTTCGTTGGCCAGAGCTCTCTCCGGGATGATGCGCAGGAGTGACAGGAAACTGAAATCCATAGCCATTGTATCCATCCAAGTAGACACATTGGAAGAAACTAATGGGGCCTATGGAAGAGAGCATGATAATTTGTTAAAACAAGCAGAACATGAGCAGGAACAAAGGTAAATCACAGCCAGATAATACAATGTATGTGGACGTGGGTTCTTCAGCTAGATAGCCTTGACAGTAACTATCAAGTTAATAAACCTCATTGTGTCTTAGATTCCTCACATGTAAAATCAAGACGATAGCAAAAACCTCATAGAAATGTTGTGGAAATTAAATCAGTAAATATAGGTGAAGCACTTGAAATCTTTCCTGATACATAATAATCCCTTAACAAATGATAATAAAAATTATCTGGCATAGAAAGTCAAAGTACTTACATTATAGGAATCTATTGATGTGCACTGTACTCTGAAAAAATGTTATATAGTTACAGATTTTAAAACATGAGCTTATCTATATGAAAAATAACTGACTTTTCTTATTTCTTTTAATGTTTTTATAAAACCACAGAGAGCCTTGTGGTCTTAGAGTCTTGAGGCTTTCCACTCGCCCTTACTCTCCTGAGATGGCATAGTTACTGTTTTTTAAATTTTGTTTAACATTTATGTTTATTTTAGAGAGAGAGAGACAGCGCATGAGTGGGGTAGGAGGAGAGAGAGAGAGGGAGACACACAAGGTCCAGGCTCTGAACTGTCAGCACAGAGCCCTAAGCAGGGCTGGAACTCACCAACCGCGAGATCATGACCTGAGCCCGGATGCTTCACCGACTGAGCCACCCAGGCACCCGGGGAATACTTTTTACAACAATGCGTCCAGGTAGCTGCTCTGTTGTCAGAGCAGAGAGCAACACAGAAAATGTGCTAAAGCCAAGCAAGGCAGTGCAGCGTGGTGGGTAAGGGCATGAGCTCCCAATGCTCCCAGGTAGCAGCTTTGTTAAGAGATGGTGATTCTAACTTCTCCTAACAATCATGGGCACCTACTGACTCTTCAGTGTTTTCTATTTTATCTATTTGCCTTCTGTTAATGAACCACAGAGTTTTTGCCAATGGCCAAGAAAGAGAATGACTGTTGAAGTGACTGCTATGTGGAATATGGTGAAGCTGGCCAAATTCATATCTGGGCTTATGAAATAGAATGAAGCAAAGCAGGGGTATTAAGCAGCTAAAGGAAGCAATAAGGAATTATTCTGATTTCATCTCCCTGGGTGTCAGCTGACTTGAATCACTGGTTTTCAATGATGAAAGTAGTTTGGAGAAATCTTGACTTTGTTCTTTCTTTTCCCCTTCATCTTATCCAGAATTATTTTCTTTTCTGTTGTAGCTTTAAAGACAGGCAGTAACACAATCTGCCCCCACTCCCAAGGTTGTAAGTGCTTGGGGCTTTGACGGGCCACTGCCAAGGATGGCAATAAAGCTAGACTGCACTGGGACAACTGGGTGGCTCAGTCTGTTGAGTGACTGATTTCGGCTCCGGTCATGATCTCACTGTTTGTTCGGTTGGGCTCTCTGCTGTCAATGCCGATCCTGCTTCAGATCCTCTGCCCCGCCCCTCTCTCTGCACCTCCCCTGCTCTCTCTCAAAAATAAATAAACATTAAAAAAAATAGCTGGACTGCATTAAGATGAATGGCAGCATCAGTGCTAAAAGTAGAAGAGTCCAGCAGGGACAGGTTACCTTCCAGCTGAACTGTACTAGACATGGGCACATTTCCGAGCATCTACTTAATTGATGCTGATAGGCTGTTAATGAAAATATCATTACATCTGCAAATGTTAAGGCTTATATAAAAGGCTCAGGAATATCAGACTGTAGAACTATTTTATAGTAAGATGGAAATAGGAAGTATTGTTTTTCTACAGAAAATGCCCCAATCAAACTTAAAATATTTGATGAGTTTTTTGTTAAAAATATTGAATCGATTCATTTGTTTATTTTAATTTTTTTAATATTTTTAAATGTTTTTATTTATTTTTGAGACAGGGAGAGACAGAGTGTGAATAGCAGAAGGGCAGAGAGAGAGACCCACACAGAATCCAAAGCAGGCTCCAGGCTCTGAGCTGTCAGCACAGAGCCTGATGTGGGGCTTGAACTCACAGACTGTGAGATCATGACCTGAACTGAAGCTGGAAGCTTAACCAACTGAGCCACCCAGGTGCCCCTCATTTGTTTTTAATTAAACTTTTTATTTTGAGATTATTATAGAGTTGTTTGCAGTTGTCAGAAATAATACAGAGCTATTCCCATATACCCTTCACCCAGTTTCCCCACTATGGTGACATCTTTACAAAACTATAGTACAATATTCCAAACAGGAAATTGACTTTGATACAATCCACCTATTCTTTTGAATTATATTTTAATATTTATTTATAAAATAAAGACTTCAACTGTTTATGTGACATAGCCACAAATTTTTACCAGTAGGTTAATAATTGGGAAACTCCTGTTTAAACCAGAAACATGTCCAGATTGACTTTATAGATTTTTGAAATAATAGTGAAAAGTACTGTTTTTCTCAAAACCTGATTATATGAAGGGCTATAATGACTCCCTGTCTTATTTGCTGCAATTGCCTCAACATCTGAAGCAGAGCTTGGAATGTAGTAGGCACTTAATATTTGCTCAGTGAATCAAGTATTAATACGGAGTAGGAGTCATTTGCTGTTGCGGTGGGCATTTTAGTAACTTCCTGCAGAAATACCTTTAAGAAGCAGTTAGAATCCAGAGAACATTATTGATTTCATTTCTTCAGATAAATGTCTATTCTTTAAAAGCATTAAGTGAAACGAACTTCAGTCATACCTATTTCAAACATTGCTTCTTTTAGTCTGTCCAGCAATGACTGTAATGCAAATGCGAATCCAAAATGTATCACTTTACCATTTGAAGAAAATATCTAATTTGGAAATATCAGAAGGATGAGAATCTTGGACATTGAATTTTGTAACTGCACATGAATGTTGATTGCATTCTACAATCAATGATCCAAAGACTATTAAGAGCCTGCCACATATCTAGAAAAACCAAAAAGAACTTTCAATCTTAAAAGAAGCGAGTTTCTAAGCAATTGAATTGCTGAGTCTTATTTCTACATTTTTTCTCTTTTTGATATAAGAAAGTTCAGCATATCACTTCAGCTGTCTGATTATAAAGCAGACAGTAGCACATATTGAAGCACAAGTTTAGTGAGAGTGCACAGGATCAGAGCTGTGTAGAATGGTCTGCGATAAATGCCACTTCAGTCATTACTTTGTAATTCTTCCAAATACGTGCCTCTTGCCTGACACAAAAAGTGGTGGGCTTATTTTTGAAATATAAATGACCTACTTTAATGTTATTCATCATGTCTGTGCTAAAAACCTTTTTCTTCTCATACTGGTCTTCTTAAGGGTCTAAAGTGCCGGCTTATACTTCTACCTTTAATATAGAATGACTTCATAGTTTTAAAGTAATTATAAACTTACTTTTTTGCTTCTTTGTGGAATACACATCTTCAGCTTCTGGTGTATACAAAAATATGAAAGTAAATAATTTGTACATTCACAGCTATTAGACAAATATGTAGCTATTAGACTAAAAATGTCTAAACGGTTGCACAATATGAAAGACACAGGAGCTAATTCCCTCTTTATAATATATTCTAGGTTCTTATTCAGATTCTATTCAATCTCTCACCCTAAAATTGATAGCTAAGAGCCAGTAGCAGAAGAGGAGCCAGTGGAAGAAAAGAATGTGGTGTTCAATATGTACTTGTTCAAACAGGAACACTGGTCCTGATGTGTTGGATGTTGGTGGGTGAGTGCTAGCAGATGCACATATTCTTTTTCTTAGAAGAGGTCTTTAATGTTTAAAGTTATAACATGTAAGAGTGAGTGGGCTAAATAATGAATATTTCAAAGTAATTCTAAATTAAAAAAAAATTTAAGGTTTATTTATTTTTGAGAAAGAGAGACAGAGAGACAGAGTGCAGAGAGAGGGAGACAAGAATCCGAAGCAAACTCCAGGCTCTGAGCTGCCAGCACAGAGCCCGACACAGGACTCAGGCTCACAAGCCATGAGATCATGACCTGAGCCAAAGTCATATGCCTAACTGACTGAGCCAGCCAGCCTCCCCAAAGTAATTCTAAATGTTTGAGGGACTTAAGTTTTTAATAATCATCTTTGCCATGAAAGAATGTCAGCAGACTGGTGTCCTGTATTAGTCCCTTTTCTCATCTGGCTCATGGATTTCTCTACTGTAGTGATACGTGCCATGTATTTATCTAGTGATGGATAAATTGAAGCTATCTAGTTGAACCCCTTTATCTAGTGTTCACATTAACTGGTGTTCACATTTGGGCTTTGGGGGGTTTCTTGTAAAACCCTGAAAGGTAACAAAGATGTGAATGCATGTGTCTTTCATCAAAAGTTAGGTTTTAGATTTCATCAAATTCTAAATATGTTCAAAGACCTTTCTTCTCAAAGTGTGATCCATATTCCAAGAGTTTCACTGTTACTTGGAGATTAATATATAAAGGTAGTTCTTAGGCCCCAACCCACATTTATCCCATTTTAAAAAGATTGTCAGATTATTTATGTATAAAATGATTTGAGAAGCAATTGTCCAGAAGTCAAAAACATGTTAAGAGTTATTGTTCTTAATAATTCAAGTTTTCAAAAAAATCTAAAAATTAAGTATTCAAAAACATATCTTAGGACAAGTGTAAATCATTTCCTAAGACTCAGGTGTCCATTTCTTTGTGTCTTTCCTCAAAACACTATTTTCTATACTGGTAATTAATTCTGGGCACTGCTATAGTACATATATTTTCATGGCAAGAACAACTCTTACACAAGCTCTATTGTTTATAGGCAAGTTTGGAAGTATAATAGAAAATATCTATTATATAACATGCCACTCTAGGGACTCTGGAAACCCTTCAGTAAAAAAAAATAAAATAAAATCAGTTGAAACTCTTACAATACAAATAAAGAAATTTAGTCCTGAAAAGACTTGCTCAAGATTATGTATCTAGTTGTGATATATTTTTCTGAAGTTTGAGCTTTTCTTTCTTCCTTTTTCCATCTTTCCTTCCTTCCTTCTTCCTTCCATTTCTTCCTCCCTCCCTTCCCTCCTTCTTTCCTTCTTTCCTTCCTTCCTCCCTTCCTTCCTCTAGCCATTGCTGTTAGTATAGGCAAATTGTTTTAAAATTTTTTAATAAAAATATGTCAACTTCACCTTTAAACATTTATGTGGTTCTCTTTCTATCAAATAACACCCCCATTCAATTCAAAAATAGTGAAATGATGGTTTTGAAATATTGTTCCAGTAAGCAATTGGACAATAAATGCATCTAATATTTACTTTTAAATAAACCAGTGTCTAACTAGTGCCTTCAACATGTGAAGATATGCATATTTTTTCCAAATAATGTAAAAAAGCGGTTTGTCTATAAAATGGGTCTGCCATCTAAATATTACTTAGGAAAAGCTAAAGACTAAATCAAGAATAGTTAAATAAAACAGACAAAACATCATAGCCTTAAGAGAAAACTCCTAAATACACTGAAGACAACAAGTTCACCTTCAGCTTTCTTTGAAGCCGGTACATCTTCCAGATCTTCTCCTGGAGAGTAAAGAAAGGACACATCAATCCATGGTCTATTTTCCAGCTTTCCCAAAGAAGAAATTTTGTATTTAAGGTTTTTGAATCATAAGATCTATTACTCTGCGAACTCAGCATTTAGTGTCTCTATGAACAAGAACTTCCTGACAAACAAGGCAACTTCTCTGACTTGGGGAGAGGGTGGGGGGCAATGGATACCGTATCAGGCTGTGGTTAGGGCTGACAAAAGCTGGCTATGATAAGAAGGACCTGCAGTGACACTCCCAAATGTGGCTCTCCTCTCTGACTCCTAACACTCCTTCCCCAAACTACCAACACTTCTGGAATTTAGGACATTGGAGATAAATACATAAGCTAGATCCTGAGAAAAATATCCGCCAGCATATTTTATTAGTGGACTGATTAGATTTTAGTCTTTTGATGGATAATTGTAGAGGCAATTAAAAGACACTTTAAGTTGAACCAAAGCTCAAATACACAATGACTCTTAGCTTACATTATGTAAATTACTTGCTATTTGGTGTACAGGCACATGTGGAATAATGTGGAAGATTTTTAAGTCAGAGATAATTCTAAGAAAATATAATTAAATGATCTTTAAATGTTCACATCAGTTTTTTAGCATTCTTAATGATCTGAAAGAGGGTCGGTTTTCTATTATTTATTCAGATTTTGCATACCAGCTGCTCACTAATAAATAGAAAAGGGGTAAAATAGGTCAGTATGCAAATTTTCTCTAATAAGAAAGAAATGTGACCTTTAGAAAGAGATGTTATTATGTAAAAGAACAAAATGGGAAAAAAGAAAATTACGACCACTTTTTTGCAGCAAATATTTTTAAACTACTTAAAAATTTTAATTTTTTAATTAGCAACTTTGGTGAAAAAATTCTCATCAGGACTTGGAGGCCAAGACTGAGACCCCAAAACAGCTGTTTGTTTTTTTCCTTGTCAGGCTGGAGCAGAGTTTGAACCAGGAAAGAACCTCTCCAGCTCTGGCCATAATTTACTCTCTACATCTGGGTCTCAGGTAAATTGGTTGCAAACTGGCTTCACTTCATCCAAGGACCTAGTTCAGGGCATCCGTGGCTTCCTTGTGTTGAGCGTCCCTTGCTCCTGATGTTGGCAGTGTCACTTAACTGTGGACTGGAGCATCCATTTGGGCTGGAGCAGTGAGTTACTAAAATTTCACCCTGATTAGTTTAGAAATATTTAAATACAAGCTTAACTCAGTTAAATGCTGGATTAAATGACCATGGTCTGAAATTGCTCTGTTAGCTGCCATGAATAAAGAAAAGGCATAAATGGGTACATGATATTTTGAAGTAACTTAACTATATTTTTAAAATGATGTCAGAGTTCTTAAAAGAACCAAATGATAGTTACACTTTCATTGTGTAGCAAGAATCTGCTAATTTTTATGGAGGATGTTTATAAAAGTAAACTAATGCAAGGTTCTTGTACACAAGAAATACAGATTTTATTTTTGAGGATTATAGCACACATAAGCCTAAGATGTTTATGCTCTGGATTCATTTGTTATCCCTGGAGAAATAAATATGGGTAGAATAAAAACCTGAGCTGCTTCTCTTTTCCAAATTCTGTATTCTGACCCAGCATAAACTAGCTACGTGATAAAAGCTGGCAAGAAGTGAGTCATATGTCAATTGCTCAAGCTAACCGGGAGAACAGAGGCACCAGAAGGTAAACCGCAAGCCTAGGGCAGTTGCTATAGAGATGCAGTCTCTGTGTAAGCAACTTAACAGCAACAGAAATTTACTGAACTAGGAATAATGAATGTACCGCAATTGTCACTGCTCAGAATACAAAAAAGAAATAACACACTTACAATCCATTTACTTGTATAACTTGCGCATTGATTAGGTGAGTGGTGGTTTGGATAAAACAAATACTTGACTCTAAAAAGGTATAATAATTACCATAAAAGATGTATCAACATGTACCAATGGACTTTTAAGAAAACATTTTATGAAGGAAGTTTAATTTAGTTTTTATTTTTATTTTTTTCCTTGGAAGGTTTATCTGAAGAAATACACTTAAGATCAGATGTAGAAGAAATAAAGAAATAGCGATATATAATAGCCACACCCAATTTTGGAATCAAATAGGACAGATGTTTCAATTTCTTGCTAAGTTTGCACAAGAATAAGGAATGTGATGTTTTACTTTTGTCAGTTTTTAGGGTCACGTCAGTGCAGATATCCCACTCTAGTCTGAAGAATAAACAATTCAAGATGCTAAAAGTGAATACTTTGATATTTGTTGCCTTAGAGTTCTCTAAGCTGAACAGTGCAATCTCCAAGCCAAACAGGGATGACAAACGTTCCTAAGCCTAAGGACAATGACTGGAAAGCAGAATCAGATGATTTAGAGGCCTTGGGATTCTGTGATAATCTGAGTGTACCTGCATCTTATTTGTGAAAAGGAAGGGAAGGAAGAATTATCCACAACTCATCACTGGAACATCATAGCTATTAGAACATCGATTTTTAAAAAGTGATTTGTATACTTTGTATAATTTTAGAACACAATGAATTTTATTTTCTGCATATGTCCTTAGTAAACAGTATCTTTTCATTAAAAAAGGAAGTCTAATTTAAAATCGGTCCTTTGAGGGTGCCTGGGTGGCTCAGTAGCCCCACTTCAGCCAACTTCAGCCCAAGCTGAACGTCCAACTTCAGCCCAAGCTGAACGTCCAACTTCAGCCCAAGTCATGATCTCACGAGTCCTGCACTGTCAGCACTGAGCCTGGAGCCTGTTTCAGATTCTGTCTGCCCCTCCCCACCTGGTGCTCTGTCGCTGTCTGTCTCTCTCTCAAAAATAAATAAAATAGAATGGGTCCTTAATATAGAGGGAAATATGACCGAGGGAGATGGCAAGTTTCAAGTGAAGGCAATCATATGAAGAAAGACTAGATATAGCAAAGAACAGAAGAGATTCAAGGAGCAGATGGAATTTTGAGGAGGGCAGGAGAAGTGCATCTGCAAAGGTTAGAAAATGTTATTTATCATGTGGAAAGATAGATGTCAGGCTGAGCATTCTCTACTCAATGTCCTAGCCAGTGAAGGTCATTCAAGAAGGAAATCATGTTCTAATGTACTTTGTAAAAATAACAAGACTAGAATATGAGAGAATGGATTCAGAGAAAGAAATTGGAAATGTATTTTAATAGTCAACATAAAAACAATGATTTCTGCAATTGGAAGTCACTGACAGAGTTGAGTATAAATAAGGCTTCATAGGTACAATTAAATAGGATTGAGTACATGTGAATGCAAGAGATTATATAATAAGGGATACTTTAATGCACTTTTTGAGTTTGGAAGAAAATAGTGGTGCCACTCCCAGCAACAAGGAAATCCTAGGAGGTACTCATTAGCTGGGGGCATCATAGGAAATTTAGTTTTCTTTAGTAGGTGTTCTTATTTTAAACCTCTTATATAGATGGAGCAGAGAAGGGTTAAGTGTTGTCCGAGGTCACAGAATGAATTAAGTGACAGGACTGAACCATGGACCCCAGTCTACTTGGACCAGAACCACTTGAATGAGGATTTATATTTATTTCACAAATAGTATAAATGTTATTCCTGTTATGTTCCAGCCACTGTTCTAAACACTTTATAAATGAGAACATATTTCACCACCTTGGAAGTGGGTACTATTCCTATTCCCACTTTGTAGGTAGGAAAATTGAAGGCTAGAGACTCAAGATCCCAGGGCTAATTAGTGGGGAAACCTGGGATTCAGACTCAGGCATTTTGGCTTTAGAGATTGTGTTATTAATCACTGTGCCATTCCACCTCTAGAGGCTGGCCTCCCAAACTCAGTTCTCTCTGATTTCAGAACCTATGCATTATATTGCCAGCTGCATAAACCATGAACTTGTGCAGAGCGGAAAGGAAAGAGTGTCCCTCTTCTAACAACCCATTTTCTTTCTGGTGGGATCAATAGAAGAGTTACTTATCTGTATTTGAAAATGATAATAACAATGAAGATGAAAATATATCTTTTCTGTTTGCCTAAACACTGTATTTTAGGTAACCTTATTCTAATCAATTAAGAATGAAAATGTTATCCTGACTTTCAAACAGTAGATTTCATCTTTTATTTATACAGAAACTTAGATTCCAAAGGAATCACAAGTATTAATGACTCTGTCCTCTTATCTAAATCAGACTTCTCCACGATAACAGTCATGAACACACGAGAGGTCTTGTCTGTGTGGCTACCATTTCAATCTTTTAAACATGCTGGTGTCAAAGTCTGGCTTTTGTATAACTCTTTTATACTTACGAAATTACAGCTACAGACACAGAGGTTCTTAGATAGCTATCTAAGAAAACAATAAAATGATCATGATAGGCCTAAATTTTGTATTTTCAAGTAGTGCTTGGTTTTTATCATGAAGTAAAGGAACTTCTTCCTTGTCTCAATTCCATAATCTGCTTCATATCATGTAAGTGTCTGTTCCAACACTTAAATTTACGTGTGTGCGTGTATATACATATATATATAATTTTATAAATTTTATAAAATATATAAATATATAAATATGTACACATATATGTACATACATATTTACATATAAATATGTACATATTTATACATGTGTGCATGTGTTATTTAAAAAAATATTTTTATTAGTTTTTTTTATTTTTGAGAGGCAGAGAGAGACAGAGCATGTGTGGGGGACGAGCAGAGAGAGGGAGACACAGAATCGGAAGCACGCTCCAGGCTCTGAGCGGTCAGCCCAGACCCCGATGTGGGGCCTGAACTCACGAACGTGAGATCATGACGGTAGCCGAAGTCGGACGTTCAACCGACTGAGCCACCCAGGAACCTCTGTGTGTGTGTGTGTGTGTGTGTGTGTGTGTGTGTGTGTGTGTGTGTTATTTTGTCATCAAGTATAATGCCCTGAAAAAAAAAATCAGAAATTCTCTTTGTCCTTTGCTTCATAGTTTTTGCTGAGCTCTAAGACTGGTCTCCAGCCATTAATCAAAAACAGAATGAGAGCAGGATGGGACTTTAGGAAAGTTCAGGAGATAAGTCTTTGTCTGCATGGAGTCAAAGGTAGCCTTGGTTCTATGAGGCTGAAAACAGATACAACTTAAAAAGCCAGTATGTTGACAGTAAGGAGACTCATGTGTGTGTGTGTGTGTGTGTGTATGTGTGTGTGTGTGTGTGTGTGTGTGTGTGCATGTGTTTGTGTGTGTGAGTGTATATAACATTAATACATATGGATATATATATATATATAGCATCAATATGGACAGTAATTAATATTTGGCTGACAGAAATTCCAAGAACAAAGAAATGTGGAGTTTAGCTGCAGTACCAACAGTTATTATGATGTACAATTACATGTATTTATAAATACATGGATTTAATATATGAATTAACAAATTTTATAGTAAAAATGACAGATTTATCATTCTCAACAAACAATCTTATCTTGGTTCCATTTCTTATTCTCTATAAGGGTGTTCTCAGATTTTTGGTTACAGAAATTTTTAACAATCTTAAAAAATTAAGGACTTCAAAAAACTTTTGTTTATGTGGATTACATCTATTGATAATTAATGTAACAGCAATTACAACAGATACTGTTTTTAAACATAAGGATTCTCAAGCAAACAGCTCTTTGGCTGAAAGAGCGATGACTTTCTCACATATCATTTAGCCTTTGGAGAATTCCACTGTATGCTCATGAAAAAACGAGAGCAATAAAGGTAAATAGTGGTTGAATATTATTATGTAAAGTGTTTCAGTTCACCTGAAAGGGTTTTGGAGACCCTAGGGATCCATAGACTATTACATTGAGAAATGCTACTTCAGATGAAGAATTCTATCTCTACAAAATAACCAACATTAACAAAAGGAAATAATTAAACATAAACCTGTCAAAAGGAAAGGTAATTATTCAAAAATAAGTTTATTAGCTATATATTACATATGGCTGTATATAGATCAAAGTATTTGAGAAAACAAGAGAGTAAATGTCACCTTTTGAGAAAAAAAAACCAAAACATTTTATTTCTCTAACATGGGGACCAGTAAAATAATGCAAGATATAAGCAGAACACAGACAAAGCAAAACTGAATTCTTCAAATTAAAAATTATTACAGAAGAAATATCTGGTATGCACTTTCACCTACCATATATATTTTATGGAAATATATATAATAGCATATAATAGCAACCATTTGCCAATTAACTGCTAATATTGCATTAAAAGAAAAATTTTAAACTGAGTTGAAATATACAATGAATGTAAAATTTTTAGATTTAGCCTTAGATATCAGTTTCTTTCTTGTTTGCTTGCTGGCTTTCTTACCTTCTCTTTTTCTCTCTTTCTTCTTTTTTTTCTATATTAAAACCGTCCCTTCTAAGTTTGGATAACTGTAATAAATTTAACAACACTATCACACATATGTATGTTAATAAATTAGAAACATATTTACAGTGGTTTCTAAAGGTTGTTGGCATCTCAGTTTCTTCTTCGTATAAAGTGTATAAATTCATCATGTGTATTTTATGATGTCTCCTATGTGTTTGTAACATAAAAATGTCTGAAATTGAATCAGTAATCAAAAATCTCCAAATAACCAAAAGTTCAGGACCAGACAGTTTCATAGGCGAATTCTACCAAACATTATAAGAAGAGTTAATACCTAGTCTTCTTGAATTATTGAAAAAAAAAAAAAAAGAAAAAAGGAAACTTCCAAATTCATTTTATGAGGCCAGTAACACTCTGGTATTACTCAGTATTACCAAAGTCAGATAAAGACACCACAAAAAAAAGAGAACTATAGGCCAATATCTCTGATGAACATAGATGCAAAAATCCTCAACAAAATGCTGGCAAATGAATCCAACAATACATTTAAAAAATTATTCACCATGATCAAATGATATTTATTCCTAGGATGTAAGGGTGGCTCAATATTTGCATATCAATCAACATGATACATGCCATCAATAGAGAAAGGATAAAAACCATTTGATCATTTCAAAAGATGAAGCCTTATGTACAAGAACCAAATTATGGAGGTAGCCCGTGTCCATCAATAGATGAGTGGATAAAGAGGAGATGGTATATATAGATGTGCAATGGAATGTTATTCAGCCATAAAAAAGGAATGTAATCTTGCCTTTTGCAACAACATGGATGAAGCTAGAGAGTATAATGCTAAGTGAAAGAAATGAGTCAAAGAAAGACAAATACCATAAGCTTTCCCTTATATGTGGAGTTTAAGAAACAAATGAGCAAAGGGAAAAGAAAGGTGAGAGAGACAAACTGAGGACAGACTCTTAACTATAAAGAACAGATGATTACCAGATGGGAGGTGGGGGGGGGATGGGTGAAATAGGTGATGGGGATAAGAGTACACTTATCTTGATGATCACTGAGTAATGTATAGCATTGTTGAATCACTATATTGTGCACCTGAAAGTAATATTACACTGTATGTTAACTCTACTGGAATTAAACTTAAAAACTTTAAAAAAGACCAAAGTAAGAAACATTTTCTAAAGGAATTTAAAGTAGAAAGAGCGATGTATGCAGCAGCAAAAAAACTTTTTACAAAAGTTAGGCTGTAATTGAAAATAGCATAGAAAAAAGAAACCATTGAATAAGCAAAAAATAAAATAAAAATGTCAAAATATAAATACATTTTTATTTTTATTCTTTTTTAAAAATGTTAATGTTTATTTTTGAGAGAGAGACAGATCATGAGAGGGGGAGGGGCAGAGAGAGAGGGAGACACAGAATCTGAAGCAGGCTCCAGGCTCCGAGCTGTCAGCACAGAGCCCAACGGAATCCACCATGAACTCATGAACTGAGCTGCAGTCAGATGCTTAACAAACTGAGCCACCCAGGTGCCCCTAAACATATTTCTTAGAAGATTAGTTTAGTTTTACAAAGTGAATGCCACCTTAAAGTTTTCTTGTAATTTATTCGTTTAAGAAATAGCTACTCTTTCAGCAACAACAATGACTACAATGAGCTCTTTTTCTGTGCAGGTGCCCTACAAGGTACTTTACATTTTCACTTACGTCTCATAACACACTGAAAAATAGGTGGAATAGCTTCATTTTACAAGATAACACTGAGACTCAGCAGATTTAAAATGTGTTAAGCAACACATTTTTAAAGTATTAAATGAAGGTATAAAGCTGAATTTCTTGAGCTTCTAGTCCCTCAATCTTTCAATTAAACATTCTATCTCCACTTTCAGAAGAAAAGGACGATGCTACCTAGAAGTAATTTGCAGTCAAGTAGAGAAAATGGACAAGTATCCAAACAAATATAAGATACTATGGGTTGCAAGGTAGTATATAACAATCATCAAAAGAAGCGTGAGATGTTTTCAGTGGTGGTACAATCACTTCTTCCTACGGACGTCAAATAAATTTTTTGGAAGCTATCCCATGGGAGATCGACCATGAAGGATCATATAGCCAGAAATGGGAAGAAAAATACAGGAAAAAAGAATGACAGTATCAAAAGAAGGAGGAAAATTAGGAACATGGACATGAATTGGTTTGGTATCTCTTATAGGTATACACAGTGATTATAGAAAAAAGACATAAAATGTAGTTTAAGACTGAACTATAGAGGCTTTAGATCCTCAAGCTAAGATGTGTAGAATGTATTCTAAATTTTCCATGAAGAAATATTGAACACTTATTATCTAAATAGCTTAATCAATTTGAAGTTTTGGAGAACTTAATTTATTAGTAGATGTGAAATGGAAGAATGACAGAAATCAGAAAGGGACCTGCTAAAAAGTCACTGCAATGATTCAGAGGAGAAAGAGCAAAGCTAACATGACTTGACAACTGAATTAGAGCCTGACAAAAAGAACGGTGATTACGCAAAGTAGAATTTGAAGGTTTATGTCTACGTGACTAAAGAATAGAAATCATGTGGCAATTCCCTTTGGGATTTGCTGGGGTTGAGGGATAAAGGAAAGAAGGGGGAATAAGATAGGAAGGTCAGTTGTGAGCCTGTGCAGACAAAGAGTGATGCTGAGATTTGAAAATGTGGGACCAGAGTTGATAAGGCAGGTTAGACTTCAGAACACCTTGGGGTCTTACCCACAAAGAGATAGATAGCAAGGTGGAAGGGCCCTGCTGGGAAAGAGTATGAAGAGAGAAAAGAAAGTTGACAATGAAAGAACCAATCCTCAGGGCGGGGTGTGTGTGTGTGTGTGTGTGTGTGTGTGTGTGTGTGGAAATAGCAGAAAGATAATGCTGAGAAAATATCAGACTGAAGAAAACGGAGTCTGATATTATGAGAACCAAGAGAGGAAAACATCAAGAAGGACGAGAGCCCAACAACATTGAGTGCATCAGAGAGGTTGAGAATGGGAGAGGGGTGAGAGAAGGTAATTAAGCTCTGCAATTAGGCGGTCTGGGTTGAGATTTAAGTGAGTTATTTGAGGACAGTGTCAGAGGTTAATGCTCAGCTTGCATGAAATAAAAGTCTGAGGAATTTGGTCAAGAATTGGTGGGAAACTTATTGTGAAGAGGTGTAACTGTAAATGAAAGCAGAGCAAAAGCACAACTTCAGGAGGCAGAAAGAGCAAGGGAAATTTTTATATGCCAGAAGAGTCTGAGGATATTCACAGGTGAAGGGAGGAGGGCTTCTTAGAGCGAGAACTGAACATGCAGGATGGTGGGAGTCGGCATCAAGGAGAGGCAAGAGGGGTGGAGTCAAGGAGAAAACATGGAATGATAAAACTCAGGTGAAAAGCAATGCTTCGTCATCTGAGCATGAGAATGTAAGGGTGGTAAAATAATGGGAAAGGTTAAAAGAGACTGTAATTTGGAGAAAAGAAAAATTTTAAGGAATCCACATGTATGGCATAGATCATGAATTTCATTTTTCTTGTTTTAAAGGTAAATTTTCCTGTGTAGTGCCCAGCCTGTTCTGTGTACTCTTAGCAAACATGATAAATAAATAAAAATGACCTAAATAATGCAAACATGTGTACCAGCAGTTACTGCATGTTTATTTCTACCAGCAATCTATTTTGATTTGTGTAACGTTTCAAGAAATACTTGTAGGTAAACATCTGGGATCCTAACGCATCGACACATATGTAACTTTGCACGAATTTTTGTTTTCATTTTCACTCCTCCTATTTTATCTAATTCACTGCATCACTTTGACTCTGTAGAAATATCAAAGGCTTAAAATTATTTTCTCAACTGATTTGATGAATCATGTGTAAGTGATTTGGTGCAATATTACATTCTAAGAGTTAACATTTTTTTCAAGAACTCATAAGAATCTGCTGTAGTTCAAAGCAGCAGTTGATAGCCAGTTTATTTTAGTTTTTTGGTGTGAAAGCCTCCTTTATGCAGCTATTATTTTAAATGATCATGAGTTTTAAAGAAAACTAACTACTACACTGAGCAATATCCACAGAATTCTCGAGATTGACCTCCGGGGGTAATAAAGTATGCAGAGACAGTTCACATTTGGAATGTTGCACACAGTGAAGCCAAGGGTGTTCAATAAATGTATGCAATCCTTTCTGAGTGTCTGTCCTGTCACTCTGAGGATAGGACACAGCTGTCTTGAGGGCCATGTCAGAACAACTTAACATCACCAATAAATGAATGAGGCCACATTGCTGGTACCCAAAGACTAATAATCAACAGTGACAAACATTTCACCAAATGTGCCTTATACACAGACTTGCTCTGAGGTCTAGCAGAACCAGTTATCAGAGAGAGTAAGCAGGGCAGCTGTCCCTATTTAGAAGGCTTCAACCAAGTTACTGCTCCATTCTTTTTCTCCTGAAACAAAATTTCCATAAGTATAATCACCCTTGCTCTAAAAAGTGGCATTGTTTTAAATCCACTCAAAAACGAGTGAGATGTTTTTTCCCATTATGATTTTTTTCTTATTATGGTATCCATTTTGACACAAAAGCTTAATAAACGAAACCTGTTCCTACCCAGGAAAAGTAACACATTATCATGCCATAATTATTACCATCAATGTCATCCTCATTCCCATGGATGCCAATTAATAAATACTTAATAGACACCAATTATTATTTATGCACCTATTTTATCTTATTTATCTCTACCCAGAATTTCTATGAGGTAATATTATTATTATTATCCACATTTTATTATAAGTTTTTTTAGTATTTATTTATTTTTGAGAGAGACAGAGCATGAGCAGGGGAGAGGCAGAGAGAGAGACACACAGAATCTGAAGCAGCCTCCAGGGTCTGAACTGTCAGAACAGAGCCCAATGTGTGGCTTGAACTCACAAACCATGAAATCATGACCTGAGCTGAAGTTGGACGCTTAACCAACTGAGCCACCCAGGCACCCCTATTATTATACACATTTTCAAAATAAGACTACTAAGCACAGAGATGTTATGTAGATTTCCCAAGTTTACACAAATTTTAAAACAGTTTCCCTGTTATCAGCCACTACCCAATGATAACATCTGTATTTCTATCATGAATTTGGTGATAATTTGTTTTTAACAACAACTACATTGATGTTAATATTCATTAGCATTCCATTCCAGCAAGTGATCTCCAATAATATTCCATCCCAACAAGTGTCCCAAAACAAAACAAAACAAACAAGTGAGTCATCGTATAAAATGATGCTATTTAGGAAAAAAACATATGTCCTAATATAAACTTTAACCTAAACACTATAAGAAAGCATATTTTTCTTTTTCAAAGGCTTGTGCATATTTGTATTAACTAAGAATGGATTTTTTAAAGAAGATAAAATTTATATTTCTATGATTAAGGATTGTATAAAGTTTTAATAATAAATTTTATACAATTGCCCAGAACTAGAACATCAGAGTTTCACTTTTTAATTTAAGCAAGTAAGGCATGAATCTTGTTAAAACAAGGTTTGGGGATAACATTAAAAAAACAACTCTTGGACTCTAATTCTGAGAACACGATAGACAATATTCGCTACAAAATCATACTTTTTGTTGAAGTGCTGGGCTCAGAGGAGACAAAGGAAACTTCCAGAATCTTTCCTTCTGTTGCAAGAGGAGAAAAAGAACACCTGCTGATTCACGAACGGTGAGGTCACCCTGTGGACAAGTGCTTATAGTAAAACAAGAACTCAAAAACTAAGTGTGCAAGGAGCAAAGTAGGGGTGCATAGGCTGTGAGCCTTTGTTAAGCCAGAGATGGTGGGACAAAAATATAAGTTCTCCAGGTGATTTGGAGAAGATAGCAACAACACAGTATTTAAATCTCCTTCAAATCCCCTTGTAAAAACAGAGAGTGAAACCCATGGACAATATTTAAAACAAACTGAAATGAGCCCTAGAAATGTGGACTGAAACAATCAGAAACCTACCAGGTATTAGCATCTACGGAGAAGGAAGGAGAGGAAGGCAATAGGGAGTCTGAGAGACACCCCAAACAGGAAACCCCCAAACAGCCAATAGGCATTTTCTGAAAAGTGAGTAATGACAACTTGAGATCATCAGCTGAACCTGGGAAGGGCTTTGCCCAGTCCCAGAGCAGGTAAGCATAAAGGGTTCACCACGAAGTGTGATTGCTGGTACCATCTGGTACCCTGTGACCCCTGGGGAACTTATGAGCCAGGGTTCACTTGCAGGACAGAATCCCACAAATGGTAAGACACTACTAGGGGTGGAATAAAAGTTGAGCAAGATAGGGACAATGGAGAGAAAGAAAGATAATTTTAGATAAAAGTGAGGGAAATAAAATAAAACTATGAGCTCATAATCAAAGTTCCAATCACAGAAAGAAAAAAGCCTTCATAAGGGAGAGCCTGAAGAAACAACAAACAACACATTTATATCACAAGGTACTTCAGATATTCAATTTTTCAAACTTGAACTTTAATATATATATAAATCTTCTAAGAATTAAAATATGAATTCAAAAATAAGGACAAACAATAGATTATTAAAATAACCAGTAAGATTTGAAAAATAACTATTATAATAAAATATAAATTATATAAAATTCTCACTGGATGGGTAAAATAACATATAAAACTGAAGAAATAATTAGTGAATGTATGTTAAGACTGATCATATTACACTAAATACATCATAGAGAAATGAGGAGATGAAAAATTAGAAAGAGATGTTGAAAGAAGAAAAATGTGCATACCTAACACATTAATAATGAGCACAAGGGAAAAATAGTAATATTTGAAGAAATAATGGCTATGAATTCTCCAAAGTGGTAAAGGAAAGAAAAATGACTCCATGTGCCCTGGAAAAATTTCACAATAAAAAGAAGCTCTCACTCCATAAACTATAGTGAGTCTGCAGTGGATCAAGGGCAAAGAAAAAATATATAAGAAGACAGAGAGAAAGGATAGATCATATGGAAGGAATGACAATTCAACTGGTAACAGAATTCCTCTACCTTAGTGGAGGAAGAGAAAGCAATACAGTGACACAATGTACTCAAAGTAATCAGAGTGCCTAACTGGTGACCTAGATCTTGTGCTTAGCAAAAGGCTTTCGACAATAAGGATGATTTAAAGACATTGTCACATAAATAAAACCTGAGAACACTTTCCACCAATAGGTCTTTTCTCAACACGCTTCTAGAGAAGGAGATGCTAAAGAAGTATGATGTTGAAGGAAAAGTCAGAGATGTGAGAGAGATGGTAGCAATGTAACTGAGAAATCTGTAGGTGAAGATAGACACACGTTGAAAAATAATACTAATACAATTTGACATTCAGATTCTTTTAAAGGTTATAATTCAACTATTGAACAAAATTAGCATGTAAATCAGGTTTAGATGTGATGAAATTTAAATGTAGCATCCTTCTCTTGTTTGGAAGAGGGTGTTGGTTTTTTTTTTTTTTTTTTTTTTTTTTTTTTTTAACGTTTATTTATTTGTGAGAGAGAGAGAAAGAGACAGAGTGTGAGTGGGGGCGGGCCAGAGAGAGAGGGAGACACAAAATCGGAAGCAGGCTCCAGCCTCTGAGCTGTCAGCACAGAGCCCTACGCAGGGGCTCGAACTCACAGACTGTGAGATCATAACCTGAGCCGAAGTCAGACGCTTAACCGACTGAGCCACTCAGGCGCCCTGGGGGAGGGTGTTTTATAGTAATTTTATTCTTTAAATGTGCATAGTAAAATTTCAAGGGTCACGGCTGAAGTAAGAGAAATAGAGTGTTGTCTTTCCAGATAGGTAGACATTAGAAAACAGAAAATAAAAATATATTTAAAGGGAAAAAAACACTCAATTTTGTAACGGACAAGATAAAATATGAAGAAGTGTTTAGAGAACATGAGAAATATAAAACAAGCAAGATGGTAAGAACTAGACCTAAAATATTAATAATCACAACTAATGTGAGTAGTTGAAATTCATCAGATTAAAAGTGAAGGCCATTGTACTGGATAAAGAAAGAGTAAATTTTAACTTTATGTTATTTACTAAAGAGATATCTAAAACAAAATGTCATGAAAAGACATAAAATAAAAGTTTGTAATAAAAAATTCTGATAAAATACTAACCAAAAGAAAGCTGGAGTAATTGTAATAATATCAGATACACTTTACTTAAAAAAGGTCATTATATGGAATATAGAAGTTACTATGTAAAGATAAATGTTCAATTCACCAGAAAGATACATAAAGCTTGGATAAAATGTATAAAACAGCTCCTAACATAAAAATTGATAAAACTACAGGGATAAACTGAAAATTTTCCATCTTGGAGGAAGATTTTAATATAGTTTATCCAATTATTGATACTTCTATTATTCAAAAAATTAATGAAGATAAAGGGTAAATGAAAAACAATGAATCTTGACTCAATCAATATAGGATCATGCTTCCAACCATTAGAAAATGCACATTATTCTGGATGAAATATGGAATACCTACTAAAACAAATATATTTGTTTGTAAGATAAAGCTCAATGTATTTTAAAGAGGAGACCATTTTCTCTAACCACTATATAATTAAATTAGGCATTGGTTAAAAGAGGATGATCTTTACAATCCCCACAGGTTTGGAAATTGAAAAACAAGTTTTAAAATTTCCATGTAAAATGCTAGGTAAAGAATTTATGTTGATGGAATTAAGGTATTCTTGCAACAGAACGATAATGAAAATATTGCATATAAAAGCTTGTGGGATGTTGCTGAAATAGCATTTAAACTCACTGCCTTATATGCTTATATTAGTAAAGGAGAAAGGTAGAGACTAATAAAATAAACATCCACATTAAGATATCTAAAAACAGAGGGGCGCCTGAGTGGCTCAGTAGGTTGGGCGTCCGACTTCGGCTCAGATCACGATCTCAGGGTCCGTGAGTTCGAGCCCCGCGTCGGGCTCTGTGCTGACAGCTCAGAGCCTGGAGCCTGCCTCAGATTCTGTGTCTCCCTCTCTCTCTGCCCCTCCCCCGTTCATGCTCTGTCTCTCTCTGTCTCAAAAATAAATAAAAAACGTTAAAAAAAATTAAAAAAAATAAATAAACAGAAAAATCTTAAATAAATTAGGAGTAAAGCAAATATTTAATGATAGTAGAATAGATTATAATGTGTATATTTACAAAGTAATATACTATACAGTAATAAAAAATGAATAAACTTAACTATAACTATACAAAAACACTTATGAATCTGAGAACATACCATTAAGAGAAAATCTCAGAATACGTCCTATAGTTTCATATATATGAAAGACCAACAAGTGATAAAATTAGGAAAAAAAATCAACTTAATTAGTCTTCGATGACATAAATTAATTGATTTAGACATGAATTAACCATTAGAAGACTTTTAGGTTGAATTCAATCATTTTATTCATTAATTTCATTATTTATAAAAGGCAACTATATATAATATCGTCATAAAGCAAAGCATATTTTTCTTGTGTTTAAGAATTTATGAAAATTAGTTCTTTATGTCACTAGATTTTGATTTTATAATTCACAGACTTATTAATAATTTTTCTCAAAACGTGAAATATTCTTTCAAATGGGAATTACATACCTATTAGTAAATTCTGGATTTTTGAAATTCTTGAAAATTTTCAATGCAGGGACATATAATCAATACAAAATAGGCTACACTTTTATTATGATAAATGTTATACTTTAGTTATGTTTAATTAGATTCTTTTAAAAGAAGTCTTTAACATAAGTTATATCAAATGTGTAAATCAAGAAAGGCTATAAGCTTTTACATCCTTGTTTAATTTTTAAGCACCTTGTGCTTAAATTTTAGATAAATGTCCAAAATGGCTTAATTCTGATATCTAAAATATTCACCAAACTGTAATATTGATGCAAATTACTCATTAATATATCATATTTACGTAAAAAGAAAAAATGCAAAACGAAAAAATGAATGAGTATTTTCAAAGTTAGAAAGCTTTATAAAGCAAATCACAAATGTAAGCTATAAAGGAAGTTGCCTAAAACATGGAAATCCTGGCCAGTCTTGTTTGAAGTGTCCTTAAAAAGTAATTAACTTCTATAAAATATTTTTATTAGTATGTCCTTAAAAATTAAATTCATTATCTTTGATATCAAAATTAGATCTCAGAGGCTTTATGATGATCCCAAACCGGTCTATGCAGATAATTTTGTTGAGTTGCTGATGGGAAAATGCTCATGTTCAAAGAAAAGTGTTATAGGAAAAGATGCTAAAGTTAAATTTCCACATAGAAGCATCTCAAGAAATGTTCTTACTGCATCACTTCTTTTAAAATACTAATTTTAAGGGGAAGCCAACCTCTCTTTACTCAAATGTTGTCTACCAGATAATAAAAACAAAATAACTATGGGCTTCTATAAAATCTTTGTCTTTGATATCCCCACACCCATTGTTATAAATATACTGTCAATGTCTCAGCTACATCAAGAGCCTTGCAATTCCACTAGGTGCTAGTCTTCCCTTGGCACTATTTGCCTTATGATAATGTATGTTTTCAGTCCTCTGTTTTATTTCATATTTTGCCTTTGGGAAACTTCCTGGGGAGTAATGTTTTTGGATGTACAGTTATTTATATTTTTCAGAAAACAATTTTCTCAAAAGACTTAAAATAATATCAAATGGTTGGGCCATTTAAAATTCAAAAATGTATTTATTTTGCTTTTAATTTTTAGGGTAATATATCTTAAATAGAATACAACTTAACATTCCTTGATGTCTTCTTCTGAATTCTATGGAAAGTAAATAATTCATTATATAATTGCCATATCTATAGAAAATATACAGAATGAAAATCAAATGGATATTTAGAATCAGAAAGCTACATCCTTACAAAAAATAAACCCACAAAAGCAAGCATCAATTTAAACCATAATTGCCTATGAATCATGGAAATTTTGATTTTGCAATGTTACTTTCACTGATGTCATAGAGAGATATTTGTGTATTGCTGATTCTTATCAGCATCTTCTTTATGCCTATAATAAAACCCCAGATATTTGAGAATCCAGTCCACTGGGATGATCTCAATCATCTCAAGCAGAGTGAACCAGAATTCAGGAAGAAATACCCCCTTCTGTATTACACTAATCCTTTTCCACACATTAGCACCCTTCCTTCCCAACCAAAAGACCCAGGAATGAAGGGCAGTCTCTGTGCTTCCAGTACCAAAGCAGAAAAGCCACCCAGAAGACAAGACATGCAGGCACCAGCGTGGAGTTAGAGAATGTGCGTGCAAGTCTGGGCTCAAAGCAAAAGCTATTTGTGAACCTCTGTTATGAAAGACAAAGAAAAGACTGAAAGATAAATAAGAAGTCTGACCAAAAATAAATACACATGGACATAATGCTGAAAATGGGTTGAGAAAAAGAACAATGAATCTTCAGTTTAAATTATCTTCAGTATGTTTTATTAGATAAATACCTGAAGTTTTTGATGATTGCCTCCAAAAAAGCCTGATAAAAATATGTTCTATAGAGAATATAATATTCATATGCATAGCAACCAATTTATTAAAATGTATCATCTCATGATGTCATTGGACATTTATCTCATATGATCCACAAGAAAAAGTAGACATTTTTTCATCACACTGTCTGTTTTCAGTTACTATTCTTATTTCTCATTTACTTATTTACACTTATTTCTTCCCAACAATTCTCTCCTTTTTACGCCCTTAGATAAAGTAAACCACAGTTTTCTGTGGCAGTAGGTCCAAAGTCCTTTGGCCTGCAGGATCTCTACCTCATATTTTAACCTACATGTCCTTACCTCCACTGCTTTCTGACACTAGCCCTTAACTTCAGCTAACTTGTCTTTTAATTGCCCTTATACCAAGTTTTCTTGGTTGCTGACTTTGATATATATAATATATATTATATATATAAATATATATATAATATATATTATATATATAAATATATATAATATATATTATATATATAAATATATATATAATATATATTATATATATATATTGGTTTCTGTCCCTGGTTCCTGGCATAGAGTTTCTAAATCCCTTAGAATCTACTAGGTGATAGATTTGCCAATGAGGCAAATGCTTGGTGGGCTCCTGGATGGGGGCTGGTCACCAAAAATACCAAGCCACGATTAGAAACCTGAAACTTTCAGCCCCACTCCCCATCCTCCAGGAAGGGGAAGGGGACTGGAGATGGAGTTTACAATCAATCATGCCTATGTATGTATAAAGCCTCCATTAAAAATTCTCTCAAGTATGGGATTCAAGTATACGGTTCAAGTAAACCCATCTACATACAAGGAAAGTGGCTTACCCCAACTCCACAGGGGCAGAAGTTTCTGTGCTTGGGACCCTTTCAGACTTTGCCCTATGTATTTCTTCATCTGGCTGTTCATCTGTATCCTTTATCATATCCTTTATTATATAATAAACTAGTAAATGTAATTGTTTCTCTGAGTTCTGTTAGATGTTCTAGCAAATAATTGAATTCAAGGGAGGAAGTCATGAGAACCATTGATTTGTAGCCATGTTGGATGGAAACTATGAATAACCTGGGGACCTACTACTTAACAATTGGCAACAGAAATGGGGAGGAGTCTTGTGAGACTAAGCCGTTAACCTACGGGGACTGTGCTAAACCCAGTTAGCGTCAGAAGTGACTGAAATTGTATGACACCAAGCTGGCATCACAGAGAATTTCTTGGTGTGGAAACAAAACAAAACAAAACAAAAAAAACCCCATATATCTAGTGTAGGAAGTGCCTGGAGCGTGGTACTTCTGTAAGAGTGCAGAAGAAACACAGGGGAAGTGAGTTCTTCCTTTACATTTACTTCAGTCTTTTTCCAGTTATTCAAACCTAACCATTCTTCAAATTATAAATTTTGTAATCACTTTCTTCATGAAGTCTGCCCTGACTACCTTTGGGTATAAGGAAAGAGTGTGGAGTGGAATGGTTTCAGAGGGCTTTCTTGAGTATCAGCTGGAAGCTTTGCCCTTGCATCAGTGACACAATTCTGCACCCTTGTTATTCTTCTTTTTTTAAATCCCTGAAGTAAGTCCATGCGGAGTTCTATTATTTGCTGTCAAAGAGGTTCAAATGAGAGATGTGGCAGGTACCACATTTGATGATTGTCTTATACTGTCCTCAATACTCACGATGTAGTGTGTACAGCAGAAATGCTCAAGAAATATTAAGATCTGCTCTGTCCAATGTAGTTGCCACTAACCACATGGGGCTTTGGGGTACTGAAATGTGACTAGTACGAACTGAAATGTGCTAAGTGTAAAACACAGACACACACCACAAGATTTCAAAAAACAGTGTAAACTATCAATGTGTTCTATATTGATACATAATGAAATAATACTTATATAAATAAATAAACATTAAAATTATTTTAACATGTTTCTTTTTATCCTTTTAATGTACTTACCAGAAAATTTAAAATTACATGTGTTGTTCACATGAAATTGCACTAGACAGCATCGATTTAAAATGACTTTTTTAAAAATCAGAAAACATGGGAGGGAAAATTCCTATCTCTCAGAATTTTTAGGAACTTACAGGAAAATTTAAAGTTGTACTGTATATATTTAGAATGCCTTTGGGTACCTAGAAATTGATATTTTAGAGAGTGTTTTCTGAGAACTTTGTCTGTTTATGATATATGAGCTTAGATCCATTCTTAGCTATGTTATTCTTCTCAGATATATAATTATATTTAAGTTAACAACCATTAGAAAATACCAGCAAATAAAACATTATTGCTCAATCATATGTAGTCTACAGCAGATCTTTAGTGATTGAAAGTTGAAGGCAGAATCAGGATTATTTTATTTCATTTTGCTTCAATCACTGAAAAAATTAATGTATTTGAATGCAAGTCGCTTTAATCTTCAGGCTTGAGAACACGATCAGTTATTTCTGTTACAAGTTATTTCAAATAACATAGTTTTTTAAGTTTCAGCATAACTAAGTTTAAAAGTTAAATTTCTATCAGAGGGTTTAGTATGAAATGACTCAGTCTCTGAACACATTAAAAGTATAAATATTTTATGAGTTTCAGCTGGAAATTTATACTGCATGCCAAAGAGAATTTATCATCAATACAAGCAGTACTTACTTGATACTCTTGCAGGTTTTTCTGCTAAAAATAAAATAAAATAAAATAAAATAAAATAAAATAAAAGGAAGAAAAAAAGTTTTCTTTAACTCAGATAAAATGCAAAGAAATTATACATTGATGGACTACGTGAAAGTATCTCACATCTTTTGACTTTCTTATTGCTTAATGTAATGTAAGAATATAACTATTGCCTGAGAACATGGGTCTTTGAGTGTATTAATTGTTTTCATGTGAAATATAATAAAAGCGCTTAATTATTATAGATGTTACAACATGTTTACATTTTAAACACTTACTAAAATCAGCAGGATTCTTGTTAAATTAAGTGTTTTGGTTCAACTTTAATTATAACTAAGTTGAGTAAAATTACTTTGTATGATGTAATTAATGTAAATATTTGTTTAAAGTTTCCAAATTCCATAAAATGTATCATTAAGAATTATTTTCCTTTCAAAGGTAATAATGATGAATAACTAAACCTTAAAAAGCAACATGCAAAATCAGTTTAATTTTTCATAACCATTTGTCTAGTTTCAATGAGAGATTATAATTCTTCAAAGTAGTATCTTTTTACATTAAAGTGTATGTATGTAGGAAAAAAATATAAAGTGAGATGATTGTCCCAAATACCAAATACTGTAACAGATATTCTAACTTCTTGGAAAGAAAAAAAAAGATTGGTAACATCTACATTGTACTAACGTTAGTCTATTTTTTTTTCTTAGTATGGTTGACACATAATCTTACAAGTTTCAGGTGTATAACTTGCTGATTTGACAAGTTTATAATCATGCTGTGTTCATCACAAGTATAGCTACCATCCCAACATTAGTCTAATTTAAAGGGCCAGACTTGAAAACATAAATTTTTAAAGGAATGTGTGTTATATGATTTACTTTGAGACTTGCAGAGTTTTTAGTATAAACCTAGGGATTATAAATTTACAGAAAGTGGTTAATGCCAATAGAAAGGTTTTTAGAAAATTTTTTTTCCTTTGAGATACTTATGGTTTTAGTTATATTACAGCTGCATACCTCATGTATTCAAAACACAAAATAATTTAGAAAAAATACTTCAGTAAGGCTCATGTGTTATTATTTTTCCTTTAAAAATACTATCACTGCCTAAAAGACAGGAACTTAAAAAGGCGTACAGTAAACATTTACTGAAATACAATGAATTATCTGTTGGATGAAGGAATGAATAAGAATATGCCTGTACTCTCAACTAGCTCTAGTCTCTGGCGTCATATTTACTTTGAGCCAAATCCTGTCTCTACCAGGTAAACACTCTGAGATGTTAGGTGTTCCTTCATCACATTTACCTTATCTTTAAATTGGGCATAATTGGGCCTGTTCTAAGGATTAAATGAACTAATAGGATTAGTTAGGAAAGGATGTACAGGTGGGTTTTTAAAATAACATATCTTCTCATTCTTCTAGCTAATTATCCTAAAAAATGCTAGGCAATATTTTAAAAGTTAAGAAAGTTGAGATATAAAATTTATGGCCCTTTATGCTTCTACAGATTTGGTTTGTTCTTAATCTAAATTTTACCATCTAGTATGACTGATAATTATAAGTCTAAATTACTAATGACTATATGTCTAAATTTTATATGTAGCTATGTCCTTTCAGTACGTCATTTCAGGCGTACATAATACACTAAGCAGAAAGAAGGAACCAGTAAAAAACAAGACTCGCTTCCTCTCTCCACACACTGGAGATGTATATATTTGCTATGAATGAAAATAATTGTTCAGTTATGGCATGTTTACTTAGCACCTTAAAATTTAAAATATTTAGATACCATTACTTTTTGAGTTAATTAGATTTTTTAATTTTATTTTTTATTTTTTTAAATTCTTTTTTTTTAATGTTTATTTTTGAGAGAGAGAGAGAGAAAGACAGAACACGAGTAGGGGAGGAGCAGAGAGAGAGGGAGACACAGAATCTGATGCAGGCTCCAGGCTCTGAGCTGTCAGCACAGAGCCTGACGTGGGGCTTGAACTCCCCAGCCGCGAGATCATGACCTGAGCCGATGTCGGACACTCAACCAACTGAGCCACCCAGGTACCCCGAGCTAATTAGATTTTTAAAAATTATCTCAGATTTTTAAAAATCACTCAGATTGCATAATTCAGTTATAACATCCATTTGTAGTTTTTTGATGATCAAATCACCAAAACATGTCGTTCTTATTTTAGGTAAAAGACATCTCCCTTCCATGTGCATGCTGGCATTTTCCCTCCACCATCCACTTCTTGAATTAATTTAAAGGGCCAAGTTTAGGTAATAAAAAGGTATTTATAATTTTGGCTGTATTTATGCAATACATAAAATAATTCTTATCTATCTATTTTTACCACTATATCATTTTTGACCTTATGCATGTTACGAAAGTCTTTTGTAATAGAGAAATTTATCTTCTGGTATGTACTAGAATATTCTATTGAATGTTTATGTTGTTAACATTTTTGATTTCTTTACATTGGCTAGTTTTACACTGAAATGTAAACTCCCTGCTAGATTTCCCACCTCTCCACTTCTGCTACTAGCAGAAGTGTATAGCTGCTAGACTTCTTTGCTTTAAAAAATTTAGTTTTAGTGCAAACATAATTTAGGCACCTCCATACTAACTTAGCAATTGGATATTTGCAAAGTTGATTCAAGATTACCTTTTGTCACATTGTGTGATTGAAGACTTTCTTTTCTTGTTGAGACTGTTGGTAAGGAAAATGTAAATTAAATTATGAATTTTTAAAGGGAATTTTCATAAAAATTTTGGCTCACTTCAACCAAGCTTTGGGAAAATGGGAATATTTAAATGTTGTAAATATTTTCTCAGGATGATTTAAAAATTTTTTCTCTTCTAACATCTAACAAAAATAAACGTTACCAGTAGAGATTGTTTTGTTTGCATAAACAGGGATATAACATGATTGCACTGATTACAGTACTTAAACTAACTAGAATCTGTGAACAATTGGTCATCCTGAGTAACTGAAATTGAGGATAAACTAAAAAACAAAAGAAAACATCTGTCTTCTTTCATAATTAACAATCTTTTCGATATGTCTAAGAATGCTTTCTTCTTGATCCAATAGAATATTTCTCTGGTAATTAAGGTCTTTGCAAGTTTTTTCAGATACCTGCATTGAAAAACAGTGATTATCATATTATCTTTTATCGTTTACAAATAAATACACCCAATGTTAAGAAAAATAGCAACTTTGTGATGCAGCTTCTAGACTTGTTGCTCACCGATGGTGCAACACATATTTGTTGGGACTGGCCTGCCATCCACTGTTCCTTTGCCATGGCCGTTACCACATATCCACTGATTATTTTCCACATATCTTTTTTAAATGACCTTAGCTCTCATCATGTACACAAATAAAAGTTTTACTTTAAAGTGATATAAATAATCCTCTACTCAAGTATTTTTGCTTCAGGGCTTTGCATTTCACTTTTCAATCTTTTAAAAAATTACCTTTTTCTTCTTTAAGATGTTTCATTTCTGTTTTTTCTGTAGAAAAAAAGTGAAGGTAATTTTGAATCATATATCACATTTATTCATAGGTCTTCCTAAGGTTTGGAATTAAATTTTGTGTAGTTAATATTCACACTTCAGGTATTATATGAAAAGAATTCTATGGTATTAATTTAGAAATAGCAGAACCTAATTTCTCTCTTTTTGCATATGTAATAATAAGTGATATCTACACCTTTTGCATGGAAAATCCTATAGTGAATTGTAATTCTGATATATGCTTTAAAATCGCTGCCCACATTTTCATGAATTGCTTTTAAGTGGCATAATTTATATAATTCTGTGTTTTTTTATTTCTGTGCTTTTATTGTTAATTTGGTGCATATGTCTTTAAATGTCATCTTTACCTTTACTTTCTTTTTCAGGTTTTTCAATTTTCTTCTTCCCTAGGAGGGAAAATATAATAACAAGAAATTATCAGTTTAAAAACCATGAGTTTCTTACTCAATCTTGAAGTAAACAGTTGGAGATAGGACTTAATCCCATAAGTGTAGGGGGTTAGGGCTCTGCTTTTGCAAGATGTGAAGGAAGAGGGTACCTCCCATGTGTGAGAACATAGGTATTTTTGTTATGCTTAGTTATTTAGCTTGTATTCAGTCACCTGTATGGCAGAGCCCCTTCCCTTTTACTTTTTGTCTTTTTTTTTAATGCACTTTGAAGTAGAGTTAAAGCAAGCCATTTGTTTATTAAATGTTAACTAGTAACAACAGGAAAAAACATCTGAATTTTCAACTGTTTTCTTAAGGAAATGAGTATTTGACTGGTGCTATGGGTGCTCAATAAATAAAACAATGGATTAAAAACAATGAGAGTCACAAATTATCTCCAAACCAAAAGTGGACACAGGCTTTTCAAAACACTTTTGGTTGATTGATGATTTTCTTCAACTATATTTATCAGACAAGAGTGAGAAGAAAATCAATATGTAATGAGTGACAAGTAATTATGTAGTGGGAATGTTGCATATGTTTCTTATTTAATACTTAACTGTTGTAAGCCTTTTGGGAAGTCATTTTGCCTGTTTTATAGGTGAGGAAACAGGAAGCTGAACTGGGTAAGGGATTTTCCTAAATGTCACACAGCTAGATAAAGATAAATTTATATACAGATCTGTTTCAACTGATCTATGTTACCTCCTTTGGGAAAGTAAATATTTACCTGATTCTATGATTTCTGATGTTTCTTCTTTAGAAAAAAAGAAGAATATATAGAAAAAGAAAAGGAAAGAATAATTTTGTATTTCAGTAGCATACAACTGAGCTTTACCTCCAGGTATATCCTATTAAATTCCACCGGTAATGACAATAAACACATACACTTAAAATGGCAAAGAAACACACTGGTAACTAATATCTCTGAAAACTGTAACTAGAAATCTATTTTGAAATTAGAACTACTCTACAGACGAATCTAAAACAGTCTAATTCTATATAGTAGAATGAATCAGTTTGAAGTCCTTTGCTTAGTTTTCTTAATTACAAATTATACAGCTCTATTTCACAAACTTTTAACTTGATCTTCATACATATGTGCATGCATTTATTCATTGAATATTTATAAAGCCACTACACATATAAGAAGTTATACTAAATGTAATAGGTGGGGTCGTGGGATGAAACTGAAAAACATCTCAGAAATAAATTCAGCTCATGGTGACTATTGTCAGAATAGTGAGACAAGAAATAAAATGCTACTTGTCTTTATGATAATATAGAACCAGCCTTTCTTTTTGTTCTTTCAGCTATTTCATAGACCAATAATATTTTAAAATATAGCATGGCAGGTTTTTAAAATGCATTTTTCCTCACAATTCATTTAAAGTGATAACATTTTCTATAAACCTGATACATTTGATTTTGTCTTCCATAACTTTTCTGGAAGCTATATTAAAAATTCAAGAAAAATTGATTAACATATTTTATAATAATGAAGATGAAAGATGAATAATGAGTCATAAACAAAACAGTATTTACAAGGGATTATGGTGATATATTAGCATTCTAGTTTTGACTTTCAACTGTTAAATTTTGCAATACTCTTTATATCCATAGAAATAATAAAAACTAGATGTGCTAAAGATTTTCTCCAACTCAAAGGCAACATTTAATATTTTAACATAAAATTCATTTATAAGAAAATTGTTGCTGCATTTGTAAGGAATCTGTCATGATACTTTTAAGGAACCAAGCTATTCCTTGGCATTTCAAAACTTTAGATATAGCTGCTAGATTGAAATGCACAGATTTTTACTCCAGGTTAAAGTCTGGGTCATAATTTAATACATAATAATTTCATTTTTATGAAATTACACAAAACGTAAATTTTCAAAACTGTATTAACTGTTATATTCGTATTATTTCTTGGAATGTCAAAAATAAAACTAAAAACTGAAACTAAAAACAATTCACCTTCAGGCTTTCAAAAAGTAAGATAATAAAAGGCTCATGTGCTTAAAATTAAATAATTGGAGACAGGTATTATGTGTTCTAAATTTTCCGAACTCAGAAGCAACTATTAGAGGGATCTCCATACTGTGTTTACTCAATACATCCTCACAAACAAAAGGAAGTACATAAAAGAAAGACCCAACCACTATTTTCCACACAGGCATTATTATGGTAAATGTATTAATTACACAGGCATGACAACAGAAAACATTGTAGGCATTCTCTCACATATCCTGTTATAGTGTGCTAATAGGTGTCCAATAAAGACTTGTTCAAGGATAAATGAATACAACATACACATTATTCTTTGTCAATCAGAATCATTTACATAGGTGATCGCATAATGACTATCGCCTTAATAAACATACCATCCTTTCTCTGCTGCATATAAACTCCAAGGGTTATAAAATTAAAATAATTAAATAGCAAATTTTTAATTTTAACATTCTACACTTACTTGTAGTTGGTTTGGGTTTGTCTAAAAAGTAAAGAAAAAAAGAAAACCAGTGGTCAATTTCCACCCATAGGTAAAATATCAGTCATTTATATTCTTATTTCTGTCTGAGTTAAAATAGGAATAGGCTAACCTTATATTAAAATAAGCAATAGAAAATGCCTTTTGAGGAATTTTAAAGTTATATTCCTAATGAATTCTCTGTAGAAGAGATTGTACAGCTTTCAAATATAGAATCCTCTTGGTCTCTCTTTATCCCTATAAAACCTCATGTTTGATTTGATGCAATTTGAATGCTCACAAAAATTTGAATGCCTTACTATTTCTAAATAGCATAAAATGCATATTCCACCATCATCTTTGCAGAATACATGTTAACTTTAATTCATATTAACTGTCTAAGTCCCCCAATACAGCATTTTAAATGAAGAAACTGATTTTATAAAATCTCAGGGGGAATAAATGAGTGGTAGATGAAAACCACAAAACTATACCATCCAAATACATGACCTCTTTCTCCAGTATTCCTTGTCTTCTGAAACTGTTAACTAAAAACATTAATTATGCAGTCATACACCTAAAGATCGATTTATTTATAAAAAAGTTTACAGCATGTGGTCATGACTGTGAACAATTCAAATCACTCAAAATTGGGTCAACTAATTCTAATTTATTAACTGTGGGAATATAAATCGATACAACTTATATCAGAGAACAATTAGAATTATCTATAAAAATTACATTGTATATACCATTTCACTAAAACACTTTAAGAAATTTTACTCCAAAGACAAAGTAACAAAACTAGACTGGTAGATATATATATATATATATTATTTTGTATCAGTATAGAAATCTTGTTAGACAACCTAAACATACCAATCAGAGATTAGTTAACTATACAACTATCTAATAGTATACTATTATTTTCAAAATACATTCAAATTTTCAAATTTGAAATGTAAAATTCATTTCAAATTTAAAATTTCAAAATTTGAATTAATTTTTACATTTCAAATTCAAATTTTCAAAATACATTCTTAAATAGAAAAATCTGGGACATGGTAACTTATAGAGTATGTCATAATTTGTGTAAAAAATAAAAGTGGGGATATATATATTTATTTTATATAAGCTTGTATGTATATGTATATTATGTGTATATGCTATGTATGTATGTTGCTAGAAGGAGACAATAAGAAATAACAGTAATTACCTATTGGATATTTTGGAATAGGAACTGGTAGAATAGGGAAAAAGAGAGGAGAAGGAGGTATATTTTCACAATTAGTCTCCTATAATGTATGCCTTCGTGTTTGAACCATGCCAACCATTATAGTTTTAAAATTTGAGTAGTATTTTTTTAAATATTAAGCTAGCAATTATGTATTTTATATTTAAGAACATATATCAAGCTGAAATTCATGATTAGTTTTCAGTAAAATGTAATTTGTGCAATTTGGCAAGTTATTTTACAATACCATCAGCAGTGAATTGACTTAATCAGTATGACACATGACATTGATATTGACAACAGTGAAAGGTGCTTGTGAATCATGAAATCAAATACTATTTTGCTAATAGTGCTGTATTATAACCATAAGAGACTCTTAACTATAGAGAACAAGCTGAGGGCTACTGGAGAGGAGGTGGACAGGGAGTGGACTAAATGAGTGATGGGTATTAAGGAGGGCATTTCTTGGGATGAGCATTGGATGTTATATGTAAGTGATGAATCACCAAATTCTAATCCTGAAACCAATATTACACTATATGTTACATAACTAGAATTAAAAAAAAAAACGTGAAACCAAATATACTGCTGTATTATAACAGTATGTTTGGCAATCCTATACATACTGGTTATAATACTCAGCAAAATGTATAATTGTCAGCTTATCTATATCAGATAAACTAGATTTTGCTGCAAAACCAGACTAAAAATTACCAGGACAAAATGAAAAACAGTTGTAGGCTTTGTTTTAATTTTTAAATTTAATACAAAGAGGCAATTAAGACAGAATGTAAAAACACCTGTTTTTATAGATGGAGATTCTTTTTCTTGATGTTCAGCTTTTTCTAGAAAGAGAAATTAAAATTAATTGGCAATCTGTGGATTGTTTGTGTAGCAAGCATTTCTTACTTATGTGTTTACAAGTAATCCTCAGTTTATATGGGAAGCATGCCCTCAAAGTCATTTGCACGCTGGAACTCAGAAAGCATATTGCCATAGAAACGCATTATAAACACAGTCAGGTTCATTCTCAGGGCAACCTGTAACATACAAAGGTACTAGCCCTCTTGAGGCCACATGGTATAGAAAGAAGAGGCTAGACTACGACAAAAGGAGAATAAAAAGAGGATTTTTCTTTCTCTGCTAAAGGTAGAGTCATTCCTTAGGGATACTTTAAAGCAGATGACATTTCTCTTTGGCATTTTACAAGCTCCCCTTTGTACCTCTCTGACTCCTTCTAGTTCCTTTCTTGCCAGATCAGAAGTAATTTGTGCTGGACATTATTTTATTGTTGAAAATTGAACCTAGACCCACCCTATGCCAGAAAGTACCACATTTTGTATTTTTGTTTTCCTGGACCTCTTTCTCTTTCCAGGTCCAGTTAGAACTCTCACAGATGAATCTGTTAATTCGAGGACATGACAAATGGAATCAAATGTGTAATTGGTATCTCTCTTAGTCCCATGAAAAATATTTGAAATAAAGAAAAATAGATCTCTCTCCTTCATCAAAAGTGGAATTTCAAATGAAGCCATTATGGGTAGGATACATTGAATGGAGTTGAGGATATTTGGATCATTGCCAAGTGTTAGTTCTTTCTAATCACCCTGGGTTAGTCCTCCTGAGCTGTTACTGATGTTTATCTGTCTTTTTCTTCACTCACTCCTGAATTTGGATTCTAAAAGTACTACTATGTTTCCCCAACGTCATGCACCAGCAGTGAAGTATGTGGGAAGATGCGGAACCTATGTTGTCCTAAGACTAAACTGGATATTTGTAAATTAGAGATTGATAGCATTTAAGAATACACTTTCGTGAACTTAATTGGCATAAATGTTAATATTAAATAAGCATGCAAAATAAAATAAAATTGAAAAGCTGATATTAAACTTCTTAAACTGTCATAATAAAGGCAACTACAAAAGTATAATAGATTGCATTAATAATAATCATATAAAAATGCATATTCAAAATATATGCAACAGGTTCCAGGAGGTGAATACGTTCTATTAGGCTACACATATTTGCATATTATCTCCTGAAACCACCTATATGGTCTCCTAATTGATCTCACCAAATTCATCTTTGGATGGGGTCAATCCTTTTTTGATATAGGATCCGGAGCATATTTGAGCAACAGCCAATCATGCTTTCATTGAAGTTGTTTCATATACATGACATTCAAGGACCAAGATCAAAACTTGGAGACAATTTTGGACTTATTTACTATCTATGTGACAAGGAGCCTATTGCCCTTCTGAGCCTAATAGTCACCTATTAAACTCTCTGTCACTGTAATCTCTGTATCATTCCTGAGCAGTAAAATGAATGATCTTTTAAGTTCACACTCCTAAGAAGAGTTCATGATTTTAATAAAAAAATGGTAATATGATTACAATCTCATGGATTTTGAAATAGCAAAGTCTACCTACAATATAATTAATGCTACTTAAAACAAACAAATCAAAATCAACATGTGGTTCATAACACTGATAATTGTGTATCATTTTATTTTCCTTTGTTATTCACTGTGTGTGTTTGAAGGATTACCTGTTTACTCTAACTTCTTAGTGGTATTTTATAGCCTATGAGGAATCGCTCTTTTAGTATTAGTATTAGTAATGGTGATACAACTTCCAGAGATTTCTTCTGGATAATTATAGCAAAGTATTAATTACTAGTGAAAGGCAAAGATGTTAAATCAAAGCTATTGCAAAACCTTATTTTGTCATCTATACAGGTAATTTAGACTTAGGCATCACCAAAATTAACAATTAAAGAAAAAACAAGCAAAGTGTTAAAATTAAAATAGCCAAGCATTAGTTTTCAGATTTTATTCTTTTCATCTCTTACTTGTTGGTTTGAGCTTGACTGTAAAGAGTGGAGAAAAGTAAATGGCATATTGATGAGTGCAAACCTTTGAAAAAATAACTCTTTAGCATCTGTGTTTATTTCTTCTTAGTTTTAGATCCTCTTCTTATATTAAACTATTCCATTCTCTCTGAGCACTATCCTTTCACTGTCAGCAAATATACCAATTACACTGCTTTCTGAAAAATTATGACACACAGAATGTATGCAAAATTTAAAGCAATCTCTATATTTGGCACACAAGTACATTGGGCTAGCTTCTTGATAATCTCTAAATACCCATATAACTAAATGAAATACTCATGGGGGCACATTAACACCTTAGGGTGCACATTAAAGGAGCATTAGCTGAAATTATGAGCTTTGACAATGGCTATAATAGAGTACAAAGGACATATGAGGTCATGTGTAAATGGCCTCATAAGGTTTCTTTTTTTCCCTCATGTGTTAATAGTATATAATTATATAAATAATTAGTTCTTTCCTGAATTCTATTATATTTTCCACTGAGAAACTGTATTTAAATCCTGATTATCATGATTCTCTCAGTTAAAATGAAAAAATTACTTCACAGACATTTTCCTTTGAAATGATTTTTTTAGTAAGAAATGGGACTCTATTAACTGCCAGTTGTCCAGGTGGGTAGAATTTCGATGTTGGAATTCAATGGAAAAGATTCAATGGTTTAGGATGTCAGGTGAGATGAAGACTCCATTTTATTCATCCCTCTAGGAAAGAACTTCAGAATGGGAGAAGTGTGTATGTTCCTTTTTTTCTCCTCACAGGAAATACTGAGAGATGAACTATTTTAATATTATATGCTCTGGCGTGTCTGGGTGGTTCAGTCACTTAAGCATCCAACTCTTGGTTTCAACTCAGGTCATGATTTCACAATTTCATAAATTTGAGCCCGGCGTCAGGCTCTGTACTGCCAGTGTGGAGCCTGCTTGGGATCCTCTCTTTTTCCCTCTCTCTGCCCCTCCCCTGCTTGTGTGCTGTCTCTGTCTCTTTCAAAATAAATAAATAAACTTAAAAATAAGTTAAAATGAAATAAGATTAAACACCTAATAGTATATGATAATCAATGTATTACTTGGATTACTTTATGAGTTATATGCAAGCTTAGATCAAGCACACTTAAAAATTAAATTATATCCTTTAGTTTTCCACTGTTAATTTATTGAGTATATATTTTAGTGATTTATAAGAATTCAAAATCTTAAAATTTATAGCACTGAAACTATATACACTTCAGTGAAAATGTGTGTGTGTGTGTGTGTGTGTGTGTGTACCCATGTAACATAAAGCTGATACACAGAAAAAAAATATGAAATATCTTACCTGGTTTTTCTATTGTAGTAGCTTTTACCTGCTTGACAACTTTTTCTTCTGTGATAGGAAAAAATTTTAACACAAGTAGGAAATTTAAATACATTACTATAAAACAGTGACATAAGTCAACTTTGATATTTTGTATTCTCTTTGAAATAACACCAATACTGAGAAAAATTAGCTGTTTTTCCAAAAACACAGCAAGCTATATCTTCTATTCAAATTGGATGGAGCACAAAAAAAAGTGCCCAGCTGCAGACATCCTTTGCAGCTATCCTACCATAAAAGTTTTCCTAATTGGAATCGTCCCCTAACCTGCCAATATACACCCTATTCCTTGCCTTCACTGTATTTCACTGTATTTATCTATTCAGGGGTTGTTTTGTTTTGTTTTGTTCTGTTTTTTTTAATAAAAAGCACATATACTTTTTTAATAATTGAACTGGAACAGGAAGAAGCATTTTTTAATTTTTCTAGTGCAAAATACCTCCCTGGCAACCCAGGATTAGCCTAGGGACCCAAGGGTTTTTTTTTTGTTTTTGTTTTGTGTGTGTGTGTGTGTGTGTGTTTTATCGTACAAAGCTGGGGAAGGGCAAAGTGGTACATTTATGGGATGTCTTCTGTTCTCTATGTTTTTATAGACATAATCAAAGAGACTTGGATCGGTATAGAGAGATTATTAAAATGATCTTATGTAAAATGAAACTTTTAAATAATTCAGCAGTGGGAATTAATCAATTAGAATGTTTCCCTGGGAAGCAGAATTTAGAATACGGATATTATCACTAAAATAAAAGAAAGGTGTGGCTGGAGGACAGTGTGCTTGCTGTATACTTGGAGACTAAACTCACTCTCTGTATTTCAGCTCAAAATGACTGACATTTGGGACAGTCAAGAAAATAGCAAGATTTTATTATTCATTAAATGAGGAGGTTCTAAGGTTCTGCTTATGTCAATATAGACAGTTATTCTTGGTTCCTCACACTACAGCTCTGCTTTGTCTACTCCTATAGCTTCTTTTGTTGGTGTGTCATGTATTTTAAAGCCTGAGCAAATGAAAGCAAATGGACTCAAACCCATTGTAAACAGTTTTCCTAAAGTAAAAATTTTAGAAGTATAAGGAAAATGTTTCCTAAGATATGCTTACAGAAAGTATGTTTTTACCTTATTAAAGATTCTGGCCTAACTACATTTACAACTTCGGGTAAACAATTCAGCCTGGAATGAAGGACAATAACTGAGGCTTGGGACTGCCTCAAAATTAAAGTCATATTTAATTAGCGTAAATGAAAACTTAAAAGTTTTTAGTCTTAAATAAGAAACAACACATTTGTTTTGGTAAATTCTGTGTCTCTTTTTCTGAGCAGAACACACTGGCTTACCTCTACTTTCTCCAAAATGTAAGACCAGGGTTGAAAAAAAAGAAAGTGAGACAAAGACGGAGGAAGGAAGGAGGAGAGGAAACAGGGAGAAATGTTGATTTCCTTTTCTTGGGGGTTTTGAAATGTAAGATGTCATGTTTGAATGAGCCGTTCTGAATTGTAAGTTTCCCAAGGACGTCTTGTCCCATGCAGAACAGAAGTAAACCATGGAGCCCATTCACCTCAGTGCTGGAGGTGATGATCTTAGCTAAGTATCTGATGAGAAGGGATAGACTGTGTAGTTACTGTTACAGGTCAAGTCCTCAGTTCAAAAAATATGGTGGAGATGACTAAAATTGGAGATGTTCTAGAAGTTGGGTGACTTACGACTTGAATCATCCCTCAAAACTTTAGATTTGACATGAGACTCTTCATTCTGCTGAAACCAGAACATGGAGAGACAATTTTATACTATAGACACCACCTGCAAAATACCTGGTTTACCATGAGAAACAGTCTTTTCCGGTTTTGCTCTGTCTTGTTCTGAAAATAATAAAAATAAAATCTTTTCAGATGTTTAGAAGCTTTATAAATTAACATACGGTGATTTTTTTCTCTGTTCCATAGGCCAGTGATTTGTTTAGCAGAAAATAATAGACACATGTCAGAAATATGTCCACACAGAAAAAAACTGTTTCTAAGTTTTCATGTCATTTTAGTTTAAGTGAAAAATTTAATGGTTTTGGTTGCATGAAAACAATATAACAAGAATTCTTATTTACATTTTAGTACTTCTATTTTACAAAGGATAAGTTGTAACAAAGCATAAATACTAAAGCATAGATAGCAAATGCATATTACTGGAAATATTTAAAATTTTCTTGTCAAAATTCTATGTAAGCATTCTAGATAAAAATAATACATGTCCTATGTATTTGAGTTTTTTTTCAGATGAAGTTCTAAATGAAACATTTATATATAAAGAACAGAATCAATTAAATTACCTCCAAAATTGTGTTATTTTCCAATAATAAATAAAAGTTTGAAATGGCATTAGGCCTAACTAGAAGTTTCCAATGGTTTCCGGTTTAAAAACAAAGGAAAATGCAAAATGTTTCCATCTGCTAACATTGAATTGCAGCAAAAAAAATACAGTCAGAAAAATAAATCATAAGACAGTACTTAGGCATTCATAAGCCTTGATACATTAACAATATATTATTTATAAGAGCAATTAGGATCAAGCTTCTGATCAGTTGCTAGGTAAGTTTTGGTGAGAATTAAAAGGGTAATATAGTGTTGTATGTACATTTGAACTTGGATTCTTGAATTTGTTGACATTGAGGAAGCTTGCTATGCAATTTTTTATAGTGAAGAAATAGCTTCCATGGAGCCTGAAGTTTTTTTTTTTTTTTTTTAACTTGCCTCAGGTCAGTGGTTAGTTGGTACCAGAGCTAGGACTTAAACACTAAATAGCAATGTAAACTTGGAAAGGTCACTCTGGTTTTAGGTCAATGTTACCTCTTCATAAAATAATCATTAGTCTGGGACAATTTCTTAGTGGAAGCACCCAAAGTTTTGAGTTAATCCGACATGGGCAGAATCCTAGCTCCAACATTTATTAGCTGGAAAACCTTGGAAAAATAAATTATTTTCTGAGTGGAGTCTATTGAGCTGTTTCCACACACATTAAATATGAATAATAATTGTCATGTTCCATGTGTTTCACAGCATTATAATGAAAATAAAAGTCCTAAGCTGTTCCTTAGCTCCTAACAGGTGTTTAATAAATTCTTGTCATTTTTCTCTTCAAATCCCAGTAGCCTGTGATTTTGTCATTGCTATGTCATTGGAAATAAACCTACAAATTAAATAGGATAATACTAGGGTTGAAGGACTCCCAGAAATGTCTCCTGAAACCTAGAGTATCTACTGTGGTCCATTTAAAGCCATATTCTAGGTGTTTTTGCCTACAGAATATCCCCCTTCTCAGCTAATCCAGTGATATAAAACCATACTGAGCAACAGAGTAAGAAAAACAATAAGGCTCCGGGACACCCTGTAAATCTCCATTGGTGGGTGGTAAGCCTCTTTTAGTTCTAAGATGAAGGCAATATCAGCTTTGTATCTATTTAAGAATACAAATATTTTTTACCTGGTTTTGTTTCCTTTTTTACTTGTGACTCTAAAGGGAAACAAAAAGGCAGAAATTTTAAAATCTGAAAAAACAAACTAGAGCACAAATTCATTTTTAGAAATTATTTTATTCTGTTTACCATTATTAAAAAGGCAGAATTTTACTAAAAATGATTTCAGTTTCCTGCTAGTTTGTTAGTGCTGGACTATTTTTTTAAAGTTTATTTATTAATTTTGAGAGAGAGAGAGAGAGAGACAGAGAGTGAGTGTGTATGAACAGGAGAGGGGCAGAAAGAGAGGGAGAGAGAGAGAATCCCAAGCAGAATTCACACAGTCAGTGCAGAGCCTGACACAGGGCTTGACCCCACCGACCAGGGGATCATGACCTGAGCTGAAATCAAGAGTCAGGTGCTTGGGGCGCTTGGGTGGCTCAGTCGGTTTAGCGTCCAACTTTGGTCAGGTCATGATCTCACCGCTCGTGGGTTTGAGCCCCACGTCGGGCTCTGTGCTGACAGCTCAAAGCCAGAAGCCTGTTTTGGATTCTGTGTCTCCTTCTCTCTCTGCTCCTCCCCCCACTCGTGTTCTCTCTCTGTCTGTCTGTGTTCTTTCTCTGTCTGTCTCTCAAAAACAAATAAATAAACATTAAAAAAAAAAGGTCAGATGCTTAGCAAACTGAGTAACCCAGGCACCCCAGAGCTGGACTATTAAACACACAGTAGTTAATATCATGCCATGTACTTATCTGTCATTAAGTTGCTGCTACTGCTGATTGATTTCAATTCGAAAAATCTGTTTTCTCAAGATGATTATTGTGGAGTATAGTTTCAATGTCAGTATAAGGTAAATGATTTGATGGCAGAATAGGAAGAGTATCTTTGAAATATATCTAATTAAGTTCTTATGTGATTTAGAAATTTAGACAAACAGAGTTATGGTTTGAATTGTACCCCACAAAAAGATATGTTGAAGTCCTAATCTGCCATATATCAGAATGTGACCTTATTTGGAAATAGAATTGTTGCAGATATGATTGGTAAGTTAAGATGAGGTCATACTGGAATAAGGTGGGTCCTTCATCCAATCTGACAGGTGTACTTATAAGGAGAGGATAAGAGACACCAAAGGAGACACAGGGAGAAGAAGGCTATGTAATGGTAGAGGCAGAGCTTAGAGTGATGTATCTATAAGCCAAGGAACCAGGACTGCTCACAACATCAAAAGCTAGAAGAGACAAGGAAAGATTCTCCTCTACATGTTTCAAAGGGAGCATGGCTCTGCTGACATCTCGACTTTGGACTTCAAGCCTCTAGATCTGTGAGAGAGTAAATTTTTGTTGTTTTAAGCCATCCAGTTTGTGATACTTTATTCCAGTTACCCAGGGAAACTAATAGATTTTGGTACCAGGAGATCAGGTGCTGCTGTAACAACTACATATAAATATGAAAGTGGTTTTGGAATTGGCTGATGAGAAGAGGCTGGAAGATTTTTGAGACACTTGATTAAAAAAAAAAAAGCCTAGATTGCCTCGAAAAGGATATTGGCAGAAATACCAACATTAGAGTCTATTCTGCTGAGGACTTAGAATTGGTAAGAGCTAGGAAGAAAGCTTCTGATAATTTAGAAAATATGTATATCATCATCAAATACATATATCAACAAAATGTTGCTAGAAATAGGAACGTTAAATGTGCTCCTGGTAAGGTCCCAGAAGGAAATGAGGAACATGCTATTGGATATACTTCAGGGGTGATCTTTGATATAAAATGGCAGACAGCTTGGCTGAATTGTGTTCCTCAAATAGAGTAAGTGAAACTGTGCCCCCTGGGGTTAATGAAGTTGAAACTAGGAGAAGGTTTAGTTTGTTTTTCAGAGAACGGTTTCCTTCTAGTTAGCTTTTGTGTCTTTTCAGACTCCACTAACAAATACACTAGCTGTCTCCACAGAGGTCTGGACTCAAGGTCAACTTACATGATTCTCACCTATGAACAAACAAGGCTCTGAATTCCTTACCTGAGAAAACAAGCCTAAGACCCCATCCAGGTTAAAGCAGCTCTCAGAGCATGTCCATAGCCCCTTCTTCTTGTCCTAAGGTAACCTCCTGACATCAGGGGCTGAATTTTGTCTTGTTCTGGTGTTAAGTCCCCACCCCAGAGTGAACATAAGATGGATGTTACATAAATGTTTGCCTGGTTCACATGCTCCAGCATTCCTCATGAATAATCATAAGTTCCCCACCCCTTTCACTAATATGTATGTAATCTCCTACCCTGAATCTCCCCTTTAAAAATCCCCACTCCTTAACAAGGAACCTGGGAGATGGTCTTTGGACATCTGTTCAAGGTTGAATGAAGCAACCTTTTCTCTCCAAAGAACATCTGTATTGGCTTTCAAGCAGTGAGCAGCCAAACTAGGGTTTAAGTAACAGAGGTAGAATTTATAAGTGAAGAACATGGTTTAGCTGAAGAAATTTCCAATTAAAGTGTGGAAGGTGCAGCCCTATTTCTCCTTGCTGCACATAATAAAATGTGAGAGAGAAGATAAATTGAGGAGTGAATTGTTAATCAAAAAGAACCAGCACTTGATGATTTGGAAAATTCTCAACCTATCGAGATAGTGTGCCCTGGATACAGAGCAAAGAGAGTGGCCAGACAAACCTGCAGGTCCAATCTACCCACCTAAGCAGAAGGTAGGAACAGAGATGTAGTTATGAGGGAAGATCTGCAGAGGACACTCTTTGTCCAGTGACATGGACCCTCATGAATTGAATGCAGAACTGGTCATGTTTGTGAGAATTCTATGCAAGTAAAAACAATGCTGGCCTGGACAGGAATGGGCACACAGAGAAAAAAAAAACTCTAAGAGAAGAGCCATGGATTCAAAGGCCTGGGCTGATGGGAACTCCTTGGGTAGAGGGCAGGGCTGCCAGCTGGGGGGCTCTATAGAACAGCAGAGCTAGCACCCAAGCAGGCCTAGAGGACACAGTACTCAGTCAAAGAAGATATCAGATCCTGACATCTAATGGAATTTTTCCTGCTATGATTTGGATTTATTTGGGACGCATAACCCCTTCTTTTCCTTTTAGTTTTTTCCCTTTTGAAATGGGAATTTCTATCTTAGCCTGTTCCACTATTTTATTTTGGAGGCAGATAATTTGTCTTCTGTTTTCACAGATGGAGAGAAATTTTCTGCGAGAAGAATCATACCCTGGGTTTCACCCATAAATGCTTAAGATAATGAGATGTGGGACTTTGAATTGATGAATTTTGGACTTAGTTGTTGCTAAAATGGTTGTGACTTTTACGGATGTTGGAATGAGGTGAATGTATTTTGCTACATCTGAAGGACATGCATTTTGGGGGGGGTAAGAAGATTGGCCTTTATGGGTTGAATTGTGCTCCCCCCAAAAGATAGGCTGAAGTCCCAACCCCCAGTACCTCATAATGTGACCTTACTTGGAAATAGGGTCTTTACAGGTGGAATTAGTGAAGATGTAGTTCTATGGGAGTATGGTGGCTCCTTAATCTAATACGTCTGGTGTCCTTACAAGAAGAGGAGAAAAGACAGAGATAAAGACACAAAGGAAGAAGATGCCCATGGGATGACACAGGCTCAGATTAGAATAATGCAACTTCAAGCCAAGGAACACCAAGCATTGCTCACAAACACCAGAAGCCAGGAGAAGCAAGAAAAGGTCCTTCTGGGTTCAAGAGAAGCATGGCCCTGATTACACCTTGATTTCAGACCTGTACCTTCCAGAACTGTGGGAAAATAAATTTCTGCTGTACTAAGATACTTAGTTTGTGGTATTTTATTACAGCAGCCTTATAACACTAATAGTCGGCAAACATGAACAAAAGTTTTAATTGTTTTGAGAATCAGATTGTTGTGTATTCTTTATAAAAAGTCTGCTGCTTACTGTAGCCCTCAGAAATGTTCATCGGACTTAGAAGAGTGAGGGGAGCTGTTTTTCTGGCAGGATGTCTGTGTCCTAGAATAAACAGCAAAAATAGGGGTTTTGTAATTGACTCAATTAGTCAATTGTTTCTTCTGTTGGTGGGAATGCAAACTAGTGCAGCCACTCTACAGTGTGGAGGTTCCTCAAAAAATTAAAAACAGGATTACCCTATGACCCAGCAATTGCACTAATAAGAATTTACCCAAAGGATACATAAGTGCTGATTTAAACCCCAATGTTTATAGCAGCACTATCAACAACAGCCAAATTATGGAAAGAACTCAAATGTCTATCAACTGATAAATGGATAAAGAAGATGAGCTCTCTCTGTCTCTCTGTCTCTCTCTCTCTCTCTCTCTCTCTATATATATATATATAGATAGATAGATCTAATATATATATATATATATAGATCTAATATATATATATATATATAATGGATATTGTATGGAATACTACTTGGCAATAAAAAAGAATGAAATCTTGCCATTTGCAACAATGTGGATGGAACTGGAGGGTATTATGGTAAGCAAAATAAGTCAGTCAGAGAAAGACAGATATCATATGATTTCACTCATATGTGGAATTTGAGAAACTTAACAGATGACCATAGGGGAAACAAACCAAAAATAAGATAAAAAAAGAGAGGGAGGCAAATCATAAGGGACTCTTAAATACAGAACAAACTGAAGTTTGATGAGGGTAAGGGGTTGGGAGGGTGAGGAAAATGGGCGATGGGCATTGAGGAGGGTACTTGTTGGGATGAGCACTGGGTGTTGTATGAATCATGAGAATCTACTCCTGAAGCCAAGACTACATTGTATGTTAGCTAACTTGAGAATAGATTTAATTAATTAATTAATTATATAATTTATATAATTTATAAATATATATAAATAATTATATAAACTATAAAATTTATATAATTATTTATATATAATAAATAATAATAAATAAAATTATTAATTAATTAATTAAACCATATCAATTTCTCAGCACTTTCTCCATTGTAAGTACAATCTTTTCTAGGAAGAAGTGGAATAGATAAATATGCTTTATGTTTGTCTTATTTTAAAGAGTTAATGAAAGATAACATTTTTGTATAATATTTGCACTAGGACACATTAGCAAAGGAGTAATATGATATTCTTTTTTTTTTTTAATTTTTTTTTCAACGTTTTTTATTTATTTTTGGGACAGAGAGAGACAGAGCATGAACGGGGGAGGGGCAGAGAGAGAGAGAGAGACACAGAATCAGAAACAGGCTCCAGGCTCCGAGCCATCAGCCCAGAGCCTGATGCGGGGCTCGAACTCATGGACCGCGAGATCGTGACCTGGCTGAAGTCGGATGCTTAACCGACTGCGCCACCCAGGCGCCCCTGATATTCTTTATAAATATGGAATGCAAGTATGAGTCTATATATAAAATATACATACCTGGTTTCTCTTCTTTTTTTACTTGTGGCTCTAAAAATATAGAAGATTAATAATGATGATTATACAAAGATATTTATTTCCTGTACTTAGACATATTTCTTTTACATATTATTCATTGTTTTTTAATCTGCCATATTAGTTTTCTTCTTTTTATGAATGCAGCAAATTGATACAAACAGACAAATAAAGGTTCCTTATTATCAATCACAGCATGAATTATTTTAAGACAGAATGAAAATGTGAACTAAGATTTTTATGAGAAGTTAACAAGAGGTATTGCTTTGTATCTTCAGTGAACAAAGGATGAGAGAAAATTTTAGCATAGCATATTCTCAGAAACACAGAGGATATTAAAAATACAAAGGATATTAGAAATATAAGGATATTAAGCACATTGTCTACACAAAGTAGTTAAGCCTTTGATTTTAAGCAAAATACTCAACTATGAAGTCAGAGGATGAGTAAAAGCATATGTTTAAGATTTGTTTCATTTATTTATTTTTTGGCATGCACATGACATACGTGGAGGCTTAGGCTTGACTTCTTTGCCTAGAAAAAGTTTAAAAATTATTAGAGAATGAGTCATTCAATTGTTATTGAATTGACCTCAAATGTGATAGAATATTACATATTTGAAAATCTAAATAAAACTACATACTCCAACTATTGTTCTTTTTTAAAATTCTACAGGATATGTAATTTACTATCCACACAAAATCACTAATTGAAAAAATTATTTTTAAGTAATGAAACTTTAATTTCATTGCACCATTAAAAAATAATTTGCTCACAAATTTTGTTATCAATGTTAACTTTTTAGTCTAATATTAAGATAGAGCACATAATTTTATTTTGAGAAATTACTTTTATTTAACCCTTTATTGTTGAAAATTAAAAAAATTAGACTTATTCTTTTCATTTCCATTAATACTATTAATGTTATCTGTCCTAGTATAATACATTAAAAATGACTGCTACTGAATTTGGAACTCCAAATGACTAAAAATACATTACAGGCTTTTATTGCATATTGGATCCCTAGTGTAAGGATTGACAAGTTTTGTATGAAAGATCAGGTAGTATATATTTTTGGCTTTGGGCCATATGATCTCGGCACAACTCTACAGTTCTGCTCTTGTAACACAGAAATAGACATAAATAATTGAATGAATAGGCATGGCTGTATACCAATAAAACTTTATTTACAGAAAAGACTGGTAATCAATCTATAGACTATTGTTTGTCAACCTCTGCCTTATCCATAGTCAGTTTCAATTTTCTTTATTTTTTATCTCAACAAAGATTTTGACAGTAAATAACACCTACCGTAAAACACCTTCCCTTACAAATTTCATCCAGTACCTTTCCATCATTGTTTAACTCAGCTTCCTAGGAATGTCACCTTTGTTATGCTTTTTACACTTCCTGACTCCCATTTAATCATAAATTCACTAAAATCTAGCTTTTATTCCCACCATTTTGTTTATCAGGTCTCTGATAAATAAATCAATCCCCCCCTTCTTGCCAGTACCAATGGATATAATTAACTATATTGATCACTTTTTCCTTTTTAAATTCCTGTTCACTTGATTTCTGATTCGTCCACTTAAAATTACAGAAAACAGACAAAATACACAAAACACTGGCTTTAGAGATATTGAACATAGACAACAAAGGACTGATTTTTAAGTGGTGGGAAACAAATGAGGTGTGTCCTATGATTGTCTTAGCTTAATGACTTAAGTGAATTATAAGGTCTTAATGCAGAATGGAGCTGAATTGAGGAGATGGAGCTGGGAGTCTGGAAAGACCAAGACAGCTAGAGATCACAGGTCAGAATCACATAAAGTAGAGCACTGCAGAGAGAGTAAGAAAGAGAGAGAAAAAGAGATAAAGCAAGTTCTAGGGATTTGTGGAAGGCCCTCTTAAATCTTCAGATGAGCGCGAGCCAGCATAAGCACACGAGTAACGTACCTGAGACCAGGGCAAGAAACAATGGAAACAATACCATAGTTCTCTATAGTAAGCATTAAAGTTGGATAGTGTCAGTCTTCCAAGTTTGATATTGTACTTCAGTATTGTGTTGGCTATTTTGAGTCTTTTTCCATTCCATATAAATTTTAGAGCCAGTTTGTCAACATTCACAAAATAACTTGCTAGGATTTTGATTGAAATTTCACTATTTTATAGATCGAGTTGGAAGCAACTGCCATCTTAACAAAATTAATCTTCTACTTCCCAAGCATGCAATATCTCACCATTTATGCAGAGAGTTTGATTTTTTAAATTTTTTTCCATCAGAGTTTTGTTTCCTTCAATTTTTATTTGGCTAACTTCTACACAGGGCTCAGCTCAGCTATCTTTTCTTCAGAAAACCTTATCTGAGGTTGTTGGACTGTGTTCCCCTTTTATGCACTAATATTATCTTTTAGATCTTTGATCATGTTATTCACAATCTACTGTAAATATTAACTTGAATAAATTCTTCCCTTCTAGACTGAGGTATTTGAAAACAGAGATCATGTTTATCCATCATTGGATCCAGGGAACTGGTGCAATAGCTAATATATAGTTACATGGTAGGCACTCCCTTATTATTTGTTCATTTGGTAAATAAATGAAACAATGAGAATAGGAGAAGGTAAATAAATGGAGAAGTGAGTCAAGAAAATTGAAGGTAAGAAAATATATTAATTCAGGAATTATGTTAGCACACAAAATTTGTGTTCAAGTTACTACCTATTGTCTTGCTTTTGGCATGACAATCCACTTCTCAGCTTTCTAGTACTCAGGCAAAGATAAAAAATGTAATCAATGATAAAATTTACAATGTTTTAAAGTATCAACAAATAGTTTCTAAAAAGAATTCCTGGTATAACTATTCTTGGTATTGTTACCTGAGATAAATTTATTTCATGTGTTCTCAGGGGGGAAAAAAACTCTAGTCTAATGTAGTAAACAGTAAAAAAAAAAACCTACCCTAAATATGTAATAATTTTCAGAGAGTTCCACCCTCTGCTCTCACCATGAACCAATTACACCATACTAAGCAGAGTTCAATAAGAGAAATGTTGCTTTGGCTCAAGCCCAACCAGTGTGGCTCAGGTATACAGCTATGTACTCTGCCTAAATTTAAGGATAAAAGCAAAGTTACCAAGACTATACATAGTGACATTTGGAGTATTGAATGGTCATGTTCCTTTTTGAGAATCTAATAAACCTATTGACATAATTCTAGGAAACATGCATGAATACAATTAAAAACACAAAAACGCAAGCACACACAAATTGTATGCAAATATAAGGTTGTTCAATTATGCACTTGGAGCCATGCCAAATTAAGAAATCTTTACTTAAAAGTTCTACTCATTCCTACAATCATGTTGTGATAAACACTGAGCAACTATTTATTTCCACAAAGCATTTAATTATGAAATCTGGATTTTAGAGTTGGTTTTTACATGTCCTCTCCCATATATATTTATTTCCAAGTCAATTTCAATTGTAGCTCTTAACATCTAATTATTCTGCTGTTCTCTTTCCATCATGCCTTATGGATTTCATTGTGTTCCCTCAATGGGGCACCTGGGTGGCTCAGTCAGTTGAGTGTCCTACTTCAGCCTAGGTCATGATCTTACCATTTCTGAGTTCAAGCCCCACATCAGGCTCTGTGCTGACTGCTCAAAGCCTGGAGCCTGCTTTGGCAGGCTGTGTCTCCCCTTCTCTCTCTCCCCCTCCCCCACTTGTGCTGTCTCTCTCAAAAACAAAAAATATTTTAAAAAATTTTTAAAAAGTTAAGTTGAAGTCCTAAGGCTCAGTATCTTGTGAATGTGACATTATTTGGAAATAGGGTTTTTGCGGGTATAATTAAGATAAGGTCATTAGGTAGGTGGATCCTAATCTGACTGGTGCCCTTACAAGAGGAGTAGAGATACAGAAATTGACTTACATAGAGAAGATAATGTGAAGACACACAAGGAGAATACCTCTGTGGTGACAGAGGAAAAGATTTGAATGATGTTTTTGCAAGCCAAGGAACACCAAGTTTTGCTGGCAATTCCAGAAGCTAAGGGAAAGGTATGGAACAGATTCTCCTCCAAACCTTCAAAGAGCGCATGGCTCTGCCTGTGCTTGATTTTGGGCTTCTCTCTCTAGAATAATTTTTTGTTATTTCAAGCCACCCAGTTTGTGGTGCTTGTTACCACAGCCCTAGGCAAAAAGTACACTATGCCAGTACTTTAGTCTAGTCCACTACTGCTTCTCTTCATAATTACCAAGAACGTCCAAACTGGGTATGAAAACATAGGCTTTCTCCCCTCACTCGATTTTCTAGAATGTATGTGTGGTCATTTGACATATCACGTCTCAGCCTAAAGCATGTACCATCTTTGTGAACTCCAACTGCCTCTGCCTGGTCAGTGGGATTAGTGATGAATCTAATTGCTACATATCTCATTACCCTTTTCTCTCTCTTCACCATTTTGCACTCTCTATTCAAGGCATCCTGAAGGAATGTATTTCTAAACACCAAATTAAGGTGTCTTTTGTCTCTGGGCTTTCTTATATGTTGATCTCTCTATCTAGAACATCCTTCCTCCTTTTTAGTTTGGCTAAATCTCATCTATTATTCAGATATTATCCAAAAAAAAAAAATAAGCTGCTCTAGATAGCTTTCCCTTAATCCCTCAGACTGAGTTGGGGTGGGTGTACCTTTCATATTCCAATAGTATTCTCTCTCTCTCTCTCTCTCTATATATATATATATATATATATATATATATACTGTATCAATGTCTGTTTACTTTATTATCTCCTCTAATATCCTATAACTTCCATATACACAAGGATTGTAGTGCTTCCAAAGCTTAGCATGGTTCCTGATATATTGGAATTTATCAATAAATGTATGTTGACTAAATTAAATGAATACCTACTATTCTATACCAGCAGTTGAGTGCAACTTGGGACTGGAAGCTTCTCACCAGAAGCCTGCTGGGGTACATGCCTCACTATAAGGCTGTGAGACCATTGCTGCTGCCAGGTTAGAGGCTGATCTAAGGAAGGACCATTATTCTACCCCAAATGGGTAAGTTAGCTAAAGGAACAAAGTTATCCCTAGCAATGATACCTTGAACTTGAAAAAAAGTAAATGAATATAACCAAATGTTCAGCTCATAAAGTCCTAATGAATAGAATTGCTAACTTTAAGTCACACCTCATTTGACATTTTCTTCAAGATTAACTTGTTACTTTTAAATGATTGAGGCAATTGCAGTAAAAGCTATTTACTGTAAGCTTGTTAAATATTGAATGGGATTTGAATAATAAATCTTAAGTCATTCCTGCAACAACTAGGTAGCAGTCTCAGTTGCTCCTGATATCCAACTCTAGTTCATGACCCTAGAACTGTGTCATCTTCAGTAGTCACATATGTTTTCTATGTTTTCTACAGTGAGGAACAAACATGCCTTGCTCAACTGGTATCAATTCTTTAAGATACAGGGAAAAAACCCACAAATAACCAAATGAAGAAAAACACAAATAACAAAAACAAAGGAAAGAGACTAATACACATCCCTGTGTTATGTGACTAGTTATTGTATTTTCTGATATATCTAATTATTATTTTATATGTTAATAAATTATTTCTGATGCAGTAAAATTATTACCTAATATACCAATAAATTACTTGTACAGATTTTTGACTCTCAAAGAAATATTACATTTCAGGTTTTATGTATGTATCAATAGCCAAAGTTCTGCATTGAACATAGATCTATATAGGTTAGTGTAATAACAATTCTGGCCCAGGAATTGTTTACATGAGTGATATCAATAAAGGCTTTTAAGTAATCTGCTTCATAACAAATTCTCTCAAAATTTATTAATTGTTTAACATTGATCAATAATGGAATAATTTCATTTAATGATCTTTCTTTTTAAAAATTTTTTAATGTTTATTTTTGAGAGACAGAGACAAAACATGAGTAGGAGAGGAGCAGAGAGAGAGAGGGAGACTCAGAATCTGAAGCAGACTCGCTCTGAGTTGTCAGCACAGAGCCTGACATGGGGCTCAAACTTACCAACCGTGAGATCATGACCTGAGCTGAAGTCAGGTGCATAACCGATTGAGCCACCCAGGCACCCCTCATTTAATGATCTTTCTGATTCACATGTCCACAAATAGCTTTAATATATCTTAAATATATATGTCTAATTACTATTTTAATTCATTAATGAAGTAGCTTTATCCATGCACTGTATTTATCTTAAACTCTCCAACCACCTCTACAATATGATAGATACACTCCCAAACCAGTCAAGAGTGTCCTAAAGCCTACTTATTATGGGGTCACTTAAACTTTAAATTTTATTTTATTTTTTTAAGTTTATTTATTTTGAGAGAGAGAGAGAGAGCACACATGCACACGTGCACACACACACACACACACACACACACACATACACACTCACAAGTGAGGGAGGAGCAGAGAAAGGGAGGGAGTGAATCCCAAGCAGCCTCCACACTGTCAGTGTGGAGCCCGAGGCAGGGCTTGATCTCATGAATCGTATCCTGAGATCATGACCTCAGCCAAAATCAAGACTCATACACTTAACAAACTCAGCCACCCAGGTGTCCCTAGACTTTAAATTTAAAAGTAAGAAAAGTAAAAATCACAAGCAGAAGTAGGAAACTGAACTTTCATGAATTTACTCAAAAAATCATAATTTGATGAATGCCACAGAAATTGCCTTAGAACTGGATCTAATGAGCAAATTAGTTCCCTCAATATAGATTTATTATACTTTAATTTAGTCAGGACAATTCAGATGAATATCATAACATTTGAATTTTGTAAAATGGTTAGATGTAACACTATTTTAGACACATAATACGTGTGAAAATCTTGGAAATTTTTTACTTAGATGATGTAATAGAGAGTATCATTAAATAAGACCATTAAATTTCAATACAAGATAAGAGTTTGGATATAAGAGCAGAAGGACCTTATAAGTTTTACACCCTATAATGAGTGAACTTTAAAACTGGATAAATCTTGTAAATCATCTCAAATACTTGTTTTCCAAAATGAACACACCTGGCTTCACAAACCATCCAGGCTATATGTGTGTTATGTTTCTATACATTTTTCCTCTGAGATATCCTTGTCAATCTAGGTCCTAGAGCAGTAGTTCCCAAACTGGGGTTCCTGGAGCAGGCTTTCTCAGGTGAATTTAGTGACCACTTAGGTGTGGGAACTATCGTCCTAGAGGGATAAAATCAAGACTTGCCAAGATAGAGTACCTATGAGACAATGTTTTAATGACTTGTTAATAATCAGTGGATACAAAGCACAGACAGAGTAGGCTAAGAAGTCTTGACAATGAAATCTCACCACTAAAATCTAAATATTTTTTCTAGCTTTTTTGAGATATAACTGACACATTACATATGTAAGTTTAAGGTGTACAATTTGATGGTTTCGTACACATATGTAGTGTGAAACAATTATCATAATAAAATTTAGCTAATACATCCATCACCTCACATATTTATTACTTTTTTTGTGTGTGATGATAACATTTGAAATTGGCTGTCTTAGCAACTATGGTATAAGTGGGGTGACCTATTAGCTTCAGGAACCTGAATGTCCAAATCTCTCCCCAGATTTGGGATGTTTTCAACCATTATTTCTTTTTTTATAATTTTTTTTAAGTTTACTTATTTATTTTTGAGAGAGAGACAGACAGAGTGAAAGGGGGAGGGGCAGAGAGAGAGAGAGAAAGAATCTCAAGCAGGCTCTGCACTGTCAGCACAGAGCCTGATGTGGGGCTTGAATTCACAAACCATGAGATCATGACCTAAGCTGAAACAAAGAGTTGGGTGCTTAACTGACTGAGCTACCCAGGCACTCCATCCATTATTTCTTTAAATAAACTTTTGTCCCTTCTTGCTATCATCTCCTTCTGAGACTCCAATAACGCTTAGGTTGTTTCTTTTAATACTATTCCGTAATTCACAGGGCTTTCTTCACTGTTTTTCATTCTCCTTTCTTTTTCCTCATCTGACTGGATGATTGTAAGTGACCTGTTTTTTTTATTCACTAATCCTTCTTCTGTTTGGTCCAGTCTGTTATTGAAGCTCTGTATTGGATGCTCCAGTTTAGTCAGTGTATTCTTCTACTCTGAGATCTCTGTTTTGTTGTTTTTCATGGTTTCTATTTCTTTCTCAAACTTCTCATTTTATTCATGTATTGGTTTCCCAATTTTATTTAGTTGTCTCTAATTTCTTGTAGTTCACTGAATTTCTTTAAGAGGATTATTCTGAATTCTTTGTCAGTTAATTCATAGATCTCCATAACCTTAGGGTCAGTTATGGAAGCTTTATTAGTTTCCTTTAGTGGTGTCATGTTTCCCTGATTATTTGTGATCCTTGTGTCTCTATGTTGATATGTGCATATTTGAGCAAGTAAATGCTCCTTCCAGTCTTTACAGACTGGCTTTGGCAGCAAAGCTTCACACCAGTCAGCTCATCCAGAGATTCAGGGTGTGCCACCTCATGGTGACCTTGGGCAGGCAGATCTGGTGCCTGGATCAGTAGGTGGGCAGACCTTGTGTTTGGGTCCATGGGGAATAGCCTAGTGCCTGGATCTGCAGGGGTTGATATGCCAAGGGCCACAGGGAAGGGCCTGGCATCTGGGTCTTGGGGACTGGCCCAGTGCTGGGACAGTTTTGGAGTCTGTTTTCACAGAAGCCAGCCTAGAGGCTGGGGCCATGTGGGCTGGCCTGGTCCTGGGGCAGGACAGGAGCCTAGGTTGTGGGAACCAGTCTAAAACCTGGGATCTTAGAAGGCCACAAAAGATGACCTGGTCCTGGGGCAGGGCAAGGGGTTGGGTTCATAGAAGCCCAGTTGGGGCTTGGGTCTACTGGTGATTACGTGGCTTGGGATCAGCCCGGGAATCTTGGTCGATGGAAACTTGCTTAGACCTTGGGGCTACAAGTGTCAGGTTGGTGCTGGGGCAGGCTGGGATCATGGGGTCTGTGGGAGTTGGCTGGTGGTGGGATGGGGCAGCAGCAAGTTCATGAGAACTTACTGGGAATCTTGTACCATGCTTGCTGCCCTCAGGCTGTGGGAACTTGTCAATGCCAGGGTGGGCTGGGAGCCTAGTACCATGGGAGCCATTTTGGCCCTTGAGAGTCAGCCTGGTGCTGGCAAAGGCCAATTGGGGTCTGCAGTGAAGTTGGGTGCTCTCTTCACTCTCCTTCTCCTACAGAGAGGGTGTCTCTTTTGTGTTAAGCTGCCCAGGTTGGGCAGAGGGGGTGGGGTAATGTGAATCTATTCTTACCTTCCTCAATTGTCTTTTTTTTTAATTTCTGTTATTCATGCAGGTGCTATATTTCCTCACCTGGAATCCTTAGTTCTTGTGAGAGTATTTTTGCATACCTATTGTTGTTCAAATTGATGTTTTGGGGAGGGAATGGACACTAGAAATTTCTATACCACAATTTTGCTAATATTACTCCTACATGTTCTTTAGCTTTTTTCATTCTCAGTTTCATGATCTCATACATTCAGTTACAAGACAATATTGTACCAGTTTAAAATCTGATGAGACTTTACAAGAAAACACAGCTGCAGATATATGAATGAATAAAGTGCATTTGTATGTCGTTTAAGCCTACATATTCCTTTAGATCCACATTTAGACTGCAATAAGTGTAAGAACACTGTAGATTGCTTGTTGGAGGAGAATTCTATAAAGTAGTGGTTCTCAAACAATAACATAACCTGGAAACTTATTATAAATGTACATGTTCAACCCCATCCCTGACCTCCAGAATCATAAACTCTAGGGGTGAGCCCAGCGCTCCAGGCATATCAGACACATGTTGAAATTTGAGAACCTCTGTTTGAGAACCATGACTACATTTGTTAATAGTATTCATTTAACAAAATCTATGACTGTTTTTTTTGCAATTTTGAGTTCCAGCTAATTGTATATGTCATTTCAGCAAATAAGGCTTAATTAGAGTCAAAGAGAAAGGTTTCAATCTACTGAGACATAAATGGATAAAGTTAAAAACAGAACATGCTTATGTTGATTCTAGTGTGTCAACTTTTCAATATAGATGACAGTAATATTCTACTCAGATATTTGTGATTGAGTTCTATAAAGGACGTGATATGAAATGAAATTCATATAACAGAAGAATTTTTTATTTTTTTACAAAGGAAACCAAATCATTGTAATTCTGTTGTTCTCATAGAGATAGTAACTGGCTCCATATCACAGGCTATGTTTCAAACAGTAGGAAGCAATATAATAGGTATATAAATACATATATTTGTTTATTTTATTTACAGGGATTTTAGGATTTTAAAAAATATTTTTAATATAGCTTTTGTATTTTTTTGTATTTTCTAAGTTTCTTAAATTTTATTAAAACAAATGAAATTATCAATGTAATATTTTCCATTTCTGCTTTTACTATGCATTGACTTAAAAAACTGGTCATGTTCAATGAACAAAAAAGGAAGGAAGAGGAAAACAATGAGTCAAAAATATTCTGCAATATTAGACACATGAATATAGAATCAATGCAGTTTAAAATTACATAAAATAATAAATAGCATGTCTACATTTATATATACTAAGGAAATTGTTAAAGTAACATCTGGCAAAGATAATAAAATCTTGACCTAGCATAATAAAAAAATATTAATGTGCAGTGTTTTGGGACAAGCAATAGATAAGAGACCTTAAGGATTGGGTTTGGTTCTTGAAACTCATTTGCTGTGGAACCTTGACATTGGCATTTAACTTGCTTTCCTCATCTTTTACAAAAGAAAAGAAATGGTAGAAATTAGATTGATGGTTTCTAAGATCTCGTCCAGGTAAAGTGATATATTTATGTTAAATATTAATTTAAACTTTTTTTAAGTTTATTTATCTTTGAGAGAGAGAGAGAGAAAGAGAGCAAGGGAGGGGCAGAGAGAGAGGGAGAGAGAATCCCAAGCAGGCTCTGCACTGTCAGTGCAGAGCCAGATGTAGAGCTTGAACTCACAGACTAAGACATCATGACCTGAGCTGAAATCAAGAGTTGGATGCTTAACTGACTGAACCACCCAGCCTCCCTTGTTAAATTTTAATTTAAATCTAAATAGTAAATCATTTACAAAGGAGGCACCATTTAGATAATCAACGTGAAAAGTTGCAGCATTAATTTCTTTTTGGCTTGTTGCTCTTTAATAAATCTGTTTGCTCAATTCCTGATAGATTTTCTGCTGATGGAAACATGTTTAAGTCTAAGGGCAGAAGAACAGAACAAACCTTGTTTCTAAAATTAGTGTCTGTTCCAGATATAATATATCTGTTTACACAGCTATTTACTACAGAGCAGAAATTGGCTCTGTTGTAGATTTACATCTAAACCAGAAAGAACTATCAAACAGGCAATTTACCTTTTATGTTTATTTTTATTTTTTTGAGACACAGACAGAGCATTAGCAGGGGAGGGCAGAGAAAGGAGACACAGAATCCAAAGCAGTGTCCAGGCTCTGAGCTGTCACCACAGAGCCCGATGTGGGGCTTAAACTCACAAGCCTCGAGCTGTGAGATCATGACCTGAGCCGACTGAGCCACCCAGGCACCCCAGCACTGTACCTTTTAAACTGACTTGGAAATCTAAACTTTGTATCATGTATATTGAAAAAACAAGCCATTTGGAGGAAGCAAGAAAATATCATAAGGACTTTTATGGGATGCTTGAATCAGTTCAGAAATCTTATTACATACTACTAGAAGCCATTATTACTCACCTACATGTTTTATGAGGTTCTTTAATCTTTTAATAATCAAAATTAAAATGTAAGATACATAAATGCTAAACATGTAAAATATATTATAAAACTCTGAAAGGAATTGCTTTCTGGCTTGGATATCAATTTGAGTAAATATTCTTTTTTTTTCTTTTACCTACAGAGCCGTTTACATATACAGGCAATCTTGTTCATCAAATGTACTGTATAAAGTTACTTAATTGAAATAATACCATATTATCTTTTATCTGATGTTTACAAATATACTTTTAGAGATTTAATGTAAAATTATGTGACGGTTAGCATTATTTATGTAGCACTGTACATCAGAAAAAGAAATTACAAATAGTGCTTTGAAAATTGCCCTTTAATCTTCTAAAAGCTACTTGGTAAGCAAGAATTGCCACTGACAATTCGAACTAAATTTTGAGAAGAATTTTTATTTTATGTTAGGATCAATAAAAATGCAGTCTGGTGCTAAGAAGTAAAAATATCATTTATGGTATCTTTTAATTTTAAAAGCAGAAGTATTTGGCAATATAATTAGATAGTATTTAGAAAGTCCTTTAAGGTCTACTGTATTAAGATTTGTGGTCACATGGCCTCTTAGATACATGAACCTAGTGAAATTCATATACAGAAATGACTTTTTCATCTTCATTGGTTTTGTTTGCATCATGCTAAATTTTCTAGATTCCAATTAAGCTAAATTTATTGAGGCTGTATTACAATAAATTTCTATGGAAACTTTTTTGTTATTCAAGCATCTACCCTTGACCACTGTGTTCTCACAAACCCTCTCAGTTATGTGTATTTTGCCTCACATGAATGGTAACTTTGGGTCCTTCTCCTTCATGATGTTGATTAAACTGTTAACAGCAAATGTTTTGTTTGCACCATGATTAGATTGTAATAGATTAGGGGAAATTTTCAGAGAACTAATAGAAAGATAGAAGAAGTTAATCAGATCATTACTTAGAAGTCCTTTTTTTTTATTGATAGGAAACTTAATATAACACTGAGAACACACCATGATTATTCAACTATTCAGTCATTCATTCAGCAAGCAATGTCTCAGCATTTAGTGCCTGCTCAGCACTTCAGTCTTCTAAGAATACTTAGCCTCTAAGGCTTACCTATTAATTGAAAAAACAGATTCTTATGGATGGGTGTAATTCTGGTGACAGTCATAGAAATTAGATTTGGTGTACCTCTCGTTAAGGGCATAGAAAAGGATATCAATTCCGGATATCACACATATACTTTAAAAAGTTCAGAGACAAAAGAAGATAAGGGATAAATGGTCTTACTCCATTACAGACCCACATACTGAACTTCTGAAAGTAAAAGCTTTTTCTCTTCCAAACACAATTCCCTATAATGGTAAATGATTCTACATTCCATCTACAATTCCAACCAGGAGGCTGAAAATCATCCAAAATTCTTCTCCATGCTTTGCCCTCCCTATTCAGCTGTTAACAGAGTCCTGTTGATTCCCTTTTCTAAATATATCTTGAGTGTACTTCCGCTTGTTCATTTCCTTCTCAATTTCTATTAGAGCCTCAAATATATCATTTTCATACCCTCTCATATCACCTGATGTTTTTGCCCTCTTCTTGCATCTCTTCACCATACCATGCTCATTTGTCAAGTCTCAGCTCAGCTGTTGTCTCCCTCTGGATGCCTTTCCTGATCTCTTTCCAGGATGAGTTAGATGCCCCTAATCTGTACTCTCAGCATCGTTTGAAAACCATCATCTCTGTACACTGTAATTATTTGCAATACTTTGTAATTATTTACTCATTTGTCTTCCACAAATAAATTGTGAAATTCACTAGTCAGGGACAGCAATGAAACTATCATCTTTGTGTTCTTAGTACTTGTGCATTGTCTCACAGTGTCAACAATCATTGTCTTTAATGAACAAGTGACAACTCTATATAAATGGAGAGTTACTCTATTGAGTAATGCATGCAACTAAACATACTCCCCTAATGACTCACTGAAGATGCTGCTAAAATATTTTAAAAGGACTTGCAGAAAAGAGAGAGCTCTTTTAATTCTATGGGCCTTCATTGAAACATAACATCAGAAGAAATTTTCTATTTTTTTCTCTACATAGGAGGTTTTTCAAATTTGTGTTGTGATCATCTTGCTTCAGGATATGTAAAAATAAAACGTGAAAGTTTGTGTACAGAATTTCTCATTAATGTTGGTTATGGCTATTTCACCGATGAAAAGGACAAAATCATATTATGTTTAGATGTAGTAAAATTATATTATGTTTACTCTTGAGTAGTTTTGGCCTGGAATATAATAGACATTCCTGATCATTTTCAATTGATTGGCACCATCTGGCCCAAGCATATTTTAATTATTAAGATTTACTAAACTATATTACCCTAAACTCTATTGCATCACATTCTGATACTTTAAGTGGGTCTTAGGAAAGAAATGAGATAATAAGAAATGAGCATTTACCATGCTGAATCCTTATCTTAAAAGTCAAGGCATTGATTAGAGCAAGGGATGGGGATGGAGGGTTTATGAGAAGGAAAACTCAGTAAAATGTCTAAATTTTGATGGGCTTGTCTAAAGTTGTAAGGTATGGGTCCAAAGAAACCATTATTTCTGCTATGTTTATTATTGGTCACATCAATCTCAGTTCCTGAGCTTGAGAATATTATGTTCTGAAACTAGAAAGGTGAGAATAAAAGAGCTGGTAGTTAATATTATTTTTCTTTTCTTTCTCTTCTCTTTTTTCCTTTCCTTTCCTTTCCTTTCCTTTCCTTTCCTTTCCTTTCCTCCTTTTTTCTTTTCTCTTTTATTTTCTTTTCTTTTTTCTTTTCTTTCTTTTTTTTTTTCTTCTACAGTCAAGTAAATAGTACCATATTTCTTTCTCAAGATGTTCTGTGTTATTGAGAGTTAAATTTGAATAGCATATGAAAAGAAAAGATACCTCATGTTTGTCTACATGAGGCATCTGAAACATTTTTTCCTGCAATATGATTCAATTATTAAATATCAACTCTCTTTTAAACATCTTACAAGTGTGAAACACTTCATCACAGGCTTGAGAAATATTCCCATGCATGGATGTTGTGTTGATCCATTAAACTGAAAAACCACAAAGAATATTTGACCTAAGAACATAGTTTTGAAAACTGGATAATATATTTTACCTTACAAATAGTATAAAAGCATGTATAGGCATAGGAGAAACAAAAGAAGGGATTGAGAATAGGTTCAAATAATTATGAAACCAGCATATTTTAGAATAGCAAAGAAGATATAAACTAAACAGGACATTAACATGAGCGAACTGGATCTTGTAAATTTTGCAATATTTTGCCAGAATAACTCACAAATTAGCCTGGAAACAGAAATCTTTCTAAAAGAGTTGACTTCTTAACAGGCAAGTATCTAAAAAGCTTCTGAGTTTTATTTTAATTTAGAAGAGCCAGACCATCAACTTCTTCTATGACAAGTTATAAAGCCTTCTGTAATAAATTGCTTTTGCCACCCTGAAACATCTAAATCCAAGTCTCATTACCACCTTCCTCAATTGGTTTTCTGATTGGATTGAAATGAAAAAAGAGGATTTTTCAATGAAAATTTTATTATAAAGGGCAAAAAAAGAGCATTTCTTGATTCCCATAAACTACAGAAGGAAGAAAATCATTCTGAGGAAAGCCTGAAAACTAAAAATTATGACTTTTCGAAGATTCTAAAATATATACTGTTGAAGAAATCTCTGAAGAAGATGACATATCTAATAGTGGCTAATAACTCTTTGTTTACACTAATGTTGGCTATACTAATGCATAAGTAGCATTTAGAAATGTTAAAAGAAACTATTGTATTCTTTATTTTCCATAATAGAGGCAACTTCTCCAGGATCCACAGACCCTGTGTCTCTCCTTTAAGTCAGCTAAGAAAAATTATACCTGTCATAGACTGACTCAGAAGCTACTAATGGAACTATGCTTGCTTGATTGAATTGGTTAAAAAATAGATCTTCCAATCTTTAGAAGATAGAACTGAAAACAATAAAAATAAAAATAAAGACTCTAATACTCAAGTCACCATTAAAAATTAAAAAAAAATAAGATTTTAGTACGGAAGTGGTTAATCAAAAGCTAAGCATGAAAAAGGTTATATTGTTTTACCGCAAAACAAAAATTGTTTTCATTTTGGGAAGCCAAATGGCCAATGAATGTGTCTCAGATTTTTAAAGGCTGTAGCAAATTTAATTCTGGAAAGCAGTTGTTTCCTGTACTTATTAATCCAATTTATAGATAACATGTTAAATGTTTATTTTGTGCCAAGAACCATGCTAAACATTTAAAAAAATATTTTAACATTTATAGTAAACCTCGTAAAGTCAATTTTTCCATTTAACAAATTAGGAAACAGGCTTTCAGATCCATTTGACCATATAATTAAACTCTTACTCATTTGTTCATTCAGAATCATTTACTGAGCTCTTACTACGTGCCAGGAACTGTTTTAGGCACAGGAAATACATGAAATAAACCAGCAAAATCCCTGCCCTAACCAACATATGGTACACTGCCCTGCTTTGTTATTAATATCATCCAGAATTGTTATCTAAGGATTACTTTAAGTTTACAATTCAAAATAAGAGTACCACCATTTGAGGTGTTTTGTTTTGTTTTGTTTCTCCACCCACCTTCCTCTCTTGCCTTGATCTCTCATGTCTATATTATTGGGACTAAAATACTTGAGGTTCCAAATTTGGCAGTAAAATATACCAAGGATATATTGGCAAAAGGAAGCACGCTACATTTTAGGTTACCTTAAAGTCAAAGAGGACACCTTGAGACACTGTGAGTCTTTTGTTCACTGACTTAGAAATCAAATTGAGTGTGTGAATGAGGTCATTGATGTGTTGAAAGAAGCCATGTTATTCCATGAATTTTGTAACATGGGAAACAATTGATCTTTGTATCAGCTTCCTTGCCTATAATGTGGGCTAAATAATGGAACCTGAAACACAGATCATTATGAGATGAAATTATGTTATGCATGTATGTAAATAAATCCTCTTGATTAATTGATTAATTGCTACACCAATATTAGTTATTTTTCATTTTCCAAGATTTGAATTACAAGGCATTTAATAAATGTCCTTCAACTAACAGAGTAAAAATCATTATAGTTTTCTTGATCTATTGTTTCTTTTCAGTAATAAACCCTCTCAGCATATTATAATGACACATACCTGTTGACAACTCAATAAACATTAGCCTATGATAGAAATGGTGGTTGACTTGCTGCCTCAGAGATTTACATAAGTCTCTGTAGGGATACTTATGAAGTATTTATCACGACTGCCACTTTCTAGCAATTACTCAATTTTCCATATCAGCCTAATTTTAATATAATTTTTATCCCCCAAATTACATTACAACAAAATTTTCTGTCTCCTTATTTATGGGAAAAATAACATGAAATTTTGAGATAGCAATGCCTGGGTATAAGTAAATTATACATGTTAGCATATCTTCATTGTTCTAATTGTGACGCAAACTGAACATTTTCTCCAGTCTTTCTCATTTGGTTTTTCTTTTCTTTTTTTAATATATGTTGTCACTCATTTTTTAAAAAAAATTCTATTATCTTTGCTCTATTGCTTCCCCGAATCTTTTAAGTAAAAGACATCATTCCTCACAGTGCATTCAGCTGAACACTGCTATTATATTACAGAAAAGCTACTATGGTTGAATAAATGTGAAAAACATTGGGTAAAAAAAGGTTCAGCTGGTTTCTTTACTATCACACTTCCTTAATGTGTCCATGTGTATGATAAACTCCAAGAGCTTTTCCCAGACTTGCTTAACCTCAAAATTCTTTCATGTACCAAAAATTATAACTAGTCTTCTATGCAAAACACTTTGCCAAATACAAATGCAAGAAATAACTTATACTGCAAGACATCCTTCTACCCTTTAGAGTTACAAAGAAAAACTCCATAACAGTAATGTTATTGATGTATACTCTTAGCTGAACTGTATACAATTATACAGTTTTTAAGGAAGAGGGACTTAGTTCAAAGTTTTAAGGTTAGAAGTGATACCACACAGGGGTGCCTGGGTGGCTCAGTTGGTTAAGCGCCTGACTCTTCATTTCAGCTCAGGGCATGATCTTACAATTCACGGGTGAACCCCGCATTGCGCTCCACACAGAGCGTGTAGAGCCTGTTTGGAATTCTCTCTCTCTCTTTCTCTCTCTCTCTGCCCTCTCCTGCTTGCTCTCTTTCTCTAAATAAATAAAAAAAAAGAAACAAAAAAATTAAAAAAAAAAGTGGTACCACAAAAGCCACTGGAGAAATATCACACAAGTAAACAAGTTAAAAATGAGAAGATCTATATGGGAAAGGAAGTGATTTGATCTTGGTGACAGGTAATTAAACAAAATGAAATACTTTTAGGCATTATATACAGAAATCCCTTATCTCTCAGGTCTTCAAAAATGGAATTAGTGTATGCCTTAGTTTTTAGCATTTTCCCATGCATTATTGCCTTTCATTGATTCTGTAACCCTGTGAAGTTGTAAAGACGGTTGCTGTTATATCTCTGATAGATTAGGAACCATTTAAAACTACAGTTTCTCTGATGTCACATCTTTCTCTCTCTTTACTATGCCATGCTGTTTTCCTAAGTCACGCTTTTCCCTTTTTCAGACAAGGTTTTAAAATAATAACCTACAATTTAGACAAAGTATACGATGTAGATTTTCTGGCCCTAATTCCTGGCCTCCAACTAAATGCCTCAAACTATAGTAATTTGGTTTTCCTCTTATTTAGCTCCACTAAAACTACTTGTAAGATCATTAGTGTCTCCATATTATACATTCCAATGAATATTTTTCAGTCTTTATCTTACCATGAGTTTTTTCCACATTTGACACTTTGACAGCTTCCTCCTCCTTGAAATTCTTTCCTCCCTGGTTTCTGAGACAATATCTCTAGCTTCTAAAAGAATTCTCTCCTTCTTTTTCAATTTTTTAACTCCTTCAGGGTCTTCTTCTCTAACCACTCCTACATTTTAGTATTCTTCTTGGTGTTCTTCTTTAGTGTTCTTTGCTGCGTTAGTTCTGGGTCTTTCTCTCTCACTTCCCTTGGTAGATGTCAATAACTCTCATTGTTTAAACCAGCATATCTTTGCCAGGAATTTCCACCTCTACTACCATATTTTTCCCCCAGATACCTGACAATCATACATAAGTGCATATCCCACAGCTACCTCTAATTCAACATTTGTCTCCCTGACGGCTACTACAATTAGATTACAAACTCGAGGAGGAAAGGAACTTAACTGTGTTTACCAATACAACACAGCACAACAACTTGACTGTGTTTATATTGTGTTCACCATATTGCTTAGCATATAGTAACTGCTCAATACAAATTTTGAATAATTAATATGTCAAAAATTTACTTAATATGTATGGCTTCCTTTTTAAAAATCTGCCACTTCTTTTGGAAATTCCAACCACAGCAAATGACATTACTGTCCACATACTATTCCAAGACTGAAACCTGGGAGTTAGCTTGAATTTTTCTCACCCCCACCCCCAAATAATGGCAGTTATACTTCCTAAATACTTCTATAATAGCTCTCCTCTTTTCCTTCCTACTAATGCTCTCTCTAGATCTTTTTAATAACTCTACAGGTGTCAGTGCAAGATCTCATCACCTAGAAAACTGGTTTCCTGAAACTACTGGCATCCTCTTTATCTTCAATCTCTGTGATTACTCAGAATCAGTAATTTGAAATTCTATGTTAAGCTGTACCTCATTTTGCTTAAAACTTGTAATTCTTCCTGATTTCCTTTAGGAAAAAGGACACAACCCTTACTCAGGTAGCATGATTTTCTGTTGCTGTTCCTCTTAAGCCTTATCCATTCCTGTTCTCCACTTATACTTTGTACTGAAATGAAGGTGAAATCCTTGTGGTTTCAGTTCTCCTGACTTTTCCATCTGGCTGAGGCTTGTGCAAATATCTCTGTCTAGAATGCCTCACTCAGGCTTTCTTCACCAGGCTTATCTTCACCCATCTTGTGAAACTATTCATGTATCCTCTCCTTTGGGAATATTTCTCTGAACCAATAGGCTGGAGAAATGTAACTTTCCACTGTGCTCAGAAAGCACACTCCGCACATTTTTTTTGTTTGTTTGTTTGTTTGATTTTCTTTTATTTATTTTTGTTATGATTAGCTCTTTATTTAATGATCTCTGCCTTGATACAAAATATTTCTTGAGAATTTAAGGTATTTATCTTTATGTCCTCAAAACCTAACACACTTTTAAATATATGGTTGAAATTCAATAAATATTGAACTAGAATGAGCCTTTGATCCTACCACAACTCAGTTTAGTTAATGACATTAAGATTTAACTATTTCTACAATTTATGGGAGTCCTGCATATCCAATGCTTTCTGGTTACCTAAAGATGTATATACTATTCAGGTGGTGTGTGGAGTGGTTGGGGGAAGAAAGAGAGGGAGAAGGAAGACAGAGAGAATACATTTTCTCTTGTCCAAGGATCTAATTAATAAACTATATGCATATATATATGCATATTTATAAATATATATATACAAATATATATATATTTGTAAGACCACTAGTAATTTTTTGATAGTTACTGCACTTTTTAGATAGTTATTTTAGATAGTTATTATATATATATAGTTTATATATATAGTGTATGTATATATATATATATGTATATATATATATATATATATACATATATATATATACTTGTGTAGGATCACTATAGTAATTTTTAGATAGTTATTACATCAGTTTAGTTTTATGATGACAGACATAAATTGAATAGAGTCACCAATTAGAAGCAAGTTCTTTGAGTGATATGAGCCAAAGATACTTTGATGACTGATAGGTATTGAGTGCATACTGTTTTCCTTTGGCCAAAACATTTACCTATTGTGTCAATATCTTAGCCAGGTGGTAAAATACACAGACAGCTTACTCTTGACATACATGTTCTGCTAACAAAATATGTGTTTGTTTATTCCTTTTAAGGTCAAAGGAATGCACAGGTATGTTCAGTGCTTGTTTGCCTATGCTATGTCATAAGAAAGGAATAGGTGTTTCCTTAATCATTTCATGAACTACTTAAGTCCAGAAATCACCCATCAAGTGAAACCGTGGGTAGACGATGTCAACCAGTGCTCAGTAAGTGTGAGGACCCCACTGCTAGTGAGAAAAAAACCATTTAAAAATATAAGTCCAAGGATGCCTGGGTGGCTCAGTCGGTTGAGCGTCCGACTTTGGCTCAGGTTGTGATCTTGCAGTTTGTAAGTTCAAGCCCCGCATCGGGCTCTGTGCTGACAGCTTGGAGCCTGGAGCCTGGAGCCTGCTTCGGATTCTTTGGCTCCATCTCTCTGCCCCTTCCGCACTCATGATCTGTCTCTCTCTGGTCTCTCAAAGATGAATAAACGTTTAAAAAAAATATATATATATAAGTCCATTCTTAATTTTTTTAATGTTTATTAATTTTTGAAAGAGAGAGAGACAGAGCATGAGTGGGAGAGCGGTAGAGAAAGAAGGAGACACAGAATCTGAAGCAGGCCCCAGGCTCTGAGCTGTCAACACAGAGCCAGATGTGGGGCTTGAACTCATGAATGCGACCTGAGCCAAAGTCGGACACTTAACCGACTGAGCCACCCAGATTCCCCAAGTCCATTCAAAATTAGCAAAGTTTTTGGTAAAAGAGAAGTTTAATGTTATTCTTCCCTGGAGATAAGGGCAATAATAGATGTCTATGAAATCTGTAATAGTACATCTCAAATTTTAATGTACATACTAGTGACCTGGGAAATTTGTTAAAATCCAAATTCTTATTCAGCAGTTACAAGATGCCATATTTCTAACAAGGAACCAGGTGATGCTGCTGTTGTTTTGAGAACCACCGTTGAAATAGCAAGAGTAGATGTGATAAACTTTTATATTTTTCTGTTTTCATAGCATTGAAAGTACTTTCATATATATTATATCACATGATTCTCATGATAAGTCTGTTAGATTGTCATGGAATGTTCTGTTGGTGGTGACTCTATTTTATAGGTAAATTAAGAGAGATTCAGCCCTTAAGAGATTTGTTGTAAAATACTCCATATCTATTTTCTTGGAACTCCTCCTTCTATACCATCCTTCCCCCATTAGTTTTTTTACATTTAAAAAACTGCTTCTACACGTCCTATATCACAAAGCCAAGACACGTATCAAACATATATTTTAAAAATCACTAACCAATGCCTTTCTTTCCAAGAGGATAATATTGTCAACACGCGGTGGCTATGGTAACTTTTGAATGTTTTCCTGTCTCAGAGATTAGAGAAGAATAAACAGCTCGCGGCAGTTAATACAGGAGTTTAGATAGAAAATTAGTAGAGACCCACTCAATAAATGTGGTTACCACATGACATGCTAGAGGAAAACGTGTGTCAACCGACCAAGGCTGGAGAACTCATGGCGTGTGTTTGTAGAAAGAGAACAGTGGTGGGTGGGAAAGTAAGCTGTCAAGATTGGAAACAAGGTTTATAGGTAAGGTGCTTTTAACATGGACCTGAAGTGAAAGAAAACTATTCAAAGACACTGAAGAGACAAAATTCCACAGGCGTGGCAATCTTTTTTAAATGTCTGTGTGAGTGCAGGGGGAGCAGTGGTAGTGGTGGATTAGACGAAAGGAGAGCACATGAAGAAATATGCTGAGGGCTGTATAATGCAGTGGCAATGAATCTAGCTCTATTCTCTGCAGATATTCATTTAGAAAAAATAACTAGCACAAGCATGTGCTGGATCTGTGAAGAGGAGATGGAAGCAAGAGGATTAAGTCATGAGTTTGTTTACCTATTCATGCAAGAGATGAGAAGAGCTAAAAGTATGGTCTTGCCAGGAGAGAGAATAAAGGGGATCACAAAGTTGGGAGATACATAACTTGATGCCTAACTGGACACCGGGTTCTGAAAGAGAAGGAGAAGCTGCAAATGACTCAAGTTTAAGTCAATGTAACTGAATGGTGATTCGTGTGTTCCATTTGTTGAGACAAGGAACAATGGCAACAACAACAACAACAAGGCAATGGAGGAGATGTTGAGTTCAGTTATAAACAAAGTGAGGTGTAGGCAAAATAACAAGTGAAAATTTTGTTAGACACTTAGAAACACAGTGACACAACTGTGAAGATTTTATTTATGAACATTAATTTTCTTGATACATAAGAAAAATAAATTATTCCCTGTGATTTATGTCTTTTTTTGTTTGTTTTTAATTATATAACTACTTTTAATTCCCAGTCATGGCTTCCCGAAAAGAACACTTAGCTATTTTCTAATTACCTAATGAAATGTATGTCCCATTTGCCATCATTTTCACTGGCAAATAAAAAAGGAATTAGGTGGCTAATAATATGCTATGTCAAAAACAAATAATTATAATGTTGCCCCAGTATTTTAAAATGCAGTCATTTTTTGTTGTTGTTTTTAACAGTGTGGGTTAAGTGGTTTAGTTTTTGCCAAAGAAAGATTTTTTTTTAATATGAGAGATGATGAACATGGTCAAATATTGTGTAGGGGTCAGTGTAATATGAAGAAAGAAAACCATCCCCTGGTTTTGGCAACAAACACGTTAGTGGTCACTTCCACACAGAGATTTTAGGAGAAAAGATGATTCCGCAGGAGTGTCCTCGTGTATTCTCAACTTCAAGTTAATCTATCCTTTCTTTATTCCCTCAAAGCTCAGGGGCATTTTGTTCTTGCTCATAATTAAGCCAATTCCCTCCACCTGTAGTGCCTATCTCAATTTTTCTCATCTCTAGGACAGTTATCTCCTCATGAGTATCTCCCTCTGGATTTCTTCCTCCTCCTCTCTCTGGAATGATCTACCTGATTATCACCAATATGAGCACAACAAACATATTTCACTGATTCTACCTGTCAAAATAAAATACTTTGCCTCCCTTTATCAACAAACTCCTGGAAGAAGAAGTTTATGCTGTCTCCACTTACTGATTAATCCTTTACTTAATTCCTATAAACTTTCTACTAACCACTCTACTGAAAATGCTCTCCAAAAGGTCACATAATGACAGGTTTTTGTCAAATATAGTGGCTTTTTCTCAGTCGTCATGTCTCATGACCTTTCTGAGACGTTTGCACTGCTGACTTTTCCATGTTTTCTTGAAAGTGTCCCTGCTTTGGAATGCTGATCCGTTGTATTTCCTGATCTTCCAGGTAACCTACTTGCCTTCTCATGACCAGTTCTTTTACTTTTCCAAGAAGCTATCCTTAATTCCCTCCTCTTTTCTCTCTACATTACTTTTTTTTGAACAACTCCTTTCCTCCTTTGCCTTTGAATTCTAAACTTCTTTTTTTTTTTATTTTTGTAATGTTTATTCATTTTTGAGAGACAGAGACAGACAGAGCATGAGCGGGAAAGGGGCAGAGAGAGGGAGACACAGAATCTGAAGCAGGCTCCAGGACACAGAGCCTGATGCGGGGCTTGAATTCACGAACTGCAAGATCATGACCTGAGCCACCCAGACGCCCCTTGAATTCTAAATTTCTGAACTCATGTTTACAGAACCTAGTCTGAGGATACCAAGTGTATGCTCCCAATTTCCAAGGCTCGCTTGGATATCTCTGTGTGTGGGTCCACTAGCATCCACCCACCTATGCTTCCTTTACGAACGTCTACATTTGATCACCTTTACCATCCTTTCTTGCATGAGACCTTGGAGTTTGGTATAGCTTATGTCATCAATGCCTATTCTTCTCCTGTGAAACATCTTGACAGTTACAAAAGCAGCAATAGCACAGTATAGAGAGTATGACTGTGTTTTTAAAGCATATGATTTCATGTAACTGAAAGAATATGTACTGAGATATTATCCATATTTTCAATGGGTTGCGAGGTTCTGTGGCTTTTAAAAACTTAATTCCTAATAATTCCACACTGAACACTAGTCATGTCTATAAATGTGGGGAATAAACAAAGTTCACTTCCTCATTGTTTCTTCTCTGTGTCAATTTCTCCCATTTTTACTGTGTAATACTTAGAGTGCTAAAAGACACTCGAGTCAAATCTCTGATTGAGAATCCTTTCCATAGGATTTCATCTCACATGCCATCATAAGACTTTCTTCTTCCAATTCACATTCTAAGAATCCAAACTTTTCACTTTGGCCTCCTAATCTCCCTCTCTTTATTTCCAGAAACACCCTCCTTTGACTACATACCACAGCTGCAGTCTTGCCTTCTTCTGTTCCTCATTCAGCACCTGGCATCTCCTCTTGTCCTTGGTCCTCTCCTCACTGCATCCTGCTTACATCATGCTCAGCCTGCCCCTGAGTTAGCGCCTTGATCGAGCTACCATTTACTGAAGCCAAACCAAATGGCAAGCATCAATTCTATTTCTTTTTGACACCCCTGCTGGCCTATTATGATGATCTTTGTTCAATAGATAAAGAAGTTGAAACTCAGAAATGTTAAGTAATTTAAGTAAAGTCATATTCCCAGCAAGTGGCAAAAAGAGTCAAATTCATGTCTTTCTATTATAAAATTGGCACTGCTTCCACTGGGCTGTATAATCACCTCCCTGTCTCAGCTGCTCTTGCATATTCCTCAAATCCTAGCTTAAACCCATCATCTCCTTGAGGTTTTCACTGATTGACAAGACGACAGGGGTGACTCCTCCCTCCAGACTCCTAGAGCAGTCATCACTAATAGAGTTGTCTTCTAGCCAACGTTTGATAGTTTGTGTCTATGTCCTTAATTATAGTCTCTTAGTAGAGAAACAAGGCCTTATCACTTGTTTGTAAGTTTTGCATCACCAAGCACAATCCTGAACATAAGGCAGTGACATTTAGCATAATATATATTTTCAATAAATTGCTGATTGATTATATAAAATATGCTATTAATGCTGATTTCTCTTTCCTTTTAGGGAGTTAAAAATAAATATAACATCAAAATAGATATAAATATTTAATGTAAACTAATAATACGAAATTTATAGTGCATATTACTTTTCCCATTACAAACCAACAGTAAAATAAAGCATCAAATACAGTGTTATGCTCACAGGAAGGAGTGACGTCATGCACCTTTATTTGATCAGCAATCTTTCACTGACACCAGTAAAAGAGCTAACAACAGTAGAGCAATTTTTATAAGTAGTTTTCCCTTTTCTGCAGATATATCTAAAGCTCAGTTATAAGTTTCGATGTTAATAATGTATCATATCTCTATTATGCATTTTTCTCACTGTGTAAAATTGGTCATTTTTTTCCCACTTATCTTCTAGAGAATGCAGACTTTCAGATTTCATAAAGTCAATCAAAGTGGCTATGTTTAGGCACTAAAAAAACAATGAATTACTTTTGCTATGTTAACAGTACTTTGAAAAGAAGTGATAATACTTCAAGTTAATATTTAACATATACATAGAAGGGGGAAACAAGAATTAGTTACATATAGGTTAAACTTTGTCAAAATGAGTATATACAAATACTTTAAGACCAATGATATGTATGTCTGTGTGTACATAGTACTTTCACTGTATGGAGAGATATAGATATAAACTTCTTTTGCGTATGCAGATATAGACATATAAGTAAGTATCTTTACATAGATATGAAATATTTGGAATAGGATTAGCTCTAGAAAGATTGTAATTACTAATTGGAATTTTTGGTTTTCCTTTTCTGCACTGCATTTAATGATGTTCCTTCTAGCTTTTAACATCTCTCTTAAGAGTGTCCAGCTCTTGTCTTCCTCCCTCACAGAACCTGTTTTCAGCAATTCTATTTTCAAAGTATTCCAATTTTCAAATGAATGGTCAAGAAGGCAATGGACTCCCCTTCCAAAGAATATTTGCATATTTAATCAATGGGAAAGAAAATGGCTGAATCTATTAGGCTGACCCATATAAAACTACTGTTTTGAGGTAAAAATGGTTGAATATATGTGATTTCATAAGTTTCAATGAATATATGAATCAGTTTCAGGCATTTGGTCTGGTTGAAGCCTCTGAAACATAAATTGTTCCCTTGGCACTTTGTAAACAGTGCTCAATTGCGCACTAGATGAATAAGGAGAAGCATATGCTAACAGTTCCAGCGCTTTGGTGACCTTATCCAGAAAACACAGAATCTATTTTAACTTAAGAATATCTTCAAGTTTATTGCTTATTACACTTAATATATATGGGATGGGTGCATCAATATTTTCTCAATGTTTTGAGCATTTCAAGGCCTTACGCATCCCTGATTATAACACTAGTTTTGTTCATAACAAAACAGAACATCTATTTATATGTAAATCTTAGAAAGTGCACTTACCTGCTTTGGGTATCTTTTCCTCTTTTTTAATTTCAGGTTCTGGAGTAAAACATACACACACACACACACACAAACACACAGGTGGATAAAATAAGCATTTGAAAAAACCCATACAAATCAATTTTAATAGATTTTTATCAATTTTAATTATAGTTACACACTTTTATCAATATGCAATGAAACATGTGTTCTTAGTAAGTGATAAAGTGACTTAAACAAAAGGACTTGATTTTGAAATCTAGTTTGCTAAGTTTTATATAGAACATACTAAGTAATTTGTCTTTACTAACAGCCCATTTCTTAGGATTCATAAGTCCTCTAAGTAATATAAATAAAAAATTAATAATAATTACTAGGAAAAAGTGTTGCAATTTTTCCTAATTTAACCAGTTCAAGCCATTTATTAATTTTGACTACATACGCTCAATTCATGGAGCGCCACCTGGTGGTTAACTTAATAATTTCAAACAGGTATAATTCCTGTTTTTATTAGTATTTATTATTAATTTTATAAAGTAAATTAAGTTGATTTATAGTGTATTAATATAAAACTTTATTAGAATGAAGTACTTTAATTTCTTATTGTCTTAGGAAATGTCTTTTGTCTAGAAACTGCATTCCAACTTAATATCATTATAGGATAAACACAGTTTTAGAAAGTATCCAAATAATGTTCATGATACATTGCCAATCAAGGTAATGGTTGACTATATTTTAATGTTTTCCAGTTCTTCCTCTTGTTTAAACAATTTTGCTTAGGCTGTATACTTCTTTCCTGGCAAAAAGTCTTATTTTGATTAATGGAAGGGCCCTGCTACATTATGATTTTTCCTTCCTTCAAACAGCAGAAAAACTGACCTCATCGTTGGGATATGTTTTGAGAACAGAGTGTGTTATCTGAGATAGTGCTCTCTGGCTTTATTTGAGTGGTAGCCTAATAGAGTCTCATTTTCTGGAGTTACAAAACAAACAAACAAACAAACAAAACCCACAAAAAAACAAAAAAAACCCACCTCATTTGTTGAACAGCAGAATTTTATATAGTAGAGAATTACATAACCATTCACACCTACTTCCTATAATACTTGAATGCATATCCTGTAAAAAGTGATATCACTGCTCTTACCGCACTTCAACACTCCTTACCACATATTCCTTTTTATTTCACACATTCACTAAACTGGGTAGCGCACATGCTATTCTGTTGCTTTCCATGTGCTTTAATGTTATATAACAATTTTTATACAATTTTAATTTAATTTTTATTTATTGTCTATGTCCCCATCTTAGATTTTAATTTCCACAAGAGCAGTAACTATGTCTTGTGCACTATTCAAATATCAACATTTATTTACATATCTGACATGTGGCATATGATCAATACATACTGTGGAATGAGTGGATAAATGAACAAAACAGTGACTACAGAAGGACCGAATGCTCCCTCTTGTGTATCTAAAGTCCTAGAAGAAATTCATTTATCTCACGCTTCCAGAGCTAGAAATAAAATTTCAGTGTCCCAGGATGGGTTTCATAAACATGTTACTCATCAGGTAGAGCAATCTATTTGAAAGGGCCTTACTTCTTACTACACGTGGCTCTCTCCCGCTCAATTACATTGTTATTGTAATCTTGACATGGGATTATCTTAGTCTTAATGTTTGTAGAGAGATCTTCTGAGAAACATAAAAGTTGTTGAGAATATTTTTATCAGTACGTTATGATTTTTATGAGTGCAATACAACCAGAATCAACTTCTATCTTGTACACAGAATTTTACATGCTCTCTTATGAACATGCACTATCCAACATGCGTGTGCCCATGGACCCTCACACTATATAGAAATACTGACTTTTGGTATTGCGTAAAAACACTTACAACATGACCTCACAAGTTATGAGTTCATGGGAAGTGTAAAAAGGAGGATTTGAATCATACAATATGGCTTTAAGACAAGTTCACTTGCTCAAGTTTTGTGACCTTGGGCATTACTTAAAACCTTAAATCTCAAATTTGCCATTCCTAAAATGGAGAAAATAATGTTGTAAAATTAATGAGAATTATAAGTGATGTATGGAAAGCACTTTATTATTTTAAATTGTACTCATAAACTTAAATTACATAGTGATTTTCATTTTTTTCTTACAGAATTGGGCCTTTACCCTTGAAGATGCAAAGCAGGAGTTAATATGTGAGATTATTGTCAAAGGATTTTCTAAGGTGAGCATCTCCTTTATTAGGCTACTTGCTAATTCAGAGCTCAGGGCCTTCATTTTGAAAATGGCATTACTACTGAAGGTTAAGTCTTTAATTTTTGAGTCACAAATGGATGCCTGTTCCTAGTCATATAAAAATGACAAATGTATATATATGTATATCTATGTATATATATCTATATATATGTACATCCATCTATATATATGTGTGTGTGTGTATATATATATATATATATATATATAAAATAAGGAATATATGTATTTATATTTAAGTTTAGTCCAAGGGCTTCATTGAGAAACTTCAAGAAGCTAAGGACAACGGTTAATGCTGGAGATTGGGACCTGGAGGCCAGAATAGGAATTGTTATTTTCATCCAATTTTTTACGGTTTGAAATTTTTTTTTTACCACTGATTATTATCATATAATAATAAAATACCTGATTTGCATAAACATTTGTCACTTGAGCCCTTCCTTTTGGGCTCCACATGCAAGCGTTGCAGAAACATGGAATCAAGAAATCCCCACGCTGAGTTGTTGAGACAGACAGCCTGTCATTTCATATGCAGCACTGACTTTTCCAGGCTGTTGATTTCATTTATGAAATGTAAATTGCTGATGGGCCTGGGGAAGGGAGCTTCATTAACGATTTTTCAATGTCATCAACACTATGTTCTCAAGTAAAGCGGGCCAACCAAACTTCATCATGCTTGTGCTTGAGTCAGAGAAGGGCAGCCATGGAGACCAACCCTGTTTAGGAGTCTCTGTTTTGTTTTCATGAAATTAAAAGAAAGATATCTATACAATATATAAATTCCAAGAATCGACATTATTTTAAGAATGCCTCTATTTTAGGGGGGCCTGGGTGGCGCAGTCGGTTAAGCGTCCGACTTCAGCCAGGTCACGATCTCACGGTCCGTGAGTTCGAGCCCCGCGTCAGGCTCTGGGCTGATGGCTCAGAGCCTGGAGCCTGTTTCCGATTCTGTGTCTCCCTCTCTCTCTGTCCCTCCCCCGTTCATGCTCTGTCTCTCTCTGTCCCAAAAATAAATAAACGTTGAAAAAAAAAATTTAAAAAAAAAGAATGCCTCTATTTTAGATATTTTGTAAGGAGAAGGTGACTATCACTGATTTTTCTTTTTTCACTTTATTTTGTTATCATTTTCACATTTGCTTTTTAGTACATAGTGGCCTGATACGTATAATAAATAATAACCATAATCAGATTTGTCAACCAATGATATTTTCCTCATGGCACTCACTAAATAAGTGTATTATATGCATTATTTATATTTTATTTATGTAATATGAAATATTTGTGTTTATTTGATCTCTAACCCCAGTAGAGTATAAACGTCGTGAGTCCTGAGATGAGTTATTATTTCCTCTGCTGAATCATAGCACATAGATCAGTGTTTTGTGCAGAATAAGGATCAAAATATTTGTTGCAAAAATGAAGAAATTATCTTATATAATCCTCACATGCCTCTTCTACGAGATACATACTACTATTACACCTACTTTACAGATAACAATACTAAGGCTCCATAATTTGTCTAAGTTCATTTTCCCTAATAAGTGACAAAACTGGTCTTTGAATACTGTTTTTTATGACCACCTTCAAAGCCTTAAGCACTTATAATGAAAACAGCTATAATTACTGTTGCTACAGAAAGAACAAAAGCTTTTAAACATTTCATACATAAAAACATTACAGTAAGCCACATTCCGTATCTTACAGGTAGGTTGCTATTTACCTAGGGTATTTTATGTAGACAAAAAAAATTACTAACAGTTTTTATTATTTAGTTGACATAAACAATTTAGCCACTAAAGTTTCTATTTTTTTCAACCACTCATTGAATCATGTTGTATAAATTAGCTTCCTAAATTAGGCTGGTCAAACTAAATAGATTGAGCATTGATAAAAAATTGATAGCTGTCTGATACACTCCCGTGGTTGTATTCCATATTTAATGGCATGGGAAGGTTTTACATTTAAAAGCAGGTCACCAAGTCCATTTTTGTAAAATATACAGAAGAACTTCAGCAGTCAGTTGTTTGTGAGTTTTGGTCTGAGGGAGTCTGGAAACCTGGTGGCTAAGGACACAACTCATACTGCCAGTGGTGTGTCCCAGATCCACCCCAGGTGTCTATGTGACCTGAGCAAGTCACTTTCAGTGCTTCAATGTTCACATTAATAAAAAAGGATGCTGTAGGGGCACCTAGTGGCTCAGTCATTTGAGCATCTGACTTCGGCTCAGGTCGTGATCTCATGGTTCATGATTTTGAGCCCACATTGGGCTTGAGGCCGTCAGCACAGAGCCCTCTTGGGATCCTCTGTCCCCCCCCACACCCCCTTTCTCTGTCTCTCCCCTACTCGTCCGCTCTCTCTCTGCCTCTCAAAAATAAATAAACATTTAAAAAAAGGATGCTGTAAAAATTAAACTGAACACTACATGTGAGGCATTTAGAACAGAGTCAGATACAATGCAAGTAGCGCACATTATTCTCATGATATTTTAAACTATGTTTCTTATATTTTTCTACCATACTGCTAAATAAAATATATTTTAAATGTCTATTTTTAAATAAGACAATTAAAATTTTGTGTATTTAATAAAAGTTAGTGTTCATAAATTTCTTCTAAACCCATGTTTTTTATATCATTTGAGTAATCATTTGCAATTTCTAATGAAAATCTGCCACTAGTGTGCACACATGCACATTTACAGGACTGTACTATGGCTCTCATTACATTACTTAAAACCAGGGCACCTGGGTGGCTCAGTCAGTTAAACATTTGACTCTTGATTTTGGCTCAGGTCATGATCTCATGGTTTGTGGGATGGAGCCCCTGTTGGCTTCTGCCGTGACTCCCTCTGTCTCTGCTCCTCCTCTGTTCATGCTTTCTCTCTCTCAAAAATAAATAAATAAACATTAAAAAAATAAATTATATGCAAAACACACACACACACACACACACACACACACACACACCCATGCACTTTCACATTTTGTTGTTTCTTTGTTGCTTTATGGGAGGGAACAGAGAACTACTGTCATTCCAAGTAGCTTGGCTTCAAAATTTGGGATTAGGGAAAATTCAGACTGAACTCATGTTTTTTATGTCCCGAGAGGACTTGTTTTGCACACATTTCATCTGTTTTGGTAGGTAGCATTTGATTTCATCTGCTGTGGACACATTATTTTGTAGCCCAGGTAAATACAATTGTGAGAAAGAAAAAATCTGACTACCTTTAGGTTTGACTTGGAACTTCTTCAGTTTACAGACTTCCAAAAGAAGAAACTGTCCCAAGTTTAGGTGATGTCACGTAGAGAACCAACACCTGGCATCATCTCCTCCATGACTTTTCATCTTATCTGTGCCTACATTTCTTTACTTCAATATTCTATGGACTATTTAATATTTTCCTTCTTCTTTTTTAACCATGTCCATATGGTTTTGAAATATTACACATCCTCTATGCTTCTATTTTTCCTGCTTGAGTTTCTAAAGTTGTATCATATTTGTTTATAAAGTGAGGAATCCTCCATTCATAATAAAGGGGCAAGGTGATGGTATTCTCAAGTAATTAGGCAACCTCATAAAAGTAAGGACTTGCAGAGATCATTTTGTACTGCAGTTGGAGAAAAACAGACACACAAACCCACTAAACAAAAAAATCCCTTGGTTTGAAATTTATTTCCTTTTTATTAATCAATGATTTAATATGGGGCATCTGAGATTCTAAATTTTAATTTTTTCACCTTATGAAATGGAAAATTGTATTAGCTGATGTATTTGTGGCTAAGATTAGATTAAATAATTGAATAAACATTTTACGAGCACTCATATACTAATATCTAAATAGCAGATACCCATAGATTGGATAAAAAACTCTGATATCCCTTGTCTAAGGCAGCATTGGAGGCCACTTTATATTTCCTCTTTTCCAGCCCTCTTTTTCAAATATTGTAAGATTTTCTTGGACAGACTTTTGTCTTGCTCATCTTTGGAAACACAGCATCTAAAATATCCCCAGACTATACCAACATTCAAAATTTGTTATTGATACAAAACAAAGAAAAATGTGGTTTCAAGATGTCAGGAAAATCAAATCTATAAGCTTCGCTTTTAGGTGGCTCAGGCCAAAACATGAAATGGAATCTCTCTTCCATTAACCTAAGCCTTACTAAAAGCCCATTAGAACTGACTCACCCACATTCAACACTGATACACATTATCTTCAGATTTTGTATTTAATTTGCCCCAATCAGGAATAATTATCCAGAGTAAGTGAATTAACTAGTTTATAGCCAGTCTAAGCTAGAGTCTCAAGCTAATGAGCAGTGTTCTTTCCATAACATGTATGCACACACACAAACACCCGCCCCCCCCCCCAGATGCACACGCGCACACACACACACACACACACACCCACACATTCTCTCTGCCTCTGTGTCTGTCTCTCTCTCTTGACTTTCATTCCCATTAGGTCAAAAAAAAAATTGCTTTATAAGCTTCTGTAGGCATAGTTCTAAAATGGTTCTAGTTTGTAATGCAAGCACTTAATGTGTGACTCAAAGCTTTGTGTCTGGGACCTGATGCTGCAATCCTTCCTTGGCAAGATTCCCAAGGAGTTTGATGCTCACAAGGAAAGTTTGCTGAGTGGACACTAAAGATGCAAAATGAGCCCAAGGGCATTCTCTCTTCGCAGCAAAGAATAAACACATACATTTTTCCTGCCTCATTCTGTCATCATTTCGTTTTTGCGATCCTTGGTCTTTCACATATGCTAAGCCGATGTACCACGCTTCTGATAGTGCCACTCTGCCTTTATCTTCTCTTTCTTTTAGGCCTCCCTATGTGTGCCTCATTATTCTTTCCTTCTTTCAGTTTCCATCGTGAAGAGTACACATTGAAATAAGTAAGAAATAATTGGAAGAGGCTGCACTTATCAGCTGCACAAAGAACAGTCAGAACAATGTCCTGTAATGTTACTTGAAGATGGCAGGATAGTTGGTTGAATGTATTTTAGGTAATGAGCCAGTTGACTTTAAACCGTTCAATGGGTTCAGAAAGTTGTGCAACAATCATTTGCTCAGGTAAGGAAGCAGACATTCTTTTGTTTCTCCTTATCAAAGGGAGGGTCCCTCTTTAACGAGATTCTTCCCTGTTTCTCTGGGCACCAACATTCACTTTCTTTAACTTGAAGCAAGAATAATCAATGAAGTTAATAAAAGGTCACATGTTTAAGTATGGATCATCCTATATCTTATTCAAATATGTAAAAATAATGCATGACCTTATATGAAAAACAATACATTTAACATTTTTAAAGTGAACAGGAAAAATAAAAAGACTTATGGTAACATTAAAAAAAATTATCCTCAAGGAGAGAGGCATATTAGAACATTCTCATAAGGTAGCATGAGTGACAACAAAAGTAGATGTGCAAAGGGACAGTGACTCATTTTCTTATGCTACTTTGCCCCTTCTAATGAGACCTTAACCAGAAAGAATACCAAAGAAGGAATCTTGGGGCTTTACATCCATAATTGTTTATATATTTCACATGCATATAGTTGTATTTATCATTGAGCATTAATTTTTTTGGAGGGAGAAAATAAAAATTCACAACACTTGGATACATTAATTTGTAAAGCCAGTGATTATAATACAGAAAATTCCTGAAACCTTAACTGCTTTTCTTGCCAACACATAACCCCTTTCCATTCTGTCAACTTGGCATTTTAGCATGATCGGCACAACAGGAAAAAATGTTAGTCTGTAAGTTTCTGCTTAGAGTGACAGAGCTACAATTACTAGTTCAATTTTCACTTAAACAATTCTTCAGAAAGTGAGTCATCATGGATTTGTAAAGGCACCTATCAACACTTTATTTTTTGAATCTGACTGCTCTCAAAAATTTTTTTTAATGTTTATTTATTTTTGAGAGAGAGAGAGAGAGACAGAGTGTGAGTGAGGGAGGGGCAGAGAAAGAGGGAGGCACAGAATCTGAAGCAGGTTCCAGGCTCCATGCTGTCAGCACAGAGACCAATGCAGGTCTTGAACCCATGAGCTGAGAGATCATGACCTGAGCTGAAGTTGGCACTTAACGAACTGAGCCATTCAGGCGCCCCCCTGACTGGTCTTCTTTTAATCAACAATTATCTATAACTTTCCTCCATTCCTACCAAATGCAAAAATTTGTTATGGGGAAAAAAACAACCTTGAGACCATGTAAGGATAAGTCTTTTTAATATATTCCAATATTGAAGAACAAAGGAAAATAAGATTATTTTTAGGTGCATTTAAGTCTGATACTAAGTAGCTAATCCAGCATAGAAACCTTAGATAATCCTTTAATCTTTGTGCATCAATTTCTTCACTTGTTAACATGATAGTATAATATTTTCTTCCTAAAATAACTCAAGGCAGAAATAAATCATGTCAATAATTAAATCAGAAACCAGGCATGGGAAAACCTAGAAAAAACTACACTAATATTAAAATGCTAATGTTGATTATTAAATCAAGTATTCTAGATCAACTATTAGATTTTAAAAACAATAATACAGCAAATTCTAATATTTCTTAGAAGATGGCAATGTCATAAGCAAAGATGACATTTGTGAATTGCAGTATTATTAGGAAAACTTTAATTCCAGAATGGTGAATCAAAATGTATGTTAGTTGCATTCACTTATTAGAATGATCAGTTGCAAAAGACAAAGTAAATCCCTGTAACGTCAGTTTAGAGAATTAGAACAATGAATAACATTAAAACTGGAACTTTTTGGAAGTTTAATGTCAATCATTGAACATCAGAATATTTTTGGTCCCAGATAATGTAGCAGTATAGCAACGCTGATTATGTTCCAACTGACGCATGTTGAATTAACATATTCTAAAAAGTGCTCTTAGAGACAACTCTCTGAGACCAACTTGTTTTGATTCTTTTCATAAAAGAAGACTGTATAACATCTACTTCTTCAACAGATTGTCAAACTTTTCCTTGCAGGTCTCTAGGTCTCAGTATTTAAATAATGTTTATAGAGCCAACATTGGGAACTTCGGGATAAGACTTATAAACTGAAACTGAAAATGCACAAAATACCAACTTTTAGCAAATGAAAAGCAGGACAGATAGATTACCAGTATTGGCCCTCAAGATACCTAGTTGTACTCATGCTAAAAAGAATGTCCTGGGTTCTTCAAGTAGCAGTTTTAAATGTATTCTTTACTAACTTTCCTCAGAACTTTACTCATCTCACCTTGATTCTTTCCATCACTCATCCATGTGTGACCACAACTTCAAAACCCATACACTGACAAACATATCTCACAAGTGTATCTTCAACCTAAATTCCTTTTCTGCACCTCACACTTAGATAGCTTCCAGCTCTACATTTCTTTTGGGCGTCCTATAAACAGCTAAAACTCAACATGCTGTTAGCCACACTTATGATTGATCCTAAGCTTCTCCTTTTCTGGTGTCCCATCTCAGTGGTGTCACCAACCATTTAGCTGTATAAAATAGAAATCTTATTAAGTATAATATTTTCCAAAAATGTCCTCTTCTCTCCATTTCACCTGCAACTGTCCTGGTCAAGGTACCATGATCTCTCACCTTAATACCATCAGTTATATCTTAATTGTCTTCTTGAATCCTATTCTGCTTTTCTCCAACCCACTGCCATAGTGGCCATCACAGAAAGCAACTCTCTCCCCTTCTATGGTCAAACATGTAAAAAATACTTTTGTGTATATCCATTGCCCTTAGACTAAATACCAAAAACCTTAATATGGCTTATAGCAGGGGTTGGTAAACTTTTCCTGTAAAATGCCAGACAGTAAATATTTTAGTTTTACAGGCCATTTGATCTCTGGTGTAGATATTCAACTCTGCTATTTATGGCACAAACACTGCTACAGACAAAACATAAATGAGTGTGTTTGTGTTCTAATAAAATGCTATTTATAGATACTGAGATTTGAATTTCTTATATGTTTAAGGTGCCCCCAAATTTTATTCTTCCTTTGATTTTTTTCAACCATTTAAAAATATATAAGCATTCTAGATTTGGTCCATGAAATATAGTTTGCTTACTCCTGGCCTTCAAAGTTCTGCTTATGTCTTATCTTTGTTTTGTTTTTGTACTTCTCTTGTTAATATTTTCTACACATCTGCAAGACTGTCCTTTTTCACAAGAAATTTGAATGTGCTGAAATATCTCTTCACTCCTTGGCCTCTCCTATTCTCAGTTTTTTCACTGGTTAAAATTCCTACTTATCCTTCACATCTCAGATAGAATTTTGCTTGGTTTGGAAGTATTCCTTGGTTCCCCAACCTGAGTCAGATTTTTTTTTTAATGTTTATTTCATTTTTGAGAGAGAGAGAGAGAGAGATACAGAGACAGAGACAGAGTAGACGAGGAGCAGAGAGAGGGGGAGACACAGAATCTGAAGCAGGCTCCAGGCTCCGAGCTGTCAGCACAGAGTTTGATGTGGGGCTCAAACTCAGGAGCTGTGAGATCGTGACCTGAGCTGAAGTGAGACGCTTAACTGACTGAGCCACCCAGGCATCGTTAAGTCATATTTTTCTATACTTATAGCACCATGTTCCTTCTATCAAAGCATTTCTCTCAGTTTTATAGGTGTTCATTTATTTGTGTGATTTACCCCTTTATATTCAACACCTTCTGTTAGACTTCTATGAAAGCTGAAACCCAATTTTTGGCTTGTCATTGTCTTTTCTGTATATAATATGAAAAAATTCAAGATGTATTCTCAAGTGAAAAAATATTACAGAAGAATCTTGGTAGTACTCACAGGAGACTCTCATTTTATCATGACATTCATATATTTTAAAGAGAAATATTCATAGTCACATATGGCCTGTTGCGGCTAATGATGTAGGCTAGTTCATTCAAAACGTATTCACACACTTCCCTACCTTTCCTTCCTCTAGTCTAGAGGCTGGAAAATGAAACACCTTGTTGCCCTAAACAAATTCCTTATATGTTAAAATCATTCTAATCAAATTTTTTTTGATTACCCAAAAATGGGGAAACACACACACAGATAAAATTCACTTATGTAACTAAAAATTCAAGGGCACCTGGGTGGCTCAGTTGGTTAAGCTTCCGACTTCAGCTCACAGCATGATCTTGTAGTTCATGAGTTCGAGCCCCACACTGGGCTCTGTGCTAACAGCTTAGAGCCTGGAGCCTGCTTCGGATTCTGTGTCTCCCTCCGTCTCTCTCCCTCCCCCTCCTCTCTCTCAAAAATAAATAAACATTAAAAATATTCACAGAATTTGTGGAATATAGTGGCAGAATTTCATTAATGAGAAAACTGGCATCTCATAAGACTAGTGCTAGTAACTTACTTAAAATAGCTAAAGGCTACATCTTAAGACATTTTTATGCCATAGAGAGTTTTTACAAATTAAGTTGGCTGTTCTGTCCTTAGTGGCATACCATTATGCACTATACATCATCATTTACAAAAGTTTTTCTTTGACTCTTAAGCTAAATGGCAAGTGTCCTGAAGGGAAGAACTATACATAAAGGCACATTCCATCTTTTTACATTTTACATTGCAATGTATCTCTGTTTAAATATGAAATGTGTATTCTTTGCTTTAAAGTTGCTTTTTCTCTATAGTTTTATAGCATTGGCTGTAATTCCTATTTCTTATTTCACTCCTCTCCAGTGGATTTTATTTTATTTTACTCCATTTTATTTTATTTTTATTTCAGCTTTATTACAGTATAATTGACACATAAAATTGGTACACATGTAAAGTGTACATCATGGCGATTTGATATATGTATACATTGTGAAAGGATTCCCCCATCTGGATTTTATTTTGTATTTGTATGTCTGCCTCTGAGTTAATTCTGCAGTTGGAGACTTGCATCACATAGGGTTTGTAGTACTGAGCACAGTGCCCATCAAAACCACCTATAAAGCAAACAACCAGTCAGTTTGTCAACCAGAGAAAGGACTCAAGAAATGTTTTTGAGCAATATTTTGAAGAGTCATTAGTTGAGAAAAAACACAAAAGAAAAGTGCAGATGAAAGCAAGTTTTAGGAAGTATTTTCCTTACTTTCTATTCCACTATAAGTGATGAAAAAATTTGTCAGCAAAAATTAAATGTTTGAAGTCTTATGTGAGATGTTATCTTGGAGTCATTTCTTTAAATTTACTTTTTGTTTCAATATTGATTTGCAACAACTACTGAAGCCTTGCTAACAACAACAAATATGAAACCACCTTTAGGGACTTGCACATATTAAACACCAGTTTAAAAATTGTAATAAAAGTGAATATCACAAATGCTGACTTGGAAAATGAATCAAGATATTCTTGGTTCCATAGTGATTTCTATGATTCAATAAAAGCTGTGGCAGAATAAAGTCATTTTCAGATTTACTGTAAAGATCTTTATTTGTTTTCACCGGTTACTTTGCTATTTGTTGAAAAAATTTTACTTTGATTAATATAAATGATAAAATATGGATTTCTTACAGTAAAGCCTTATAAATACTATAACTTAAATAATATAACCTTATTTATTATTTTAAATATATTATTCTATACAATCCACATATTCAAGTTTGTTTAATATGATCTATAAATTTCTTCAAGAAAAGAATCATTAGAGACATGACAGCAAAGTCGTGAGTTTGGCAAAAATTCAGAATTAAGTAGCTGACCACTTTATTTTTGTCTATGATTTGATGTTTAAACAATTTTAATTATCGTGAAAGCTTTTACTTTTTCATATCAAATTAAATGATTGAAATTTCTCTTCAATGTCACATGAAGCTACCTTACAAATTTAATGAGGCAGAGGTAACTTATAACTGTATTTTGGGGGCTCCTGGGTGGCTCAGTCGGTTGAGCGTCCGACTTCGGCTCAGGTCATGATCTCACAGCTCGTGAGTTCAAGCCCCGCAGTGGGCTCTGTGCTGACAGCTCAGAGCCTGGAGCCTGCTTTGGATTCTGTGTCTCCTTATCTCTCTGCCCCTAACCCACTCGCATTCTGTCTCTCTCAAAAATAAAAATAAACATTAAAAATTTTTTTTAAATTAAAAAAAAAAACTGTGTTTTGCCATGCAAACATGAAATTGAAGATTATTACTCCCTAAGGTAAAAAATAAGTATACAAAAAAGAAAATTGGTGCTTTCCGCTATTTTTATGATTTCATGTTAAATTATGTAATGTTAAATGGCAGTTGAAGTGAAAGAAATGGATGGATGGACAAGCTAAAACTTTCTGACTTTGCCTGATATAAGCCAAGATTGTACTTACTGTTTATTTTGTTTTGTTGAGATCAAATATATACAACCAATCAGGTGGACACAAAATCAGAATCTCTATAGAAAGGATTAATGGGAAGTGGAAATCCTTAAACACAGATGTCTTCAGACTATGTATTTCATCTGGAGTAGTTTTTCCTAAAGGGCTAATCCAGATCTAACACAACTGCTATGTACCAGTTCTCCCACTGGGCTGTGCTTGAACAAAATAACATTCTTCCAAAAATAGATTCAGAAAGGAACTCTCATTTCATGGTGGTCATTCTTTGTAACTACAAAGCTTCTGTAAAGGAAGCATCAAGGCGCCCCTTCAAGGACCTACCTTACTATTAAAAAAAAAGAAAAGAAAAGAAAAGAGTCTTCTGTGCAATGAAGAATATTTGGAATCAAATATGATATTCTGAAATAAGGACAATCACTTTGAACTTCATGAAGAAAGCTTAAAAGGAGATAATGAAAGGGCTGGAGAAAAGTCAGAAAATTAAAAACGCAGAAGGGAGAATGAGCAAATAGAAAAAAATATATTTTACATATTCACATATTCCACAGCACTTTAGTACATATTTTCTACTAAAATAACCAAGACAAAATCATTTTGCTCATAAGTCACCTTTTATCTTGTTAAGTTACACTTTTAAAATAGGAACGATATTTTGTCAACTACACACCATACAAGGCCATGAGGATCAAAATCATTTGAAATAAAGAGTAAAGAGCAATGGTGATATGAGTTATTATAGTCACTATTAACAGTATAATTCATATTGTAAAAGCTGAATTCTTTATTCATATTCATTTGAGGGTTTCTTTAAGGCAAAATTCCTGTATGCTGATTTTGTACAGTTTTTCTCTTAAGTATATACAATTTGATTTTGTCCCAAATTGAATTCCTTACATTCATTTCTGTTGAACCTGGCTTCCAGTATGCTGAAGTAATTTGGAATTGTATTACTATCTTCTACAAGTCCATGATGTTGAATTCTGACTATAAAAACCTTCCAGGATTACTCAAAATTATTTTATATGAATCATCCTAATACTAAAATGGGGTTTATATAAATATCCTATTTTTTAAAATTGCATATATTTGAGATAGATTCCAGCTATTCTCTCTCTCTCATTTATTTGACTTTTACTATCATGGAAATTAATTATATTAGTCATTCCCGATTAAAAATTACCAATATTACCCACACATTTCAGTGATTATAAATTTATTTTTTGGTTGTTTGCTCAATTAGCAATTTTTAAAATGAATAAACATAGACAAATTTGACATTTCAGGTATGTTTGTTCTATTTTTATTAATCTGTAGGTTTAAAAAATATAATGTGCTTATTCATCCTTTGTTAATTATATGCATTGTAATACATTTTCCCAGTATGAAGCTTATCTTTTCTGTTTGGATTTGTTCTCTTTTTGTCTTAAATCCTACTCTAACCATACATACACAATGGAATACTGAGTCATAAAAAAGATTGAAATCTTGCCATTTGCAACAACATATATGGGCCAAGAAGTTATTATGCTAAGTAAAACAAGTCAGACAGAGAAAGAAAAATACCATATAATTTCACTTATATGTGGAATTTTTTTAAAAAGAAAACAAACAAACAAACAAGACAGAAATAGTTTCATAGATACAGGAAACAAATTTCCTGATTACCAGAGGTGGGGAAAGGTTGGGAGCAGGGCAAAATATGTGAAAAGGATTAAGAGGTACAAACTTCTAGTTATAAAATAAATAAATCATGGGAATGTGGTGTTAAGCACAGGGGATATAGTCGATAATTTTGTAATAACTTTGCATTGTGACAAAAAGTAACTAGACTTCTCAGGGATCATTTCATAATGTATCAAAGTATTGAATCACTAGGATGTACACCTGAAACTAACTAGGTATTGTGTGTCAATTATATTTTGATAAAATAAAATAAAATAAAGTTCTGGTGATTGCATTTAGTTGAATTTTTATGCACCCCCTTCCTTGTCTATACATACTCCTCATTAAAAATTAGGGGGAAAATAGTACAATAACATAAAAATTGATGAAATAAGGGCAGAATGTTAAAAAAAATCTATCTTTTCCAAAATGCTTTCTTTTCCACCACCATTATCTATGACCATGAACTAGCTAGTGTTAGAATGACCATATGGCATGGGATGATGAAAAAGGATTCTGGAATGATAGGAAAAGAAAAAGGAAACTCTTAAGTAGGTATGTCCAGTGATCAAAGACTGAAACGCACATCAAGTGATTTTGGTGGAAATCTGAATTATTTTGTGTGTGGATATTGGATATATATATATATATATATATATATATATATATTCATTCCACATGCATTTCTTCCAGGGAAAAATTTTTGAACTGAACAGCCTTAATAAAAATGTGGAAATTTGAAATATGCCTGTCTTTTCCTCATTTTTTAAAAATTTTTTTTAACGTTTATTTATTTTTGAGACAGAGAGAGACAGAGCATGAACAGGGGAGGGTCAGAGAGAGAGGGAGACGCAGAATCTGAAACAGGCTTCAGGCTCTAAGCTGTCAGCACAGAGCCCGACGCGGGGCTCGAACTCACGGACCACGAGATCATGACCTGAGCTGAAGTCGGACGCTTAACCGACTGAGCCACCCAGGTGCCCCTCCTCATTTTTTTTTAATATTTCTGTGTTAGATTGGCAAAGGAATAATAGCATCCTTGAATGCTTAAATTACTTAATGGCATCAAATCATTTCAACTTAGATTGTTATGTAAGTGTCCACTCCAACCACCAATCAGATCATGCCAAAGAAATCTAGTTTCTTCAAAATAATTTAGTGTTCAGGTAAATCTACAGGAATGCCATTAGTCTTCGCAATCAATTTATAATACAATGTGGCAACATTTTGCTATTTATTGGGCATTTAACATTACATGTGAAAATTCTCTTGCAAGGTAAAATATTCTGATTTACATATTATACCAGAATAACATAAAGTTGTATATAGCACTGAAATAACTACTATCATAAGTGAAGATAAAGTTTTAGATATGATAATACATTTCTAAAGTGAAATATAAAGGCCTTAACAGATTTCAAATCCATGTTGCTTTAAAAAAAATCAAGTATGCCTATGGGCTGAGAAACAAAAATCATGTTGTACTCTTATGTTTCATTAAGTAGCAATTTCGTTTAATTTAAAATTAATTGCAAAGTTAGAAAAATATGACTTAAGGGTGTTTTTCTATACATTGCTACACTCACTAATGAAGACTCTCCATGTGCCCTTCATTTCTCTATGTCCTTGGCTGCTTTCCCCTACCCCAGCTCACCCACAACTCTCCCAACTCCAACACATGTGTTACAAGTTTACCAAAAGTTTCTTTTTTCTTTTAAATAAAATATTGCCAGTAAGTTTGGATTTTTATCACTAAGTCCCTGTACATTAATTGGTCAATAGTTCATGCAGATCTTCTCCTCAGGTATATTTCTAACCTATTTTTAACCTTCAGTATGGTCAGTATAATTTCATGGTCTCACTGGTTTACTTATGTTCATCTTGACAATAAGAAATATTAGAAAATTCTGAGTATGATACAGTGCCCATAGAAGGTACTGGGATTAATTAGAAACTAAATATATTACATTGGACTAACCATATTTACTTATGTTTTAGGAGACATAACTTCGTGCATATCAGAATCCACATTACTTTGATTGTAGTATAATAGGAAGGCTGGAGGTGTTTGCTTTAGATCAGATTTCTAATGCTGACTGTATTGCAAATCACAATAATTTTGAAAAGTTTCTTGGCTACTCCATTTTTATTTATCTATAAGACGAAGGTTTTGGACTATAGTTTATCTCTAAGTTCCTCCTAGCTATAAAATTTGTTTAGAGTTTGGTTGTATCCAAACTTAACAGAATGGCAAGCTAACACTGAGAAATTTTAAGTGTTTTTATCTTAAGTCTTTGGTTTCTATAGCTATTCTTTTTAAGATTCACCTTGGGATATTTACTAAATGCAGATTTTCCACTACAGACTGGTGGAGTCAGAATAACATATGCATTTTAAAAAGCTTTCACAGTATTTCTGACATAGTTACTCTTGTCTTTGTTATTTCATAGTAAAATTTAGAAATTTGAGAGAGAAAATAGTCCTTTTTCCTTTGCTCACACATATACAAGGGCGTATGAAAGTTATAGTTTTAAAAGCCTGAAAAATAAATGATATATTGCTTTGTTGCAAATAACTGAATATGCAATAGGCAGATCAATGTGTTTTCACATTTCATTATACAATATTACCTTTTTCCTTTAGGGAAACTGGAAGCTTCACTTCTTTCCCCTTAATAGGCTCTGGAAAAAAAAAAAACAAACAAAAAAACCAAAACATTGAGCCTTTATTTGAAGCCAAGATAAAAGGATTTGAGAACACATATATAATGGAGTCAGTGAGCTATAAGTAAGGTGAACTTGGGTGGAACTTATATAATGTTTTCTTACAAAAATGATTTTAATCATACAGAGACAAGGAAACAACAGTATAGAGTACAACAATCCATCCTCTCTGATCATTTTCATTTAAAATAAACGTAAATTGTCAAATGAGTTACAATCTATTTGTTCATTTAAGAGAATGGGCTTTGGATGGATAGGAACTTATTTTAGCTGTAATTTTTTTAAAAACATATGGCTTCTAGAAGTCTCCCAAACTGTTATAATCAGCACTAAGTTAGTTTATTTCTTTCAGGCTATGTGATTATTTTTTTTTAAATAAACAAATGGAAAACCCTGCATCTGTCATGTAAATGTGGTGCTTCAGTCATCAGACTCCAGTCAAACACATTTGAAGAATAAGACAGAAATAAAACACAAAAGCCAATTTTATCTATAAACTCCCACCATCGTAAAAACGTGGCCCTTAGTTTAAAAAAAAAAACTTCGTTTATTCTACCAGGTTCAAATATAAAGTGATTCTAATCATATCATGTGTTCCAGACATATATGTGGGTGATGTCTTGAATAGGATCATACTTCCTCAATAGCCTATGTAAAAGATAAACCAGTTTTCTGCCTTGTCTGCAACATATCTCAGTAAACATTTTACGGACAAAAATTACTTTCGATGCAGTGAGAAAGGAAGGGAAGGGGAATAATCTATCCTTCCAGCCCTTTGTTCTATTCCCACCTTATGGTGTGTGTGTCAGGGGGAGAGTGCAGAATATGATGGTGGGACTCGTAAATGAATATCTCACTCAAGCAATTGCTTAGAATTGAGTCCAGGTGACTTTGGATAGTGTCAAGAATGGACTTAGGAGTTCTGTTGAAAAGGCTGTGTCCCTCAAAGCAAGATTTTCTTGGTAGAAAATATCCATATTTTCCTTTCCATATCCTTAAATATCCATATGTTTGCAGAATATTTTTAAATGGCTTTGGTGGCAAGGAAAATTCCGTGTTGCCATTTAATGTGCTAAGTATAAGTAGGGCCTATTTTTTTTTTCTGTATTTCAGCATCTGAAGATGAAATCAAGAGCCATGGATTGAATAAACAGACTGAGAAGCTTCATTAACTTTTTTCAAGCTAATGGGGGTAATTTACTGCTTTTGCATTTCCTGGCTAAACCAGAAAAAAATAATAATGTATTGTGAAATGAGAAATGTTGGTGGGGACAGATTCCTAGTGGGGTGGGAGAGTGCAGCACCTGGAATTTCAAGTTCAAGATGCAGCATATTGATTTAAGTGGGGAGGTGTATATGTTTGCGTGAGATGAAAGTAGTTATAAAACACAAGAATGAGGGAGAGAACCCACAAGACTGCTTTGATATTGGTGGAGAAAGAAGAGGTGGAATGCAAATTTATAATGTATTTGAAAGTCATAAACTCCTCACTTTAAATGTGGTGAAAGTTCACCAAAGTCGGACACTCAACTGACTGAGCCTTCTAGGCCACTAAAATTGATTTTAAAAAAAATGTCCATTTTTGAGAGAAAGAGCACACTTGTGTGTGAGCAGGTGGGGGAGAGGCAGATAGAGGGAGAGAGGGAGAATCCCAAAACATCCCTCACTGACAGCACAGAGCCCAACCTGGGGCTCGATCTCAGAACCATGAGATCATGACCTGAGCCGAAATCAAGAGTCCCACACTTAACTGACTGACTGAACCACCCAGGCTCCCCAAAAGTGATTTTTATTTCCAAGTTCAATAATAGGAAGATGCCTTCTGCTCCCAGGCTGGATCATTTCTTGCACTGATTTTCTTGAAGGTCATTTCCTCTCAGTGTCCATTTTGATTTCAAGGGGTTTTCACCTGATTTAGGAAGTCCACAGGCTGAAGTAGGAAAGGAGTGGGATATCAAATCTTACCCAAACTGTGAAGAATGTTATATAGTAATTCTGTACTTGTATATTAGGAAGGATAAGGATATTGTTGGCTTGAGTCAGCTATTAAGGTATTTTTTTTTTAAGTCATCTGTATTGTTTGTCAGGAGCAAAGCATTGGAGAGCACTTTTTTTGGTGTGATTTTACAAATATGGTAGTTTCTTTGTGTTTGTCCAAGAGCCTACAGAAAAGCTTATGAATCTTGATTATCAAGATCTAGAGGTGCTGGTTGGATCAGTCAGTTAAGCATCAGACTTTGGCTCAGGTCACGATCTCGTGGTTCATGACTTCGAGCCCCACATCGGGCTCTGTGACGACAGCTCAGAGCCTCGAGCCTGCTTCAGATTCTGTGTCTTCTTACCTCTGCCCCTCCCCTGCTCACACTCTGTTTCTATCTCTCTGTCTCTCTCTCTCTCTTTCTCATAACTAAATAAACATTAAAAAATTAAAAAAAAAGATCTGGAACATATTTAAAGATGCTTGGATATAATTTAGAATTCTCAAAGTCATCTGGGCAAGGAGGTTGTGATGGAAAAAAAAAATTCACAGAAGAATAGGAAAATGGTTTCAGGTTTTTAATCCCTCTACACTGCCCCAGATAAAGGCAGTAATAAACTAGGGTGAGTGTCCACAGTGAACTCTAAATCATTGGGGATCAAGGTCCTCAGACAACTTACCTCATCCTTAGCTCTATCTTTTGTTTGTACAGGTGGGAATGGCCAAGAGAAAGCATGTTTATGACAAATAGAAATTGGGGGATCATCATGTGCATGGTCCCAAGCATCAGAATATAAGGAAAGACAAGCTCCACTGAGAATTCTCTGGCATTAGATCCAAACATACACAGGCCTGGGTCACAAAATTAGAAAATACCTCTAACATCCATCATATTACTCCAATACCAGAGTAACCTAAGAGTGCTACTATTGCGGTCTCAGTAGAAGAGAAATTAATTAATCTCTTTGTTGCCTTGTTTGGGTTCAGTCTGCAGTGCCTCAGACCATGGGTGATTCTTCCATCATCATATAAATCAGACTAGCTGTTACAAGTGACAGTAAGATAGAGAATATAACCAATAATAGGCATGTCTAACAGGATTGTCTGGTTTCTTGATGTTCAAGGCCACACAGGCTTCTGCTCTTGCAGGTGTGTTGAGAGGACTTAGGTGAGTCCACTAACCGAGGGAAATCAGTAGCTGAACCAGCAGCAAAAGCCAGCAAGATGTGTCTTTCTCCTGCTCTTTTTTCTTCCCTACACCTCTATCTTCTCAAATAAAGGCACAGTCTAATCATGTTTCCCTAAATCCTTAATTTGCTCATGGCCATCACATTCCCAATAAATGGGGCCTCAAAGGATTTCTGGGTGATAACCCGAGGTTTATGAGTTGTAGCACTGTTTCAGTATGTATTCTAATGTGTACATGCAAGTGGAATTGATGAGACTGGCAAATGTAGGCAAACTTTTAGCAGCTTAATAGAAATAACTCACAAAATACAGTGACTCCAATGCAATAAGTGGATTTTTTAGCAAGTGGAATTGCTGCATTCTGATTCTGCCACAGTTCAGCAGCAGGCTTCAAAGAGCCTCTTCAAATACAGTAATATGGCAGAAGTGTTTAATGTCCCTGAAATATTACAAGTAATGCTGCACTTTATTCTTTGAATTTTTTTGTAATGATAAATTATACTCAGAAAACAAAGGAAAGGTGGTAATAAAATTCTTCTAAAATAGTATCTAACTTATACATAACAAAGACATTTGATGGCATTAACACAATTGAATAATAAGACAGGTGCATTTGAAACAGTTCTAAATCACTAATCATATGCAGTGAACCTTTATATACATAATTTTCTAGTGACGGTGGAGACATCTTGCAAAATACAGGATTTAATGTTAAAGACAAAGTATTCACTAGGAAATTGTCTGAAATTGTACATTAATAACAATAACAACAAAAATAGAAATTACAGGAGTCTGCTTAGTGAAGTGGTCAGTGTGGATTTAAACCCCCCAGATAATATTTTCCGGGACAGATTTTTACAACTGCCATTTCCAACTAGCTTAAGCTTTGGCACAAGTGAAGTCTTTTAAGTAGTAGTTTAAATCTTTGGTAATCATCAGTGCCTCAAAGGTAGTTTTAGAGGTAAGCTCCAGTCTTTCTTTTGAACTGCTTTTCTTGTGAACAAATAATATAAGGCCCAAATATTCCTGTGGCATAATTGTGAACCCAAATAAATGTATCTCACACTACATTGGAAGGAGGGAAGGTTTACTTTGTGCAAATTATGGTTTGCAAATCATATACATATATATTTATATATGTGTGTGTATGTATCTATCTATCTATCGATTCATCATCTAGATATAGATATCCCTATATATCTCCATATATATGTTTGGATTTTCCTGGTAGTATGTTTCAATGACACTTCAGTTCTCACACAATCAAGGAAAATAATCTCATTAATAGTCAGATAAAATGAGAAAGGAGAATGAGGAATCTCTCTCAAAGTACAGATAATCACTGGAGAAAAAATAGACTAAACTCTTCTGTGGGAATTAAGGGGAGCCCCTCCCCCCAATAGCTAAAGGACTAAGACTATATTTACATACCGCAGAGCCAATGTTTCTGAGTCAAATAGATTTTTCAAACTTAGGTAATGACTCTACACTCAAAGAAAAATTGCTTTGAAGAATAAAAATATAAGAACCTTATTTAAGGAGCAGTTATCTGTGTTAAAATGAAGAGATGGACTTTAGTGTCTGAAAGACTGAACTTTGATTCTTGTCTTCACCTCTTACCTACGATTTATACTGAGTATCTTGCATTATCTCTGCCTCAGCTTCCTTGTTTATAAATGATTAAGATCTAAAGCACAACTTGCTAAAGCAAAATGTATAAAGTAGATATCAAAGAGCAGATGCCCTGCTTCGCTCAAACGATTCTTACACATTTGCCTGGCTAATTCCTCATCCTCCTACTTGAATTTAATATAACTTCAGGAAAGCCTCCTCAGATGCCCCACACTTGACTAGAATCCCCCGTGGCAGTCTCTTATAGCACCCTGTATATCTCCTCTATAATTCTTATAGCTTTAATTAATTATGTAATTAATACTATGAATTCCATGAAAGCAAAGACCATGACTTTCTTGTACTCCCTATGTCTGGTGAGTACATGTTCTGATTATCGCATACTAGATGCACAAAAAGTAATTATTAAATGTGGTACTTATCTATCCACATAAATTAATGCGAATAACATTAACTCTTGATGCTTAAATAGGTGGTATTTCAAATAATTAATAAAATACACACACACATATATATGTGTATATTAGATTATAAACATGTAAGTATACGAATTCAGAAGAGAGAATTCAGTGAAAGTTAAAATAGATAGAGAAGGCTTGATGTTTTATGCTTGGAAAGAGACCTGGGATTTAGATGGACATAAAGGAAAGTCAGTCCATTCCAGAGATTGAAATTGCAAAATTTAAATAAGAATGTCATGCTCTTTCATAGTAACATAGAGCCAGACAAGACTCAAGCATACAGAACTTGACTAAGAGTCTTTGAAAAGAACAATTCAGAACTCTAATTCCAGAGTCTTCCTCCCTATTACCGGCTTTGCCGTCTTTGTTCTCCAGTGATTAGCAAGTGTTTGCATAGATTCTGCACTAAATATATATTTTATGAATGCATAGAAAAGAGAGAATCAAAGCACATAGGGCAAGTTCTTTCCATAACTTTTACTTTCCTTCTAACTTTTTCCCCCTCTTCTCATTCTTTAAGGAAAAATCCTCGTTCTTTTTTCTTTCTTTTAGAAATTGTAATCAGAGCACTTTTCAAGTGACAATGAACTAGAAGAAAGTTTTTGAGGGACATAGTTTTCAAATATATGAATGTGACCTGTGAAGTTTGGGCTCACATATCTGCAAAGGAGATGACTCTAATGTACTATGGACTCTTTCAGATAGTTTTGCTAATAAATTTCTAGTATTATATCAAATACTAGTGTTACATCAAATTGACTCTATTACCTTTATCCTTCAAAACTGAGGAAGTCTTCCCGGATTTTTCTTTTTTAATTTCTGCAAGAGGAATCATAGGGAGAAAAGTTTACAAGGAATCACAGAGAGGAAAAAAAACTGCAAGTTTTTCATGTTGTTTTTTGTTTTTTTTTTGTTTTTTTTTTTTACTGAGGCTTAAAGACTCAGAGGGGCTCTGAGTTGATATTCAAGACAGACATATCAACTGGCACAAGTGGCCTCTAAAACACATGCAAAATATGCAAAAGATACAAAATAAGCCCACAAATTATTATCATAATTGAAAGATTATGATAGACACATAAAAGATACAAATAAAATGCTATAGGCTTTGAGGAAAGAAGATATAACAATGGTAGCTAACATTGTCTATACTATATATCATAGGGAATGCTCTCTACTGTTTGCTCATTCAATGTTCATAACAACCCTGTATGGTAGGTAGATCCTGTTACTATTTCTGTTTTTCACATGGAAGGATTAAATAACTTTTCCAAGGTCATGTGGCTCATGACAGGAGACCTGAGATATAACTGATATTTTTCTGTACTCAACCACAAAGGTACTGGCTCTTATAGCTGAATGATAAGATCAGGAAAGGCTTTGGAAGGCAGGTGATACTGAGGGAGACCTTGAAAATGGAAAAGGTTTAGAGAGATATAGATGAAATGGAGAGAAAGACACATTTTAGAAGGACAGCAGAAAGAATGGGGTGGCGTGAGCTGGTCATCTGTCCATTTGCTGAGTCACCTGTAACCAACAGAATGTAATGGAAATTATGCTATGTGATTTCCTGGGTTAATCATGAAAGATCATGCACTTTCCATCTGCTTCTCTAGGGACAGTAACCCTGAGGAAGCGAGTTGCCATGTCAGTAATCCAACTAACACCACCATGTTGGAAAAGCTACATATACACAGCCCAGTCAATAGCTCTAAGACTATGTTTGATTACAGGCACATGAGATACCCAAATAAAAACTGGCTACTTGATCCCTCCTAAAATTCTGACCCTCTATATCATGAGCACAGTAAAACTAGCTATAGTTTTATACTCCCTAAGTTTTGGAGTGGTCTGTACACAGAAACAGCACTTGAAACCACCAGCTAATAAATAGCAAAATATTGCAGCGTGTGATAAGTTCTCCAGCGAAGCTCCATAAACAGTGAAACTCCATAAACAACAGAGAAATGATTAATTAACTCTACTTTATAATTGAGATGGCTTTCATGAGAAGATGCCATTTGAGTATAAGGCTCCTAAATTGAGTAGAGTCTCACTGGTTAGGAAATGTCAATTTAGCAATATAACTGGATGTAGGATATAAAACAGATGAAAAAATGCTGAGCATGGCTTCTGGAGTTGTACATGTTTACGGAAGGATAATCTGATATCAATTGAAATGTAAAATGTAAGAAATAGAAGACTTTGGAGAAAGATATCATGTTTGTTTTGAATATATTTTGTTTCATGTAGCTACAAGACACCCAAAAAAGCAAATGTCTAGCAAATACTTGGAAATACAGGTGAACCACAGATAATTTGCAACTGTTGCAGAAGCAAAGCAACCTGCAGTCTCATTTATAAATGGAAACAAATAATACAATCAGTAAAATGAATTTTGAATGCCCCAACAAATCTTATTTACTTTATTTATACATACTGACCCTACTTAGTGAATAAACTAAGTATACAAAGGCAAAATAAACCAGAAAGTTAAAAATTATTTTCTTAATAATACAGGCAAATTGAAAAAGAGACCAATGGGTTATAATTTTTTACTTGTATGTTTCAAATCTGATCTTATATAAATTGCCAATATTGAAATATTATTCACATATTGGTGGTAATAAACTTAATTTTATAAATTTTGCTTAGCTATTGCAAGATGTTTAAAACTCACACAAACTGTGTTCAAAATAGCAGTGCAAGTCAAGTTTCAAAAACTTACTGGGTAAAAATTGTTTTAAGAGAAACATATTCGATTTCAGTAAGTTCAGGAATTTTTTTTTTGATTTAAGGGCCTAAATATATCTGATCAAAATACACAAAAATAATATACCATTTGCTTTTTCTTCTAACATGGTCTTGTGGAAGATAAAATGTATTTATAACAACAGTGTTTCTTTCTAGAATTTTTTTTTAAATGTCTACAAAACAGGCAAAACAGAAGACTGAAATAATGGATAATATTGTAGCAAAGGAAATCAGCACTAGAGGTTTTCCCTAGCACAAACAAATATTTTGAACCCCAAGCAATGTGTTTAAAAATTTTTTAATGTTTATTTACTTTTGAGAGACAGAGACACATACACAGTGCGAGCATGGGAGGGCAGAGAGAGAGGGAGACACAGAATCCAAAGCAGGCTCCAGGCCCTGACTGTTAGCACAGAGCCCGACGTGGGGCTCGAACTCACAAACTGCGAGTTCATGACCTGAGCTGAAGTCAGACACTTAACTGACTGAGCCACCCAGGCACCCTTAGAGAACTCCATTTATAAGTTTAATGATACCTGATAATTTCCTGGATATGACTATTAATATACATCATATAGCATCAAAAGTATTAAAGTTGTTTCATAACGTTTCTATTCCTTCCTAAAGTGATACAATATTGTTCCTAAAGTGATTTAATTGTGATTAATTGCATGAATTTTTAAAATAGTTAATATGTGAATGATCTACATGCATCTGTCATTGTTTTATGTTCATTTGGACATAATTTTTGACAATCAGAGATATTTTAGAAAAGGCGTTTTATAGAATTTAATACATTTTACAAACTCCAAAATATAAATTTTATGAATCAATACAGAGAAAAGCATTCTCAAGTTCTCTAAATGGTTTAAAATACTATGATTATAATTCCCATGGGGAAAAATGTAGTGTATTGATATTTATTTGATAATAAGTTTTAGTGCTCCTTAAAAGATGTTGTCAGAGTTTAATTTTACTGGGAACACTGTCCATTAACTTTGTAATTAAGTATGACATGATCAGAGGCTGTCTTGAACTTTCTCTTGGTGCTAATGATATATTGAATCATTCCCTATTCTGTGGGCTAAAGAACTTGACAAACATAATTGTAATATTTTAGAATGTTTTTCTCTAAATATCTGTTTAAGTATCCTTAATTAAAAATATTTCCAATTCAATTATATTTATATGTTGGTATCTTTTTTAATCTATTTGTTATTATTTATTTCTTAGCCTTCACATTTTTTTAAAAAAGAATATAATTTTGTAACCAACATTATCATTTACCTCTAATTGGACAGCCTAATTAAAAAGCATAATATAAAATTTGTTTGAATGACATCTGGACAATGTTGTCAGCACTTGGAGACTATGGTGAGGTATTCCTGAAATGATGTAAATAAGGCAAATTAAACTGTTCTTTGAAAGTTTAGCTATATAATCAGTACAGAGTTGGAAGGTTAGTGAGCTCAGAAAGAACCAACCATATAATACTATAAATACACATTCAAAGAGCTTTCTTGCATTACTCAAGCACTGTAGAGATCTAGGCAAACTGGGCTGTGTTAGTATATTAAGACTGACACGGAGCACAGCATAACATTCAAAACAACTAACAGATGTAGAACTTGTTTAATACACATCTTGCAGTCCCCATGGGGGAGAAAGTCTTGTCCAGTGGATTCAGTATTCTTGCTTTTGGCCAGCTCTTCCCTACCATAGTTTAAGTTTTCAAATTATCCTAGTTGAGGGACTCTCCTAAAATCATCTAAATACCTCTTTCCTTTAAATTCTGATTGAACTTTATAATTATGATGATTTTACGCTGTGTAGTTTGGCTACGAAAAGTAGACTCTGCACATACCTTTATATTCCGGCCCTCATTACACGCTACTAATCTGAATACTGATCAGAATTTTGGGAATTACTTCAGTGGGGTGCATTTTAGTCATTTTGGTTCATCTCTGCCCAGCTCTTGCAGAAATATCAGCAATATTCAGTGATTAAAAAAAAATAAATATCACTTCTTTAAATATTTGGGACCCAAGATAAACTAGGACCTCCTAGGCACAGAATTAGCTACTGAGCCCTAAATCTACTACAAAAGATTTTGTTTTTCAAAGAAAACTTTATTAGCCATAAAATTTTTCTCATCTAATAATGTTTGGCCAAGATGTCAAAGTTCTCACATTTGTTTCAAGAAAAAATATCATTATAGGACTGTAATTCGCTTGGGGGCAGGCAAAGCTAAGTCTTGGTCATTCCTGCACTCACATACAATGATACAATGTTATTTTATATTGTTAAGCATTTTACATATGATTTTGTTATGAACTGAATGTTTGTGTCCCTCCAAAATTCATATGTTGAAACCTAAAACCCAAAATAATGGTATTTGCAGGTGGGGCTTTGAAAAGTGATTAGGTCATGAGATCAGAGCCTTTTATGAATGAGATAGTGCCCCTGTAAAAGAGGCAAAAGAGAGCTCATCTGTGTCTCTGTCTCTCCTTCTCTCCCTCTCTCTCTACCAAATCTGGAATGAGGGCATCTATCTGCAAACCAGGAAGAGGACTCTCACCAGGAACCCAATTGACTGGAATATGATCTTGAACTCCCCAGCCTCCAGAACTGTGATAAATTTCTGTGTATGCCGCTCAGTCTGTGGTGTTTTTGTTATAGGAACCTCAAGCTGACTGAAACAAACCTCTTTAATTTCTCACTCATTTCAGTGAGTTAGGTACTATCTACATTTCATAGATTGACAACCGAAGCTAAGAGAGGTAAAAACTTGCCCAAGATCACAGCTACTAAGCAGTAGTGGGAAACTTGAACCCAGACTATCAAACTACAAAGTTAGAGCTAAATACTATGCACTGAGAGAATAGTGGATTATAAAGTAGATAGCATCTCAGATGCCTCCTCAGAATGATCAGTGAGCATGTTTGCATCATAACGTCATATCAATGTTCTCCATAACTACCCATCAGAAGCCATCTGGCACACACTAAGAATTCAGTAACTATTTATTGAATAAATTAATAAATTTTCCAAATTTTGTGCTGACTACATTTTATTAGGAAAATTACCCTTTAACATTTATATTTAAGCCCAATAATCATTATAACCACCTTCTGTGGTTAGTTATTGCCCAATTTTGCAATCCCAACCTGGCTAAGGTATCAAAGTCAAATGAAATTGTTGATATTTGACAGTTTTCCTGGGCAAAAAAAGTGTATATTTCAACCTAATATTTACCTAGCATTTTTTTTCCTGGAAGTTTAAACCTAACACTTTACTTTTTGTTATCAAGAAATTTTAGATGGTGAATTTCCAATGTTAATAATCTGAAACACGTAAGTTTATACACTTATTTCAATGTTTAAAATAATCTCTAATGATCTATTCATTTTTAAATATAATATATTCTATTTTAACTACAATAATATTCACTATCCATAGTCTGTATTTTCTTTTGAACTTCTTTTCATAATTAGAACTCCTCTTCTATAAACACATTTATGTGAGTTCTTAGAAATTAGTCTCATTATAGTTTAAGCATTCAAACATGAAATTTATTTTATGAGATGACACACAGAAATTTTGAAGAAATATAATTGAATATAAGAAAAATGTTAACTTAAAAATTATTAATATAATAGGGGCGCCTGGGTGGCTCAGTCGGTTGAGTGTCTGACTTCAGCTCAGGTCGCGATCTCGCAGTCCGTGAGTTTGAGCCCCGCGTCGGGCTCGGGGCTGATGGCTCAGAGCCTGGAGCCTGCCTTGGATTCTGTGTCCCCCTCTCTCTCTGCCCCTCCCCTGTTCATGCTCCGTCTCTCTCTGTCTCAAAAATAAATAAACGTTAAAAATTTTTTTTTTTAAATTATTAATATAATAAAAAGTAAGCAGGGTTTTGTATGAATCCTCCCATTATTCATGGTATAGAATCTCAAAATATAATACTTTGAAATTCATCTAATGGACTAATTTATTGAGATTTATATGCTTTTTAAAAATTGATGAACTTCAATGATTTTTAGAGCAGATTAATGTTTGCAGCAAAATTGAATGAGAAGTACACAGGGCTCGGACATACCCCCACCCTTCACACACACAGCCTCCCCTATTATCAATATCTCTCATTAGCATGATACACTTGTTATAATTCAATAAACCAATAATGATACATCATTATCAACCAAAGTCCATAATTAACATTAATATTCACTATTCGTTTTGGTCATTCTATTGATTTTGACAAGTTATAGTGACATAAATCTACCATTATAGTATGATAAAGAATAGTTTCACTGTCCTAAAAATCACTATGCTCCACTGACTCATCCCTCTCTCTTCTGAAACCTCTGACAACCAATGAACTTTCTACTATCTCCATAATTTTACCTTTTCTAGAATATCATGTAGTTGGAGTTATACAATAAGAAGACTTTTAAGATTGGCTTTTTTCACCTAGAAGTAGAATTTAGGTTCTTCTACGTCTGTGACTTGATAGCTCATGCATTTTTAGCACTGTAAAAAATATTGTATGGATGTATCAGAGGTTAATTTTCTATACACCATGGAACAATATATCTGTTGGTTTCAAATTTTACCAACTATGAATAAAGCTGGTATAAATATTTGTTTGTATGTTCTGCATGAACATAAGTTCTTAAGTCATTTGGGCATACAATAAAAAGCATGATTGCTGGATCATATAGTAAGATTACATTTAGTTTTATAAGAAACCACCAAACTGATATCCAAAGTGGGTGTACTATTCTGTATTCCCTCTAACAATGAATAAGAGTTCCTGTTGCTTCACATACTCCTCAACATTTGATGTTTTTAGTGTTTTGAATTTCAGCCATTCCAATAAGTATGTAGTGGCATCTCATTGTTTTAATTTCTAATTTCCTAATGTGTGACATCAAACATCTTTTCATATGCTTTTTGTTATCTGTATATCTTCTTTGGTAAAGTAGCTGTTCAGATCGTTTGCCAATTTTTAAAAAGAGTTGTTTATTTTCCTATTGTTGAGTTTTAAGGGTTCTCAGTGTATTTTAGATAATAGTCCTTTATCAGATGTGTGGTTTACAAATATTTCCTCCCATTCTGTGTCTTGTCTTCAAATTTTCTTTTTTTCTTGACAGAATCTTCTGAAGAACAGAAGTTTTTAATTTTGATGAAGTCCAACTTATGAATTTTTCATTCATGGATATTGCCTTTAATGTTGTACCTAAGAAGTCATTGCCAAAACCCAAAACCACCTAGATTTTCTTATGTTATCTTCTAGGAGTTTCATAGTTTTACATTTAGGTCTATGATGCACTTTGAGATGATTTTTTGAGAAGGTTGTAGAATCTGTGTCTAGCTACTTGTTCTGCTTCCTTTTCTCCTCCCCCCTCCCCTCCCCTTCCCCTTCTCCTTCCGCTCCTTCTCCTTCTTCCCCTTCTCCATCTCCTTCTCCTTCTCCTTCTCCTTCTCCTTCTCCTTCTCCTTCTTCTTCTGCTTGTGGATGTCTGATTGTTCTAGCACCACTTGTTGAGAAGGCTATACTCTCTCCATTGAACTGCTTTTGCTTTTTTTTGTCAAAGATCAGTTGACTGTATTTTTGTGGGTCTATTGCTCTCTTCTGTTCCACTGATCTATTTGTCTATTATTTCAGCAATAATAGCAATATTTCTGTGTTGTTTATTATAGCATTATAGCTACAGTTGAAGTGGTAGTGTCATTTCTCCAACTTTTTAATTCTATTGTCTTAGCTACTTTGGGTCTTTTCTTTCTCTATATAAACTGTAAAATCAGTTTGTTGATAGCCATAAATATCAGTTTGTCAATATCCACTGTGATTTTTATATGATTGTATTGAGTCTATAGATCAGTTTGGGAAGAACTGACATCTTATCAATTTTGAGTTTGCCTACACATTAACATGAAATAACTCTCAATTATTTCATTCTTTTATTTTTTCATTTGAGTTTTGTAGTTCTCCTCATGTAAATCTTACAAGTATCCTATTAGATCTATATCTAAATGTTTCCTTTGTTGTTGCTAAGGTAAATGGTGTTGCATTATTAATTTTGTTCACTCCAATTTTTCATTGCTGGCATATAAAAGAGCAATCTACTTTTGTATATTAACCTTGTATCCTGAAACCTTGCTATAATTACTGATTAGTTCCAGGAAGCTTTTCTTGATTCCTTGGAATTTTTTTATACAGATAATCACATCATATGTTAACAAAGACAGTTTTATTTCCTCCTTCCCAGGTGGTAGAGTTTTATTCCTTTTCTTGGCTTATTTAATTAACTAGTATTTTTAGTACAATGTTGAATAGATGTGGTTAGACGTGATATCCTTGCCATTTTTCTCATCTTGGTGGGAAAGCCTTTAGCTGCTCATAGTTAACCCTGATGTTAGCTGTGGGTTTTCTGTAGATATTCTTTATCAAGTTAAGTAAGTTCTGTTGTATTTCTAGCTTGCTGAGAGTTTTTGTTTTTTTTTAATCATGAATGGGTGCTAGATTTTGTCAAGTGATTTTCTGTACCTATTGATAGGATCATGTGTTTCTTCTTTAGCTTGTTGATGTGATGAATTATATTAATTGGTTTTTCAAATGTTGAACTAGCTTTGCATACTGGAATAAATCCCGCTTAGTCATGGTATAAATTTTTTTTATTTGCTGTTTTATTTTATTTGCTTATACTTTAGATTTCCATGCTATATATTTTTTAAGAAATCTCTAATCTAACATTACTTTAAACTTAGAGATATATATACACATGGAAAAGAAAATTGAGGTTCAAGACTCCCAAAGGGGATTTAATTGAGGTAAAACAAAAGCTAATGCCATTTCAACAAACTAGAAATTCTATTTCATACAGTGCTTATCAATGTGACAAAGCGATCCCCCTACCCAAACAAGGACCTTTGTCTATTTAGATTCCTTCACTTGGGACTTCACTTAAAAGGAGGATACATTTTTTGTATTTTATAAAGATTAACTCAATCTATTTAGTAGACATTTATTCAGTGCCTCTTTTATGTTGGGAGCTGGGAAAGCACAAATGATTGCACTGAGTTCATTTAATGCCAGAATGCATCAATATGGATGATACAGACACATACACAGGGCACTGGGCCCATAGCATATGGATTAACAAACTCTAGCTGATGGAATGAGAAAAGATATCACAGAAGCACTGCCATTTGCAGTGGATTCTGAAACTGGATAAAGGGTTTGTCATCAAAGAATTGGAAAGCTATCTCCAACATAAGCAAACCATGGAGGGTGAAAGTTCATGTGGCTGGATCTCTGGATATACAAAGTCAGGCAAAAGCAGTGAGAAAAAGCTTGAAAGTCACACTGAGAATTGGTGATGAAGGGATCTACAGTATCCTACTAATGAATTTAAATTTATAGCCTTCCAATGATGAAGAGTCTTTAAAGATGCTAAATGCAAACATTCTTTCTGGTATCATGTCAATGTAATTAATCAAGTTTTGTTCATAAAAGAATATTATACATACTAAACTAACAATACATAGAAAGTCATTGCAATTTTGTTTGGAAATAGTCCAAAACTGAAACCACCCACAGTTATGTTCTCCACATTCTCCTGTCTCCAGAGACAATATCTTCTGTTTCATTTTTTATAGTTTCTTTTGTGTGTGTGTGTTTCAAAGGCATAATTTCTACATCTTGTGTGCCATTGTTACTGATACCTTTGGTTAAATCACATTTAGAGAATCTTCATGTCCATAAATTAAATATCCAATAGCATGCTTTGCTCCAGAGATGTATTTTTTGATTTTTAAGTATTATTTAGGTGTATATTTTGAAATATAAACAGAATAAATACTTAAAATAAGATAATTCTTTTTAATAGATTTATATAACGTTTTTATTTTATTTTTTTAATGTTTTTATTTATTTTTGATACAGAGAGAGACAAGTATGAGCAGGGGAGGAGCAGAGAGAGAGGGAGACACAGAATCCGAGGCAGGCTCCAGGCTCTGGGCTGTCAGCACAGAGCCCAACGGGTGCTTGAACTCACCGACTGTGAGATCATGACCTGAGCGGAAGTCGGACGCCCTACCAACTGAGCCACCCAGGCGCCCCTATATAACATTTTTAAACATTATCATTTTAGAATCTGAATCTGACTTCCTTGCATATACTTTTGTACAGATTGTACTTGCAATCAGAAAAATAAGTCTATGCTTCAACATTTGGAGCAAAGAGGAAATATCTCAAGCATAAGAGATATTTTTTACAGATGAGAAATAAACAATATTATGACTGGAAGTTCCTCTAGAGATCGCTAAGTGAAATAATCTTGGCTTAGAAAAAAAGGCTAGAGGGGGGTTCCGGAAGATGGCGGCGTAGGAGGACGCGGGGCTCACAGCGCATCCTGCCGATCACTTAGATTCCACCTACACCTGCCTAAAGAACCCAGAAAACCGCCAGAGGATTAGCAGAAGGGAGTCTCCGGAGTCAAGCGCAGACCAGAGGCCCACGGAAGAGGGTAGGAAGGGCGGCGAGGCGGTGCGCGCTCCACGGACTGGCGGGAGGGAGCCGGGGCGGAGGGGCGGCTCGCCGGCCAAGCAGAGCCCCCGAGTCGGGCTGGCAAAAGCGGAGGGGCCGGACAGACTGTGTTCCGACAGCAAGCGCGACTTAGCGTCTGGGAGGTCATAAGTTAACAGCTCTGCGCGGAAAGCGGGAAGGCTGGAGGACAAAGGGAGGGAGAGCTGCTGAGCCCCCGGACGGCAGAGCTCAGCTTGGCGGGGAACAAAGGCGCCAGCGCCATCTCCCCCGCCCATCCCCCAGCCAAAATCCCAAAGGGAACCAGTTCCTGCCAGGGAACTTGCTCGCTCCGCGCAAACACCCAACTCTGTGCTTCTGCGGAGCCAAACCTCCGGCAGCGGATCTGACTCCCTCCCGCTGCCACAGGGCCCCTCCTGAAGTGGATCACCTAAGGAGAAGCGAGCTAAGCCTGCCCCTCCAGCCCCCGTGCACCTTGCCTACCCACCCCAGCTAATACGCCAGATCCCCAGCAACACAAGTCTGGCAGTGTGCAAGTAGCCCAGACGGGACACGCCACCCCACAGTGAATCCCGCCCCTAGGAGAGGGGAAGAGAAGGCACACACCAGTCTGACTGTGGCCCCAGCGGTGGGCTGGGGGCAGACATCGGGTCGGACTGCGGCCCCGCCCACTAACTCCAGTTATACACCACAGCACAGGGGAAGTGCCCTGCAGGTCCTCACCACTCCAGGGACTCTCCAAAATGACCAAACGGAAGAATTCCCCTCAGAAGAATCTCCAGGAAATAACAACAGCTAATGAACTGATCAAAAAGGATTTAAATAATATAACAGAAAGTGAATTTAGAATAATAGTCATAAAATTAATCGCTGGGCTTGAAAACAGTATACAGGACAGCAGAGAATCTCTTGCCACAAAGATCGAGGGACTAAGGAACAGTCACGAGGAGTTGAAAAACGCTTTAAACGAATTGCAAAACAAAATGGAATCCACGATGGCTCGGCTTGAAGAGGCAGAGGAGAGAATAGGTGAACTAGAAGATAAAGTTATGGAGAAAGAGGAAGCTGAAAGAAAGAGAGATAAAAAAATCCAGGAGTATGAGGGGAAAATTAGAGAACTAAGTGATACACTAAAAAAAAATAATATACGCATAATTGGTATCCCAGAGGAGGAAGAGAGAGGGAAGGGTGCTGAAGGGGTACTTGAAGAAATAATAGCTGAGAACTTCCCTGAACTGGGGAAGGAAAAAGGCATTGAAATCCAAGAGGCACAGAGAACTCCCTTCAGACGTAACTTGAATCGATCTTCTGCACGACATATCATAGTGAAACTGGCAAAATACAAGGATAAAGAGAAAATTCTGAAAGCAGCAAGGGATAAACGTGCCCTCACATATAAAGGGAGACCTATAAGACTCGTGACTGATCTCTCCTTTGAAACTTGGCAGGCCAGAAAGGCTTGGCACGATATCTACAGTGTGCTAAACAGAAAAAATATGCAGCCGAGAATCCTTTATCCAGCAAGTCTGTCATTTAGAATAGAAGGAGAGATAAAGGTCTTCCCAAACAAACAAAAACTGAAGGAATTTGTCACCACGAAACCAGCCCTACAAGAGATCCTAAGGGGGATCCTGTGAGACAAAGTACCAGAGACATCACTACAAGCATAAAACATACAGACATCACAATGACTCTAAACCCATATCTTTCTATAATAACACTGAATGTAAATGGATTAAATGCGCCAACTAAAAGACATAGGGTATCAGAATGGATAAAAAAACAAGACCCATCTATTTGCTGTCTACAAGAGACTCATTTTAGATCTGAGGACACCTTTAGATTGAGAGTGAGGGGATGGAGAACTATTTATCATGCTCCTGGAAGCCAAAAGAAAGCTGGAGTAGCCATACTTATATCAGACAAACTAGACTTTAAATTAAAGGCTGTAACAAGAGATGAAGAAGGGCATTATATAATAATCACAGGGTCTATCCACCAGGAAGAGCTAACTATTATAAATGTCTATGCGCCAAATACCCGAGCCCCCAGATATATAAAACAATTACTCATAAACATAAGCAACCTTATTGATAAGAATGTGGTCATTGCAGGGGACTTTAACACCCCACTTACAGAAATGGATAGATCATCTAGACACACAGTCAATAAAGAAACAAGGGCCCTGAATGATACATTGGATCAGATGGACTTGACAGATATATTTAGAACTCTGCATCCCAAAGCAACAGAATATACTTTCTTCTCGAGTGCACATGGAGCATTCTCCAAGATAGATCATATACTGGGTCACAAAACAGCCCTTCATAAGTTTACAAGAATTGAAATTATACCATGCATACTTTCAGACCACAATGCTATGAAGCTTGAAATCAACCACAGGAAAAAGTCTGGAAAACCTCCAAAAGCATGGAGGTTAAAGAACACCCTACTAACGAATGAGTGGGTCAACCAGGCAATTAGAGAAGAAATTAAAACATATATGGAAACAAACGAAAATGAAAATACAACAATCCAAACGCTTTGGGATGCAGCGAAGGCAGTCCTGAGAGGAAAATACATTGCAATCCAGGCCTATCTCAAGAAACAAGAAAAATCCCAAATACAAAATCTAACAGCACACCTAAAGGAAATAGAAGCAGAACAGCAAAGGCAGCCTAAACCCAGCAGAAGAAGAGAAATCATAAAGATCAGAGCAGAAATAAACAATATAGAATCTAAAAAAACTGTAGAGCAGATCAACGAAACCAAGAGTTGGTTTTTTGAAAAAATAAACAAAATTGACAAACCTCTAGCCAGGCTTCTCAAAAAGAAAAGGGAGATGACCCAAATAGATAAAATCATGAATGAAAATGGAATGATTACAACCAATCCCTCAGAGATACAAACAATTATCAGGGAATACTATGAAAAATTATATGCCAGCAAATTGGACAACCTGGAAGAAATGGACAAATTTCTAAACACCCACACTCTTCCAAAACTCAATCAGGAGGAAATAGAAAGCTTGAACAGACCCATAACCAGCGAAGAAATTGAATCGGTTATCAAAAATCTCCCAACAAATAAGAGTCCAGGACCAGATGGCTTCCCAGGGGAGTTCTACCAGACATTTAAAGCAGAGATAATACCTATCCTTCTCAAGCTATTCCAAGAAATAGAAAGGGAAGGAAAACTTCCAGACTCATTCTATGAAGCCAGTATTACTTTGATTCCTAAACCAGACAGAGACCCAGTAAAAAAAGAGAACTACAGGCCAATATCCCTGATGAATATGGATGCAAAAATTCTTAATAAGATACTAGCAAATCGAATTCAACAGCATATAAAAAGAATTATTCACCATGATCAAGTGGGATTCATTCCTGGGATGCAGGGCTGGTTCAACATTCGCAAATCGATCAACGTGATACATCACATTAACAAAAAAAAAGAGAAGAACCATATGATCCTGTCAATCGATGCAGAAAAGGCCTTTGACAAAATCCAGCACCCTTTCTTAATAAAAACCCTTGAGAAAGTCGGGATAGAAGGAACATACTTAAAGATCATAAAGGCCATTTATGAAAAGCCCACAGCTAACATCATCCTCAACGGGGAAAAACTGAGAGCTTTTTCCCTGAGATCAGGAACACGACAGGAATGCCCACTGTCACCGCTGCTGTTTAATATAGTGCTGGAAGTTCTAGCATCAGCAATCAGACAACAAAAGGAAATCAAAGGCATCAAAATTGGCAAAGATGAAGTCAAGCTTTCGCTTTTTGCAGATGACATGATATTATACATGGAAAATCCGATAGACTCCACCAAAAGTCTGCTAGAACTGATACATGAATTCAGCAAAGTTGCAGGATACAAAATCAACGTGCAGAAATCAGTTGCATTCTTATACACTAACAATGAAGCAACAGAAAGACAAATGAAGAAACTGATCCCATTCACAATTGCACCAAGAAGCATAAAATACCTAGGAATAAATCTAACCAAAGATGTAAAAGATCTGTATGCTGAAAACTATAGAAAGCTTATGCAGGTAATTGAAGAAGATATAAAGAAATGGAAAGACATTCCCTGCTCATGGATTGGAAGAATAAATATTGTCAAAATGTCAATACTACCCAAAGCTATCTACACATTCAATGCAATCCCAATCAAAATTGCACCAGCATTCTTCTCGAAACTAGAACAAGCAATCCTAAAATTCATATGGAACCACAAAAGGCCCCGAATAGCCAAAGTAATTTTGAAGAAGAAGACCAAAGCAGGAGGCATCACAATCCCAGACTTTAGCCTCTACTACAAAGCTGTCATCATCAAGACAGCATGGTATTGGCATAAAAACAGACACATAGACCAATGGAATAGAATAGAAACCCCAGAACTAGACCCACAAACGTATGGCCAACTCATCTTTGACAAAGCAGGAAAGAACATCCAATGGAAAAAAGACAGTCTCTTTAACAAATGGTGCTGGGAGAACTGGACAGCAACATGCAGAAGGTTGAAACTAGACCACTTTCTCACACCATTCACAAAAATAAACTCAAAATGGATAAAGGACCTGAATGTGAGACAGGAAACCATCAAAACCTTAGAGGAGAAAGCAGGAAAAGACCTCTCTGACCTCAGCCGTAGCAATCTCTTACTCGGCACATCCCCAAAGGCAAGGGAATTACAAGCAAAAGTGAATTACTGGGACCTTATGAAGATAAAAAGCTTCTGCACAGCAAAGGAAACAACCAACAAAACTAAAAGGCAACCAACGGAATGGGAAAAGATATTTGCAAATGACACATCGGACAAAGGGCTAGTATCCAAAATCTATAAAGAGCTCATCAAACTCCACACCCGAAAAACAAATAACCCAGTGAAGAAATGGGCAGAAAACATGAATAGACACTTCTCTAAAGAAGACATCCGGATGGCCAACAGGCACATGAAAAGATGTTCAACGTCGCTCCTTATCAGGGAAATACAAATCAAAACCACACTCAGATACCACCTCACGCCAGTCAGAGTGGCCAAAATGAAGAAATCAGGAGACTATAGATGCTGGAGAGGATGTGGAGAAACAGGAACCCTCTTGCACTGTTGGTGGGAATGCAAATTGGTGCAGCCGCTCTGGAAAACAGTATGGAGGTTCCTCAGAAAATTAAAAATAGACCTACCCTATGACCCAGCAATAGCACTGCTAGGAATTTATCCAAGGGATACAGGAGTAGTGATGCATAGGGGCACCTGTACCCCAATGTTTATAGCGGCACTCTCAACAATAGCCAAATTATGGAAAGAGCCTAAATGTCCATCAACTGATGAATGGATAAAGAAATTGTGGTTTATATACACAATGGAATACTACGTGGCAATGAGAAAAAATGAAATATGGCCTTTTGTAGCAACATGGATGGAACTGGAGAGTGTGATGCTAAGTGAAATAAGCCATACAGAGAAAGACAGATACCATATGGTTTCACTCTTATGTGGATCCTGAGAAACATAACAGAAACCCATGGGGGAGGGGAAGGAAAAAAAAAAAAAAAAAAAGAGGTTAGAGTGGGAGAGAGCCAAAGCATTAGAGACTGTTAAAAACTGAGAACAAACTGAGGGTTGATGGGGGGTGGGAGGGAGGGCAGGGTGGGAGGGAGGGCAGGGTGGGTGATGGGTATTGAGGAGGGCACCTTTTGGGATGAGCACTGGGTGTTGTATGGAAACCAATTTGACAGTAAATTTCATATATTAAAAAATAAAAAAAATATATATAAAAAAAAGAAAAAAAATGTTTATATACAGAAAAAAAAAAAAAAAAGAAAAAAGGCTAGATAAGGCAGGTAACTAACCTAATGTCACTGGATAAATTATAGGAAAGGTAGACTAAGCTATACATGTTATTTTGAGATACCTCTGTACTGCACTGTTCAAGGAGGCTGACATTTTTAACCACCATTGGCTTTCTTCAGTTTTTTTTCCCCAAGGACCACAATACAAGTGCTAATTCCAAGTTAAGAACTATTCACAATGACTTTTATTATCTATTTATTTATTTATTTATTTATTATCAAGATTTTAAGGACAATATAGATGTTTTGTATAGGTAATCTGATTAGTATCTTTTTTTTTTTTCCTGGTATAAGAATCAAGTAAAAAAACCTCACACTTTGCAAGCTATAATAATGAAAAAATTTCTTAACATATTTTGCCATTTTAGAATTCCAAAGAAGATCTGAATTAAATTTTCATTTTTTAAAAGAATTACTTTTTAATCAGTTTATACTACATCATCATTCTATGAAAAATTGGGGTGGTAATAACCAATAAGGCACAGGTAAATTTTATATAGACTGTTGATAAAATTTTCATGTTCATTCTTGAAGTTATTTCACCTAAAATGTATAATTTCATTTACAACAAGGAGAAAGTAACAATGCATTTTTATGTGGGGCTATTTCATATGATTTTTGCAATTTGATTTTTAGAGAATGGAGCTTAACAGGATATAGCATAACAATTGGTTTTTACACAATTTTATTCAAGGTAGTGTATGCCAATTTTTTTTCGTAAATAGGTCTTTAATAGAAAATTGATTTATAAATGAAGGAAAAGTCAGTAAAAAGAACAAAAAGTCGCAGGAAACAACCCATGTTATAACCAGTAAACTTTGCTACATAGTTTATAATCTACTTTCTACTAAAGATTTCTAAGGAAAAAAAAAAGATCCAACCCATATATGGCTTCAAGATAATAACAAGAGTGGAAGGAAATATTAATAGAAAAATAAGACATAATTAGCAGCTTGATATACTTGAGCTTGTAAGGAGGCATTTTCATGATGTGTTGTATGGTAAATATTATGATGCATTTCCACATTCCTTTATACAATCTAGCCTAGGGTATCAAAGAAACAAACAAAGTTGATTTTTCTCACTGGTGAACAAAATATTAAATTCCAAATATCTATGTTAAATAATTAAAAAATATTTTTACATGCCAAATCTGGGTGATGGTTATTGAAATTATATATTAGGAAAAATAAGATCTGTAAGAGAATTTCACTATGAGGAGAATAAAAATGGCATATTACAGATTTAAGGATGACTTAAGGAACTATCAACCTAATATTAAGACGTAGATAATAAGAATGCATATTTTCACTGTTTTAAAATTATAAAATTATATTAAGTATTGATAAAAGACATCTGAAGTTCATTACCATTAAATTCACAGATCATATGACAACTTTCTTCATATTTACAGATTTGACTGGGCTTTAAGAAATGGTTCAAAATTGCATTCTATTATTTTTACATGAAGCTTCGTTTGAAGGTAAATCAAGAGAAGGTTTGAGACTTATGAGTGAAGCAAGAGCACACATTTTATGTAAAAATGTTACTTTTAAGAAACTAAAAGATTGGTAATATTTCCATTAAGAAACTACTTTGAGGGGCGCCTGGGTGGCTTAGTCAGTTGGGCGGCCGACTTCGGCTCGGGTCATGATCTCGCCGTCCGTGAGTTCGAGCCCCACGTCGGTCTGTGTGCTGACAGCTCAGAGCCTCCTGGAGCCTGTTTCGGATTCTGTGTCTCCCTCTCTCTCTGACCCTCCCCCGTTCATGCTCTGTCTCTCTCTGTCTCAAAAATAAATAAACGTTAAAAAAAAAAATTAAAAAAAAAAAGAAACTACTTTGATAAATCATGGTAAGAGTAAAATGCAGGCATAGTAGGAACGACACATTGCTTTAGGGTATGTTGTCTGTTCTGATAATTTCCAGTAATTAAGTTCAACTATATACCAGTATCTCTGACCTGCAGTTAATAAGGTTACTTGGTGTTAAGATTGGTGACCCCAGTATGAAGTGTAAGGGGAGGTTCCTAGGGCAATCTTGAAGTGTTAGTGTGCCTCTTCATAAAATGCTCAGAATCTCTAAAAAAAATTGGTCACAGAAGCTAGATAGGCAGATGAATAATTCATTTTCATGATAATGGAAAGGCAGAATACCTGCATGGAAACAGAAATTGGGCATTACCATGATTTCCCTGTGTGACCTGTACTTGCCTCTAGTATATCCTGCATAAAGTAAGAGTGATCAAGTCACACATTAGCTTTTTAGAGAAAATGGATCATTAATAACAAAGAAGCTTTAACTTTGAGAGAAAAAGGTACAGCACAATGTGTCTCATAGCATCACCTCCAAATCTTGTCAACAGCATTGACACACATTTTTCCTTTATTGGGCTGGAATTCTCTTTGGCACTGAATGGCATTCCTACTAATACATGTGTGAATCACATGAACCAAATGTTTCATGGCAGAATGTGGCACCCTGCAGGAGATCAATGTAACAATACAAATTTCTTCTGAATAGATGTTGTTCTGCTGTGATGAGTAAGATTTAGATTTGTCTGCTTATTAAAAGGAATTTCCTATACATAAGATAAAATAATTGTAAGAACATTCTAAAAGTATTAAATAAAATAAGAGTAAGAAGTGAAATGTGGGGGTGCCTGGGTGGCTCAGTCAGTTAAGCGTCCGATTCTTGGTTTTGGCTCCAGTCATGACCTCACAGTCGGTGGGGTCAAGCCCTACGTAGAGCTCTGTGCTGACAGCACAGAGCCTGCTTGGGATTCTCTTTCTCCCTCTCTCTGCCCCTCCCCTAGGCATGCTCTCTCTCTCTCTGAAAAATAAATAAACGTAAAAAAAAAAGTGATATGTGCTATGTGAGCAAGAGGGACAGTGGAGAATTGCTAAAGATTCTCTCAAAAATATATAAAATACACAAATATGCAGAGTATACTCATTTTCACATGCTGTATAAGCTCCACATGTAAACCATCTTCTCTCTGTAGCCCGCCTCATGTTCCTCACACCCATTCCCCAGCGCCTAGTCTGTTGTGGGCGCTCAATAAATATTAAACAATCAAAGCACAAACTGTTGTCAAAAAGTTTGGAATTCACAGGAATCAATAGTATTGTTATCATTTAACATTTATTGAGGGTCAACAGCATGACTTAGTCCACATGTGCAAATGGGGTATTTTATAATCACACATTAAGCAAATAGTTAAATACAACTTGTATTAACTAAACTTTCAATTTTACTCCATTGATCTTAAACATAATACTAATCTTTTAAAAATAATGTTAACACACCACAAAATATAAACATTACTTATTTAAATAAATAATTTTCTGTCAGGAAATCATTACTCTTATTGTTAACATTCACTTGAAAATATGGGATAAATCTACAAGTACACATCACATATTCTAGGTAGACCAGTGCATGTACAAAGAACAGAAGAATCTGAAAAGATGAGTGAAGACAATGACAAAAACACAAAGCATGTATTAGCATTTGGGTTTCACCTGCTGTTATGACAACTTAAAACACTAATACAATTATGTAGGGCACCATTGTTTACAAAATAGAATCAAAGGCAAAGAAAGACAGAAATTCTACAGGTGAACATAAATTAGCATGTTTGTGAATTCAGAAACATTTCTTAATTTAAGGCAAGGCAGAATTTTTTTATTATAGGAAAGGAACTGCATTGGATACATTTATGAACCACATGTTCCAGTTTTATCCTGAATAAAATGATTACTAATTGTGTTAAGATTTATTCTTGTGGTAAATAGGCATGTAAATTCTATTTAATCTTTTTTTGTGAATATTTTCCTGTCATGTTTCTATTTAATGATTTTGAAGTGATTTTTAATTGTTAAGAGAATGGAAAACTGTACTTAATATGTCTGTAGTGAAACTTTCAGTTTATTTTTAGGATACTGAAGTATCTATAGGTATTCAAGTTTATAGTGTGGTTTCCCTTAGCATTTGAATCTCTAAGTCTTAGAACTGTAAGTCCTTCTAGACTAGCCTTCCCTTAAAGAAGAAATAGACTCTATATTCTGTTGTAAGGAAACACCACTTAAAAACTTTGTTGAATAGAAAATTTTACACTTGGAAGCAGTAAGAGATCATCTAATTCAGCTCCATAGTTGTAAAAATAAGAAAGGAAATGATAGGCCTAATGTTTCTATATTTAGAATCATTTATTGTATTAATTGGGCAACTGTTTAACTTTCTCTTTCATTGTAAGTTTTTAAAGAAATTCACAATAGTTGCAATTACTACAATTTAATTTTTCAATATGTTTATCCATATGATAACTGTTCACTGCAGGCAATTTTGTTTATGTAACAACACCATCAGCAAAGATCATAACAACATGATGTCGTTAATGAATAACACATATTTAATTATTATTTTTTCTCTACTAGTTCCACTTTAAAACTGAAGAATTTAATCACTTATGTCCTGGTTTCTGAAATATGACAAACTTCACTAATTGAAATCATATTTTGATGAACTAAAATATTCTTTTAATTACACAATATTTAGAGGCCATGTTCATTGAAATCTGGATCACCTAACAGTCCTTTCTTCAAAAATCCCTCGGTTTTCATTCAACCCACAGATATCATTGAACACATACTGTATTCCAGCACTGTTACAGACTTCTAGAACGGACTCTTAAAGAAGACTTGAAGTGAAGTCATGCATATGTGTGAATGAATGAAAGAAAAGGAAAAATAATTTGCAAGTGATTGAATTTATTACTATTTCCTTTACCTTCTTACTGTTGGATTTAAGTCACTTTGAAGGAAGACAATTAAAAATAGAGAGATGCTGTGACTCCAATCTAGAGTTCAGATCTTCAAAGTTAATTGTATTTTTTAAATTAATCGTCTTGGCTGATGTCCTTCCCTGCCCCAGGAAGTAGCACGCCACTGGAAGCTTCCTTAGAGTGACTGTTTTGCTTATCTGCCTAGTAACAAACAAATATTACTAAAAATTTTCTTCTGAATGAAAGCAAGATTGAAAAGAGAAATGTAAATGGGATATAGGAAGCAGGTCAATTTAGAAAATGAATACCAAGGAGCAAAATGTTCACTAATTATAAGAAGTTAAATATCAACAAATGAATAAGTTAAGCTTAATGAAACATGATGTACTTCCTCTAGATGTAATATAGAATATCTAAAGATGAATTCTCATATGGTATCACACAGCACCTAGCAAATGTTGTAAGGTTTTATCTTTGGCATTCCTTAGCTCTCACTACAAGGATAGCAACATTTATTGTATTAAACATTTGTATCTCTTGATACTTCTAGGTAACTGATTTCTAAACAAGGAGGAATAATTAATGGTGGTGGTTGTGTGTGTGTGTGTGTGTGTGTGTGTGTGTGTACATCTTTAAAGGTACACCTTTAAAGTAGAGAAATTATTTATAAAGTGTTTCCTTATACTCAAAATTCCAGTCCAGCCATTTTAAGATCTTCACAAAAAGAATAACTAAAAAAACACATGGTTCATCATGAGTTAGAGATAAAATAGAGTTACATTTTTGGACTTTTGCAGAAGTTAGATTAACTAAATTTCTACTTCTTACGTGATATGATGTCTAGTTTACTACATTATGTTAAAATAAAATTCATGCCACCTTTCACTCTATGAATTTCCCATAATGTGAAGTTTAGCTTAATCAATGTGTCCTGAGTACAATTATAATTCAGACCAAGTACAGAGGTTCAATATACACAATTTTATATAGATCACCAAGTGTATTTTAAATCTAGTAAGAGTTTGTAAATAATATTTTTCCCAAGTGCAAGTTTATAAGTACAAGCTTAAATGAATAAAAATGACTTTAAAAACTATTTAATCATACTTCAATGCCTTATATACTAGTTTTAGATTATTTATACTTCTACAGATAACTAAAAACTGCAGAAGTACAAAATAGATTTAAAGCCTCATCTCATGAATAAATTTTAGAATACTCTGATGAAATCTGTAGAATATCATTGACTTAATTTTACATAAACTTTTGATTTTTTAAATCACAAAATATATTTTTCATATCAATGATTAGTCATAGACATATCATCTCAAAAATACGCAATTTACCCAAATATTCTATTTCTTATGGTATTTATAGTTGAATTATATGAAGCTATTGCTTTACGATATTTAAATTGAAATGATTTACTAAGTCAATATAAAAAGAGCCATTGAAAGAACCTCATTTTTTATACAAGCTAAAAGCCTAAGATTTTATATGATAAAAGGTATCTTTCATAAAAAAATGAATTGTAAAATTATCTGAAGAAGTAAGTTCACATTTCTAAGAACCAATTCTAGTCTCCTACCTACCTGAGGAAACATTATAGAATTAATGAAACTGACACCAACATGCAGGTAAGAAAAATAAACAATCTGTGTTTAAATCACTTATTTTTTAGGTACAAGTACTAGTGTTGGGCATTTTACACTGTTGTCAGTCTTCTCTTAATATGCTTTGGCTCTAAAAGCAAAGCTACAAATGCCAAAGATGAGCAATGAACACCTTTATACTAGAAGAAAAAAAACTATGAAACAGTTAAATTGACACGGTTTGATAGTTTATCTCACCTGTCGTAAAGTTGATTTGATAAGGAAATATGCTTATGTAAGGACTGTGCAATTATCTAGGAATTTATCATTTTCCATATCTTTTCCCATGTTTTCTTGTTTGAGCTCTACATCTTGTTGAATAGGCAGGTCAGACAGAAGTCATTCCGTTTTTGTTCTTTTTTCTTTCCCCCAGAAGAAATTTAGGCTCAGGGCCTTCCTTGCCTAAGTGAACGAGTTAAAACTGGATGTCGTACCATTCCTCTGCTTTCTTTGTCAGAGATGGAAATATCCACATCAAATGAAGTTGATAGAAACATTCTGTTGAATTCTAAAATTTCAGGAAGTCCCCAGAAGCCAAAATTGATTTGAAAACTTTTCAATATAATTGTAATCTGATTTTGTTTTGAAAAGCCCAAGGAAATAAATATTTGACCAATCATTTAACTTAGTTGAATTCGTAACTTTAACTTCTCTGAAATGTGAGAAATTAAAGGATTTTCTTGATCTGTTCATATCAAAAATGCTAAATTTTTGATAATAGGAACTTAATTACTCGCAAATTTCAGAGGAAAAATTATGTTGATTTCACTCTTGACAAAAGTATTACTAGTTCTGTTTTATTACAATAACTAGTAAATATGATAGATGAAAAAACAAACAGTGGGGGAATCATAAATAAAATTATTAGCACGCTAAGCTCTAACAGAAGGCCCAACATCACTTTAAATATTTTCACTCTACTCTTGCATTTCTATCAAGCAAATTTTGGAGTGATATATGTGCTATATAGCTGCATAAATAAAAATAAAATGCATTACTTATAACATTATGATTTTTAATATTAAAATTTCAGACCTCTTGGGAGAATCACTTGCTGAAGTCACAATATAAGCTCAAATAATTTACTTTTGGTGTTTTTTCCTCTTTAAGTGTTACATACTATTTTTTAAGCGTTAGATGTTGTTTTTGCATCAGTTGAATTGTGCCATCTTTATTCTTTAAACTATGATCAGTAAGGTGGTGGTAAAAGCACAAAGCAAACAGAAAAATGTCTACCAGTTACCCCAGATCATTTCCTTGTTCCCAATCATCTTCAGCATTTTCCCTGATATAATTAAGAAGTCTGGAGTTTTCCTGCTCTGAACTTATACTCAAAGTTTAGTTACACAAAAGAACAAAAACCCAGATTGCTGCCTCACATCCTCCCTGAAACAGAAAAGCATGCAAGGACAGTGATAGAGAGCAATAGATAGAACGGTTATTGTCTTCCTCCTGTCTGAATCCAGTGCTTTCCTCCTCATGTTGTTGTCTTTCTAAAGAAGATAATGTCAACCTCCTTCATTTTTTTTTACCTTGCTCCACTGTCTTGGTTGTTTTCTCTTCCTTCTTTCCAGGTACAGCTGCAAGGCAGAGATAAGGTTTAAATAAAAGTTCCAGATGGAAATGCTGCTTCTGCTCAAAAATGCATTTTGTAACTCATTCGTTGCCAGCTCTTTCTTCTAAACAAGCTATTTTAGAGTTTTTCAACTTTTCTCATTTCTCTATAAACCAGTTGAAACCGATTTCAAATTGAATGTTAAAGAATTAGAGAAAAAAGAAATAATTTCTTGGCTTCTGACTAGTTTTTCCATACCCCTTTCTACTTTCTCCTTTTATACTCTACTTTGATAAACAAGCTCTACAAGGAATTCTACTTGACAAGACTATGATTAATCGATTTACAATCCAGGTTATTGCTGGAGTCATTCAGAGTCTTGAAAATGTCAACTAGATGCTGTTTTAAATTCAAGCTTAACTTAACTTAATCAACTGAAAGGACAGTGTAGTCATGCTTGAGATTCATTTAAATGTTAAATAAAGTCATCCAAAATCACAGGTAACCAAAAGAGAAATAAGATGCTGTTTATCCTGAACTATGCTTTCTTTAAGATTTATTGCTTTCAGTGGACTACTCACTGTCTACCTATTTATACATCAAAACACTAGAAATTATTCACTCAAAATCAGTATACCCCACTGAAATAATTGATTCAAGTAAGGATCTTCAGAGGATACTAGCAGCTGTTTGATGAAGATGAGTGAGGGGACTGAATATTGCCATCACACCCAAGTATCGCCCCACAGAGCTGCACGGAGAAAAATGCAACTTTGAAATGAAGCAATGTGGTTGTCACCAACACAACCACTGATGAAACTTAGAACCATTCATTCATAATGGGACATCCGGACATTCTGACTTCTTAATGATATGCAGTGTCATGTACTCTGAAGTGTTCTTGCCAAAGCATCCAACTAGTCAACTGGAATCCAGTTAAGCCAAAGATTTAGCTTTCAGTTTAATCAAATACAGTATATAAAAATATATATTGAATAATATTCTGAAGAAATAATCAAAGCAATCAAAAATGTCTACAGTGTAACTGGCCATGATCTTTTCAACAAAAATGTCATGAACCAGGGGGGGGGGGGTAACATAACTTTTTTTTACAGAAACTTGCTAAATTTACTCATTAGTCATAATAGTTTAGTTGTAGACCTTTTTGATTGTTTCAAGTAGATAATAATTTCATTAGTAAGTAATGAGTTTTATTCATTACTTTTCTATTCTTGTACATATTATTTCGTTTTCTCACCTTATTTCACTGGCTAAAATATCTATACAATATGTAATAGAAGTGGTAATAACAGACATCCTTGTGTTGTTCTAATTCTCAGTTGGAAATCTTTCCATTTTTCTCCATTGAGTATGATATTTGCCAATGGTTTGTAGGTATCTTATCAGATTAAGGAAGTTTCTTTCTACTCTAGGGACGAATTATATCAAATGCATTTACTATGATGAATGTAATTTCCCTTTATTCTATTAACCTGGTTAATTACATTCATTTTTTTTTTTAAAGATTGTATTCCCAAAACAAAACCAACCTTAAGACATTTTATCCTTCATGCATATTTTCAGACTTGATCTGCTAATATTTTGTTTAGGCCTATCCTTCTATGTTCACAAAGAAGGTAGCATGCATGTTTCTTTTTTATTTCTTGTTAAGTTTTAGCACCAAGGTTATTCTAGCTCCATAAAATAAGTGAATGTTTTCTCTTTTTAGATTCCTGGAAGGTTTAGTGTAAGATTAGTGTTAATTTTTCCTTAAATTCTTGAAAGAATTAACCAGTGAAGCTATCTGACTAGAAATTTCTTTGGGGAAGAATTATTAATTATGGATTCAAAATATGAATCTGTATTTATGGATTTGAATTATGGATTCAAATATGGATTATGGATTCAAAATATGAGTCCATTTATTGGAAAACGTTCTTATTTTTAATTTTCTGTAGGATCTGTAATGATGCCTATTTTTAATTTTCTGATATTGATGTTTGGTGCTTTCTCTTTTTTTCCTAAATAAGTTTTCATAACAGTCTATCAGCTTTGTTAGGTTTTATGGAGACTCTAACTTTGACTGCTTTGCTTTCCCTATTGTACAACTTAATTTACTACTTCATTAGCCTTTATTATTACATTTTTTAATTTCTTTTCCTTCAGATTTCTTTGGGTTTAATTTTCTGTATTAAAAAATTATTGGCTTTCTGGATATTCGATTTTCAGATTTTTTACTTTTCTAATGAATATCGTTAAAGTGTGTAAGTTTTACCCTAACACTGTTTAACTGCATCCCAAGTTTCAATGTAATGCTTTTGTCATACATTAGATCAACATATATCCAAAATTTACTGTCATTTTTTTTCTTTGATACATGGGATATTTAGAAACGTATTGCTTGCATTTATTACAGTATCTAGCATTGTTCCTAATATAACAAGTGATTAATATATTTTTGCTTAGCAATTAAATGTGCTAATTGACAAACAATATGTCTTAATACGAAATGTTTTGCATTGAGAGGGAAAATCGGTAAGCTTTGGTATTAGTGGTTTTCTAGGAATAGGACTGATTTTAGGTGTAGCCAATAAGATGTGAAGAAAGACAGAGGAGCAAAAAATCCTTAGGTATGCATAGAGGAAAGTGAACAAATTAATCTGAAGCAGAGGTTTCCCCAAAGTAGATATGGAATAATCTAAAAATAGAAGATAGGGCCAATTATAGAAGGCCTTGAATTCCAAACTAGAGTCAGAATTTACTTTATTTACATAAAGGAGCTAGTAAAATGTGTGGTACATTAGTGGAAATGAAACACTGATAATTTGTAATTATAATAAAGCCCATGGGTATATAGTCTTATTCATAATTATTTTGTTCAGAAGACTCATTATAAATATTGTATAGCAAATATGTAGTTGTCAGCTTATTTTATTTTAATCCTTTGAAAAGTAAATATCTCTAAGTAAACAATTTGTGATTTACACAAAAAGAACAAGTTTTCTTTCCAATGATGGGTTCTACATTCATATTCAATAAAGGAGGATAGTCCCCTTTATAGCAGTTTTTTGTTACTCAGAAAAGGTCACTGAAAATATTGATTATCTGTACAGAAAATAACACATTTTGCATGAAATGATGATCCTTTCACTTCTACTTCTGATGTAAAATTCATCAAGCCTAATCCTATGGAGAGTAAACTTTAGAAATAAATAGCTCATCTAAGTAAGTGGATTTTCTAACTTCCTGGAATCAAAAGAAGACCTTAATCAATTTCTTTTTCTGTGCTACAGGGTACCTGAAATCTCCTTTGGTCCTGAGAGAAATTCTCTTTGCTCTACATTTGGAAGGATTTACTTTAGGGTGAAAAGTAGATTTATATTGCACTCCTTCAGAGATCCCAACTAATATAAAGGAAACAAAGCAACTAACACTCTTATAAAGTAATGCCTGAATTAGGAATAGTCCTAGCTAAACTATGAGATGGAGAAGTTACTTTCCTGTAGCTGCAGGCTTTTACTTCATTATTCTCCCCTTCAATTTCCTTCAGGGATCCACTTCTCCAGTACAATTTAATCTCTCCTTTCTTGACCTTAATCAGTCTTAAGGCTCTGATGTGTTCCCATTAGCAGTAAGGGCTTGTACATAAGCAATGAAGCTTACTTGGAGATGGGATATATTAGAATCCTGGTAAAAAAGTGAGGAGTGGTGGGAAAGTATTTATAGTTTGAAAAGTCCCCCACATGACATTTATACATTACTTCAGGGATGTAGACCTACAGCCTTAGCATGATAAACTATTATTTTCAAGGATACAAGAATGCAATGTTATCTGCCCAAGGGTTGATCAGATTTTAAAGGTAGTGCATAGAGATGTCACTGACTGAAACAACGGAACAAATCATTAATTGTGGAATAAAAAGTCTTACATCTTGGGTACAAAGGTCCTTGGATATATGTTATAGTGGAGAGACAGGAAAGAGAGGCTTCTCATCAATTCTCAAATGATGCTAACTAATTAATGTATTCACAAGACCATCCTTTCCTTCTACCATCTTTCCTGAATTTTACATCATATTCCTGAATTTGGAATTATGAGCAATATGGTATTTGTTGTAGCATTCAAAGCAGGGAATACCTGAAAATGAAGTTGAGAAGGCATATAAGGGTCAGATCTTGAGGGATTTATGTCATTTTAACAAGGTTGGACTTTATTTCATGGTCAACTTGGAAAAAGACAGTTTTAAATTGAATGACTTGTTCAGTTTTATAACTTTAATAACTTACTATGACTATGGGGAAATTCTGGTAAAATGAATATTAGTGAAATAAAAATAAAGAGCCTAAGGGCAGTAGTGAGTTCATTACAGTGGTTCAAGCAAAAGATAGTGAAGGCTTAAATTAAGATGAAAGTCACAGTTATGAATAGGAGGAAATACGTTCAAGAAATATTAAGGAGATAAAATCAGCAGCACTTGGAGATTAATCAGATGAAGTAAAGAAAGATAAAAAATCACCCCCCCGTTTTCCAGTGAAGTGAAGAGAGATTGTATTTTCACCAATGATAGTGAAAAGCAAGTTGGGAAGGAGATACGAGGAATTTAGTTTAAAACAGGTTATATTTGAAGGTGTTTGTTGGACATTTGAACATATAAGCTTGAAATTTGAGGGAAAAAACCTTTTCACAGAGAAGTCTTGAAGTGGCAACATACAACTGGGAATCTTCAGGATATAGGGCAGAATTTCAACCTTGAAAGTGGACATATCTCACAAAGAGACAATATAAAATGAAAAGTTCAGAGGATTAATAATGGAATCTGGGAACATCAATAATTGAAGGGTCAGCAAAGAAAAAAGAAACACAAGTCACAAATAAAGGTCAGAGGATATGGGGGAGAACCAGGAGGCTATGTTCTCATGATAAGCCAACAAAACAGAAGCTTAGAGAAGAGATAAAATGGTAAATAAAACTGAGAAGCCTATTATGTGAGTACCGAATGGCTCCTTTGGTTTAGCAATGATAAAATCATCAGCATTATCCAGAACATCAGTGGCACAGTAGAGACAGAAGCCTCATCCTTGCGGGAGCTCGGAAGGGGTGCTAGCATTCCAGTGTCCAGAAGACTGGATAAAATGTGGAGACAAAATGGCAGAGAGGGAAATAGTAACCAAGAAAGGAGTTTTGAAATTGAGAATACTATTTCCAAAACAAAATCAATAATGGGAAAGATTATGATACCACAAAAATGCATGGGTGACTGATTAAAGGGGACACAACTGGAGAAGCTCGTCTTGACAAGAACAATAAACACTTTACCTCTGAGATTAAAGGGGAGATGGCTCTAAATTAAACAAGAACACCAAGCTACTAACCTATTTCTCCTTTTATTCCAATCCATTTCCTTCAGCATGATTGCCTGTATGTTTCATTACCTCTTCCCTCAATTTGTCCTTCTTTAGCTTTCAAGTGTGCCATTCCCCTGAAAATGTGTTTATTTTATTTTATTCTATTTTATTATTATTTTCTATTTCAAGAGAGAGAGCACACATGAGTGGGTGAGAGGGGTAGAGGGAAGGGGAGACAGACAGAGAGAGATAGAGAACCTTAGGCAGGCTCCACTCTCAGGATGGAGTCCAACACAGGGCTCAATCCCACAGCCTTGGGATCATGATCTGAGCCGAAATCAAGAGTCAGATGCTCAACTGACTGAACCACCCAGGTGCCCCAAAAATTCTATTTTAAAAATCAATAATTATCTGCTTGGCAGTGACTTGGTGACCTCCACCTTGTCACTAAAATGGTTTATTCTCCTGTGGTGACTATGACATTATACATAATTACATCTATTTTTCTTTAACCTCATCTTTCTAGTCACTTTTTTCTGTCCTTTTTTTTTCTTTGACTTTCCTTGCCCTCCTTCCTCCAAATGTCAATTTTCCCTCACACTCCACACCAGCCCTGTTCTCACTCTAGGCCGTCTCTTCCTGACAAGCTCATGGACTCTTAACGGTTTCCACCAGTAATTCCATGCAGAAGACACCCACCTCTATATCTACAGTCTTGCAATTGTCTGAAATTCTAGTTTTATATTCGGAACCACCTATGGGAAGTCACTTGCATGTGCTGCCAGCACTTTAATATGTCTAAAATAAATCTTGCCTTCCCTCCCCAAACTACTTCTCATCTTCCTTCTTAATTTTTATAAGACTATCAATAATATTCTTCTAGCACCCAGTCTGAAAACTTATTGTCATTAAATCATTTCTTTTTTCCCTCCCAAAGCTAGTAAGTTGTCAAATTCTATTAATATCCCTCCTTTGCAATCTCATAATTAATACCAGGTCTTAATACATGTCACCTACATTATTGCATCCTACCTACCCTACCTCCTCCTAAAGCAAATGTCTGAATGTTATTCCTAAACTTAAAATTTTCATTAACTCCATGTTGCTCATGGAATAGAGTCCAATTTTAAAATCAGGCCTCTTTACAGCATTATTAGCCCAGGCTGTATTAATTCATGCCATATCCGTAACTCTCTTGCCATTCCTCATATACATCCTGAAATTTCCCACCACTGCCTTGTTGTTTTACCTGTACCCAGGTTACCCTTCGAACTAATGATTACATAACAAAATTCTATCTGTTATTTAAGACTTAACTCTAAAGTCATCTTAGGTAGTAAATCTTTGCTTTACCCCAGGTACAAATAATTTTTAAACTCCTCTGGAAATCGATCTGTATTTATTTCTTACCCTGTTGGCTTTAAACCATAAACTATAATTACATAGAAAACTTTTATGTGATGGCAAAAAATGAGGTTTAAACAACTTAAATTCCTATTTTTCAGTATTTTAAGTTGTTCAATAACAAGATTAACATCTACATTTTCCCTTAATTCTGTATACAGTGTGTAAACCATAAATATATGTCAAATGAAAGTAAAAATGATTTGAATACTGCAAAACAAATTTAAGTTAGTAAGATGATATATTGATGACCATATATATATATATATATCCCCAAAGAAAATATGACTTAAAATCTGGCTTAAGATCAAACAATTTATACTAGATATATAAATTGGCACATTGCAATTAATTTAAAATAAACTTTTTTTAACTGTGAAAATTTTAAAACACTTGCAAAATTAGTAATTTCCACCTAACATTGCATATACAGTTCCTAGTTCAAACCTCAATGCAGAAAAACAATTTCCAAAGTTTTGAAAACAAAAATAACCCCTACATAATTTTCTTATTCTACTTATTTTTGAAAAGACTACAAGTTGAACATCTTGTAAAATATGTTGTTGTGGAGATTAGGGGCTAAATCTATGATGAAACAGTATCTATTGTTTTGTGTGGCTGATTGTCAGTGAGGGTGTAGGGGACAGAAAAACTAGTTGACAAATGAATGAAGTATATGTTGACTTCTATTTTTTGTAAGTTGTTAAATTGGAAAAGCACTACCTGAATTTCCATTTATTTATGACAGCTTTGGAAGGATCACTTGCTTCTGCCGTGCTGTGGTTGCAGGCAAACCCAATGTGCAGAATCATACTTAAGTTAAGAACTGAGGCATGAGACCTAAGATTTACTACAAGCAAAGTAATTGGTGCCAATAGTTTATTTTCATAAAAAGATTAGTTCTTTTTTTTCATTTCACTCTAAGTCTAGCAATCAGGTGTACTTAACCCCAACCGAAATGTTTGCCATACTATAAACTCAGGGACCATTTTTGGTTGAAGTTCCCAGTGAGTTAACAAAGTGATGGTTCAGTCCCAGTTAAGTACCTTTGTTCACTCCAATTTGACCTGATTGGACTCAAACTATGTGTGTTTGTATTTCTATCCTAAATATCCAGGCTCCAAGTAATTGAGAGTCTGTGCAGGGCTCAACCTCCAAGTAGTTGAATCTTTCCTTGTTTTTTTTAGTTTATTTTTTTATTTTTTTAAACATTTTTATTTATTTTTCAGAGACAGAGAGAGAGCATGAGAGGAGGAAGGGAAGAGAGAGAGGGAGACACAGAATCCAAACCGGGGTCTAGGCTCTCAGCTGTCACCAGAGAGCCCGACATGGGGTTCGAACCCATCACCTGTGAAATGATGACCTGAGCTGAAGTCGGGCACTTAACCGACTGAGCCACCCAGGTGCCTCAAATTTTCTCTTCTTAACTCTGTCTCCAGGCTACCTTTCATAATGAGGAATTTCCTAAGGCTCTATATTTGAAATCTAATTCCAAATGAAACCCAAATATCGCTACTTGGACACCCCATTAGCCTCACTCTTGGCTACCAATTCTGAACTACAACTTTGCCTTGCTTTTGTTCTTGCTTTTAACACATATCCATATGCTGGTGTCATATTCACTTCCTGGACCCATGTACACTTGTACCCTTCCCTATATTAATGACTTTTCCTGAATCTATAGACCTTCAGCCTTTTCATGATACCATGGCATCATCCTTTCTGAAACAAGCAAGTATTACCCACATTCCACTTAATGCCAACAAGGAAAACTGATCTGAAAATAAGACACCACAAGAGAATGAGATACATTAAAGTGACTTCGATGATATATGACTCTATCGCTTAGGACACATTGATACCGAGCTAAATTTACTTCAATCACTTATCAAAAATAGCTTAGGTTATTAGAAAAAGATATAATTAGGAAACATTTTATTCCTATGTGTGGTGAATTTAGAATAATAAATAGACCTGTATTTAAGAGAAAGCATCCATTAATTTCAGTAACTCTAGCTTCTAATTATTACTTTACAAAAATTTATATCTTTTCTTAAAGTATTCTTTATCTAATTTTTGTCTTAGACATACATATGTATACTAATTTATACATTAATGTATATATTAATTAAATATAGTAATTTATATTATGATTTATTAACTAATATATAAATTTATATTATATTAATTTATATCCATGTGTTCATTTATATTCATATATATAATATATATTTATATTCACATATATAATATTATACATATATAAATTACTTGGTATTGAGAATGTGGATATGTGTTATTTACATTTTATGTCTTCCTAGAGTGCTGATATATATTCTCTTTATAAAGCATATGCAATAGAGAGTTTTTTAGGAGTAAAAGGTGATGTTGTTTTAGGGAAGTATGTGTGAAATGGTATGTGTGTAGGTTTGTGTGTGTGCGTGTGTATGTGAGTGTATGTTAAGTATAAGGTTGTTAAACTGTCTCTTGAGATACTTCTGAAAACATTGGATATATTGCTGACTTCATTTCTATTTGTAAAGAAGAATCACAAATTGTAGAATTGTTCCAGATTATTTTGAATAGGGAATATGTAAAACTTTTCATCATGATGATTACTTTTAATGTATATTACTGTTTTAAACATGTTATTTAAATGTCTCCTAAAAGGCATCAAAATTCATATATGTAGGCCTCTGATTAGATATGACAAGAGAAATAACTTTGAAAACTTAAATTCCTACCTTCCCAATATTTTTTGAGCAAAATATCCCCAAGTGAGCATTTCAATTTAATATTTTGCAAGCACAAAGTGAACATTGTTCACATAAGCTCTACTAGTCCATATTTCATTTGTTCAAGCCCTGTCTTCCTAAGGCAGTATATTGAACCTGAATACTCTCCAGATGATTGGGATCCTGTTCAGCTTGAATAGCAGCATTTCTTCAATTTTTTGAAAACTAACTTGCAAGTGGACTATAATTACTCATTTTAGTTTATGACCTTAAAGAAGTGAAACCATTGGCACTAGAACACTGAACACAAAAGACTTGTTAACATGGATACCATAAATCTTATGCAAAGTGGGTTTGTTTCTGTGTCAATGAAATAGCAAAATCAATAAATTAGACCTCTTTTATAAGCACCAAACAATACATTAAGTTAGGAACCTTAGCAGAAATAAGCTATAGCCATGACATTTTTTTCTTCAAGCTGCATTTACCTTTTTTAGTTGAGGCAGCACCAGCCTCTTCTTTGGCTCGTTCAGTTTCTGCAAATTCAGATATTAAAGAATGAGAAATGGATATCAGAGATGCCAGGTCGATATCTTATGGTATTGTAAGTCAGACAAGACTAAAAGTGCCCAAAAGATAAAATATGTGTGGCGCCTGAGAGCAAAGCAAGCAGCAAAGAAGAGCCACTCTATAAAGTACTTACATATTTTTAAGGTAATGAACTCTCTTATCTCTCCCACATACTGCTCTGCGGTATTAAATTTTAATGCCTATGTAAGTAGTGGCCATAAAACAAGGTGGCTTATTTCACAAAATACACTGGAATACTAATTAGTTTATATTCAAATGTAAAATGATGTATGAGTTGTGTGGAAGAGGACTTTTTCGCTTAGCCTTTAATTATGGGGATGGCAAGCAGTATTTGATCTCCATCAATTAGCTCTATATTATAAAAGATTAGCTGTAATATTATGGAAAATTCCATTTGAATATTGCTTGGAGAGAGAGAAAATTTTTTAAAGGCCAAAGTGGCCTCTTGTGATTTCTCATGTAGTTTATCTGGTGTGGAATATAAGAGAGCTGTCTGGAAGACATAATCTGAAATGCTGGTCCTAGTACAAAATTTTGGATCTCGAATCATAGCTAATTGAAAGAACTTTCTCCAGTCTATAGGAAAATAACAAAAATAACAATGAACTGGTGAATATTTACAAATCTTTATTTACTCATTTTACTGACTTTTTATTTTTTGATGTTGTTCTCCTTGGCCACCTGTATTTTTATGTTTACTTTTATTTTCATTAGTATGTGTACGTATCCCCCTCACTCATATGCACTCAGCAGCTGAGCTCTAGGAACAACCACACAACAGGACTCTTCATGCCCCCTCTCCCTCCGTCCTTATGCCATAGATCTTGGGCTGTGAGAAAGATCAGATGTCAGAAGAGGCCTTCACATCATGTTCAGGCCTTAATTCTACCATATTAGATATCATGAGCTTTACAATTTGAGCCTATGCAAGAAGTCATGTAAATAACCTCTTCCAGGCTTTCTTAAGACCCTGAGCTCCAGGACTATGCAGACCCCTGGCTGTTGTACACCTTCCAGATAAAGACTTTACACTAGTGGTTCTCAAACTTCAGCATGCATCTGAGTCACGCCGTGGGCTGTTAAAACGCAGACACAGCCTGGATGGTTTGTGATTCAATGAGTCTAGGGCATGTCCTGAGAATTTACATTTCTAATCATTTCCCAGGTGATGCTTATGCCTTTGGTCCAGACCATAGTTTGGAAACTGATTACTAAATATCCCCTAAGAGACCATCAAGCTGAATCCTTCTGTGATCCCCATTTGTGTTTACCTCAGTTACCACCATGAACCTAGGCTTCCGGCAGAAAACAGAGTTCACATTTCTCCTAAAAACAGATCCTTACCAAAGTCCTTCCAACTCCCCACTACAGTATATGCACCAGTATCCTCAGCCTCTATTCAGAGCATGAGCTTTGCTGTCTTCTTTTAACTGCCCCCTAGCTCCCTAAGGCCTCTGCAACTCTACAAGCAGTCTTCTAAACTGGAGAATGTTTGTTTTCCCAACCCTTACATACCAAAGTGTCTATTATTTCTCAATGGTTGTTATCTCTTGGCTTTCTGTAAATCTCATTTCCTTTGAAGTGTACACTATCAGTTTGTACCTGGCTTGATCCCTCCTCTTATTGTCATTATTAACCTTATACTCTAGCACCATCCCTCATTGAGTATTTTTGCACAGAGTTGTCTTCCTCTACTATTGTGAGATTTCATTAAGAACCCCTCTCAATCACGGTTGAGCATTAGAATAAGTCGGGGGCTGTTACAAGTCCATGGGTGTCAGATGTAGTAGGTCTATGGTGAGCTATAGAGTTTTGAAAGCTTTGAGATTCTGAGTTAATGAATCTGAAAGGAGCCCTGGGTATTCATATATTTGGAAGCTTTCCAAGGTACTCTAATATTTAACTAGGATTGGGAGTCATACACACAGTTCATATGTATGCTTGATCTCTCATTTCCTTGACCTCTTCACTTAAAACAAGATTCCTGCCATCTACCAACATACTCTTGGACTTTGCTTCCAAAACTTTGATCCCCCAAATCCTATTCTCTGGCACCATTCTTCATTTTACAGCTCACTTACTCAAGAATCTTTTCCAAATAAGGACACCTGGGTGGCTCAGTCAGTGAAGCATCCGAATTCAGCTCAGGTCATGATCTGGCAGTTCATAAGTTCAAGCCCTGAATCAGGCTCTGTGCTAACAGCTCAGAGCCTGGAGCCTCCTTCAGATTCTGTGTCTCCTTCTCTCTCTGCCTCTCCCCTGTTCACACTCTGTCGCTCTCTCTCAAAAATAAACATTAAAAAATTTTTTAAAAAGAACCTTTTCCAAATAGTATCTGACTCCATCAATACTTTTGTTCTTTTGACCTTACCCCTTTTTCACTGCTCCTGCTCATTAGTCTTATCAATATTTAAATGAGCCATGGTTAAATCATTCACTTAGTGATCTGCTTTTACAGTTGTCAGTAGTTTCTCAGGCTGCTTTTAAACTGTTCGGTGGCTAAAAACATCAGAAATTTATTCTTTCAAAGTTCTGGAGGCAAGAAGTCCAAAATTAAGGTGCTGTCAGGGCCATACTCTGAAGCTATCTTGGAACTCTCATAGAAAGAATCCTTCCTTGCCTCTTGCTAGCTTCTGGTGGTCCTTGGCATTTACTGATTTATAGCTGCCTCACCCCAATTCCTCCTTTTCTGTTCATATGATTTTCCTCCCTCTGTATGAATTTGAGCATCTCCAAATCTTCCTCTCCTTCTAAAGACACCAGTCATTGGATTCAGGGCCCACTCTAATCCATATGACCTCATCCTAACTTGATTCAATCACACTCATAGGTACCGACTTAGGACTTTAGGATATCCTTTGCAGTGACACAATTCAGCCCATGACACCCTCAAAACACAAAACTACTTTATGTCTGCCACCTGAGCAGCCATCCAAACTTGAGGAAGGCCCTCCTCCTGCTTCAGGTCTCACTTGAGTTGTCACATTTCAGTAGTTAAGGGGAGTGTTCAGCACTGATCAGCAATACTAGCACAGACCTACAGAAATTGTTTTCCCATTCTAGACAACTGGTTCGTGCCTTCTCTCCCCTCCTCAAACTTCCAATATCCTGCAGTGTAGAGGCAAGCTGCTGTTGAGAAATTCAGGGAGAAAATAAAAGCAGACTACACTACCTCCTGTTTTCACCACCTCACCAGCACATACCTGCACCATTTGTTTTCTTTTCAATCCCAAAGGATGGCGGGTCCCCACCCCAATTTAATACCAGTCCATCCTGCCTCCCTTCTCCTTCTGCCAAGTCAAGGTCTTTTTCTTGCAAATATTGCTTCTATCTGCTACCTCATCAGTTTTCCACCTCAGTGACACTTTCACATCAGTTCAGAAACATAATATGTCACTCTTTATAACTGCAGACAACCACATCCTTCACTTCTATACACCTCCCACCTCAGCTGCCTCCTCTCTCTGTGGTCCATCACAGCCTCCAGGGAGTTGTGACAGTGTCACCAATTCTGTTTTCTCACTCTGTTTTTTTAAAACCTGACTAATTATGAAAAATATTATATAAATGAAAGACACAAAAGCATGTAACATATGTGCACACTTTAATGAATGGTAATAAAAAATGCATACCTTTGTAACATCCAGCAAGCTTAAGAAATAAAATATCACCAGAGCTTTTGAAACCTCTTACTCATTCCACTACCTCATGCTTTTTCTTTCATCTCAGAATTATTATTGTCCTAAATTTTATATTAATCATTTTCTTATTTTTTACCACAGTTGTTTATTACATGTACTTATCTCTAAACAAAGACAAGACCATTTTTCATAGATTGAACTATATTGTTTAGTGAGATAACTTTATAAATATTGATTTATATTGTTTAATTCTTGTAATTTGCTTCTTTCAAAACATCATGTTGAGATGCAGTGTTAAAATAGTCACATACAGAAGCTCTTAGACTGGGGTAGCTCTAGCGATTTTGGTGGCTTATAGAAACAAACCAAAGCCAGAGTCTTCTAGATTTTTCTGGAATCTGAGAAACTAAAACTCAAGAGCAACTATCATGACATGCAAATAACTAAACCTTCCCAAACAAGGCAAACATTTAAGTTACAGCCAATTAAATCACTTCTTTGCTTTGCTTCTGTGTATTCTTAAACCTCTGCCCTAGATCCTGCCTATGGAGTACGCTTAACTAGTTTTCATTTTTGGCACTGCTTCAGAATCGTTGTTTAACTTTTTATGGAAGCCATGTTGACATGAGTAGCTGTGGCTGATTAATTTTAACTGCTGTACAGTATTCCACTATATGTACATTCTAACAATTATATATTCATCCTTCTGCCAATGGACATTAGGTCATGTCTGATTTTTGTGCTGTTATAAATAATCCTGCTTTAAACATTCCCACACATGTCTCCTGGTGCACATGTTGAAGAATTTTCTTAGAAGTGAAATCATTAGTTCATAGCATTTTCTTATGTTTAATTTTTCCAGATAAATGCCACAATGTTCCCCCAAATTTTACATTCATACCAACAGTGTATGGTGAGTTTCCATTGCTTCATATGATTACCATTCCCAGAATAATAATTTTCCTCTTTTTTGGTCAATCTGGCACATGTCCAATAGTATCCCATTGTGCTTCTAATTAAAATTCCATTATACTAAGAGACTAAACATCTTTTGATATGCTTATAAAACATTTGTGGGCTTTTTTTGATGCTTACTTATATCTTTTTACCCATTTTTTTTCTGTCCACTGTTCTATAAATGTCTTGTATTCATTTTTAGAGTTATTTAATTTTTGCTACTCACTTCTTGTTACTTATGTGTGCTACAAATATCGTTTCCAAGTGTGTAGCTTGTATTTTGTTAGTATTGTATTAGTCCTATTTTGAATTTATTCAGTCAGCCTTGTCTGTAATTTGAGTTGTGATATTATAATTTATTATCAAAATTGAGCAAGTGAAAGGAAGTGCTAATAATAATTATTCATATGAATATGAATATGAAGACTGTCTTCACCAATTGACATACAGGGTCATACATGTCATGCAGTCTGTGTTCCAGACACACCTTATTGACATCAGAGCTATTGTTCAGGTCCATAGATATTTTCCCCCAGTAACTTCCATTACAGAGTATGTAACTGATTCCCAAAAGCCATGCCACTTTTCTAACTAATGTAAATTGTCCCCAAGTACTCTTCTAATAGTATACCCTTAATGGATTCAAAAGGGACTTTTTTCCCCCTTTTTTTAAAAGCAATTTCTACACCCAATGTGGAGCTCAAACTCACACCCCCAAAGTCAAAAGTCACATGCTCCACTGACTGAGCCAGTCAGGTGCCCCAAAGGAACTTTACTTTTAAATTCTGTGTATTGGTTTCTCCTGAAGAATCTTGGCATGTATTAGTAGATCAAGCGATAATCTTCAGACTCACACATTTAGGTATTGAAGTGTAGTTAAGGTAATAAACACAGTTAGGCTTGGTGGCTGAGCATACACAAGTCAAATGCAGTACTAAGATCAAAGGAAGAAAAATGCATGACTATTGACATTTCAATTAAAATTATTTTAAAAAAAATTAAAAATGACTGGACTTTGGAGCCTTTTTTGCTCAAAATTCAGATTGACCAGAGGCTGGAAGAACATGCACACAGAATACATGATCAGAGCCCTGTGGTCCTTGATACGAAGAAGGAAGTAATATACAGATGTGTTTCCAAGGTCTTGAGGCACACTGGTCACTGAAGTGTTCTTGGAGGGAAAAAAAGGATGTGATGTGGTCAAATATAGTTGCTAAGCATTGTGTACTGCATTCCCTCTTGAAGATTCACCAAGGAGAACATTAAAGACCTGAAATGACCCAGGGCTTAAAAATCTACTTATTTGGATCTTTTCCTGTTTGGAAATGGTTAATCATATTGTCAACTCCTATGTTGCTATCCAGCATGTGGGAAAGCAGCTACAATGGACTGTAGAGAAGGGAATTGGGTGTGTTGAAGCATTTTTGTATGTCCTATAATAAAAGAATTTGTGTTGACTTGCAGAAATTGTAAATCTAGGTTTGGCATGCCTGCTAAGTCCAAGACAGTCTTCTTCTACCCACATAACCCCTGACACATAACTTTATATAGAGAGGTATTAAGTGCCCCTCCATAGTACTACCTTCTAGAATTTGAAATATTTTGTTTCCTTCAAGTTCATGGTACAATGACGACCTCCACCATAAACTAAGAGAGCTCCCGAGTTTGTCTGTGTCCTCCAGTATTTTTCCTACAGTGATTTTGATTTCCTCCGGCACCTAGAACAAATAGTTCCACACCACAAATTCAACCAACATTCTAGTTATTTCCTGGAATGAAGTGTTAATGACCAACTACCTTTTATTTTTCGATGGACTTGCACTAACCCTGTCAATCTCACCTCTCCTTTTTAATTCAACACCAAGCAATTTTATCACATAAATATTTAATTTATGTTAATTAAACTATACATCTCACTCTCATTTGCTCTCATAACTTAGGATACCATAAATCATATCCCAAATGTTTAGGTTATATACAAAAACCTATGTGCACCATATTATATGAGGAATTTTCAAGAGTATTTGTAATGAAGAGCAATCTTTACCTTAGGCAATAAAGTTATTGCCTACAATAAAGTAATGGCCTACTGTGCATAGCAGATGTGTAAAAATTCTGTTGTATGGTTTCAAGACCGAAAAGCAACTCTTAGTTGAATAAATGGATGGTCACACTGTTAGTAGAGAATTTAAGCAATTTATGAATTATCTGTAATTAATTTTTGTATTGAGCGATAATGCCCATGTCAAGTCTAAATTTTTCAACTGTATGAAGAGTTGAGTATTAATTCTTTTGAAACTTTTATATTGGGTCTAAGATGATTTAGCAACTTAATTTGCTAATTTCCTGCAAAAGATGCTGATCTCTTCAAAACTTGATTGGATAGTGTGCCTCATAGATAGCAGAACTTAACAGGGCTGTTTTATTGCAAATCAACATTTTTATCTATATGTCACATTTTTCTGGGAAGAAAATGTTCATTTTTAGCATAGTCTTCAATCTAACATTCTCTACCAGTGCTGCAAAATTATCAGTTTTGTTTTACATATTTTCTTGATTATGCATTTCTACAGACTAAGTATTAGCATGCTGAAGATTCCATAATACAGAGTTCCAATCAGCTTTACATTCAACTAAAAATTTTCATGAAAATATAAATAGAATTTTAGGTTCATGTTACACCTCTCAATCAAAGTCTGTAATGTCTATATAAACACTTCCAACTGTAATTTTTTAAAAGACATGCCCACCAAGTTACTCTTCATTATGTTTCTAATTTTTCTCTGATATATCCACCAATGAAATACTTTATCTCAAATAAAACATGCATTTGTTTTATATATTAATACCATACCTATGCAGCTCCAAACCAAATGAAAAATATAATTATATTTATATCATGCAAAGAACTTAAGTTTGACAGTAAGTCTTGTATATCAATCTTAGAGAAGTTAAAGTATATTTTTTCTGAAATCAAATATATGTCCTTATGCCTAAAATAACTTTCATTAATGACAATCTGTTAAGTACTTCATACAATTGAGAAAAACCATCAAAGACACCAGCATTTGTCCCTAAGCATGGAGTGAAAGCTACTATTGATGCAAATGTCATGGTATATTATAGTTATCTGTTAATATTCATAATCTGAAGATATAAACCCTAAAAGGAAATTATGATTTTATAAGAGCAATAGTTAAAGTTGTTGGAGGCTTCATTTCATTCAAGACACAATGTCTTTCACTGGTAGACAAATTATGTTGCCTGTTGGTTTGATCAAGTGATTAATTGTTAGGAAAATTAAGTCTGATGTGTTTAAGAAACTGAAGAGATCACTTATTCTGCAAAATAAGAAACAAAAATTATGAACCACTCAAAAAGGAGTTCTGATCTGGAGAAATTAACATTTACAAATGAAAATAAATTTTAAGAAGAATAAATTCACAGAAAAGGGAAGTTTGAATAATTATGTATATTATTTCAGCACAACAAATATTAAAATCAAGAAACATTTGGTAAGCTAGCTTCAAAAATTAGCATTAGCATTGTCTATAAGCAGAAAACTTAAATTAGTAAGCTGGTGAAATATGCTCTTTCTGTTATTTTAAGTTTTATTCAACATACTTGCTTTTATTTGCTTTTCACTTGGAGCTGTTAAAGACAAGAAATAATAAAATCTAAATTAATTACAAGGCCACTGTCTCTAACATAGTTTTAAGGTTATTTAAATTTTTTAAAAGACTATAACCTTGGAAACTAAGGAAATACAGGTCTGAGAAGGAGAAAATTCAACACTGTTCCATTTTCTTTTATATATTATAAATAGATGCCATGAACATAGATATTTTTTATACTTATATATCTTCTCCCAACACAGAATGTTCACTCACAACTTATTCATTTTGTTTTGCATTTTAAATTAGCTAAGAATCTGATTGTTTTTATATACAAGTCAATGCATTTTACTTCAAGTGATATGAAAAGAACATAGTGGATTGATAAATTATCCAATGGTTTCAATTTTTAAAATATAGCTAATTACTGCAAAGCTGCTACACTGTAATCATACCCTGAAATGAACAGATAATGATTTCAAGCAATTTAAGTTACTGTATTTTGTCAAGTTTAATGTTAGACAATAATGGTTAGCTATTAAAACTCTTGAAACTCATTACACCCATAGTCATTCTCTGTTTCTCCAGGTTTATATTTTATATATTTACATGATATATACTTTATTTTAGTTTTCTGCATATGTGCATAAATAAGAATATGTGTTATGGCCTACTTGGGGAAATGTTAATACTCTGTTCTCTGTAAGGTAAACAAAACAATTCCTTCCCAAAGGATAAGTAATATCGACATTAATGTGAAATGGTGAAGTATGTGATCATTTCATCTTGGAAATTATTTAAACCTCATTCCCATTTAATTTTTTAATGTGTAATTCTATTTGATGTTGCTCATTTCATGCAATAAACCATTATCAAGTGCCTACTGTGTGCCTGGCATTAAAATAAGCACTCTAATTTCTGACCATATATTAAGTGCTATTATAAAGGAAAGAGGATGATGCTATGGAAACTAGTTGGAGGAAGAACTAAATGGATTTGGGTTGTCTGAGGAGGTTTTACAAACTTAGAAGAATAAGAAGTATAGCTTTGAACCTGGGTTTTCTGTGGTCTGTGTTAGAGGGTAGTAAATAGTTGAGCTATATTTGTATGGGTATTTATATAGCACTGAATACATGCAATTTCCATTCAAATACAATAAAATGGGAGGAGAAAATAATGGACATTATATGAATCTATGGCCACACGCGCGCGCGCACACACACACACACACACACGAAAACTCAATGAAGTTCCTTGAGTAGAAATTTGAAGGCAAAAACAAAAGGTAGTATTTTAAAATTAAGTCAATAAAATAAGTTTAGAAACTTGCATTTATTTTCCTTTGAAATAACTAATTGGCAGGCTAAATGCTAGAAACTTTTAAGAAAACCATTGGTATTCATACTTACTGCATTTTTAGAATTGTTTGTATATGTGTTTTATTGATTGTCTGATTCTCAATTCAATTTTCCCCCATTAGAATGTAAATATATTGAGGGCAAAATCTGCCTCTACTTTTATTGCAGGTCCCCTGAGTACTCAAGAAATGTCATTAAGTAACATTTTGAATAGGGAGAGAGTAATTGCTGGAATTGAATATTCCGTATTTTACAGGTAAAGCAATATTGGATGCACTTATAGAAAGTGGTTTTTCTCTTGTTTTGTATTGGGTTTTTTGGGGGGGCTTTTTTTTGTTATTGTTTTTTACACTAAACACTGCTCTGAAAAATTCACTGGGGAACTTAGGAAGCTACAGATGCTGATTCAGTCAGTCCAGGAAGGAGCTGGAGATATTGCATTTCTAACAACCTGGTGTTGCTGGCTCACAGACATATATTGGGTAGCAAGAGTGTAACAAATTATTTGGCTTTAATTTTCAAAAACTTCATTGGTGCTAACTCTGTGTCAAGAACTTGCAAAGACTATGGGATGGAAGGATTTCCTACCCTTTCTTGTCATAAGGCTGCAACATTAATAAACATTGCATATAGGGTAGAAAGAACCCAGCAACATCAGACTAACTCACCTGAATGTTCCTTCTTTGATGACTTTGCTGTGTCAAAGACAAGAAACAAAAAAGTCAAAATTCCAAGCCATTCTATGGCAATTCAGTATTCAATTGCAAATTAAGTAACAATATGAAAGTAAGATAGAGGAATTTAAAAACAGTTACCTGGTTCCACATGTTTTTCTTTCTTTTCCTGTTCTGAAAGGAACAATATTATCATTGTTATTATTATTACCATCGTTATTATTATTCCAATTTTATATGTCATAATTTAATTGCTTTAACACAAAGAAACATGTATGTGCTAATGCTGGGCTCAACAACTGATAATTGCTATGAAAAGACTAAGACTGTATATTTAAATCTTTCCTCTCTTTCCCTCACTGAGTTCCTGCACAGAACAGCATAAAAATATTCTATATAAGAGCAATTCTTCATGATCAATAAAGCAAAGAAAATTAAATAGGGTCCATAAAGGATGGAAAATAATTAATTTCCTACTGTATTAGATCAACATCAAATAAATTTGGGATAAAAAAAGCACAAAGGATAATTATTGCAGCTGTTTTAAAATAATTTTCAGATAAAGATGGACAGATTCCATATGGACTTCCTCTTCGAAGGTGAAATCTTCTTATATTGAAAAGGTATTTGTTTAGTTAAGTCAAAGACTTTGCTGAGAACACCAAAATAGACTGAATTTTCAGTGGAAAGCAAAACACACTCCCCTTGTTTTTAGGACAAATGCTCCATATAGGTCCTTTTTAGATAGTGTTTCTTTTTAAGAATCCACTCTTGTCAATATTGTGTGAGGCAAAGTGTTATTCTGGCCTCAAGAGTAAGATGGCATTTCTATTATAATAAGCACTAATTTTATATAAAGTGCAAGTACTAATTTTAGATGGAGTGTTATTATCTGCAATCCTTTTTTTCCCCTTGACAAGGTTGTCAAATTAATTTAAAAGAAGATTTTCAAGGCATGTTTTAACATAGGTATATTATTATCGGATTTTTTAAAGAGAAGGTATGTGAAGATTTCTTAAGTTTCATTCAATGAATACATTTTGGAGACTGGAAGATGTTTACATTGAAAGAATTCTAAGAACTGTATTTCAGAAACATAGAGTGCCATCAAATCTCTCTGGTCATCTCATGAGCTTCTCAAGTGTATAATTTGTTTATCAAGAGTGTAGTCATGTTAAGTATAAAGAGCAATTTACCCACTCACAAGGTTGCATCCAGGCAGTAAAACAAATAAAACAAATGACTTGACCAAGTGTTACAAGTCAAAAAGCAGACACTTAAGTGATTTAGCTAAAATTAAAGACAGTAAGAACATTCCCAAAAGTTGTTTGAAAAACATGGAGTAATTAAATATGTTGCTTAATTTACTGTGGGACCGGAGCACCAATCATGTAACATTTCTAATAAATTTGCAAAGTGATGACCATCAAAAACATAGTGGGAGTAATCTGGGTATGCATCAAAATTCAATCCTGGCGATATGTGAAATTTCAAAGTAAAACAAGGGGGCCTTCCAATCAACATCAGAAAGCCATCATACAAGCAAAAAATACCTGTGCTAATTTGGAACAACATGAGGAAAAATGCTGTTGAGAGCACTTATATAGGATAATTCAGGATGTAATTATTGAATTATTTTTAATAAATATAAATTTATAAAACTGCCAAATCATATCTATGATTGATTTTTTTTTACTTTTTATTTTGAAAAAATTATAGATCATGAGAATTTTCAAAACTATGTATAGGAAGGCTCCATGTACTCTTCACTGTTTCCCTATCATGATTTTTTTTTTAACTAAAGAAAAAACTTCTTAATTGTGACAACTAGAAAAGTAAAAGCAAAATAAGAATATAGGGTTAGAGATGTGTAATTGAATAAAACAATCTTAAAGACAAAAAAATGAAATCAAACAAATTAAAAGATACAACATTAACAACAATAAAAGCCAAGTCTAGATGATAAACCAGAACAAATAAGTTAATTTAGAAATAATTAATAGTTGTTTAGAGGAAAATTCGTTTTCTTTTTCTTATTACTGCCCAAGTCACAATCCACTGAATTTCTCAAAGAAGGAAGCGGTTGGGATGTAAATGAATGCCTGGGAAGGCATTTTTTTCTTAAATTAAATCTACCAATGCTCCCGAGATTGTCAAGGAGACACAGTGTGTCTGCAGGATCTTTTAAATTATATAGACTGCAATAAAGCGAGGGCCTTAGGGTTATATATGTGTGTATATATGTGTGTGTGTGTGTGTGTGTGTGTATATAATTTAATATCATTTTTCAAATCTCTGGTTGTCCTTCATTTTTCTGCTGGTGCAATGGTTTATACAGTGTTTCTGTTTCCGTGTGCTCGTGCTCATCAGCAGCAGTGCACTCACATAAATCTGAAACTGAAGGAACACATACTTCTCTATAGATAGATTGCTCCCCCTGGCTGAGTTGCACTATAATTTCATGATTCATCCCACAGTACATTTAGAGCATTTTTATGACACAGAATGCCTCAGCATCCTAACCTTTTACAGTACCAAAACATACATAAAATTTTCAAAAATGGTATATATCTTAAAACAGATGTTTTTTAATATCACTGGGATCCTTAAAAGCTCTACATTCTGGGGATGTGATGATTTTTAATAGCTGATCGAGTAGGGTTAAGTTGGGGCTTTTTGTTTCCATTTGTTCAATATATCCGAATTTCTTCAGAGGATAGCGTATATTTGCAAAAGATACAACCTCAAGGTATCTGGCTTTACTGTTAGCAAACAGCTTTAACATAGTGTTAAAGCAGCAGTAGATGCTGCCTAAGGGATGGATTTCAAGCAATGCTATTACACGGAGCTCAGGTGCTTATAAGGGTAAATCATGTTAAGAACAAAATGTCATATATATAATATGAACATACCAAAATATTTATGGATTGCAAGAAGAAAGATAATGAGAAAGAGGTTATGAAACCAGCCTGAAAAATAAATTCTATTTGGTCTTTTTTAAGGACTGAGAACTTACCAGATTACAGGAATTATATTTACACTCACAGTTTTGGTTAATGGAATGAAGTTGTATTTTTAGTTATGCGGCTGTGGATAATATTATTAGATGATTGTATGAATTTGGAAATGGACTTTGAGAATGATTGCCATGGTTTTCAGTCCCTCTGACCCTCAGGTTGTGTACTTTTTCATACTGACAGAAAAACAACCAACAGAGTTCACATGCATAAAACAAAAAAAAGAGATTCAAAACTGCAAGTCTATCAGCAGGCCAATAATGATAGTAAAGAGAAAAAACATATACACAAATATACTTTGCATGTATTTCCTTACTTTTTCCCTTGGGTTGTTCTGTTGGAAGAAATAAAAAACAAAACAAAACAGTTGTTCTTAAAACTTTTAAAGATAAAACTGCTCTCCGAACATATGGACTAGACTATAATTTTTCCAGCCCCTTTCCCTATCTCTTTCCTTAAATTTCAGTGTTGCTCTAAATTACTGGCAATTACTGTAGGTGTTTCCATAATTTGAGTGCAAAACATTGTGTGACAATAAATTGACTTAGAATTGCACTGTTTAATCATTTCCAGTGATTTATACCTTGCAGACTTCTTAAACACAGGTGAACACGTAAACCCATATGAACAAATACAAAAGAAACAGGTATACTTGCCAGATGAGTTATGATTCTATTCAAGACTTAAAGTAATGATTCAGTTCCTAATTGATGCTGGTGTATTCAAGATTAAGTGAATTTATGCTTTCTGGTAAAATAAATGCTTGATACTGAACATTATACAATTTCTTGTCAAGAAAACATTTCTTTGAAAACAATTATTGTGAAAGGTAAACATAGGCAATATTTATTTTTTATTTTGTTAAATATTTCTAATAGCAATATTGTTAGAAAAGATTTGACTTTCTCTCATTCTCAATCTTTTTCTCTCTCTCCCCTTCTCTCCTTATCCTATATGTAGTTTTTTTCTTCTACAATAGTCCTTGAAGGATAAATGCAATTTGGGGATTCATCAAATATAAGACAGAGAAAGAAAATATTTCCAATACCTTCTATAGTTGTTTTTGTTTTCTTAGAATCTGAAAACACAAAGATAAATTATTGATAAAGCAGATATGATAAATTAACAATTTATTAGTTTACAGTAAAATGCCAAACACTCTGAAGTAATCTTCAATAAAATGCACTGATTGCATGATATATTTCTAGAATATGAGGCTTAAAGAGAAATTACTCTGTTTTTGAGTAGATGAGTATTAGAGTGAGGTAGTACATAAGAAATTTTCTGAAATATAAAGATTACAAAAAAGAAAAGAGATAAAAAATATCCATATATGATTTGCACAGAGATTACATTGTGCCTATCAAAGCTGGTAACTCTTTCATAGAAAGTCAAACTGAGAAAATATATGGTCTGTTCCCATAAAGATGGGCTAAAGCCCATGAATTTAGTCTGAAGTTTCAATTGTTCAATCTGGAGCCACCCAGATGACCTGCTTTACACTCTCTGAGCAATCAATATATTTACAATACAAATATTCAATTATTTCTGTGAAACAAAACAGGTTGAGGTTGTCACTTAGGTTACTGATGAACACATCATCATTCTTCGTAGCTGCCATAAAGTAATAATTAATGTGTATTCAATAGTCAACAGGCATCTGTTTTATTTGTCTTTTGTGTGTTCAGTTTAATTATGAAAAATGTTACTATTTTTTAGTATTTAGACCATACAACTTTCTGTTCCTATCACTTGAAAATAAAACGAGAGATGTTGAATCCCATTTTACTTTAGTATAGAGGCATCTTAAGTTTCTGCTTAGAAATACTTATTTTTTTCCATGTTTTTTTTTCTTTACCTCTTCTGTAAATTAACTTTGAAATTTTCTGGATATTACTGAAATTAGAATTATAATAAGGAACTATAAATTGATCATTGGAAAAGGTAGATAAACTGTTTTCGGGCTGATAATTATATGCTTTAGAACTGAGAACAGTAGACATTCACTAATAATATGTAAGCTAATGGATTTGTGGGTCATATAGGAATATAGTTGGGTCCATGATTTTACTTCCACAATGAAGTAATGGAGCTAAAATGTTTAAAGATGACAATGAATAGGAGTTTATCCACAAAAAGCAGTTACATGGTCAACTGAGTTGTTTTAAGAAAAAATGACAACCAATGACAGTAATAGTGTTGTAAAAGTAAAAACTCACTTTCATAGAAGTATAAGCTAGAAACACATTTTAGGAAGGCAACTGGAGAAATAACCTAGAAAGTCATAAAAATGAGCATGGTTTTGATACAGTAAGTCCACTACTAGAAATCCAAAGAGAAAAATGGAAAATTATCATAAAAATATACATAGAAAGAGACTTTTCCATGAAATTGTTTTATATTTCTAAATAATGGGAATATTAAACAGTACCTTCTGAACAGTAGTGGAACTCTTAAAGAATTCATAGGATATCCACATAATAGAAAAATACAGTCATTAAAATGATATTTTTGCAACCTGTGAGTTTCTCATTTTTCTGTAATAGGAGTATGTTTCATGTACAAACAAACCTTATTATGAAAAATAATAAGTCCTTGGAATAAAAAATTTACTTATAAGTAAGCATCTATTAAGCATTAGTATGTCCAGCATGGCACAGTATAAAGAATATTAGACTAGATTTTTCTTAACATCCTTCCCACCCCCTCAAAAAATGGTTTCTTGATATTTAGTTTCTCATCTGGAACTATAATTGAGTAGGCTAAATTTGTTATTTAAAATGTGCTTTACAGGACGCCTGGGTGTTTCAGTCCATTGGGTGTCCAACTTTGGCTCTTCATGATCTCATGGTTCGTGGGTTCGAGCCCTGAGTTGGGCTCTGTGCTGACAGCTCAGAGCCTGGAGTCTGCTTCAGATTCTGTGTCTCCCTCTCTCTGTCCTTCCCTGCTCCTCACACACATTCTCTCTCTCTCTCAAAAATAAATAAACATTAAAAAAATAAGTAAATAAAATAAAATAAAAGTGCTTTGCAAACAATTTCTCATTCATTTCCTTCATGAGTAATTATCCTAATCAGATAAGCAAGTAACACAAATATATAGAAAAATATTAAATAAAATAATTTCATATATGAATATGATAAATATCATCTTACTCATATGTCTAACAATTTATTAGTAATAAAAATATGGATTTGTATAGCACAACAGCCGAAGTTATGAAGTGAAAAGTTCAATGATCATTGTAAATTCTCAATTAATTTGGCTCCAATATACTGGAGTAGGATTTCTGCCTGCCCAAAAAGTCACGCGACTCTCACAGAGTAATCTTTTGAGCCTAGAATACAGCCAATATAGAAAACACAGGAAGATTGTGGCGGGCACATGATTATTCAGGAATACAATTGAATGGGGCACCTGGGTGGCTCAGTCAGTTAAGTGTCCAACTTTGGCTCAGATCATGATCTCTTGGTTTGTGAGTTCAAGCCCCAAGCCCCACATCAGGCTCTGGGCTGACAACTCAGAGCCTGGAGCCTGCTTCGATTCTCTGTCTCCCTCTCTCTCTGCCCCTCCCCCCAAGTGCTCTCTTTCTCTCTCTCAAAAATAAAATAAAAACTTTTTAAAACTTTTGAAAAAAGAATACAATTGAAAATCAAGTTTGGGAAGATCGGTGGGACAGACAGAGGATGAAATGTGGCAGATGAGAAGACTATTTCCACCCCACCCCTATTCTTTGACTAGATGCTGGCATGGGGGAGGTGTGGAAAGCTAAATACAATATTTAGCTGTGAAATGTCTGCTGTTTTAATCTGCATTCTTTCACCCTCATAATAGGAATTGGTAATATAATGTATTATATATCAATTGTACTGAAATGAAAGAGTAAACAAATCATTTGAAGTCCAGGATCAGATCAGCATAGAATTTATTCAGATAAAGTAAAGTGTTTCATGAAGAAGAAATGTAACAAAATTATAAGCCACGATCTAACCAGGTAAATCTTTCAAAAGTTCACTACATTTGTTCTAAAAACTGGGAGCTATAGTGAAATTAACTTAAAGTACCATTTTAGAATCATGTTTGGGGGTTAGGAGTCAACACAGCAGGAGACTTCTGCAAGTAAAATACCTGAGCAACCAAAAACATAATGCTTGGAACTGAAAGATCACATACTGACCCTGAAAAGCTATTAGTACTAGCCATTAATACTCAGGCTATTAGGCTTCATTATACCCTCTCAGCATTCTGCTGAAACAGCTTAAAAATATGATAAAGGCTTACTAAGTGAATATACTTTCCTAAAGACCATATGCCCAATAATCTGAACAACAGTCTTTTATTAAGAACATCAAGACTCACAGCAGCTGTGATTTAAAAGAAGTGATGTGTTAGCAATCTGTTTAATTCATCATTCACTCATTGCTAGCGATGCACAGTAGTGTCCCTCATCTGGGGCAGGGTGGCGGGGTACATTCCAGACTTCCAGTGGATGCCTCAAACTGCAGATAGTACCAAACCCTATGTATCCTATGTTTTTTTTCCGCTACATGCATACATATGATAAAGTTTAATTTATAAATTAGGCACAGCAAGAGATTAGCAATAATAATAATAAAATAGACAAATTATAACAGTATACTGTAATAAAAGTCATGTGAATATGGTCTCTCTTAAAATGTCTTACTGTACTGTAGTCACTCTTCTTGTGACAATGTGAAATGATAAAATGCCTGTGTGATGAGGTAAAGTGAGGTGAATGACATAGGCATTATGATTGACGTTAGACTACTATTGAACTTCTAGCCATGTGTCAGAAGGAGGTTCATTTGCTTCTAGGTGGTGGTTGACCTCAGGGGATTGAAACTGCCAAAATGAAGCCACGGAGAAAGGGGGACTACTGTATCTGGTATGGTCTACTATATTCGTAGATGATGCCAGAGAAAAATGGTATATCAATTTCATTGAAGGGAAAAATTAATTCTACATAGTCTAATAATGCATATGATGAAGTATTCCATTTTCTTTGTATAACTTGCCCCGTTGACACCTTTACTCGTTTACAATAACAGATATTTTATATTTTGCTTTGTTTTTCAATATAATCTCCCTTCAGATCTCAATTCTGAAGCCCTAGATCCTATAATTCTCACATGCATTCAGCTCTCCTCGCTCTTGTTCTAGCTATAATAAATGAGAAATGTAATCCAGCCCGTTCTCAATGAAACTATGTCCTTCAGAAGATAAACTGTGTTGGAGAACTCAAAGGCTTTCCAGCCCCTAAGAATTCATAAGTGAAGCTAAGTTTAAATGAATGGGATCTACCTAGATGTGTTAGTGCAACCCAAGTAGCGGTTAATGATCAAAATATACCTACGATGAAATTGTCAGTTTTTGGCTATGATTTCTCAGACCTAAAAATCTCCCTGGAATATAACTTCCAATAATAATTTAAAAAAATTCTTCCTTCCCTGGGATGAATACCTACTCATATTTCTTGTGGCTCTCATATTGATCTTAAGAGTCCTAGACATTATTGATTCATTCACAGAATAAATATTTATTAAGCAATGTGATAACTGAGGAAATGTGTTAGTCCCAATATAAGATAAAACTGACTTAGATATGGTGCCTTTACTCAGAAGTTTTAAAGTCAATTAGAGTAGATGGAATTTGGAAACTAGTAATATGAAGTACCAGGTGGCAAGAAATAAGCAATGGTAGGGAGGTATAAATAAATTCTGATGGAAGATTATAAATGAAAAAAGAAACTATTTAATTGAGAGGGTCAGACAGATGTCTTAGAGGAAGTAGAATTTTTCCTGAGCCCTAAAATCATTGAATAAAATGTTGAAGGAAAAGGAAAGGATAAAGTCTACTATGATGACAGCAGGAACAAAGGCAAGACAGCAAGTTCTATGTTAAAAGTTGAGAATGACTTGGTATAGAAGTATGTAATACATAAAGAAAGGAAGTGGATAGAAGTATAGGGAAAAGATTCCACCATGGTGCCATGATGGTCGTGCACATATCCATGTAAGCCATACAGGCCAAGTTTTAAACCATAGCTAATGTGAGTCTCGGTGGAATGCCTCATGATCTTTCCGGAACATAATAGGATGGGAGGCTGTCATAGGCAGCTTCTTATTGCCTCCTGAGTTCTCCCGCCTAGAACCCTTGAGAATAGAATTGCAGACCATAAAACCATGTGAGTGTATGTGGTCTAGAATTGGCTCCTCACCACTGAAATGTTCTTAACTTGTGTTGCATTCTCTGGCCTCTTTTGGGGGGTGTCATCATTTTTTGTTGTGTACGACAAGAACCATGACGTGCTGACACCTTCAGATACTGTTGCTTTTGCTGACCATGAAAGTAATGAATTGTCTCTATCTCAAGAGGGCTCATTGTATCTTTACTGGTGGAATTATTTAGGCCTTGGCTTTGACTTTGCCTAGCTGTGTGCATGACAGGAGGTCAGAAAACAGACCATAAGGAATTGGATTATAGGTTAAGACCTGTAGACTATATTTTGTGGTTGAGGTGAAACTACTGAATATTTTAAGTAGGTAAAAACAGGAAAAATTGTGTGAAGCCAATTGAATATTTTGGAGGAAAGTATTAGAGAAAATGTTATAGGCAGGATTATTATTTAGGTTAGAGATTCTCAAACTTTTCATCTCAGAAATCCTTTAACTTCTTCACAATTTTAAAAGATCCCAAACAGCTTTTATTTATGCAGTTTCTATCCATTGATACTTATAATTTTAAAAATTAAGGTTGAAGGGCACCTGAATGGCTCAATGGGTTAAGTATCTGGCTCTGGATTTAGGCTCAGGTCATGATCTCCTCGTTTGTGGGTTCAAGCCCTGCTTTAGGCTCTTCATTGACAGTCTGGTGCCTACTTGGGACTCTCTCTGTCTCTGTCTCTCTCTCTTCCTCTAAAAATAAATAAATAAACCTAAAATTATTAAAATTGAGAAAAATTTAAAAAATATATTTGCTTATGCGTTTATTAAAAAAGAATAGGGGCGCCTGGGTGGCTCAGTTGGTTAAGCATCCGACTTCGGCTCAGGTCATGATCTCATGGTTTGTGAGTTCAAGCCCCACATCGGGCTCTGTGCTGACAGCTCAGAGCCTGGAGCTTGCTTCGGTTTCTGTGTATCCCCCTCTTTCTGCCCCTCCCATGCTCATGCTCTGTCTCTGTCTAATAATAATAATTAAACGTTAAAAAAATTTAAAAAAAGAATAAACATGTTACATGTTAACATAAATATTTTTATGACAAATATATTTTCCAATACAAAAGAAATGGTGAGATGAGTGACTTTGTTCTACATTTTTGTGAATCTTATTAATGTCTAGCTTAATGAGAAGATGGTTGGATTTGCATATCTGCTTAAGTATTCAATCTGTTGCAGAATCGCAAATTATGTAGCCTCTGGAAAATGCCAGTGCATACTCATGGGAGGATAAGAATGAACAAGGCACACGATGACTTCATGTTTTTACAAAAATAGTTTTGACCTTGAGGAACCACTGAGAGGATCTCCGGGACCCCCAAGAGTCCTTGACCACATTTTGAGGACCTGTGACTTCAGAGATGATTACCCTGGTCCACATGAGAAGTTAGAAAAACTAATGTGAGATCACAAGCGGCAATGTGAGGTGAAAGCTAGAGGGCTGGAAGCTGTGAATGAAGATCAGCCATTCTAATTATTTTAGACAAGATTAAACCAAAGAGAGTTCAACCAAATTAAAAATTCTAGAAGACAAAATGCCAGGGGCAAAGGAGTAACAGTGATTGAAGCTTACCCCAGAATTTGAGTCTCCTCATCTACAAGGAGAGTGGGGCAATGACATAAGAAGAAATAGAGAATAAGCACATTTTATAGTGAAAAATGCAGTTTAATGGAACTTGACTTTGAGAACTAATGGAAAATAAGAAAGAACATGTGTTAACAGATAACAAGTAAAATGTCTGTAAGGGGAGAAAGAGTGGCATACAAGGGGAATTTCAGTAGAAAAGGGCTTGCAAAAGGACCCCAGTTGAATATTCAAAAATGTCACTCCACTTAAGCTAAGATATGGTTGCTCTGATGCCCGAAGTCCGAAGAACAGTAAAAGTGATGGGCAAAGCTCAGTGCAGCCAAGGGTCTCTCTTCTTAAGGTTTCTAAAAGAGACTTGATGGGACATAGGGGGATAAGATCTTAAGATTAAAAACAAATCTTCAGAGTTCACTATGCAAGAAACCCTTTGCCCCCCGGTGCACAGATCATTGGTATGCACTTTTGTTTCCGCATTTTATAATTCACTAACAAAAGAACTTCACAGAACATTCTAATTAATTCTTAAAGCCCTCCTCATTCTCTTCTTCTCTAGGAAAGCTGTCAACCATTAATATCTTTGAATTATACCCCAAAAGTTTGCATGTGAGTAGAAATAAACTTTGTATAAGGAAAATGTTGAAAATCCAAATTGTATCTGGTTATTTGTACTAACTATGTCTCATTTGGATAAACGTGTGCTTCCTGCCTCTAGGGAAAAGATTGCAATAATCTTATTGAGATTATAGAAAATAAGAAACTAGAGTCAAGAAACATATGTCCATATACCTCTCAGCCTTGCTTAACAGGAGAAAGGGAAATAGAAGCTCATGAAACAAAATCAAACGGCTGGCTAGAATAGCTGGACATTGAGTCTGTTCTCCATTTATACACTGGAAACAATGAAAATTATTCTAGATAGCTGTCTTTTCTCTTAAACATCATAATATTCACAATTACAAAACTTTTCCAAATAAGAGATAAAAGATAATCTATGAAACTCTTTGAAAACAACACCAATAATAATAATAATAATAATAATAGGGGTATGTAATTTATACATTTTATAGCTGGTGGTGGACACTGGATCACTTGAATCTCCATGGCAAAGCTCTACCCAAGCTCTCCAAGCTCTTCCAAATATTGCATACTGATTACAAACAATTTCTCAAAAAAAGAAAAAGAAAATGAGGCAGCAAATTCAGGAAAAATAGAACAAAAAAATCCAGGAGCCATAGCAATGAGAAAAAAGAACCATATATAGCCTAAAGTTGTTCAGTTAGTAATTTGACTACTGTTGTATATACCCAAAAGTCTTTTAATACTTTGGTTTGAATGCTAACAAACGGAAAAATAGCTGTTCATATTATTCTTTTTCTTAACTTAAATGGTAAATTGTTCTTTATTCCCAAGAAAGAATGGTGGGGGAAAGATTAACATTTTTGAGTAGTGTCTTATCAAAGTAGTTAACATTTTGAGTAGTTACTGTCTTATCAAAAACTTACTACCTCTTTTTTTCTTGTAACATATTTGTATCTTCATCACAGTGTTGATCATGTAAGTGATATAATTTCCAGAATATACTGAAAGATTTGCTATATGTACATGCGTAATTAATACTGATTTCAATCTCTTGAAGACAAACATACTAATGTGTCTTTTTAGGCTTTATTATGATACCATGGTTTTTCTCTCCCTGAACAAATAATGACCAACTAAAATATTTTTTCTGTCTCATATCCATGAACTCTTAGATTCTTGTTTAATAGAAGCAGAATATGACTCCCAAACTATGATTATGCAAAATTCTGATGATACTAAATATTAAATATAACACTTGCTTTGCATTTTTCTCAAATTACATAACATTAATTGGATACAACTGTCATTTTCAAAGTTAGCAATGATTGCTTGTATCTTCATACTATTTTTACTAAGAAAATAAGCCTGGATTAATAAACAGTGGTGATATTTAGATCCTGTCTAAGTATTGTCAGGGTGCATAAGAAACACCTCTCTAAATAAAACCATTGTGACTGAGATGACCTTAGTATTTCTCTTAGCTTGACTAAATTTTAGACAGGTTATAGACCCTCGATTTCCCTTTTATTAGTACATTTGCTTTAGAAAACTTGCAATTGTAATTTTTTAAATTTTTTTAATGTTTATTTATTTTTGAGAGAAAGAGAGAGACAGAGCATGAGGAAGGGAGAAGCAGAGAGAGAGGGAGACACAGAAATTGAAGCAAGCTCCAGGCTCTGAGCTGTCAACACAGAGCCTGATGCGGGGCTCCAACCCACAAACTATGAGATCGTGACCTGAGCCAAAGTCGACACTTTGACTGAGTCACCCAGGCGCCCCTAGAAAACTTGCAATTGTACATTCTTTCCCTGTTCCTTTGAAGTATAAATTGTCTATACCGAGAAGTATCTTTCTCAGGACTGATGAGGCATCCTTTTGAAATGTAATCATCAAAGAACACAGTGCCCCTATCTCCCAATCTCTATGGGAAGATAGGAGCCTAACTTCAATAAGCAACAATTAGTAACACAGATGGCCTAATCACAATGACTCGCACCCCATGCCCCAACAACCCTGTGTCCTCCAGTACTTTCCACTAGCTCATCTCAGAGCTTTAAAATTCTTAGGCTTTTTGTTTCAGTAGTGTTGAGAGTTCAACTTCTCCTATTACAATGGACTTGAGTCCTATTGCAAGAGTCTTAAATAAAATCTTCCTTACCTGTTAAATTCTATTGGGTGCAAGTTTTCTTTGACAGCAAGAATATTTTACTCCATCTCAGGACATTCTGACAAAAGGAGGTGGTGTGCAGGGGATGGACTATAACTTATTTGCAACTTAATAGACCAAAGTAGCATCAGTTGCTGGTCAGTGTCAGAGATTAGTAGTTAATAGAGTAAAAGTTCTGAGATTTTGAGAGGTTATGTTTTATCTCCTTTATCTTGAGAGAGATGAGATTTAAAATTTATTTTTGAGGGGCAACCTGGGTGATTCAGTCAGTTAAGTGACCAACTCTTGATTTCGGCTCAGGTCACGATCTCACGGTTTGTGAGTTCAAGCCCCACATTGAACTCTGTGCTGACAATGAGGAGCCTGCTTGGGATTCTCTCTACTACTCTGACACTCATGCTGTCTCTGTCTCTCTCAAAATAAATAAATAAACATGGGACACCTGGGTGGCTCAGTCAGTTGAGTGTCTGACTTCAGCTCAGGTAACGATCTCATGATATGTGGTTTTGAGCCCCACTTCAGGCTTTGTGCTGACAGCTCAGAGCCTGGAGCCTGCTTTGGGTTCTGTGTCTCCCTCTCTGCTCTTCCCTCACTCATGCTCTGTCTCTCTCTGTCTCAAAAATAAATGAACTTTGAAAAAAAATTTTAAATAAATAAATTTTTTTAAATGAAAACAATTTTTTTGAAAAGTAGTTCACCCATTTACATGAGGTAAAGTACAAAAATACATTCATGAGAAATGTATACATAATATAGATCCAGTTATCCAAAGGAAATACAGACAGGATGGTAGTCAAAACTCAACTCTGAATTTTGGTAAATTGTTTACATAAAAGGCATAGTGGAATTTTTGCATTAAACATACCTTCCTTCTTTTCATCTTTTTTAGCTGTTGCTGAAATAAGATAAATAAAATCATGTTAAGACATATTAAATGATCATTCTTCAGAATACTCCTGGGAATATGAGAAAGCATTCCATGTATTTATAAATTGAGTGGATATCTATGCACAAATTAATCCATCAAAATCTGCAATAAGAGAATAACCTGAAAATATTATTTCATATGAGTGTTTTTTAGTAACTCAGATATAAGCATAAAACCATAAAAAGAATTAAAAAGTATGTCATAACATAGACAAGAAGTCAAATTAATAAGTACAGTATATGTTTAGTATAAGTTCATCTTAGGTTTGAAATTGTTGTATCTGAGAAAACCACAAACACTTCTAGAAGAATATGAATAGATCTATGCCCAAAATGAAAGTAATATTTAATAAATTATCTCTGCCTAACTACTAAGAAATTGTATACCAGTTTATTATACACATTTACAGTAGTTGTGTTTAAAAGGTACCATTTCAGCAAGGGGTAATGACAGTCCCACCCTCCTTTCAGCAAATGTATGCCACCTTTACACAGAGAAAAGGCATAGCACATTTTAATCATCTTTGAATTCTGACTTCCTCTGTGGTGGATTTCATCTAATCCTGGATCATGAATCTAAATCTGGATCTAGGTTGTAACATGTGTTTGCTACCAAAAACACGTAGGTTAGCTGGGGATTGCTCCAAATAGGATGACTCCTGGTTTTGTGTAAAGTTCATTCAGGAGCCAAACCCACTCAAAGAAGCCTTAGGTCACACAAGTTGAATCAGAGATTGTGCACATCTCCTTAAAGTAATCCTGCCTGAGTGAATTAGAATTTGGGGGACTGGTGCACCTGGGTGGCTCAGTGGTTTCAATTCATCGTTCGGTGAGATTGAGCCCCAAGTGGGCTCCATGCTGACAGTGCAGAGCCTGCTTGAGATTTTCCCTCTCCCTCTTTTTGCCCCCTCCACTCTCTCTCAAAATAAACAAAAAAACTAAAAAAAAAAAAGAATTTGGGGGACCACTTAGAACCAACATGTAAGACTACTTTGGGTGTTTAGTCTGGGCTACGATTACTAAAGCGTCTTCTCACTGGGGTTTCACAGTAGCCTTTTGAGGAAAGCAGCCCAGAGGAAGAAACCTACATTACAGACAATAAATGGTTTGCACAGGCTCGTACAGAAAACAACAAACAGGGGCGCCTGGGTGGCTCAGTTGGTTAAATGGCCGACTTCAGCTCAGGTCATGATCTCACAGTTCATGAGTTCAAGCCCCGCGTTGAGCTCTGTGCTGACAGCTCAGAGCCTGGAGCCTGCTTCTGTTTCTGTGTCTCCCTCTCTCTCTGCCCCTCCCCCATTCACGCATTTATTCAAAAATGAATAAATGTTAAAAAATATTAAAAAAAAAAAAGAAAACAACTAACAGAGTTAGGTCTAAAAGTCAGGAACAAAAGACTGAAAGGGAATATCTTTAAATTCATTAATTTAATTTATTATAGGTTATTTTGTTTTCTATTTTCTAAATGTCATTAAGCATTGTTACTTTTGTAGTAAAAAATTATTTTACAACCTAAATAATTCTACCTTATAACATTTGTTCCATTTAAGAGGATTTTAACTGTAAGATACAAAATGTATAAAGGATCTACATTTATAATATTTTTTAAGTTAAAGCATCTGTCTATTTCAATGACATAATGAGGATAGTAATGAAGACAACTAAAAAGAATTAGAAGATATGAGCAACACCTGATAGATTTCAAAGCCATGAGGCATAATTTCAGCAAACCCTATAGGTTTGACTCAGTAGGTTTATTTGTTGTTAGTGCTTTACTTTATAAGTATGAATCTCCTCCAAGAAGCTTTATAATTTTTAAAATCATCCAATAAGTAAGCATTTTGATTCTGGAATTCACTAATTTTTGTATTTTTCCTGGAATTTGTATAGTAAAGAAAAACAGTGAAATGGATTTGTCCTTTAATTTACTGCGAGAGACATATTTTATTTTGTTTTTCTCCTATATAATTATCTTGACACTATTTCCCAATATTTGAGTCTCTAGTAAGTGGGATCAAAGGATTTAGGTAGAGAGCTCTTTCAACAAAAGCAAAATAACACAAATTCACAAATTAAAAAATTGCTGTCCATGGGTGCCTGGGTGGGTCAGTCAGTCAAGTGTCTGATTCTTGGTTTCAGCTCAGGTCACAATCTCACAGTTCATGGGTTTGGGCCCCACATTGGACTCTGCACTGACAGTGCAGAGCCTGCATGCGATTCTCTTTCTCCCTCTCTCTGTCCCTCCCCTACTTTCTCTCTCTCTCTCTCTCTCAAAATAAATAAATAAATTTTTAAAAAAATTTTAAAAATTGCTGTCCAGGGGCAGCTGGGTGGCTCAGTTGATTAAATGCTTAACTCTTGATTTCAGCTCAGGTTAGGATCTTGTGATTCATGAAATCAAGCCCCGCATCGTGCTCCATGCTGATGGGGTGGAGCCTCCTTGGGAGTCTCTGTCTCTCTCTGTCTTTCTGTCCCTTCTCAGCTCATGCTCTCTCTCTCTCTCTCAAAAAAAAAAAAAAAAAATATATATATATATATATGAATAAAAAATAAATTAAAACCATAAAAGCATGGGCACCTGGGCGGCTCAGTTGGTTAAGTGTCTGACTCTTGGTTTTGGCTCAGGTCATGATCTCACAGTTTGTGGATTCAAGCCACAGGTCAGGCTTCATGCTGATGGCATGCAGCCAGCTTGGGATATTCTCTCTCCCTCTTTTTCTGCCCCTCCCTAGCGCACTCTCTCTCTTTCTCTCAAAATAAATAAACTTTAAAGAAAAAAATGCTGCCCAGAGAGTCCTGGGAGATGCCCTGGCAAGAGAGTGGCCCTAAACTTCACCAGTTTAGCAATAAACACACTCGTTGAGGACAACCAATGCCAGAAAAAGGACTGAGAACATGAATGCATTTTGAAAACCCGTTATCTCTTCTGAATTCTACAGAGAAGAAAAGCCCTCCAAAAATAGGCAAAATCTTTTGCAGTTTTTTTTTTATTTCTAAAATAATCTAAGAAGAACAACGCATTCATATGCAAGTGCAGGCATGTGGGTATGTGTATAAGTGTTCCTCTTTCCTACTTTCATATTCTTCAATAGTTTTGGTTTCAAACTCTACAGTAACAAGAGTTGAATGAAAAAGTTTGGCCTATTCCTTCATAGTTGACACTGGCTTTGCTTCTTGCCCTGTGTTCCTTAAAATGAGTGGCTTTTATTCACAGCCATCTGGAAAGCCATGTGGTCTGTCAAGCTGGATTCCACTCCAGAAGTTAATCCAAACCAGGCTTTAGGGATCCAGCTGCTTCCAGAACGGTTTTCTAACTTTTGTTCCATGTGTCCCACTGCAGACTCTCATTCAACTCGCCTAATTCTATTTCACTGGATTATGTGGCTCGATGACCCTGAATCTGCTGAGTAGACATGATTCTTCATTATTGGACTCTTTGTTTTCATATTCCAATGAGACTGCAATGGTTAATATTTTAGTTGTCTTGTTCTCTTTCTATTTTCTATCTATAATATATCAAAGACTTTTAATGTTTGCTTTAGAAATCCAAAGGAGAAAAAAAAGCCACTGGAAATACGCTAACACAGATGAATGTATGATGCATATAGACTCATCTTTTAAGGTGATTTCTGTTGTAACTTCTGTCCTTCCTTGAGCATTTCATTGTCAGCAGGTGTCTGCCCAACCATTGCATCTGCCTAATTTTAAAAAAATTCCTTATTTTTCTTGTCACTTTTCCATTTTAGTCTAATTCCATTTTTTCAACACAATTTATTATGTAATGTCTATGAATCAGATTGATCTCCCACCTAGTTCTTACGGGCTATACAGAAAATTCACTGCGTGGATGACCCTCCATCTGCTCAGCATAAATCCACCGAAAAATGAATCCTCATCTTCTCCCTTAAGTTAGTTCCTTTCCCCGGGATTTATTTTTAAAATTTTTTTAATGATCATTCATTTTTGAGAGAGAGAGAGAGAGAGAGAGAGAGAGAGAGAGAACACGAGTGGGTGAGGGGCCCAGAGACAGGGAGACACAAAATTTCAAGCAGGCTCCATGCTCTAAGATGTCAGCACAGAGCCCGACCTGGGGCTTGGACACACCAACTGTGAGATCATGACTTGAGCAGAAGTCAGACTCCTAACCAACTGAGCCACCCAGGTGCCCTCCCTGGGACTTATTTTTGACAATTAAATCATCCTATTCACCCAGCCTTAAAAGCTCAGTACTGTTTTAATCTTCTCTTGTTTCATTGTGTATCTTCTATCAATTAGCGTTTTTTTAAATATCCAACTTAGTTGCAGCTTTCCGAGGTCACTGACACCATCATAGCTGAGGTTGTCTCCTAACTTGATAATGACAATAACCTTTCACAATTATCACTAACTCTTTATTTAAAGCCGTCTACACTAGCAATGCTTTTTTACTGCCAGTTTATTCTTTAGTCATGCTCCAAGCCCACATGAAGTCATCCTCTCCTCATCCATTAAGAATCCCTCAACCCAACTTACTAAAAATCACTTTGTCTTAACTAATATGACATTTATTATCTCTACAAGTCAATTCAGCATTACATGATATTCTATTTATGTTATTATTTCAATTTATTGTATCTCCAACTTATAATCTATAGTATAGAGTCATTTTTTTCATATTCTTCTCAGTGTCTCAAAACTTTCTTAAATTCTTTAAATATACTTCCAAAAAATGTGTGATAAATATTAATAATAGAGCAAAATATTTACATATTTACACACAGCTTATATAAAACTAGATATTAAATATTCCCTTTGTTAAAAAAGTTTAAAAAGTAAATAAATGAAGAGATATATTCTAGTCTTTTACCACAATATAAGCATCATTATCAATTTTGTCACTTTATACTTCAAAAATATCAGGGCGCCTGGGTGGCTCAGTCAGTTAAGCGTCCGACTTTGGCTCAGGTCATGATCTCACGGTTTGTGGGTCTGAGCCCTGCATCAGGCCCTGTGCTGACAGCTCGGAGCCTGGAGCCTGCTTCAGATTCTGTATCTCTCCCTCTCTCTGTCCTTCCCTACTCACTCTCTTGTTTTCGCTCTCTCTCAAAAATAAATAAACATTAAAAAAAAGATATTGTTTACTTCAAAAATATCAGCCTCTGCTACAGCAATACTGCCAATTGTGCTTAAGCTCTGTCTTCTAATAAAGTATATGCAACTATTAATTATTTCTATGCATGATTAATAATATGACTATGGTATTATAAAACCTAAGAAAGATCTATGGAAGATGTGCACAACACAAGTGACATTTATTCCTGCTTGAAGTGTCCCTCTTTTGATGTGTCATTGCCATTCTAGTGAACAGTGCTTTGTGCACTATGTTTAATCAACACACTTATCTAATTTCTTAAAAGAACGGCTCTAACGAGACTTTGAAACTCCACGGTATTAAAGACTCAACAGTAAGTCTTTTATTCCAAAAGAATAATTTCTGAGGCTTCCTTGTCCAGCATAGTTGGAATGCAAAAATGAAAAAGGTCTGAAGCTCAAATTTGAAGCAAGTTTCCAGATATCTCTGCAATTTCCTCCCTTGAATTCCTCTAATATGAGACTAAAGCAGCATTAAACTCTTGCCTCAAGTGGCAGTTCCACACCACGAAGTCCTCAGAAGCTTCAATCAAAGCAGAAGTGTCCCAGGGCAAGTGTTTTTTTGTTTGTTTGGTTGGTTTTGCTTTTTTTTTTTTTGTTTTGTTGCTGTTGTTGTTTTGTTTTTAATGATAACATCTATATATTAACCATGATACTTGAGGACCTGACTCCGAGTTGCATTTTCATGAATAAAAACCAAAAGTGATAATATTTGTCCGGCTTTTCTGCCTCCCGTAATATTTGTTATACTCTCTATTAAAATTCTCCTAAAGAAGATTCTGTTTTATTAAACAAAAAAATGATCAAATGATGATCAAATGAAAATTAAAAATTAGTATTATAGCTCCCAGCCCTCTTAGTATACATTACTTATAAATAACATCATTGGGTCAGTGGAATGGAATGCAGTCAACCCATGTAACCAGTATTTACCAGGATGATTCTGCACATAGTTGGGTCCAGGATTAAATGCAACCATGTTATATGTCATATGCTGAGGAGTCTGCTACAAAGGCCTTCTTCCCAGAAACAAATGTAATACCACCTAAATGCATATCCTTTATTGCTTGATATTGTATAATGTAGTGGGCAAGAAAGTAAAGATTTTCTCTATTGGAGTGGAGTGGTGGGATGGGTTAACAAGGTGATGGGGATTAAGGAGTACACTTGTCATGATGAGCTCTGGGTGATGTATGGAACTGTTGAATCACTGTATTGTACACCAGAAACTAATATAACACTGGATGTCAACTAACAAATTAAAATAAAAACTTAAAAAGTAAAAAAATATTCTCTATTAAACATCTTACCCTTTTTCCCCCCTAAATTCTGCAAAGTTTTAGTAGATGACAAAAGGCAGAATACTTGTGTCCTTCCCTTATATCAGATTACTCCTCATGGTTTAAGAATAATGGTCACATAATTCATATTCCAGTCTGTTGACTTGGAGTTACAAGATTTAGAATAGCTTTCTCAAAGGATGTGATTTTGGATGATGGTTAAAAAATAACTTTACAGAAAAATTGTTTAAAAGAAGTATCTTTCCCAAACTGATGCTTTAAAGAATCAGTATGTTTTTAAAGATCTCTTAAAGGAAACCACTTCTGATGACTCCAAAATATTTGTTAAGTGATGGAACTGATTTTCTCACATGGCTCCTAAAAACTAGGGAGATTACTTTGCAGTCATATCCAGAACCCAATTTCTGCAATCTTGATATAGATGAAATAATATTAACTTAATAACATTCTAAGTTTTCTAATTTGACACAAGTTACACAAAGGAAACATTGGAATAATTATATTTATTTGTAAATCTCTACCAATCTTTCTATCATCTATCAATATATGGCTTATTTTTAGAAACATAACTAAAAGCTCCATGACTGAAACTTGGAGTCAACATACTAACTCTTGGGTCCTTTATGGTTCCTCCAAGTACTAAAAATAAAATACTTGAAATGTGTATTTTAATGCAACAATATTTTCTGTAATAACCCAGCAGATGGTGCTATTCTGCAATAAACAGCTTTTGCTTTGTTCAAAGTGCTATGTACTTTCTAAAAAGAAAGAAATAGAATGTTTGAAGTGTTTTATTGCTTACCTTGTGCTGCAACTTTTGTAGTCCCTTGTTTGGTTTCAGGAGCTTTCCCTGGCTCTTATAAAGAAAAAGATAAATAAATTACCATGGCGATCTATTTCCAAAAAATATTTAACCCCCCAAAAGGGGGAGAGTAGAAAATCAAAAACAGACATAAAAAACATTGCCCTTGGCACTCGGAATTTTTGTTATGAAATGAATACAATTGTTAGAGGGATCATTAAGAATTAAGCTTATTGAGACCAAAAAAAAAAAAAAGTTTCCCAAAACTGCCTTATTGTTGTCTGGTCATGGCACACTTTGCATTTGTTTGCCACCTGAATCTGAAAATCTCAGAATTCTTTGTAAACTATTCCTGTATTATCAGTGCTTTGAAATGGGCGGAACAGGTAGACATAAAGTGTTTCATAGAAGTTCACTGAGTGACTAATATGTGGATAAAGTCCAGAACTCCCAATATGCACTACCAGTCTGACTCAAGATGCCATTCCCTGTACCGCTGGCATGCCCGTCACGACTCCACTATTCATGAGGTCCCGGGTGACAGTATGCATTGTGACGGAATAAGAAAACTTCATTCTGAATCTTTCTTCTTTCTTGTCTTAGGTTTCTGATTTTTTCAGAATTTTCTCTTTAAAGAAACAGGATACAAAAACACATGTGATAACTACTTAATTATTTAATTAGCATGAAAAGTAAAGGGGAAATAAAGATTATAAATAGAAATGCTTATTTCCCATTTTACTCAATAATGATTTCATAATTATCTTCTGTAAGTTTTTGATAATTAAATTATCATTTAATAATATGGGAATGAAGATTTGGTCATTTGTTATAGATGTTGACCTTTATTCATTCATTCATCATGTGTTTATTTAGGACCTATTATGTGTATACATTAAGCAATGTGTAAATGTGGTAGCTAATACATATATATATATACATATATATACATATATATTCCATCTTTCATTGAATCATCAACTGTTGATTACAGCTTATTTAATATTACACTGTTAGAGTTATAAGATGTGTCAGAATAACTTGCAAAGAATCAAAGTTTCCATGTTTTTCTGGGCAAACAAAAGAGGTTTAATTTCTAACTTATGCTTCACCTCTTGTTGGTGGGTTAATTATTCATTTATATCATAATTTTCAGGATTATGAAAATGCCAATTTTTATTCTGCATTTTATAAAAGAAATCTTATTTGACTCACATATAATTTTTATTATTACCCTATTTATCATTCTGAGAAAATATCTTTTGCCAAATTAAATTGATTTGATTTTACCTATAATCTCATTATTATTAATTGTCATTTTTTTTTCTTAAGGAAAAATCCATGCCAGCTTCATGCTAGTGCTATTTTTGTCACACCTAGGATAAATCACCTCAATACTTAGCCAAGATTTATATACAGATATTAAATTTTTAAGTATTCCTCTAACCTTACCTAACCTTCCTCTAACCTAAGTGACTAGCTTTTAGTAGCCACTTAATAAATATTGGTAAATGAAAAAATAGATGAAAGGATGAAAGAATAGGTCCAAAAGATCATCAGAAGTACCCTAGCCTGCTATGGTGTTTCCTTCTTTAAAGATCTTAACATAGCAGAGAATTGTAAGGTAGTTCCTAATTTTTAAAAAGAAGATTTAAAAATTGTGGTCAGTATAGTACCTTAGAATTTTAACAGCTGATTTTCCTATCTTCTCTTTTTCCTTTATGTTCTCTCAGATCACTGCTCCTAAAAGATCCCTCCACACCTAAGATTCTATTGGAATACTCCATACACCCAACTGTGAATTATGGGGAACTTTTCTTAGGGTTCTATTACTTCTCCTGTTGATCATTCGTTACTCTGTCATCTGCTTTCTCCCTCAGTGGGCAGGGATCAGATCATGCCCCTGACCATTCAGCATTTTCCCTTTGAGTATCCTGACAGGTGACAGACTCTCAAGAGTCACATCTTCACTAACCTTACCAGGTATCTGACTGTGTGCACATTGAGTGAGCATGTTTTAAGGGCTCATATCCTATGAGCTCTTCTTTCTGTTCCCTCTTCCCCACTCCCTAAAAATCCACCAATCTGCTAATGCACAGTGATGCATTAAAGATTCTGTTCCCAGGGATGCTTAGGTGGCTCAGTAGGTTGAACATCTAACTCTTGATTTTGGCTCAGGTCATGATCCCAGGGGCATGAGATCAAGCTAAAGGTGGAGCCTGCTTGAGATTCAGTCCGATTCCCCCCAAATCCTCCCTACTTCTTCCCACCCCTCACACACACACTCTCTCTTTCTAAAATATAATTTAAAAAAATTAAAAAATGATACTGTTCACAGATAAAAGGTGTTATTTTAAAGGGGTCATTCTACAGACAATGTCCACCCACAAAGGAATAACTTTAATGGAGCTGATTCTCAAGTCTGTGGCAGTAAAATATTATTTATCACTCCTAATTCCATTTACTCTTTCTCTGACCTCAAGCTTTTACGTCAGTTTATATTGATTCGCAACTATTATATTAACTACATCCTAGTAGAAATTAAAAGTTTAAAACTAAATGCTTTCCAACAAGTCTGCCAACTTGCATCTACCCGACATCAGCCTCAAATCTATTGAGGACATATGCACAGGTGATCGGATTTGATATCTGCTTGTGTACAGCATTTCAGTTTTCAAAACCACAAGTCTTTAAGGAAGCAGTCAACTCTGAGACAATAAATGCACAGCATTAAACCCACACCAAAAATCGCATAAGACTGAAAACACATCAAATCCATAAAATCTTTATTATAAATAGTATTTCTGGATTTTATCACTGCCATCTGCAAAAGGAACTTTTTATTTGGAAAAACTTCAAATATATATAAAACTAAAGAAGAAAGTATAATGAGCTCCATGTTCTTAGCACCCATTTAATAATTATCAAGTGATGGCCAGTCTTATTTTCTCTGTATCACTCACTATCTCCTCTACATGGGTCCCAAATGAAAATTTTATTATAGCAAATGATTTCATCATTCTATAGCTTTTATTTGATAATTTTTATAGTTATGTGTTTTAAATAAAATACGATGATTTAAATTAAAACATCAGATGATAGGAAAATTAATGAAAACTTATAATAATTCTGAAATTGATAAGGAGACAGGATAGACCCAGATTAATGTGCCAGTATAATTTACTTGGAATGTTTTAGCAGAAAATCATCAGAGAAGTTAGTGAGTTAGTATTTTTAGGTTCCTGAAACATGTGTTTATATAAACAAATTGTCATGAATCAGATAAGACACATGGAACAGTCCAATTTACAAAATTGAAAAAAATATTATGATTCTGCAAATATTTTGTTAAGGAATCAATTTTCACACACAAGTTTAAATATTACTTTAATATCATGAACTCTTCATCGAACTCTTCGTCTATAGGACTCTGTGTATACTGACTTCTTTTATTGTTTTCTTTCTTTTTTAAATGTTTACTTTTTTTTGAGAGAGAGAGGGAGAGAGAGACAGAGCACAAGGCGGGGAGGGGTAGAGAGAGAGGGAGACAAAGAATCTGAAGCAGGTTCCAGGCTCTGAGTTGTCAGCACAGAGCCAGACACGGGGTTGAAACAAGTGAAACGCGAGATCACAACCTGAGTCAAAGTCAGACTCTTAACCAACTGAGCCACCCAGGCACCCCTATACTGATTTCTTTTAATATGAAGTATAAATTCATTGAGTTTTGAAATGTAGGTTTCACATAACTTTATTTTTAAATAATCTCTACACTCAATGTAATGATCTCGAACTCACAACCCTGAGATCAAGAGCTACATGCTCTACCAGCTGAGCCAGCCAGATGTCCCTTTGCATAACTTTAACGGCAAATGGACTGCTATACTGAGTTTAGTACTGGTCTTTGACTAATGGACATAGACGAAGAATAATAGTATTGTAGTGATCATACTTACATTTTAAATATTTTCTAAGCAATCCCCCAGTCCCCCTCCAAAATAAACCATTAACTTTATAATGTTTTTATTCTTTTAAGTAACTTGGGAGTGATCACTTTCTTTTTCAAAAATAACAATCAGTAATCCCTATATAACATTTAAATACTTTCACTTCAACAAATAACAGCAAAATACAAAAGGAGTGGGAGGAAAGAGGGAGGAGTAATCTGGCAAAGACAGGAGAATAAGTAGCAACAGGTGGTAGAGTAGTTAATGGCTTCTGATGATTTAGTCTTCATCTTGGTCATTTCTAAATAACCAGCCCACTGGATTCTGCAGTACAGATCTCTATTTCAGTGTGTGATAATATTTTAATTATTTACTTACAAAACTGTAGCTTCCTACTAATCTATAGACTCCCTCTGATTATTGACTAGTTATTTAACCAACTTCATAACTCTAGCATCTAGCAAAATACTGGGAAAAACTGTCCTTCATAAATATGTAAAGAATTGATTGCATAAAAAATCTAATTGACTAGTTTTAAATGAGACATTTAACTTAGGAATCTGGGGGTGCCTGGGTGGCTCAGTCGCTTAAGTGTCCATCTGGCTTTTGATTTCAGCTCAGGTCATGATCTCACTGTTCCTGGGATCAAGCCCCATGCAGAGCCTGCTTGGGATTCTCTCTCTCTCTCTCTCTCTCTCTCTCTGGCCCTCTGTGCTCTCTCTCTCTCTCTCTCTCTCTCTCTCTTCTCTCTCTCTCATTCTCTCTCTCTCAAAATAAAACCAAAACAAAACAGGAATCGGTTTCAGTTTTAAGATGATAAAAACTATTTCAACCTTTTTTGCTCTTTGATCATTTATCATGCTATATGCAGAAAATGTTTTAATTCTAAATTTCAGAACTTAATTTTCACTATATAATAATATGATCCTGTGGTAGCGCTCCTCCGTAAGTAATGTGGTGAAAACCTTAAAGCAAGGGAAGGGAACCTGGTTATGTGCCCGTGTGTAACAGTCCTCAAGACTCTGTAACATAGATGGCCCATTCAGGCTGTGTGTTACCATATATGGGCGACAAAGGAGCAAAAATTGTACAAAGGCCACACACCGCTGTGCTGGGGGCTCAGTTTTTCAGGTAGGAACCCACTGAGTGAGTCCTGCTACAATCCTGGCAGCAATTTGGAATTTTTTAGAATTTCACTATTTGAAACAAATCAACAACAATTTGCATGGGTTTGGAAACTTAGGAATTCTGTTTAAAGGCATGACATGAACCAAACATTTCTTTAAGCCTTAAATTATGAATCAATTTTCTTTCATTAATTTTCAAAAAAAGATACAGAAACATATTTTCAAGGCCATGTCTTGCTAATTTTAGTACTGCAGGATATTTAGATTGCTATTAGGTGAGAAAACTAAACAGAAAAGTTGAATAAGTTTTCTATAAACCAGGAAAGAAAGAAATATTTACTGGTTCAGCAGCCAGACTTTGAGCCAGCAATATGAGCCCTCTTTGATTCCTCAAAAAGCTTGCATCCTCTTTTGAAAAAGATTCTAGACACTGATGAGAAATCATCCTTCAATCTAATGAACTGCTAAATTAAGCCCTAAATTTTGTTTTCTATTCTTATAAAATATAATATTTTTAGATGTAGATATTCCTGAAATAGAGAAAGGTTAACATTTAAACTAAAAGTTACTCTATGTTTAAAAGCTCTTAAAATGAGCCTCTTGTACTTCATAGCTCTAGGGAAGCATATTTCAGAGGCATTGCTTCATCTGAGTATGACAATTACCCTATTGAGATGAGATTAATCATGAAGCAGCCTTCGGCCATCCTGTCTGACCAAGGGGACAGAAGCCTGAAAGGAGGGCCTATTTGCTGCCAGATATGCAAATTGCAAAAGGTGCACAATGCAGAAACATGAATAATTTATCAAAATAATCTGTTACTGCTAGAGGTTAAAAATTTAAATAAACTGGCAGCATCATTTACAATAGGTAGCATAATTTAGTTTTTCTTTTTCCCCCAGGAAATTTTTATTTCATCAAGCAATGTATTTTGTTTTAGACTCAAAGTGGCCTTTAACTTAATACCTTAGCATTATAGAGTTTAATTCAGAAAAAAAAAAGATTATTCAATGTCTGATAAAATATTCCCTTGATTTTTTCTTAATCTTTAAGAAAACATATCTTTTCCATCAAAACCATTCTAAGTATTTCTTAACTTGAAAAGAAAGAGCTTTGATGTTTTAATTAAATTTAAGTCAGCTTCTACCTATAGTTTCTACACATGGAATCAGCTTTTCCTTATATTATTTGGACAGAATTAAGTACAGGAAAAAATCTTGAAATTCAGTCAGAGTATTTACCATTGGAGTAATGTACATTCCCCTCTCATGGCATCATCTGGCTGTCTGGATAGAATGTGGTAAAGATGAAAGAATTCTTAAGCATTCACAATTCAGAATTTCAAGTTGAAGCCCAAGGTATTAATTTATTTAAATGACTAAAAGAAGGAAAATTTTTAGAATGAAAATAAAAGTTATTAATGAGACACAGATCATTTAGCCTTCTGTTCTATTATATATACAAATATATATACATATATATTTGTATATATAATAGAATATATTCTATATATGTAGAATCATATATATATATATACACAAATATATATGAAGTTACATTCTTGGAAATGCCAAATAGAGAGATACCTGTCTTAGAGGAGTCCTAAATAGATCTGCCAAAAGCAAAGATAGCCCCAGCTGATCACTCCTGGTCCGTTTCTACCTTCTACACCACCTTTCTAATTTCAATAACTGTGAACACAGATAAGAGTATTTGAAAATTTTTCCCATATTATGTTTTATATAGGCATTTAATTATGCTTATAACATGATATTATGTTTTGATAGCAATTTTTTTATTATTTATTTCTTTTTATTATTGAGGTTTACATTGGTAGTCCTCCCTTATCATAAAATAATTATTCCCTGTGGTAAAATTTTAAAAGCAAGCATTCTGACCACCAAACTGGATTGATTCTCTTAGGAGAAGCCTACCCTTCCTAACACACTTAGGACTCAAGTAGATATTTAATGTTTTCATTGAAATAAATGTTATAGTTTTAGAAAATTATTGCTTTCCCGATAGAAATTATTTAAATTTTTAAAAAAATGTTTATGTATTTTTGAGGCAGAGAGAGACAGAGCATGAGCAGGGGAGGGGCAGAGAAAGAGCGAGACACAGAATCCAAGCAGGCTCCAGGCTCTGAGCTGTCAGCACAGAGCCGGACGCAGGGCTCCAACCCACAAACCACGAGATCATAAGCTGAAGTCCGACGCTTAACCGACTGAGCCACCCAGGCGTCCCTCCCGATAGAAATTATTTATTTGTTTAGTAAGGATTACTTTAGATTCTTCATGAAAAATATTACAAAATATTTTTTAAGAAGTCAGTTTATTTGAGAATATAAGGTACTTCAATACACACACACACACACACACACACACACACAAACACAATGAAAACAATTTCTAACTGTTCAGCCACATTTTCCAGTTAAAATTTCAATCTTAAAAATTAAGTGAGGTACTGGTAAATCCTCTAGCTCATAACATACACATAGAATGGGGGAGTGGTTTCCTCATTAAATGATACCATATACCAGAACCATCTAATTCAGCCCCTAAAATAGTACCAGTCCCTATTGTTCTAACATTAGTAAACAGTGTCTGTGAATATTACCATTCTGTTTTTCACTTTTCTAGAAAACAAGAAACACACACCCTTTTTGTCTAATTACCCAATTTGGAAATGTTATGTAAACAAACAATTGTAAGTGCAAATGTAACTGTACAAAAAAATAAAATAATAAGCATAGTGAAGGAAAAACGGAGAGTGAAGACTGCTTTATTCTTATTTGTGTCATCAATCTCTAACAGAGTGCTTGGCACTGAGAAGGCATTCAGTAAATGTTTTTGCATGAATAAATGAATAATGATAAGGAGACAAGGTGTTTGAAAAATCATTGTTATATACCTGAAAATTGTAAACCAAATGGATAGCAATTATCTTCATAAAATTGCTCAGACTCATTGAGTCTTTTTTTTCTGTACAGCACTGTAGATGTCAAAATCTGAAGATGTTATTCAAAGAAAATCTAAGTTTCTTGTAAAAATAGCAAGGTTTAGAAAATGTAGATTTATTACCCTGATAAGTTAGAAAGATTTCCCAAAAGAAGGAGTCCTTAATAAAGTGTCCTAAATAAAGCAATCTGAGGAAGAATTCAGAGGTATATTTTTAAGCAAACACTTTCTGCTAAATTTTGTTCCTGGGTTGAACAGAGTTTAGGGAATGAACTACACCCAATGATATTAAATGTGAAAAAATTTCTCCAAATAATCACTGAGGTCCATCACTCATTCTTTATTCAATATTTGTTGTTTGTGTGTTTACTATGAACAAGGCACCATAGCATCTAAATATAAGAACTAGTTTCACCCATTAGGAGCACTATATGAAAAATGCTAAGTAAATAGTATAGTATTCTGAGTCTTAGTATTGGCAATTTTTAAGGAGGCAGAAGATAGATAAGTCTTGAAGGAGAATGTAGAGCCACAGGCGGGGTGAGGGAAGGAAAGGTGCAAAGTGAGATTATTGATCAATCTGGCTGGGGCAGAAGAATATTGTTGGTGTTAGTGAGAAGTGAAAATAAAAATTTTTAAATTGTTTGAAACTAAATTATGGTCAAAATAATTCACTTGAAATCTCAGTAATCAAAATGTGCTTTTTTTCTTAGAACATTAAGAGCCATTGCATTTTTGATAAAGGGAATTGCACAGCAATGTTTTAAAGAGATGATTGTTAGGAGAAAGGGTATAACCTGGTAGAAGCCAGGTAAACTGAATACTCTATTTTTAAGATGACGATGTCTAGACTGTGCAAGTGTTTGTGGAAACAGAAAGAAAACCGTTAGTTAGACATTTAAAAGAAGATATTAAGTATTTTTATATTTGTTTGACACGTACAGAAGAGGATAATGAAGGCTGTATACTCAAGTATGACAAGTTTGGGGCCTGATAAACAGAATTGTTTTTAACATAATTTAATTAAAGTTTACAATGCATGTTGAATTTGAGACAATGTTGGAACTTCAGGTGAAAATACTGAGTGGTCATTGGGAGGAAAATATGGCCCCTGAAGAGATAGGAAATTCTAAAGTCATATGGAATATGGAGTTGTGAATTAAAATTACAAGAATGAAATTTATAGTTTTTTCCAAGGGTTAAACCCAAAGCCTCAAGTTGCCTTTCCATTGAGAACAATATTGGCTAGTAAGGTATCAACAAGGTTTCAAAAAGGTCAAAGAAAGAGGATGTTGGAAAAAGGAGGAAATAAACCTTAGAATTAAGAAAAAAGAGAGAGAGAATTTGTTTTGTTATCTAGATAGATAGTCCCTGGCAACATTTGTGAATATGAATCTGGATGCAGATAGAAGAAAGCCTATTTTGGGGGCTGGTCTCAGCCAATCAACAACCAATGTGTGGCTAGACTGACCTTTGTGGTTCTTATTATGATTGCAAGTTGCCTTTAGCAAGAACCATCAGGGAACTTTGAAAACAAAAGTTCTGGAAATCACACACCATATCTGGGGCCACACAGTGAGGTCACAGGGGAGAGGAGAGAATGAGAGAGAGAGAGGGAGGGAGAGAGCGAGCAGGCCTGGGGTTTTTGGTTTTATTGTGTCAACATGGATGGACCTGGAGGAAATTATGCTAGGTTAAATAAGTCAGAGAAAGACAAATACGGCATGATATCATTTATATGTGGAATCAATAAAACAAAATAAATGAAAAAAATTCATAGATACTGAGAATGGAATGGTGGTTGCTAGATGCGAGGGGGAATTAAAGGATGGGGCAACAGGTGAAGGGGCTCAAGAGGTACAAACATTGAAATACAAAATAAGTTATGGGGATGTAATGAACAGCAGGGTGATTATAGTCAATAATATTGCATTACACACTTGAGGGTTGCAAAGAAAGTAAATCCCAAAAGTACCCATCACAAGGAAAAAAAAACCCTGTAATTTGATATGGTGATGGCTGGTAACTAGACTTACTGTGATGATCATTTTGCACTGTATATAAATACCAAATCATTATGTTGTATACCTGAAACATAATGTATGTCAATTATATCTCAATAAAAAATCCATTAATCATAGAGTTAATCTTTTGCAAGCATACTCTTGTTTTAAACAGTAGATAAGGATTCCTTTTTCTCCACATCCTAGTTAATGCTTGCTAATTCTTAGGGCACCTGGGGGGCTCAGTCGGTTGAGCGACCAACCCTTGATTTCAGTTCAGGTCATGATCCAGGGCCATGGGATCGAGCTCTGCATCAGGTTCCGTGCTGGGCACGGAACCTGCTTAAAATTCTCTCTCTCTCTCTCTCTCTCTCTCTCTCTCTCCCCCTCTGCTGCTCTCCCCACTCATGTTCTCTCTCTCTTTCTCTCTCTAAAATAGAAAGATAAAGAAATAAAATAAAAATACTTGTTAACTCATGTCTTTTTGATAATAGCTATTCTAGAAAGTGTGAGGTTACATCTAATTGTGGTTTTGATTTTTGTTTCCCTAATGATTGGTGATGTTTAACATCTTTTTGTTTGTGTGTTTTGAGTTTGAACTTGTTCCAAAACTAACTTTTTATTCCCCTTACATTTTATGTTTTGTTTTTTTTTCTTTTTTTTTCACATTTTATATTTTTGTTTTCACATTTTATGCTTTTATGTTGTGTTTCTTACTTGTACTATTTTTGTCTTTTAACGTTTACACTTTCTTTACAAGCAATCAATCTACTACCTTTACTATATATTTACCTTTACTAGTAAGATTTATAATTCCATATGTTTTCTTGTTACTAATTAGTGCCCTTTGTTTCCAGCTTAAAGAAGTCCCTTGAACATTTCTTGTAAGGCCAGTTTTGTGATGTTGAACTCCTTTAGCTTTTGCTGATCTGGAAAACTCTTATCTCTCCTTCAGATTTGAATGACAACTGTGCTGGTAGAATATTCTTTATTAGAATTTGTTTTCCTTTCAGCATATGTTTCCTTTGAATATATTGTGCCACTTCTCTGGTCTGTAAAGTTTCTGCTGATAATTTGCTGATAGACTCTTATGGAAATTCTCTTGTACATAGCGAGTTGTTTTTTGTCTGGCTGCTTTAATACGCTCTCTTTAACTATTGACATTTTAATTATAGTGTCTTGGTGTGGATCTCTTTGTGTTCATGTTATTTGGAACTCTCTAGGTTTCCTGGATCTGGATGTTTGCTTCCTTTCAAATGTGAATCTCCTTTATATGTAGTCAAACGGTTTTCAAAGTGCTGCTTTTGTACTAAATGTGGCTGCATGCAAGCCTTTTAAGAGTATTATCTCAGTTCTCTACAGCCTTTTGGTCTCCTGCATGCAAGTCCTATTGGTTTTAAAAGCTAGATATTTTGGGGTTTTTTCTCTCTGATGCAGATATCAAGGGTTTGGGTGGCTCATGTGGGCACAAACCCCTCACTCTTCAAGGAGAAGCTCCAGGTTTGTAAGATCCCTCTGTGGGCTGCTGCTTCAAAAGTGGGGTGGTGCCTCTCTTAGGATCTTGATGTGGCCCTTTCATAGGCTGTGGTGAAGGAGCTGTTATGTCAGTTTTCAGGTATTTTTCAGAGGGAACTGTTCCATATGTAACTGTAGATCCAGCATATGTGTGTGTGGTAGAGGGGAGTTCAGAATCTTCCTGTATGCCCCATGTGGATCACCTTGTTAATACATTTTAAAGATGAAAGAACAGAGGAAAAGAGCCATCAAATTATTTGCCGGTGGCACACAATTCCAAATTGTTTGGGATGGGATTTGAATCCTGTGTCTCTAGGGCTGATGTTCTGAACCCTGATATGATATGATATTGCCACTTCCTATCAGATTTCTGGTGGTGAGGTCTTTGTGAAACATTTCTTATTACACTAGTGTTTCTTATGTTGCTATAATTTTCAAGTTTTAAAAGAATTTTGAATGAAACAATTACAAAAGGAAACAGTCCTACTTTTACCTTCCTTAAGATTCATTTTGCCAAACATTTAATATTTTGCCACGCTTCTCTCTCTTCTTTAATCCTTTAAGATAGCACACATTTTTTATTTGAAAGTTTTATTGTTTTAGTTTATCACCAAGAAAGACAGAGAGAGAATGTTTTGTGCATATCCATATCGAGGGAGTTGCATGAGGGAAGAACAATGATACATACGCACATTCTATCCTCATGGCATGTGCAGATTAGGGGAGAGATAGAAACATATGTGAACAAAGGCAAGCATAGAAGGGATAAATGCCTTAAGCAAAGTCCTGGTGAAATGCTATGCAGGCTCAAAGGAGAGAGAGAAGTGCTTTGAGGATCAGGGAAGTTCCCAGGAAATGATAGTATTTGAGATTAGATGGGTAAGAGTATTTGCATGTGAAGATAAACAGAAAAGTAGATGAACACAAACAAGGGCCAGCTCTGTTTTGTAGGTTAGGAGTTACTAAAACATGCTGTATTCAGATGGGTATAGGTAGAAAGAAACTTTGCTCTTTCAATAACTATCACTGCAAACTCATTCTCTAGACTTACTTTTCTCCATCCCTTAGACAAAATTAGGGAAAGACCCTACAGCTTTCTTGGTTATGCCCAGATAATGAAACAATGTCTCCTTTTCCAAGCACTTAAAACATCCAAATCTGGTGTAATATCAAAGCTCCCAACTTTCATCCCAATTTAAAATTGTGCCATAGCTCAGGCTGGGCCTGCTTTGGGCTTGGAAGCCTAAAAGTGGGAAGGGTGTTGTGGGATTCCTGTCCTTTTCCCTCACTCTGCCTTCTACCCACCCCTCCTCCCTTCCAGGATAGGAACAAAGAGGAGGAAGCAAGGATAAAGAACACAAACTTACTTTCCTGGCTCAAGTGTAACTTGAGTTTGGTGCCACTTGTCCGTCCCCAAATGATTGATTCCTTCTCTCCTGCGACACTATTTTAGATTCTTTGATATCCCTCCCCTGAAGCAAACTGACTGTTGCTCCATGGTTGTGGGAGGTCTCTTTTAACTGCTGCTACAAAACCCTTTGTTTTCCTCAACCTGCTCCCATCAATATCATCTTTACTTTGCTGCTCTGAATCACTCAATGGACAATTTCTAACCCTAGACTTTTCCAGGTGTAAGACAGCACCGATGCATGAAACTGCCTCTCCCCAGTCCCCATTTTAAGGGACATATCAACTTTTCTGAAGCTCTCCAATTTAATTTAAAAGAGAAATGTCATCATTTTCTTTCTCTCTGAGTATGCAAAAAATGCATCCCAGCAAAAACGCTGAACAAATGTTTTCATCTTCCCGGTGAAGGATTCGTTCACAATATTCAACTTTTTTTATGCTTATGTAGCAGAAAATATGATTTTTCAGAGCCTTGAATACAATGCCCAGGAGTTTCTTAAGTCCATATATAATTTGGCATGTGTCATAAAAGCCCTTTCATACTATTAAATATAGTGTTTTCTTTGATTGAGTAAACGATTTTTGAAGATTAGCCTGTCTGCTATGACTGCCTAATGTCTATATTTAGTTTCTTATGTAAATCAGTATTTGAAGATCTCTGGTATCTCATTCATTAAGATGTACAAATATAAATTATATATTATTTATACAGAAGTTTGATCCCCTTTATGGAACACGTAGTAATGTAAATTCATCAAGGAAAAGAATAATGTCTAAATGTGGACTAGAATAATTATTGCCATCTTAATTGTTAGCCAAAATCTATAAATTGATACATCTATAAATCACTTCTTGTCCACTTGAAACGATAAAAGTGCGAAAGTCTACTTATTGTACATCTTAAAATAAATCAGTTTTGATATTACTAACATATTTTAGTTAATTAAAATATTTTTTCTGTGATTTACCTTGATTATTTAGTTACAAATGAAAAATTGTATGCCATTAATTTAAAACTTATTTCTGTAGTGAAAGAACACTATACTTCTCTCTAAGTATGATGCATATTACACTTCAAACATATCAATAAATTTGAAAATGTACTGTTATCTATAAGTTTAGAAAATTTAGAAACTCCTCATTTGGATTATAAAAATAGATCTTTCATTTTTAGTCTTCTTTATTTAAATTATACGCATTATTACACAATTTAATTTTTTAAAGTATTTCCCAAAACTCATTAGATTACTAACCTTACAATTCCAAATTTTGCTTTTTTTTTAAGAAAAGGTCTTCTCAATTTTCATTGAGATAAAGAAACTAGAAAAGGAAACTGAAAAGTACTAGTTATTTTATAGAAGTATATCTGAGGTTTTTCTCAGTAACTAAAACTTGGTATGTTTCTCCCAAGGGTCACTGAAAAAAAATGTACCTTAGGATTAACAATGAGGTACCACTGTCCATTTTTTTGTGTGTTGAAGTAAAACAACATAAATGTGTTCACCTAGGGCAGTAGAACATGTAGTATTATAATGGTAGTAGTAGTAGTAATATTTATAGTAGTATTAATAGATTTTGACCCCAGGCTCCAATTTCTTTGATGCAGAATTGAGGCATATTTATTGTTTTCGATCATTAGTATCAAATACTTTTCTATGGACCATTTTGTATTTTTTCAAATTACTGTCATTTATATTACATATGCATATGTAGAATATTTAAATATTAAATTTGCACACCAAAGATGAGTTATAGAGTTTTATAACTCTAAAATTAAAAATTTTAGCATAAAATTTTCACGATGAAACACACGCACATTATTTTGGGGGTTGTGTCTTTTTCATTTCATATTTTGCATATAAAGTAATACACAGACTTTTACCTTTAGGAGTAATCACAGATATAGGGGTTAACTACCATCCCAAAACACTATGTAATTTTATTTTTAGAAAAAAAAATGCCTATTACTGCTTGAATGAGATTGGACGCACCACAGTTTAAGTTTTACGAACATCAATACGAACATCAAATGTATGTATTACTGAGAAGGAAAGCTAAAAAAAGCAGATAAAAAAGAACCAGCTGGATGTCCGAGGCTGGATACTCCCCTTGCATGCTTTTGGCTTCTATAACCCTGTTTGCCTCTTGATCGGCAGACTGTCCACGTAGCACAACCAGTAAGGGCCACCCACCTTTTTTTTTCTTGAGCCCCTGCAATCCTGCCCACCTGTGCAACTGATACAAAGTTTCCAAGTACCCAGAAGCTGGCCAGGCAAAAAAGTAGGCCAGCGCCAGGGCTGGGGGCTCAGCCTTTGGAGGTGACTCTGCTGGGCTGGGACCAGTGCAAAATAAACAGTTTTTTCTGATTCTCCCTGTGCATATCGCTTGTCTCTTCCTGGGCACCAAGTATTGCTATAACATTGCTGTCTTCAGATTTGTTTCACAGCTAAATTGCATGTTTCTTTAAGATCTTTATTTAAAAACCAGCTGTGTGGCCCCAACTGTAGGTCCCAATTTGTGTGAATAGCAAGCTACGGTCTTCATGTATTTCTTTGATATTTGCCATTTATTGAATTCAAAAACACCATTGTCCTTATCAATAAACAAGAGAAACTTATGCTCTGTTTTCAGATATTTCTTCAATATTAGATCTCAAGAGAGACCGAAAGATTGTTTTTTTTTTTTTCTTGCTTGACCCTGGCAAGTTTCTTTTAACTGGGAAAGCAGCTTATAACACTGAATGTAAATCACATGATTAATTTTCTTAGACCAAATTAATTTGATTATTCTGGCAATATTCTAACATCCAGCAAAATCTAGATTAAAATTTTTTTCTGTAAACAATTCAATTCCAAAGTTATTAAAATGTATTACAGACTTTGAATATTAAAAAAAAAATTAGAAACAGAGATGCCTGGGTGGCTCAGTTGGTTAAGCGTCTGACTTGATCTTCGCTCAGGTCATCATCTGACAGTTCCTGAGTTTGATCCCTTCATCGGGCTCTGTTCTGATGGCACAGAGCCTACTTGGGATTCTGTTTCTCCTTCTCTCTGCCTCTCCCTCACTCACGCTCTTGCTTTGTCTCTCAAAAATAAATAAACTTAAAAAAATAAAATTTAAAAACATAAAAATTTTAGAAACAACTCAAAGGTCAAATTCATATAAAGACAATCAAATTTACTAAAAGTAAATGAATTATAAATCCTTACTTAACTAAATACAGAGCAGAACTAGATATTATTTTCTAGTTTGGGCTAATATACTTGTTGCCTTTATTTGAATATTTAAATAGAGGTTGATATTTTAAATATTTAAAGTTCCTGAGGGTAAATGTGTTTCTCTTGTATCAATATCATCATTTTTATTTATAATTAATATTATTTTATTAATACTATTTTTATGCTTAATGAGATAAGTAATTAAATAAGGGAAGCCTTGGAACACTTCTATTTTGGACTTCTTGTTATATGAAATAAAGCATTTCCTTCTTGTTTAAGTCAAACAATGTGGGATTTTCTATAAATTTGCTCTAGAAATTAGCTGTTAATATTGTTGTTGTCTTTAATGTTGGTTTTTTAAAAAACAATCATTTGTGTTAAAATATTTGCCCATGTTTATATATGGCTTACAAAATGATTCATTGCAAGCTCTTTAGAAATTATATTTTCTCATTATGTATGCATATAAAATAAAATAAAATATATAATAATATATAATATAAAGTTTCAAACTTTATGTTAAAATTTATAGTTTAAAATTGTAAGAAAAAGTGACATTATTTTTTTAAATGTTTTTAAATGTTTGTATTTATTTTTGAGACAGAGAGAGACAGAGCATGAGCAGGGGAGGGGCAGAGAGAGAGGGAGACACAGAATCTGAAGCAGGCTCCAGGCTCTGAGCTGTCAGCACAGAGCCCGATGTGGGGCTCAAACTCATGGACTGTGAGATCATGACCTGAGCTGAAGTCAGACGCCCAACCAACTGAGCCCCCCAGGTACCCCAAAGTGACATTATTTTTTAAAAGAGGTGATAACACTTGCTATGTTGGAAAGATGCTGGACCAGGGATCGGAATATCTGTGATTTAGTCCAGGCCTAGCTGCCTATCTAATAGGGTTATGACACAGATCAGGTGAAATAATTTACGTATCCACTTCAAAAGGCATTCAATTCAAAAGATGAATATCTGAAATAAACAGATTGCCACTCCTCCTGTGCCCTGAGTTTCCTTTATTTTAGAGGTCTAAATTGATTTCAATAATTGACCACTTGTTTATTCTTTTCTTGTGCTTTAAAGTCCCACTTTTATGTTTTAAATTCACCAGTGAAGAGTGAGCTGGTAAGGGCAGTCCAAGATGGTGGGAAGATCCTGAACTCATCTTGTCCCACAGACACAACAAATCTACAGTACAAATCTATTTATATGGAACAATTTCCTCTGAGAAAGGCCAGAAAAGTATCTGGGCAGCTCTTCTACAACAAAGAATAAAACGGTCACAAAGGATAAGACAGGTAGGAGATGCAGAGATGCAGTTTCACCAGAAATGCCAACGATTGCAGGAACACACAATTGGGAGGGATCTCTCAAATCCAGAGCTTCTCCCTAAAGATTTTACCCCCATTAAAACTGCTTTACAAAAAAATGTTCAAGGGACTTAATTAAGGTTGAAGAAAGGGAACTAACTAGTAACAAGAAAACATACAAAATATAAATCTCACTGATAAAGGTAAATGCATAGTAAAGGTAGTGGATTAGTCACTTACACAGCTGGCTGAAGATTAAAAGACAACAGTAGTAAAAATAACTATAACAACAGCAATTAGTTAAGATATACACAAAATGAAAAGGTGTACAATGTGACAACAACAACAAATATGGTGAAGGGATAAAAAATGTTGAGTTTTAGAATGCACTCAATTTTAAACTGCTGTTGGGGCACCTGGGTAGCTTAGTTGATCAAGCGTCCGACTTTGGTTCAGTTCTCGATCTCGCAGTTTGTGAGTTTGAGCCTTGGGACGGGTTCTGTGCTGACAGCTCGGAGCCTGGAGCCTGCTCTGGATTCTGTGTCTCCCCCTTTCTTTGCTCCTCCCATGCTTATGGTCTGTCTCTCTCTGTCTCTCAATAATAAATAAACGTAAAACAATTTTTTAATACATTAAAAAAAACTTTAAACTGCTGTTGCCTTACAAACTATTGTATATATGTTATGTGTGAGCCTCATGGTAGCCTCAAAGTGAAAACATATAGTCTATACACAAAAGATGAGAAAGAAATCTGATCATAATGAACATTAACAAAGTCATCAAACCATAAGAAAAGAAAGGAACAGAAAGGAACTATGAAACAACCAGAAACAATTAACAAAATGAGAATAAGTACAGGTCTATCAATAACTACTTTAAATGTAAGTAGACTGAATTCTCCACTTGAAAGACATACAATAGCTGAATGTATATTTTTTTAAAAGACTCGTTTATATGTAGCCTGCAAGAGAATTACTTCATACCTAAGGGCACACACAGACTAAAAGTGAAGGGATGGAAAAAAATTCTATGTAAATGGAAACCAAAAGAAAGCTGGAGTATGTAGATGAGACAAAATAGACTTTAAAACAAAGACTGTAATAAAAGATAAAGAAGGACTTTATATAATGATAAAGGGGTCAATCCAAGAAGATATAACATTTGTAAATATTTATGAACCCAACATAGAGCACCTAAATATATAAAGCAAGTATTAACAGACCTAAAGGGAGAAATAGACAGCACTGCAGTAATAGTAGGAGACTTTACTACCCTACTTACATCAAGATAGAAAATTAATAAGGAAATATCAGTCATAAATGACACATTAGAACAGATGGACTTAATAGGTATATAGAGAACATTCCATCCCAAAGCAGTAGAGTACACATTCTTCTCAAGTGCACATGGAATATTCTTCAGAATAGATCACGTTATACCACAAAACAAGTCTTTTTTTTTAAATTTTCTAATGTTTATTTATTTTTGAGAGAGAGAACAAGAGAAAAAGATGGAGATACATAATCTGAAGCAGTGTCCAGGCTCTGAGATGTCAGCACAGAGCCTGATGCAGGGCTCAAACCCACGAGCTGTGAGATCATTACCTGAGTCAAAATCAAACAGTTAACCAACTGAGCCACCCAGGTGCCCCACAAAACAAGTCTTAATAAATTCATGAACATTGAAATCCTATCAAGCATATTCTCCAACCACAACAGTATGAAACCAGAAATCACGGGCATCTGGGAGTTCAGTTGGTTAGGCATCCAACTCTCGATTTCAGCTCAGGTCATGATCCTTGGGTCATGGGATTGAGCCCTGCACTGAGTGTGGAGCCTGCTTAAGATTCTCTCTCTCTCTCTCTCTCTCTCTCTCTCTCTCTCTCTCTCTCTCTCTCCCTCTCTCCCTCCCTCTGCCCATCTCCCCAGTTTGTGCTCTCTTTCTCTCTAAACAAAACAAAACAAAAACAAAAACAAACCAGAAATCAATTACAAGAAGAAAACTTGAAAAATAACAAAAATGTGAAGATTAAACAACATGCTACAGAACAACTAATGGGTCAAAGGAAAAAAAAGCAGAGACATTAAATATCCCTTGAGACAAGTATAAACAGAAACACAACATAGAAAAATCTATGGGGTGCAAGAAAGCAGTTCTAAAAGGCAAATTTATAGTAATATAGGCCTACCTCAAGAAACAAACAAAATTCTCCAATAAACAATTTAAGTTTTCACCTAAAGGAACTAGAAAAAAGAACAAATAAAACCCAAAGTTAGTAAAAGGAAGGAAATAACAAAAATCACAGCAGAAATAAATAAAATAGTGACTAAAAAGACAATAGAAAAGGTTAATGAAATAAAGAGTATGCCCTTGAAGAGATAAACAAAATTGACAAACCTTTAGCTAGATTCACCAAGAAAAGAAGAGAGGGCTCAAATGAATAGAACCAGAAATGGAAGAGGGCAAGCTACAACTGATACCACAGTAATGCAAAGGATCGTAAGAGAGTATTATGAACAATTATACAGCACCAAGTTGGATAACCTAGAATAAATGAGTAAATTCCTAGAAATATAATAATCAAAGATTGAATCATGAAGGAATGGAAAATAAGAATAGACAGATTACTAGTAATCAGATTGAATCAATAATCAAAACACTCCCAGCAAATAAGAGCTCAGGACCAGAGAGCTTCACTGGTAAATTCTACCAAACACTCAAATATTTAATACCTACCTTTTCAAACTCTTCCAAAAAATTGAAGAGGAGAGAATGTTTCCAAACTCCTTCTGTGAGGAGCATTGCCCTGATACCAAAACCACACAAGGACTCCAAAGGGGGAAAAAAAAATTATAAATAATAAATAAACAAATAAATAAATAAATATCAATATCTCTGGTGAAGATAGATGTAAAAATCCTCAACAACATATTTGTAAACCTAATTCAACAATATATTAAAAGAATCAAAAATCATGATCAAGTGGAATTTATTTCAGGGATGCAAGTATTGTTCAACATTTGCAAATCAATCAACATGATACACCACGTTAAAAAGAGGGATAAAAATCATATGGTCGTCTCAATAGATTCAGAAAAAGTATTTGATAGAGTTCAACATACATTTATGGTTTTAAAAAATTAACAAAGTGAGTATAGAGGTAATGTATTTCAACAAAATAAATGCCATATATGTCAAGTTCACAACTAATATAATATTCACTGGTGAAAAGCTGAAAGCTATTACTCTAAAATCAGGAATAAGAGAAAGATGCCCACCCTCACTACTTGTATTCTGCTCAGTATTGGAAGTCCTAATCAGAACAGTTAGGCAACAAAAAAAAATAAGAGGCACCCAAATTGAAAAAGAAGAAATAAATCTGTTACTATCTGTGGACAACATGATTTTATATATAGAAAACTCTACAGACTCCACTTCAAAACTGTTACAACTAATAAATTCAGTGGGACAACATCAAAGTAAAAACTTCTGCCATAGCAAAAGAATCTATCAACAAAATGAAAAAGCAACCTCTTAAGTGGGAGAAAATTTTACAATTCACTTATCCAATAAGCAGTTAATATCCAAAATATATGAAAGACACATACAACTCAATAGCAAAAAAAAAAAAAAAAAAATTCTACTTAAAATATGGGCAGATGATCTGAAAAGACATTTTTCCAAAGAAGACATTCAGATGACCAGAAGGCACATGAGAAGATGTTCAGTATCACTAATCCTGAGAGAAATACAAATCAAACCACAATGAGATATTACCTCATACCTGTCTGAATGGCTATTATCAAAAAGAGTAGAAACAACAAGCGTTGGCAAGGATATAGAGAAAAGTCTACTCTCGTACAGTGTTAGTGGGGATGTAAATTGGTGCAGCACTATGAAAAACAGTACAGAGGTTCTTAAAAAATTAAAAATAGAGCTACCATATGATCCAGCAATTCCATTTCTGAGTCCCTGAAGAAAACAAAACAAAACATAACACTAATTTTAAAAGACATACATGTCCCTGTGTTCATTGCATTACTATTGCATTGTACATATACATGTACATGTACATGTACAATTTGCATATACATGTACATGTATATGTACAGTGGAATAGCACTTACCATAAAGAAGACTTGAATCTTGCCATTTATGGCATCATGAATGGATCTTTGAGGATATTTTGCTAAGTGAAATAAGTCATGTAGAAAAAGACAAAAATATGATTTTACTATATTCGAATCTAAAACACAAAACAAATGAAGAAGCAAACAAAAGCAAAATTATAGTTACAGAGAATAGAACTGTGGTTGTCAAAGGGGAAGAAAGTTGACAGTGGGTGAGGGGGTCAAGAAGTACAAACTTCAAACTATAAAATAATTCATGGGGATGTAATGTATGGCATGGTAATTATATATTGCAATAATATCGCATGACATACTTGAAAGAGTCAAAGAGAGTAAAACCTAAAATTCTCATGACAAGAAAAAAAACTATTTTTCGTCACTTTGTGTGGTAACAGACGGTAGACTTATTGTGGTGATCATTTCACAATATCTACAAATATCAAATCATTATATTGTGCACCTGAAACTAATATAATGTTATATGTCATTACACATTATATCTCAATAAGAAAAGAAATAATAGATTTAACAATGATACTTGGTTTCACGTTGTTAATGCATAAGGTAATACATCAAAAATGCTTAGAACAGGACCTTGTAGGTAACGTTTAATACCATTTGCTCAGTGCTATTCATCTTGTTCATCACAACATCATACATACAATATTCAATCACCAAAGTCTCTGAATATAATTGAAGCATCTCCATATGCATAACTTATTAAGCACTTGAATAAGAAGCCATATTTTATATCCTCTAGTATAAAGTGGAAAACTCTGATATCTGTGTCTTAGAGGACTAACAATATTAATAAGTTATTTTGCAACCCATACATGTAAATTAACTTCTATATTTTACAATCTCAGAAGTAGCCATCCACAATCCTTGTTTGAATTTACATGTCAGAATGTATTTTTTAAATGTTTATTTATTTTTGGGAGAGATAGAGACACTGATCATGAGCGGCAGAGGTGTAGAGAGAGAGGGAGACACAGAATCAGAAGCAGGCTCCAGGCTCTGAGCTGTCTGCACAGAGCCCTATGTGAGGCTCAAACCCGTGAACCAGGAGATCATGACCTGGGCTGAAGTTGGAAGCTCAACCGACTGAGCCACCCAAGGGGCCCCATGGCAGAATGCATTTTTAAGAGTAATATTCTCTCATGAGTAAAATGATTTTACAAGTGATTTACAATACTTTAAAGTAGGATCTGTGCCATATTAGATCAACAGATGCTCTTTTCCACAAAAAGATTTCAAGGTTCGAAGAACTCTAAGAAGCACTGTATACAAAATGTTATCTTTCTAGGATTATACCATGACTCAACATATTCCAGACAGAAACTCTTTAGTAGTGAAACCAATCTAACTTGACTCATTGTTTCCTTAACTTTTTTTTAAGTAGGCTCCTTGCCCAGTGCCAAGTCCAACGTGGGGCTTGAACTCACTACCCTGAGATCAAGACCTGAGCTGAGATCAAGAGGCAGACATTTTAACTGACTGAGCCACCCAGGAGCCTCTACTAAACATATTTGATGATAGAACTCTTAATTGCTATAATACCCATTAATGAGGAATTTCCATTAACTGATGTTACTCCTAAGAATATATATTCTGTGCTTTTCTCTGACCCTAATTACAATAATAATACTATCTAGTCACTTAGTTATTCAGTCAATAGATACATATGAGTACTTATAGTCAACTGTACCTGTGTTGAATATTTACAAGGATCTCTAATAAATATTCTTCAATTCAGTCAACAAGATGGATAGTAGCCAGCAATTCAGCTTTCATAGACCCTCAAAAGCAACGTGGATTGGTGAAAAGAACATAAATATTGTACTCAAAAAGGTCAAGCTTTGAATCCCAGCTTTGCCACTTACTATTTTATACCCTTGAGCATGCTTAGGTTTTCAAAGCCTCAAATTGCAGTAGGGATTAAATGAGGTGACATATGTAAAGTACCAAGCACAATACTTTGAACATAATAGGCACTTGCAAATGTATGCTTTCTTCACAGTCACTTTTGAATGCCAGCAGAGAAACAAATTCTTCTGGGTATGGACATTATTTAATTCACCTTAATCTTGAACAGAGGCATAAAATTCACTTTGTATTGTGCCTAGCTCTGTCACTTAAGACAGAAAAGTGATTTAAACCAAAACAAAAAAAAATAGAGCTCAGATCTAGTGAGAGACAATTAAATACCCAGCATGTGTGCTACATTCCATTATAGGGGATGGATACTTTATTATGGAAACTGATGTTTACATCTACTTACCCAGAGGTGCAGGAAGGGGTGAGAATTTGTGAAAATAAGAACTAGATACTTTTATATGAATACAAGTATTCAGAAAAGAACAGACCTCGGAGAGGTGAAGAACAAAGAAAGGGCTCGAACAAAGAAAGAAGACTCTGAAAGAACCTACAGTATGAGAAAATGCGATGACTTAACAGATTGCATAGAATTTTGGGTGGGAAAGTGGTGATCAAGAGATGAAGCTAGACACGGATCATGAAAGGCACTGAAACCCTTACATTTGGACTTCATCCTAAAGACAGTATTTAGACAAAGCTTCAACAGGTTTAGGTAGATAGTGAAATAATCACATATGCAGTCTCTGAAACCATGGAGTGCAGAATACGTGGTTAGTGTGAATTACAGATTGTGGAGGACCAGCTAAGAATAATAACGTGGTGTTTCAGACTCGAGGTAACAGTAGCTTGCACTAGAACAGGAGCTGTGGAGACCAAGAGCAGAAGGCAGGTGTGAAAGAGAGACTTGATAAGACATGTCTCTACCCTAGTGTATGCAGGAACACACAGTGCTAATGCATTCCTTCCTCTGTCACAGCACCTAGTGTCAGGGCAATACAAATATTGCTTATGCACTTGTAAAAATTACCAAATAATTTTACACAGAAAACTAAAAGAATGATCAAGGAAAGAAAATAAGCCAAAACGTATTATTAAGCATAGCTGCAATACGTAACTGTATTTGTCACTTACTGTAGTTTCTCATTCATTGAAACTAAAAACATGTTATACATATTTACTGTGTGCCCACAATACACAGCTAGGGAATTGATAACAGTGACAATTAAATACAGGTCAATGGAAGGATATGGTTGTATTAATTAAAACTACAGTATTTATGCAAAATTTTGCTAAAGTGAGAGTAGGTTACATCATTGTTTATACATAGCTGAGGTTCATAAATATCATAGTATAAAAGGTAGTTTTGGGGTGGAATAAGATGTGTCAGTAAGAGGAATAGATGAAATAAAGAAATGAAAAGGCTTAATCTTTCTAAAGTTCACATCCTTTATTTCTTTCTCTTATTTCTAAATGTTGCTTTAACAATGTAATAAAATGGCATCTATTGGCTGCTAACATATTTCAGCACAGTGCTAGGCATTTGGAGAATTATTTCACTCAATACTAATGTAACAGAGGGTCAAATTTGATATTTACAACCAGGACAGTGTCTGTCATATAGGTGATGTTCAATGAATATTGTTGAATTTATGAATAAATGCTTTATAACATAGGTTGACCCTAGTAAATAAAGGGCCCTTCATGCAAATTGACGAGTTGGGATATTAAGAGGAGCATCTGGGAGTAGAGACTAGGGAGAATGGAATTACTTTTAATGACTTAGTAAAAATTTTTGGAATTCTTAGGGGTTATCCAAAAGTGAGGAGGTAAGGACAACTGAGGGGAGAAGAAAGGAGGATGAGAGTCAGAGAGGTGACATGTGTCTGGAGGCTACCTGAGAAAGGGCACTGAATACTATCCAAAGGACATTAAATAGCAGACAGTCAACATTTAATCTGTATTTGTTAGTAATGTTATGCAGTGATCTCCGTTCCATCACACATACACACACCCTACCATCCATAAACTCCTTTTTAAAATTTGACTCTTCATATAAATAGTTTGTGTAAATGTGTTTTGTTGAAATGAAAGAAAAATGCTGGATAGCATGAGGAGGATTAACAAGCTAGCCTACTAAAAGAACAAAGTTAAGTATGAGCAGGGCTTATAGCCAGAGGTGATCTCAAGCACATGAAGCTCTGGAACTTTGAAGAAAATGAAGAAGGGCTTTGGATTGTCATGGGGCATAGGTACATTAGATCAAGTTCATACCAGCTTATGAGAGCCTGGCTATATTTTCAGATGTTTCTCTAGCTGATAGATTTCACATTGATAGCTTCATATTAGCCATGGTGGGATTATTTACACCATGGAAATGAGCAAATGTTAACTCTGTCCTATAGTTTTCTCCCAAAGAGCCAAATTAGCTTCACACTATGGAAACTTACACAATTCTTAGGAAGTACAGGAACCTTAAATGACTTCTGTGTTAACAAAAACTACAATTTATATTCTATTTCTGTCACATAGACAAGGAAGTTGGGTGGGAGGCAAAGGAAGGGCATGGTGAATACAAAGAGTAGGCTGTGCTCATCAATATGGCACCACTAGCCACATCTGGCTTTTCAAATATAAAAATAAATGAAACTAGAAATTCCGCTTCTCAATAGCACTTGTCATATTGCAAGAGTCGTAAGGCATATGTAACTAGTAGCTACCATTTTCAATGGTACAGATATGGAACATATCTGTCGACATACGAACTTTAATTGAATAGTGCCAATAGGTGATCTAGTTTAAGAATTGCCACTTTTTTTTAAGGTTTCAGAATCTTCGAGTCATTTTGGTATAGTTTCCTGGTAAAGTTGCAAACATCCTTTTTGGTCTCAATAGTCTCTAAACAAGACACCTGATCGTTAATGATTATATGTCTTTACCAAAGGTTATGCACAGTTGTTAGAAGGGTTCAGCCAGAAACTTACAAAACTCTAATATGTAGATTTTAACAATTTTCATGAATGGATATTTTGTAACAAAAATGTTAGAAGTTTAAGTTAAATAACATAGTTTTCAAATTAAATCAGAAAAATAAGAAAAGAATTCACATAATTTAAGAAACTCATAAGAAGAAATAAATAGATAAAATGATTGGGGCATTGGTAATTACCTAATTTAAAATTTGACAGCTTCCAGTAGGTTGGAATGCAAAAAATTATCTAAAATAGTCAATAATTCCTTTTGTTTAAGCATTGCACTATATATATTTACTTTATGGAGAGGTGGGGGTTGGGAATGAAAAATCACATTACATAGAAAACAGGATTTTGAAAAAAAAGCAATATAAGGAATCAAAAGATAATAAGGAGTTTTTAATGGCTAAACTTGATTTAAAAAATAAAGCCTTGGGGCGCCTGGGTGGCTCAGTCAGTTAAGCGTCCGACTTCATCTCAGGTCATGATCTCACGATCTGAGAGTTCGAGCCCCACGTCGGGCTCTGTGCTAAGGCTCAGAGCCTGTGCTCAGAGCCTGGAGCCTGTTCAGATTCTGTGTCTCCCTCTCTCTCTGACCCTCCCCCGTTCATGCTCTGTCTCTCTCTGTCTCAAAAATAAATAAACATTAAAAAAAATTTTTTTTAAAGCCTTTAGAAAGCTTAGAACCTGTGCAATGCAATTCTATGTAAACATAAATGGTTTTATCACATAGTGCTCGACAAATTCTCAGTGCTGAGGGAAATGGGGGAAGTAATGGTAATCACATAAGCATCCCAGGCTCCTAACTAGTGGGTGTTGGGAGTAAAACTGTTGGCTGAAGGAGGGAATAGCTTGCTGAGTTGAAGCTTGGACACATTATCCTGTATTTGCTCCTAAAGAGATTCTCAAAAATGCTTCAGGTGCAGAAACCTGTAGATGCCCATACTTTCTACCATCAAACCATTGAATTATGGGCACCACTCTAATTGGAAGTGTATCTGAAATAGTAACTTGGTGAAGTACCAGACAATAATGATTATTTAAAAATGAGATTTTTTTTTAACAGTATAGTTCTCTGGCTCAGAATTGCTTAGGAGTAGCTAAAGCACTCAGGGAGAAGCATTAGTTCTTTCTGGTGAGAGTAAATTGATGACTTCACAGCCTGAAAAAAAAGTAAATTCTGTAAGAATAAGTAGAGCATTGTAAGGAACGCACTCAACAACACAGTGATGTTTGATATAGCCAGCTGGCAAGTGGATATAGGTCCCAGCAAGTATTCTTAAATGTGTTTTTCCACATAAAACTGTTATAAATCTTATTGGCTTTGAAGATGTGCTGGCTTATTATGATAGCAAATGTGTCACAAACCATTGATGAATCATGAATGGACTTCCTACAAATAAAGAAATATTCAGTAGTACCCCAAGTTCATCTTTTTTTCAAGGATGACTAATCCAGACTGTCAGGAAATGGTGAGGCCCTCTATACACCATTAGACCCTCTGCCAGGTTGAATGAGTTAACTCAACACTGTTAAGCACGGGTATGTAGAAGTCCTTGGGATTGCTAGTCCTTGTATTCAGTCCATTTTCTGTCTTTTACTCGCAGAACAGAAGGTACCTTTCCACAAGTTTCACAACACATGCACTACGTACATGATTTTTCTGATCTTCCACTTCACTACCTGATAAAGAATTAAGGGTAATTTCCCATGTCTTGATTTTGGTGAACCTATGCTAAGTCTGTGTGATTAGCACTTCTCTAAATCCCAAAAAATAATCTGGTATTAATACTTTTTGAAATATGGATCAAGTTTAGCATTAAGGTTACAAGATCCTTTTTATACAGAGTTTTTAAAAATTCTAGAGAACACTGAAACCTGACTAAAACACAAAATAAGTTTATAAAAAATCGCTTTATAAGGTCTATAGGAATACCTGGAAAAATTTGTGAGTTAGAGACTTAATATATGTGAGTTAGAGTTAGTTGGTTGAGCAGGAAATAAGGTTACTAACTGAAAATAAATATACAGTACATAATCATTTAAAATAGTATACAGTACATAGGGATGCCTGGATGGCTCAGTTGGTTCAGAGTCCGACTTCAGCTCAGGTCATGATCTCAAGTTTCATGGGTTCATGAGTTGGAGCCCTGCGTGGGGGTGACAGCTCGGGGCCTGGAGCCTGCTTCAGATTCTGTGTCTCCCTCTCTCTCTGCTCCTCCCCTGCTCACACACCGTCTCTCTCTCTCTTTCTCAAAAATAAATAAAGATTAAAAAAATTAAAATAATATACAGTACATAATAAGGAAAAAGCTAACATATACAAATTTAGTGATTTATGTAATAGTTGTGCCCAAATAGGGATCCTTCTCACTATTATTAATAGGAAGAATCTTTTCATTATTGCTGAAAAAAGACTAGCCTAGGATAGTATTACTTCTGACATAATTCTCCGAGGTAAAAATACAATGATGATAATGCACTTTAGAATATCATTCCATTTTGCATGTATCTACATACAGAAACTTTTAATTTTTTTTTAATGTTGATTTGTTTTTGAGAGAGAGAGAGACTGAGCATGAGCAGGGGAGGGACAGAGAGAGAGAGAGAAGAGAACTCGAAGCAAGCTCCAGGCTCCCTGCTGCCAGCGCGGAGCCCAATACGGGACTCGAACTCATGAACTGTGAAATCATGACCTGAGCTGAAGTCAGAGGCTCAACTGACTGAGCCACCCAGACACCCTCAGAAACTTTAATTTAAATCAATTTTTTTAAAACATAGTTACATGACTAAGAGTTAAATCCAGATAATTTCAATACTGTTTCATTAATTCATTCATTCATCAAGTATTAATTGTCTACTCTGTGCCAGACGCTTCTCTAGACTCTGTAGACACAATAATTAAGCATCCAGAAGCCTACCCTCATGGAGTTTTCAATCTCCTCAGTAGTGCACATGTTTGTGGGATATGCCAGAGCAGCGTTTACTACAAAGGAGATATACAATCAAATGCCTATCGAATAATCAGACCAAACCATCCTTACGAGCTACTCGTTTTTTTTCATATGTAACTTTTCCATGAGACATAATTTGACCTCCAACGTACACAGCAGTATGAACAACCCACAATAATGATAAAAATAGTGATCATGTATAGACTGCTTATGACATGCCAGGTACTGTGTTAGGCGTCCTACCTACATTTTCTCACTTAATCTTCACAGCACTCCCATGAGCAGAGAACTGTTAGTGCCCCCCCACATGAAGAAACTCATGTGCATCTGCAGCTTGTAGGCAACTAAGCCAAAACTCAAAGTCAGGCAGCCCTTGAGATAGTGTTATGTAACATTAAAGCAGAGTTATTTCTTTCCTATTGATTCACTTATATTTATTAGGTGAACACTATGTAAAAGAAGTCAGTGGGCTAGCCAAATAATTAGACTACAACAATAACTACCACAATAAGCAGAGTATGGTGTGGTCTCTCTCTGAATTCAAGGGGATTATTGTGACAATTAAGAAAGGTAGATGGTACCTCACTGATGAAGAGACAGTAGATTCATTTTAACTGAGCAGAACTGTATTGAATAGCCTCTATATGAATAGAATTACATATACAGACAAAAATAACTATTTGTTGGACTAAACTAAAAGATTGTTCAAAGCACAGAATAGCTTCAGCCAGTATTTTAACAAAGTTTTAAAATTAATTCTTATTTTATACGTACTTAATAGATAAATTTACCTAGGCAATGAGTAACCCTGAAAGCTTTATTACCCTTAGGCCTAAATGCTTTCATTTTTGCAAATACTCCCAGATAGAGAATGATGTTCACAAGTATGGCCATCAGATGGCACTAGCCTTTTCCTTTTCTGAAGAGAAGACTTTTATATGCAAAATTCAGTGACTGCAATGTCACTAGAGGTAAGGGGACAGAGCAAGAGGCAGTCTAAACAGCTTTCTAACCAACATAGGTCATGAGGAATATCTGTTATCCTTCCTTCTATTTTTTTTTTCACTTTCATAATTTGTTAAACTCATCTGTACTCAGACCCTTTGAAAGGTCCACATCTGACTTGGGATAAAACCTCCACAACTCTGAGTGAGCTCACATCCTACCACTCCCACCTGGCTCTTGCTGTTTCAGCCACATGGCTTCTTTCACTGCCCCATGACCTTTGGGGCATTCACATTTTCTCTTTCCTTTACATGGAACTCTTTCCACTGATGTATGCACAGTTCACTCCCTCACTTCATTCAAAGCTCTGCTCTGATAGCAACTCCTCAGAGAGGCCTTTCCAGACCAACCTGTGGAAAACAGCAGCTTCCTTAGTTTCTATTCCCTTACCCTCATAATTCCTCATAGCACTTACCACTCCCAGATATTACATGACATTCCTTTTATTGTCTGTTCCTTTACTAGATGGTGAAGTTCTTTAAGGGCAAGGATTTGGTGTTTTTACCATTATTCCTTATTAGCACCAAGAAGAGTGCCTCTCATTGTAAGACTCAATAAGTGAATAAGAAAACAAATGAATGAATGAGTGAATGAATATCTAGGGAGAAGTAGCGAATCCATAAACCATTTGTCAAGAATGCATATTTGCATAGTACTAACATCATTCTCAGTTTTACATTTCCTTTTATACCCATTTCTTCAGATTATTATATTACGATCTATTAAAATTTAACATTTTCTAAATTAATTTGAAGTAAGCATGTTAAGCACACCTTTTAGATTCAAGTATTGTTGGCCTAAAATCCTATATACAAAACTATCATTTTATTTCTACATATTTCTTCAGATATTAATTTTTCCTGTCCCTTATCATGAAAATCACAGAATGCAATTTGATTTTACTTTCAGCTAATGGAGATAACAATGGCTTTTGATGTTCAGGCTCAGGGATGCAAATATTCTTTATATTCTAATGCATGAAGACTAGGAGGAATGTATATAAATAACACTGGATGAGGAGTTATTTTTGTATTGTTTTACAATTGGAAATATGGCCATAGAGGCTCCTTTAATGTCTATATAAAGCAGAACCAAAAAGGTCAACCAATGAGAAGAGATTAGAGAGTTTTTTTCTCATTCCCCCATGTATCTTTGCCCTTTTGTACTGTAAATTGCAGGGGCTGGCATTTTAAATGCACAGTGTCAAAGGCAAAGCACTTGCATTCAACCTATGCTATAAGACAGCTGGCAAGGGGGCAAAAAGAAAAATACTGCCCTAATACCCTCAAAGGCAAACTGCTGTTGCACAGACCACCTCTCTGGTTTCTCATATTACAGCATTTGCCCTGTGGACAAAGAAGAAGTAACCAAAGGAACACTTTCCTTCAGACGGAGCAATAGCGATATTTCACCTTCGAGACCGATAACCCCTCTTAGCTGCCTTTGTTAAGCGAAGACACCAGAGATGATGATCCGAACCATTTCATCCCTTAAATCACGTTTGTAACAGCAGCTATTTTTGTCCAAGGCTAATTCTACATTTTGCTTATTTGGCTCTCACAAGTAAAATTACTCATCCAGGACTGGGTAGGTGTAATGTGCAAATGGAAGCAGGATTCAGACACTAATAAGGACATGCTGTAATAATTTTGACCAGAGGCAGCTTGTCATAATGGGTAGGGTAAGTGTGACCATTATTTCCCTGGTGTAGGAATACAAGCCAGCTGGCAAGGAAGGGTGGATGTTCACACTATTGTCCTCCAACAACTCAGTAGGAAAGAGACTGAAAAAACCAGTTTGTGCTCACATCATCAAATACGTCCTCAGCTGTTGTTTCACAGATTGTGTGTGCGTGTGTTTGTATGTGGGTAGTTAAACTAAGCAGCTGACAGACAATTTATTTCATCAAGAAGTTGCTAAATCCAATCATAAAGTTTTTTAAAAAGTGTTTAAATTCAGAAAGAGAAAGTAAAGATCATTTACCCAAGTTTTCAACCTTTTTTTCCCCTGCCCCAGCATAAGTGATGAAGACAGCATTCCTCCATCACCAACACTGGCTCTCTGAGGGCAGTGATCATCACCTCTTCACACATGTTCAACTCCCATGGAAGAGTCTACTGGAATCTCAGGTAGTTTGACAAGGTACTTCTTCCTCCAGTCTGGTTCCCAATCTCAATAGATAGCCTCTGATGTTATCCCAACTTCTCAGTGTATAAGGGAAAAGCTAAAGCAGAGATAGGGTCTGTGAGCATTAGATGAGGTCATGAAAGTGGGGCCCTGGTCCGACAGGATTAGTATTCTTATAAGAAGAGACACCAGAGAGCTTTACTCTCCATGGGCACACACCAAGAAAAGGATGTGTAAGCACCTTGAGTGAGACTGTGGCTACCTAAAGCCAAGAGAAGAAGCTTCAGAATGAAACCTACCTTGCTGGGCACTTTGATCTTGAAACTGTGAGAAATAAATTTCTGTTGTTAAAGCCATCCATTCTATGGTATTCTGTTATGGCAGCCCAAGCCAACTAAAAATCTGGCAGCACAGGACCATTTCAAAATGCAGATCTGTAGGCCTCACACCAAGCCACCGGAATCATAATCTCTGAGGGGGTGATAGAGTCTGATGTGCCACATCATATCTACATCTCTGGGAAACAATAATTTCAAAAGCTGGGATGCAATTGTCTCTACTGGACATTTGTAAAATTGAAAGGGAGTGTGATTAATAATTATACTAGTACAACAGATGCAAACTGATATGTGTCACCTTGACCTTGGTGATCTGAAGCTCCCCCTGCCTCCCAGCTGCTGATGATCACTAAAGATTTGACCCCGGGTCTGGAATCAAAGAGAACAGAGCTCAAATAATGATTCATCCTCATATAAGCCATAGGAACTTCTATTCTTGAAAACAAATGAATATGTGATCCTGTTTGCTCGTCTGTGAAATATGGGTGGTGATTTCATCAGTTTATCCTCAGTACCTGAGTGATGGAAACATTGTAAGCAGAAATAAATGTTGACAGGAATAACCAAATCTCATTCAAGGGGGAATCCTGGAATTTTAAGGAGATAAAGCAAGCAAAGTGCTGGGAATATAATAAGAGGACAATTAACATTAGTTCTTTCCGTTACAGCTTTAATATATAAAACCGCAACTATCTCAAGTGATCTAATTTCTATCTTTGTTGCTTTTGGAGAGAAACTGTTTTTTAAAAGATGATATCATAGTTATAAGAAAACAAATAGTCTCCATGAAATTTAGAAGTGACCCTCTTCTGTATTTGTAATAATAGCCAAGCATGGCAGCACAGACACAAGCATCCTTTCAAATCGGCTTCCTGGTTCTACTGTTTTCCTGGAAGAGATGCCACGACTTTTTTTTTTAACAGCAAAACTGTCTATTATTATCTCAAAACAATTAACACAAAAAACTTTTGAATTCAGTGAAGGTCAGAGGATTAATAGGTTTTATCTGCAATGTGTTTGAAAAGCTAATTAAGACTCCACATACAGCAGAGGAGACTGGGAATACAATATTTAGTTTTTCTCCACATGACCACAGTGAGCAGAAGTGAATAAAGAAAGACAAAGTGAATTTGGAAACTTCACTGACAGGAGGCAAATCCTCTTTAAAGGGAATAAAACTGAAAATATTTCTCCTTTGATGGAAGATGCTTCCTTTATTTATTCACTAAACATATTCAGTGTCTGCTTTATACTGACATTATTCTAGATGCTAGATATTCAGTGTTGAACAAAGCAGAACAGCCTCTCATACTTTTTGGCCTTTTTTAACCTAGAGACAACCTAACTAATGAAGCAAACACATTAAAAATTAATGAAACAAAATTTTAATTTTTGGTAAAAAAAAATAGGGAAGGGAAATATTCTTTGGGTTCCCCAACACATTATTTAGCATCAACTTAACCAGCCATCTTAAATGAAAACAAATTTGTTGTTAAAAGTCATCATGACAGGAAGAAATCCATTTTCTTCTGATTCTTTTGCATTTATTTATGAACAACATTCTTCTAGTTAAAAAATGAGGTACCAGCAGAGAATTCAAAATTCTTTGGGGAACTTTATCTGCTAAAACCCATGTAAATATATACGAATGTTTTCCTTCTCTTGTTCTGAACTTCAACCTTTATAAACTGTGTCAATTTCCTCTATAAAGTTTTCAGTGGTTATCTCTTCCAAATATACCATGTTGGATCAGGTCCTCCTTACCTCTCACCAGCACTATTTTAATAGATTTGAACTTTATAATATTTATTAAAATAGCTTTCTATTTTGTATTTCTCTTGTTCTTTCTTCCCTGACAAAATATTGGTAGGTTAATACTTTTAAACATCTCTTGATGTTTAACAATCTCTTGATTGATCATGTCAATCTCTTGCATTTACACCTTTAATTGCTCCCGACTATCATCCAAATGAAGTGTAAATTACCTAGGTGTGTCCTCAAAGGTAATCATGACCTTTTCATCAGGACCTGGCTTCAAATTTCATTTCCCCCTCTTCCCCATGCTGTTTTCTCTCTGTGCTTTACCTGGACTTTTCTCCTACCTCTTCCCACCTAATCTACGTAGCCTCTCTAAGGACCAACAAAAGTAATCTTGCTACAGGGTATAGAGAGATTACATGAGACTGTAGGTAAGAAGTAAATTGATGAGAGGTGGGAAAAGAGAGATCAAGAGAGAAAGTAATGGTAATAACCTTTATTCCTCCCCTTGGACTCCCAAGCAAAGGAAATGTAATAAATCTTTTTTTTAATAACTAGTTTGAATTGAAATCATCACAATGAATCAAAGACCTAATATGTTTCCCACAAAGTAGTCAGTACTCCAAATATTTTTAAAATAATTGATGAAGTGTTCATGATCTTCACATGATGATTCAAATGGCAAATCATTATTGCTCACAATTTATACAAGGAGTCTTTTAAGATAAAATAGTTGAACAAAATTGTGCAAAGTTATGTAATAAGACAGTGGTAACAAAAGAAGCATTTAATATCTTCAGGACTTACCACCTAAAGATAAGTTCTAAATTTACAAACTCCTCTAATTATCCTCTCTGTTTATCTCAATAATGACAATTATCATAGGTTTTAAAACCTTCTGGCTTTCTAATAGATACTGTAAATTATAATAGACAGAATATGTATTTTCATGGGGCTGTTAGGAAAAAATAGCAAAAACGTGTAACAGGAATTAATTATGAATTACCATGTAACAGAAAGGAGAGTGGGTTCTTTCTAACTACAATAACCAGAGAAGCTAGTAGATGTGGCAGTGTTATGGGATATTGTGTTATCTCCAATTTGTCTTGGGCTGACTCACTGTGTTTATTAATAGTTTGGGGAGATAAAGATGTAGTTAATTTTATACTCCAGCTATAAAATGCCATCTTTCCAAAGTAAAAGTCAAAAAGAAAGGCAAGTTTAAACTCAGACTAAAATTAACAGAATCATTTGGGTTTTGTTTTCTCCTTTATTTATAAAATAAAGTAAATGAGAGTCACCCTTCTCTTAGTCATAAAATTTTTAAATTATTGTACCATAATATTTTCTGGAAACCAAGTGCTGAATTGACACATACAGTTTTATTTCTAAGTCTGATTAAATATATATATATATATATATATTTATATTCACTCATTCACTTTCTCTAAAACAAGATACCATATAACAAGCATCTATGAATAAATATCAGAGAAGAATTATTTTTCTCATAAGAATTTGTGCAGCAAGGTGAAATCTGTCAAAATGCTTGATATGATTTGTTATCTACCCCCATGATTCAATACTTTTTAAATTGCTACAACTATTCTAAACCTGTATGGAGGTTTCATTTGGTAATGAGCATTTAGGTTGGAAATGATAGAATCCCAGCATAAACTAACTTGAAAAAACAGACAATTAATTAAGTGATGTAACCTAATTGCAGGAGGTCAAGGGAATGGTGGTTTCCAGGGATACCTGCATTCTAGGCTTGAAATGCCATTAAAATTCTATCCTCATCCTTTCCTCTGCCTCTACTTGTCAGCATTATTTTCAAGACTGGCTGTTACAACAAGGGTATAAACGTGACCAATAGCATTTCCTGGGCTCTCATTACTTAATCTAACCACCTAAGAAGAAGAGACCATCTTCTTTTTTTGTCTTTTTTAAAAAGCATGCGGACAAGACTCTAGCCAACTTGGGTCATGTGGCAGATGGATCAGTGATGAAGATTTGAACTCTAACTAGAGCAATGTGGTTGGAGTTAAAGGAGCAGGATGAGAAGAGCAGAGAAGTACCAGAGGGAAAGATTTTAACTGTCTACTGCCAGTGTTTGGCAATACAGTTTTTCATGAGGCAAGAATGTAAGAGTTTTTAATTTATCTTATGTGTATATTCTAACTCTAACTGAATTCAGTAGCACCCAAGGATACTTTAGTCTAGTATCACTGATGCATCAAACTGAATGAAAACTCTCTCTCAAGCTGCAGTGTTTAACTCCTTCCTGACTGACCTCCCCTTCCCATTCCTAATTGATTATTCCGATCTACTTCCTTTGTGCTGACTTTCACACATCCAATCCTTCTTATGAAGGCTAAATTCTTTCCTGCAACCATTTTATAACAAAGTTGAAATCCTGCTTTTGATGTGTGTTATATTTTTACAAGCTCTCTACACACAAGGAAGAATAACTCATACATTAATTAGCTTTCTGCCTGTGGTTTTATTAAAACCACTTGCTAGCTCAAGACCTCACACATTGATTATAGCTGCCATTGTGATAAAATTTGAGTAAGACTAAAATTCAGTCGGAACAGCAAATTAAAATTTTCACATATTTGTGAAACCTAAGTGCTGAAACTATGAGTTCTATTGGAAATGGAAGAAATTTGTTCAAATAACAAATTATTCAAAATGGCAAGGGCATGTGGTTAGAATCTCAGTTAATGAACTTGCTACATAAGAAATGCTGCCCTGGAGTTATCTTCAGCTAGTGGTTCATGGACGACCTTTTACAGCATGGTGGAGAACTTAGATTTTACTCTGAATGAGATGGAAACCTCCATAAAGGTGGATGCAGGTAGAGGTTAAGGTAGATGCAGGTAGAGGTTAAAGTCTCTATAGCCCAGATATCTGAGTAGCTATGATGAGTAGAGCCCCTTTCTCAACATGTAGCATAAACAGGAAATAAACTTTGTCAGTGTTGCTGGAACTTTTTGGCTTTTTGTTGTCAAGGTAGTTGTTGTAGTGTAACCTTACATATAGAGGCCAGAGATGATGGTGCCCAAACTGGCATGGCTCTTAAAGATAGTGAGAAAAGATAACTATTAAACATATTTCAAAAGTGAAAGTGACAAGATTTAACAATAGATTGAGGAGGAGAAATAATTGAATCAAATATGACTCTGGAGATTTGGGTCTAAGCAAAAAAAAAAAAAAAAGAATGATGTGATAACTTACTGATAAAAAGAAAAAGCTAAGTTTAAGAAGCATATTCCTGTGTATGTGTGTGTGTGTATGTGCAGATTGAGTTTGTGGGGTTTTTTTGTAAACTATATTAATCTGGGGTATCCAATAGGTACTTATTTATTTTTTAAAAAATTAATGTTTATTTTTGAGAGAGAGAGAGAGAGAGCGTGAGTGGCAGAGGGGCAGAGAAAGAGGGAGACAGAATCCTAAGCAGACTCCAGGCTCTGAGCTGTCAGCACAGAGTCTGATGTGGGGCTCAAACCCATGAACCATGAGATCATTACCTGAGCCAAAGTTGGACGCTTAAGCAACTGGGCCACCCAGGCGCCCCTGTTCAATAGGTATTTAAATGGAAATGTGAAATAGGCAAATAAATAGATAGGTGTGGAGTTTAGACAGACATCAGAGCCAGAGACAAACATTTGGGACTCATTATCACAAAGGTGGTATTAAAACCATGGAACTGTATGAGGTCACCTAGGTAGTAAGCATAGAGAAAGACACTTAGAATTGAGCCCTGGGGTGCTTCCACTTTTAGATACCAGAAAGAAAAGGAGGAACCAAACAAAAGGTTAAAAGGAAGGAAAAACTATGGTACAAGAATCAGTAAAGAGAGATCAACTGTCAGATGCTCTTGAAAACTGAGGACTCACATTTACATTTGGTATGTGGAGGTCAGTAGTGACTCCAACAGGAATTGTGTGGGGAGAAAAAGCCTGAGGACAGTAGGTACATGAGATACTGGAAGGAGAGTGTAAATAGCTCATGAAGAGTTTTGTTCTAAAGGGGATCTGAGAAGTGGGCTTCACTAAGGGGTATAGATCATCAGCAGGAGGACATTTTTTTTATAATATACAAGGGAAGGGATAGCTTACTGTATGCTGCTGGAAGTGACCAGCAGAAGTCAAAAAAATTTGCAGAGGAGAGAATTGCTGGAGCAACTTTCCCAAGCTAGCAGATGAGGATAGCGTATTATGCACAAGTGCAAAAGCCATTCCTATAAGTATGAACATGTTAAGTACTGTATTGCATTCAGCCAAAAAGGCTAAGGATACAAAGAAACAGATGGAGTGTTTTAGTAGATTCAATAGTCAGAGCTCATGAGAGCTCTCTTCCAATTGTTCTTTTCTTAGGCAACTAGGAAGCAAGGTATTCAACTGATAGAGAAGAATGGTAAATAGGTAGACAGAAAAAAGGGGAAATGTTTGGAAACAGTAGTCTCAGAAAGAGGAGAGTGAACTGGTAGTAGAATTCCACTCCTAAAAGGAAATAGAATTGGCAGGGCCCCACCATTTCAAAGCACTCAGCATTTACTCAGTAAATGTCCACTGAATGCCACAGTAGGAAGTAATATAAATTCCTAAAACCTTTGGTGCTTATACATAATTTTACGGAATAGAGGGCCCAAGTATTTCATCATATTCTCTTGGTAGATTTGTTTTACATGTTCAGTGCCTTGTTTGTTTTGCTTTGCTTTACCCTTTGTTCTCTGATTGTATAACTTAAGTATGTGTCCATCTCTACAGCAGCATAGTGTCTTTCAGGAAAACAGCAATTTTTATCTGCTTCTGCTCTTGATGTGCTTTAGCATTTGCTTTTTCATTTGTTTATCTTTTTGACCTTATATCCTAAGATCAATATAGCTAACAAGATATGGGCGGTGACTAATTTATTACTACACTTTTTCCTGAAACTGAAATTATTTTATGGAAAACAAAAGACTGCTTTTAGTTAGAGAAGTGTTATATATACTCCCATGCCCCCTTCATTTAAAGAGGAAAATTTCCTAAAACATAACCATAATTCTTATTTTCAGGCCTGAATACTTTTGTTGTCTGAGAGCTTTATTCCCTGTCTTTTGAAGCATATGTAATTATTATACTATCTGTCCTACCTTAAGTTTATTGTCATTGTAATTTTTCCACTGGGCTCTCGAGATATTTTTGCCCTGAGGACAATTAACCATCATTTCATATATATAATATATTTTATTTCCCTTTTTCAGTGTCCTAGGTTTAGGCAGACATAATAACATACTCTCTGATTACATTTGGAATAATTCTGTATGCTGTAGTAGACAGACAGTAGTTATTTTTTCATAACTAACCAATTAGGAGAGTTTGACAGATGGCCAAACTTTAAATCATAATAATACAAACCTTCATTTAAAACGTTAAATAATCTAGACATCAGTTTCATTTAGCCTGATGTTTAATTGTAGAAAAATTGAGTCTGATCAGTTTCCTTAAATTTAATATAATCATTATTCTTATAGGATTTATCTTCACAAATACCAGGGAGATACCTATTTCTCTTCTGCTTGAACTTGAAATGGTAGACTTCACTGACTGAAAAGATTCTTTTTTTTTTAGTTTTAGGTTTTTTTTAGTTATCTCTACACCCAGTTGGGGGGGGGCTCAAATTCAGGGCCCCAAGACCAAGAGTCACATGTTCTTCCAACTGAGCCAGCCAGGCACCACACAAGAGATTCTTTCTATAATCTTGAATATCCCACATTGTCTTCTCCTATATTCGACCATTGAGTCCTAATTCTAGAGGTGATAAAGAGTAAGCTTACACCCCAATAAGAGAGTACATCAGTTTTTAATATGGCTTTGATTTCTCCCTGGTTTCTTATTTCCATTTCATATCCACAAAGTACTCTCTCTGAATATAATCTGATTTGTTTCAAAAGATCATTTCTAAAATCAAAGATTCTTCTCCAAGTAAGATTCCAATATCACAAAGTACAGCAGGATTTCACTCTTTTCTCTAGATGTAATATTTTAATTAATGAAATCCACAACTTTATTTGCTCTTGTTTGCCACACTATACACCCTATGTTGAGTTGTTTTTCTTTTTCTAAAAAAAATTTTTAAATGTTTATTAATTTTTGAGAGAGAGAAAGAGAGAGACAGAGCATGAGCAGGGGAGGGGTAGAGAGAGAGTGAGACACAGAATCCGAAGCAAGTTCCAGGCTCCAAGCTGTCAGCACAGAGACCATCATGGGGCTTGAACCATGAACCGAAAGATCATGACCTGAGCTGAAGTCGGACACCTTACCAACCTAGCCACCCAGGCGCTCTTTGTTTTGTTTTTCCCCATGTAGTGAATACTCCATTTGCTTGTGTGTGTGTGTGTGTGTGTGTGTGTGTGTGTGTGTGTTTACCCTAATTTAGCTTTAAGGGAATCAGGGAATCAGCCCCCCTTCCTGGCAATTTCAGTCCAAATATCTTGTCCAAATATTTAATTGTTCTGCTCAAGAGATAGGAACTATGGCCTAACCTAAGACAGATTATTACTCTGTTCTCACTATAAAGATTAGTTCAGGAATGGGCCCATAAGGACCAGTTTAACTCAATTCAGGTTTTCTGTTTGAGCTCTTGGGAAGCCAACCTGTTCTTTTTCCCATGGGACATTAACAAGAGAGGATGTAGGGCAGGCCACACTTCAAATGGCCAATTTTGCAATCACTTGAGCCAATACTAAGGAATCAGAATCTAAAAAAAATGCAGAGATATACTTCATTTGGATATCATTCTACACTTGTGCCAAGCTGAACCTGAAGAGAGTTTACTCTAGAACTGCAGTTGGATACACCAATAAATTCCTTATTTTAAATGGTCTGCCACTTGTGAGAGCAAATACCCTCAGTGATAAACCACTGTTAAAATTTTATGTATTCCAATCTCCATCCTGTTTAAAAATATGTTAAATGCATCTAGGTCAAATGCCTTCTGACATATGTCTGTGGCATTCCTGTTCTAAATGTCTAATGGGCAGCCTACCAGGAAAGAGACAGTTTCTCATGCCTTGATCTTAGTGTGATATCTTGTATCTGCCCTGTTGGGGCAGTACTCACAGTATATTATAAATGTCTATTTATTTTCCTCTTTTCTAATGTCTTTAAGAACAAGTGCCATGTCATTTATACTGATCTATCTCCAATATTTAGCAGATTTCCTTGCCAATATTATGCCTTTAGTAAATGTTTGTTGAGTGAATGAAGGAAGAAAAGAATAATTTCTGTAAGAAAAAGAATTAGACTCATATCCTTTTTATTTCTTTTCTTAATGCTTACATTGTCTGCAATATAGTCTCAAATTATGTAAGGAAAAAGGAAAAAAAAAGAAAGGAAAAAGACATTAAAGCAATCTACAATCATCATTTTCTACTGTTGGTAAAAACAAAAAAAAATTGAGGGTTGCAAAAGACAGTGGGATTTCTTTGGTGAAGTCTCTACTGCTGTTAGTCACTGGTGACATGGCCAAGTTACTTAACTGTTCCAATTCTGGGTTCTATAAAACAGGCATTATATTCCCTACCTCAAAAGTTGTTGTAAGGATTAAATGAGAAAATAGTGAATACATTTAACTGTTACTAGTTTAAAAATGCTCTTGATGAAAAGAATACATATTGACACAATTTACTAAGCTATTTTGAAATTTTGCTTTGGTAACCCAGGAGAAGCTGAAATTGAAGAAAATATCATTTTAATGTTTTTTAAGCTTTGCTTTCACAGAAAGAAAAATCTTATAGAGAGTTAGGACATATAATTAAAAAAATTAGTGGGAATCTACATCTATATGCTTAAATGTTTATCTCAGATCACAAGGAAAACTCAGGCTGTGTAATTCCCCCCAAAATTGGTCCAAATACCCCCAAATTTTCTAATTAAAAAAAACTTGTTTCTAATTGATATCTCACTTCCTGTACCACTCTGCATAATCTTCTCATTAAAATTTAATCTATGATGTTTGCAAGAGACCACTTATTTTAATGTTAAATTAAATTATTTTATTTCTTATATTTTTTTCAGAAAACAATTCATTCTGAATATAAACTGCAGTTAAAAAGAATGTATCTAAGATGGGTACAGGAAATACTTAAAATGTCAATATGTCCATGCAAACAAAGAAGAAATATTCATAGTCTATTTACTGGTTCTTTCTCAAATGTATTTTAATCCTCCCTCTTGAAAGTATTTTGACAAAATGTAACACAACTCCCTCATACTCAAATTTAGGGCTTATTTTATTTCTGTCTTCACTGGGAGGGTAGTTCTGATTCTCCATAGTAGGTGTTAAGAAGATTGAAATTAGTCACTTGTATACCAGTCCCTTTTTTCCAGGCTTAAATAAGTTTTAATATAAACCTTTTCCATTCTGAGTTTTAAGATGTATTTTAAATTCTTTTTCATTTTTTATTATTTTTAATTATTATCATTTTTTAAATACAATTTATTGTCAAGTTAGCTAACATATAGTGTATACAATGTGCTCTTGGCTTTGTTTGATTAATTGTTTATATACAATGCCCAGTGCTCATCCAATAAGTGCCCTCCTCAATGTCCATCATCCATTTCCCCCTCTCCCCCACATGCCCCTTCAACTCTCAGTTTGTTCTCTATATTTAAGACTCTACTATGGTTTGCCTCCCTCTCTGTTTGAAACGATTATTTCCCCTTCCCTTCCCCCATGGTCTTCTGTTGTTTCTCAAATTCCACATATGAGTGAAAACATAGGATACCTGTTTTTCTCTGACTGACTTATTTCACTTAGCATAATACTCTCCAATTCTATACACGTTGCTACAAATGTCAGGATTTCATTCTTTCTCATTGCCAGGTAGTATTCCATTGTATATATATAAACCACATCTTTATCCATTCATCAGATGATGGACATCGGGATCTTCCCATAATTTAGCTATTGTTGAAAGCGCTGCTATACACATTGGGGTACATGTGCCCCTATGAATTAGCACTCCTGTATCCTTTGGATAAATTCTTAATAGTGCTATTGCTGGGTTGTAAGGTAATTCTATTTTTAATTTTTTGAGGAATCTCCACACTGTTTTCCAGAGTGGCTGCACCAGATTGCATTCCCACCAGCAGTGCAAGAGGGCTCCCATTTCTCCACATCCCCACCAACATCTGTTGTTTCCTGAATTGTTAATTTTAGCCACTCTGACCGATGTGATGGTATCTCAATGTGGTTTTGAGTTGTATTTACCTCATGATAAGTGATGTTGAGCATCTTTTCATGTGCCTATTAATCGCCATCTGGATATCTTCTTTGGAAAAGTGTCTATTCACTTCTTCTGCCCATTTCTTCACTGGATTGTTTGTTTTTCTGGAGTGAGATTGATAAATTCTTTATAGATTTTGGATACTAATTCTTTATCCAATACGTCATTTGCAAATATCTTCCTCCATTCTGTCAGTTGCTTTTTAGTTTTGTTTATTGTTTCCTTTGCAGTGCAGAAGCTTTTTATATTGATAAGGTCCCAATAGTTCATTTTTGCTTTTATTTCCCTTGCCTTCAGAGATGTGTCAAGTAAAAAGTTGCTGCGGCTAAGGTCAAAGAGGTTGTTGCCTGTTTTCTCCTCTTGGGTTTTGATGGTTTCCTGTCTCACATAGATCTTTCATCCATTTTGAGTTTATTTTTCTGTATGGTGCAAGAAAGCAGTCCAGTTTCATTCTTCTGCATGTTGCTGTCCAGTTCTCCCAGCACCATTTGTTGAAGAGACTGTCTTTTTTCCATTGGATACTATTTCCTACTGTGTCAAAGATTAGTTGGCCATACATTTGTGGGTCCAATTCTGGGTTCTCTATTCTATTCCATTGGTCTATGTGTCTGTTTTTGTGTCATACAATATACTGTCTTGATTACAGGTTTGTAGTAGAGGCTAAAGTCTGGGATTGTTGATGCCTCCTGCTTTGGTTTTCTTTTTCAACATTACTTTGGTTATTTGTGGTTTTTTGTAGTTCCATACAAATTTTATGATTGTTCTAGCTCTGAGAAGAATGCTGGTGCAATTTTGATTGGCATTGCATTGAATATGTAGACTGCTTTGGGCAGTATTGACATTTTAACAATATTTTTCTTCCAATCCAGGAACATAGAATGTTTTTCCATTTCTTTGTGTCTTCCATTTCTTTCATAAGATGTCTATAGTTTTCAGCAAACAGATCTTTTACATCTTGGTTAGGTTTATTCCTAGGTAGTTTATGGTTCTTGGTGCAATTTTAAATGGGGTCAGTTTCTTGATTTCTCTTTCTATTGCTTCATTATTGGTGTAGAGAAATGCAACCAATTTCTGTACATTGATTTTGCCGACTCATAGCAGTAAACAGATTATCTAGGCAGAAATCAATTAAAAAACAATGGCCTTGGGGCACCTAGGTGGCTCAGTTGGTTAAGTGTCCGACTTTGGCTTAGGTCATGATCTCACAGTTTCATTGATTTTGAATCTCACAGATTCATTGATTTTGCTGCGATTTTGCCGAATCAGTTCTAGAAGGTTTCTTGTGGAGTCTTTCAGGTTTTCCATGCAGAGTATCACGTCATCTGCGAAGAGTGAACGTTTGACCTCTTTTTTTTTTTTTTTTTTTTTTTTTTGCCAATTTGGATGCCTTTTATTTCATTGTGTTGTCTGATTGCTGAGGCTAGGACTTCCAATGCCATGTTAAACAACAGTGGTGAGAGTAGACATTTCTGTCACTTTCCTGATCTCAGGGAGAAAGCTCTCAGTTTTTCATTGAGGATGATATTAGCTGTGGGCTTTTCATATATGGCTTTTATGATGTTAAGGTATGTTCTTTCTATCCCAGCTTTCTTGAGAGTTTTATTAATAAAGGATGCTGTATTTTGTCAAATGTTTTTTTCTGTCAAATGTTTTTTTTCTGTCAAATTTTTTTTTCTATTAACAGGATCATATGGTTCTTATCCTTTCTTCTATTAATGTGACATATCACATTGATTGATTTGTGAATATTGAACCAGCCATGCAGTGCAATAATGAATCCCACTTGGACATGGTGAATAATTCTTTTAATACATTGTTGAATTTGATTTCCTTATATCTTGTTGAGATTTTTTGCATCTATTTTCAACAGGAATATTGGCCTGTAATTCTCCTTTTCATTGGGGTCTCTGGTTTGGGAATCAAAGTATTTCTGGCTTCGTAGAATGAGTCCAGATGCTTTCCTTCCATTTTCTAATTTTTGGAATAGCTTTAGAGGGATAGGTATTAATTCTGCTTTAAATATCTGGTAGAATTCCCCTAGGAAGCCATCTTGCCCAGGACTCTTCTTAGTTAGGAGATTTTTGATAACTGATTCAATTTCTTCACTGGTTATGGGTCTGTTCAAATTTTCTATTTCTTCCCATTTGAGTTTTGGTAGTGCATGGGGGTCTAGGAATTCGTCTATTTCTTTCAGATTGTCTAGTTTGTTGGCATATAATTTTTCATAATATTCTCTAACCATTGTTTTATTTCTGTGGTGTTCGTTGTGATCTCTCTTCTTTCAATTGTGATTTTATCTATTTGGGTCTCTCTTTTCTTTTTGCTTATTTTTTTCAAAAAAACAGCTCTTAGATTCATTGATCTGTTCTACTGTTTTTTTTTTTTATTCTATATTGTTTATTTCTGCTCTAATCTTTATTATTTCTCTTCTTCTGCTGGCTTTGGGGTTTCTTTGCTGTTCTGCTTCTAGTTTCTGTAGGTGTGTGGTTAGATTTGTATTTGGGATTTTTCCTGTTTCTTGAAATAGGCCTGGATATCAATGTAAATTCCTTTTAGGACTGCCTTTGCTACATACCAAGGGTTTGGATTATTATTTAATTTTCACTTGCTTCCATATATTTTTTAATTTCTTCTTTAATTGCCTGGTTGACCCATTCATTCTTTAGTAGGATGTCCTTTAACCTCCAGGCATTTGGAGGCTTTCCAAATTTTTTCTTGTGGTTGATTTCAAGTTTCATAGTGTTGTAATCTGAACATATGCATGGTATTATCTCAATTCTTTTATATTTATATTTATTGAGAGCTGTTTTGTGATCCAGTATGTGATCTATCTTGGAGAATGTTCCATGTGCACTTGAGAAGAATGTGTATTCTGCTGCTTTTGAATGAAAAGTTCTGAATATATCTGTCAAGTCCATCTAGTTCAGTATATCAATTCAAGGCCATTGTTTATTTCTTTTTTTAAAAATTATTTTAATGTGTATTTATTTTTTTAGAGAGAGAGAGAGAGAGACAGAGCACAAGTAGGAAAGGGGCAGAGAGAGGAGACACAGAATCTGAAGCAGGCTCCAGACTCTAAGCCATCAGCATAAAGTCCGATGTGAGGCCAAACTCACGAACTGTGAGATCATGACCTAAGCCAAAGTCGGACACTTAACCAACTGAGCCACCTAGGTGCCCCAAGGCCATTGTTTCTTTATTGATTTCTGCTTAATCTGTTCATTGCTCTGAGTGGAATACTAAAGTCCCCTGAAATTACCACATTCTTATCAATAAGATTGCTTGTGTGTGATTGATTTATATATTTGGGTGTATCAAGTTGGGAGCATAAACATTTATAATTGTTAACTCTTCTTGATGGATAGACCCTGTAATTATGATATAATGCCCTTCTTCATCTCTTGTTACAGTCTAGTTTAAAATCTAGTTTGTCTGATATAAGTATGGCTACTCCAGCTTTCTTGTAACTTCCAGTAGCATGACAGAGGGTTCTCCATCCTCTCATTTTCAGTCCAAAGGTGTCCTCACAGATATAGATGGATCTTGGTTTTGTTTGTTTTTGTTTTGTTTTGTTTTGTTTTGTTTTTGTTTTTGTTCTTGTTTTATCCATTCTGATACCTTATGTCCTTGATTGAGGCATTTAGTCCATTTACATCCAGAGTTATTATTGAAAGATATGGGTTTAGTGTCATTGTGTTATCTGTAGGTTTCATGCTTGTGGTGATGTGTCTGGTCATTTGTCATCTTTGCAGCATTCCACCCACAGAGTCCCCCTTAGGATCTCTTGCCCGGCCGGTTTAGTGGTCACGAACTCCTTCAGTTTTTGTTTGTCTGGGAAAGCCTTTATCTCTCTTTCAATTCTGAATGACGGCCTTGCTGAATAAAGGATTCTTGGCTGCATATTTTTCCTGTTCAGCACACTGAATATTTCCTGCCCCTCTCTCTGGCCTGCCAAGTTTAAGTGAACAGGTCTGCTACTACCCTTACATGTCTACCCTTGTAGATTAAAGCCAATTTGTCCCTAGCTGCTTTCAGAATTCTCTGTCTTTGTATCTTGCCGTTTCTCTATGATAGCCAGCAGTGAAGACCTATTCTTGTTGAATCTGAAGGGAGTTCTCTATGCCTCCTGAATTTGGATGTCTGCTTCCTTTCCCAGATTAGGGAAGTTCTCAGCTATAATTTGTTCAAGCAAACCTTATGCCCCTTTCTCTCTCTTTTCTTCTTCTGGAACTCCTGTGACATGGATATTATTACGTTTTATTGAATCACTTAGTTCTCTAATTTTTTCTTCATGGTCTAGTATTTTCTTATCTCTTTTTCTCGGCTTCATCTTTTTCCATAATTTTATCTTATATTTCACTTAGTCTCCCCTTTGCTTCCTCCAACCTTGCTGTCACTGCATCTAGTTTATTTTGCACCTCATTTACAACTTTTCTTAATTAATCATGACTATTTCTTAGTTTCTTGATCTCTGCAGTAATAGATTCTCTTCTGTCTTCTATGCTGTTTTTCAAGCCCAGCTATTAATCTTATGACTATTTTTCTAAATTCTCGTTCAGATATATTTTTTATATCTGTTTGAAGAATTTTCTGTCATTTCTTCCTGGAATTTCTTTTGAGGAGAATTCTTCTATTTCATCATTTTGGATAGTTTTCTGTCCTTTGTGTGTGAAAATAGCTTATGTGCCCTGCACCTGCAAAAACTACTATATTAAAAGTCATACACTGTCCAGGGCCTGGCCCTTCAGGAGGTGTTTTTGGAATGTGTTGCATGCTTTATGTTATTGTGACTCTGGTTGCTTTATCTCCCTACTTGTAGTGGTGGTTTGGACCTTCCACCAGGTGTGCTTTGATTTTTTTCATTGAAGTAACCCTGGAAAAAAAAAATTTAAAAGGGGAGGGTGGTAGTGGAGATGCCTTATCCCATACAAAAAGACAGGGCTGGGGAAAAAGGAAAGAAGAAAGAAAAAAAATTTACAAGGCAGAGAATCGGAGAAGCTATACAGCTTATTCCAGAGAGAAAGACAGTGACACAGAGAGAGAGAGAGACAGAGAGACAGAGAGGAAAATAAAGAAGAAGGAGATACAGAAGAGGTGTGAAAAGAATTAGATTAAAAATGTCTGCTTAAACAAACCAACAACCAGAATAGAGAAGGGAAGTAATAAGAAGAAAACAAGAAAAAATATATATATATGGATATAAAATAAGAATTGACCAAGAATCAAATCAGAAAATGCAAAACCACTGGACCAATATCTGACGGTGCCTTGGAACCTGTGGCTGTGCTAGTCTGGAGGAGGGACTGTCTGGCTCAGTCAGTGTGAATCTTGCTCTGTTAGATGTGCAGTTACCAGGCACAGAGGGGCATGGTTTGGTATAGGTGGTCCTGCCTCCACTGTGGGCCCCCTGTCTTGTTCCCTGAAGCCCCTCCTTGTAGGTGATGGGGAGAAAAATGGCAACACTCCAGTCTCTCCTCCCCAGACTGGGTGTTCCAGACCACTCCGTTCAGGCCTTCTTCACAGTGCCTCATGGGCCTGTGAAGCCGGTTTGTCCCACTCCACTGTCTCCCTCACCTCCAGGTGCTTGGCTGGGATTCAAACCCTGATGTCTTAAAGAATCCCACTCCACCGGCCGGCCTTGGTTCTGGGGTAATGCCACTCTGCCCAGCAGCCAACAAAGCACCTCTGGCTGTCGGGCACCTGCAGGGTCTTTTGTCCTTGAAGCGGCTATACACTTTCTTCCCACAGTACTCAGGGGAGGGAGGGGACCAGTCTCTCAGACTGCACCTCTGAGCTCACTACCAAGCCCGGGGCTGGTTCCCCTCCTCCCTGGGCATGCATACAGGGTGGCCAGCCCCAGTCTGGAGAAAGACCCGCAAACCTGGATCATGTTAGAAATTGGTTCTTTCTCCACTTTTTCCATTCCCTGGTCTGTGGTTTTTCCCATGTCCAAGTACAATCCTAAACTTCCATAGCCTCTCATTCTCTTCCTTTTGTCTCTCCACAGAAGGGGATCCCTCCCCTCCATGCCTACGCCACCCGTTTTATCTGTCCCATTTCACTATCATACACCTATCGTCTGCCAAGTTGTCCTGGTGGGCCCCTGGAGATGTTTCTGTCACTCTGTAGTCTGGTTTCCTGGAATTACAAGTCTTCTGGACTCAATACTGCTGAGTTTGAGGGATGAAGGAACTTCGGGTCCCTCTACTTCTCCACCATGTTCACTACTGTCTCTAAATTCTTTTTTAAACCAAAATGCCTTGGAGTGCCTGAGTGGCTCAGTCAGTTGAACATCTGACTCTTGATTTTGATTCAGCTCATGATCACCCAGTCATGGGATTGAATCCTGAGTCAGGTTCCGCACTGAGCATGGAGCCTGCTTAAGATTCCCTCTCTCTCTCCCTCTTCCCCTCTCCCCCACTTGCACTCATTCTCTCTCTCAAAATAAAATAAAATAAAATAAAATAAAATAAAATAAAATAAATATCAAAATGCATTTACTTCTTGTTTGCATTCGACCCAGACACACTTTTGTATTGTTGAAACCAAAAGCTAGAACGTGGAGCATTATCCCAGAGATCCCACAGCATGGCATGATATTAATTCTCTCTCACCTTTTCTGAAGCAGTTTAGCTTCTATCCTGCTAATTGAGATGTGATATAAGAGGTAATCAAAGATATCATTATTAAGTAAAAAGTCAGCAGACGTTCTTGTATTATTCCATCACAAAATCCCTTGCCCTGTAGAGAATAAGCAACTATTGTCTTACATTTCTGTGATTACAAAACACTTTGAAAATATATTCTTTTGCCTTCAAGGCAATTCAAGCATTGTAAATGTTTTTAATATAGTCAAGCTGCCATCACCTGAACTTGGACTTGCGGCCTGATCTATTTGGGAACAAAAAGCTAATTTTAAAGGAATATACGGTTGCCTTGTAATTACAGAGCACCCCTACGTCAAGGCTGGGAATTACTAATTTGATCAAGTCTATTTGTGCCAGATAACTCATTATTTACCTGCCTGAACAAATTCTTTAATAATTTCATTTAGGGCATGCATTAATATAACTGTCTGAATATCACTCAAAAATGTGTGAAGTACCTATTTTTTTAACTTGATATTAGCTGGTAGATTACTGCAAAATTTATAGAATTCTGGAAAAAATTAATCTAGGTTTCAAAGAGTAACAAATAATGTTTAGCCGATGTGTTTGTTAAATTCTACCCAAATACATATGCATAAAATACAAAATTCAAATATAACATAACTTTCTAAAACCAAGTGTTTTTCAAGTAGAGGAAGAGATGGGGTGAGCATAAACACCTATAATTAATCATCTCAAAATACAAGTATGGAAAATAGAAGTTTGCTCTTTTAAACTAAAACTTAAAAGTGAAAACATTGGAAAGATGCTATGTATTATCTTTATCTGTACATATATATAGGAAGTTACTTTTAATTACACATAAATTTATTTTAGTGGTCTGCAATCTGCCATGTAAATTATTTTGAGCTCTAGTAGCTCGAACAATCCATTACAAAAGATTCATGAAGTAAAATAGATGCTATTCTATGTCTGGTAGGCATAAAACTTAATGACATATTCCAAGCTATAAGCTTCTGTAAAGTATCATTTACAATTTCTCAATGACAAAAGTAGATCTTATATAGAGAAATAAAATAGTCAAACATTTTAGTTTGTGCAGAATTTAATTGTATTTGCCTCAAACAATCATTGAAAATATTCTGTGGAAATATATATGGTTGCATACTTTAACACAGCACAAGCCTTATGAGTTGTTTTTTATGAATGAATAATTCTTTAAAAAACATTAAAGTACATTTCACAAACTTACCCTTTCCTATTCAGTGAACATCAAGGACATTTTGATATGTCTATCTCTAAAACCAAGGCTTTCAACTCAGAATGTATTTATTATTGGAGTTTTAGTTTTATCACCAGAGCTGCCTAATCTTCATGTATATCTTCAAATGCATGCTTCTTTTTATACGACAATCTAGATAGATTCTTCTTCATAACTTGAAAACACCAGGTTTTGACTACTGGAGCATCGTGGTATTATCTCAAAAAAAGCAGATTATTTTTTCACCCATGTGCTCATCAAACAATGAATTCTCGATTAATTCTTAGATTTCCACTCATACCTTGTCCTTTTGAGCATCAGTCTCTCAAATTGTGTTGATGTCCACAGCTTCCAAATTCACCTCCCAAAACAAAACTAAACAATACAAAAAAGACTCTTTCCACCTTTATGCAGACACAATTAAAAAAAAAAAATCACTGCTTTCCTCTTCATTTTTGTGCCTCCACTGCAATCTGGTTTTATTCCTTCACTCTATAGGAAGTGCTCTTGTCTTTCCTGCCCTTGTGTCACAGCTTTTAAGTAACATTCACAAGGCTGATAACTTCACGATTCTTGAAACATCCATTTCTGAAATGTCTCTAATACCAAACTCTTTTCCTTTTCCTTTAATCTCTCTAGCAGTTCTTTCAGCCTCTTTTGCTTTATTTTCCATTATCTAATCTCTACATGTTGGAATTCCACAGGTCTTCATTCTGTATTCTATTCTCTATTTCTTTTGACACAATCTCTCTGGGTAATCTCATCTATTCCCAGAGAAACAAATACGATCTATATGGATTTCTGTATATGTCGCTTTACTTCAGAATCCCCTCTGAAATCCAGACCTATGTATTTAACTGCCTTTTTAGAGTAGAGTAGATGGATTAATATCCTGGCCCTGACATTTACTAACTGTGTGACCCTGGGCAAGTTACTTAACCTTTCTGTGTCTTAGGTTATTCAACTTATAATGAGGATTAGAACAGTTTATTTATTCACTTATTATAAGGATTGAATGAGTTAGTATCAAAAAACAGCTAAAATAGTTCCTGATATAAAATGTGAATAATATGTCACATACACTTGAAACTTAACATACTCAAGAGGAAACTAGATTGTTTCTATCACAGTTGTTCCCCAGATAAGCTTCCTCATCTCAGTAAATGATCCCATCTTTTAATTGGCTTACCTCTTCTTTTTCTCCCTCTAACCCATTTTCAAAATGAGTATATACTTGTGTAAAGTATAAATGAAAATGTTTTTCTACACTGCTAATATCCTTCGTGTTTCCTATTATACTTTTAATAAACGCTTACATATGTCCCTATATATTCTGACCCCTTGTACTTCCTCTCATACATATTGCACATATACATCTATCACACACACACACACACACACACACACATACATACCACATTCACACATCACATAAAGATGCACACATCAATGGCTGGATCCTGACAATATATCAGATTCCAGTTTAAATGCTGTCTCTTAAAGGGGTGCCTGGGTGGCTCATTGGTTAAGCATCCAACTCCTGATTTTGGTTCAGGTCATGATCTCATGGTTCATGGGATCGAGCCCCCTGACAGGTTACATGCTGTCTCTTAGAAAAGCCTGCTCTAACAAGCTTATCTATTTAAATAGCTCCCTATCCCCACTCATTGCTTTCTCCTAACTGCCTCAAATTTGTTTCTCCTATGGCCCTTATCCCAAGGTGGACTTATGGACATCATGTTCACTGTGTGCCTCCTTTATCAAAATGTAAACTCTGTTAGGGTTTATGTTCAGTTATCTACCTCTGTGTACTCAGCACCTGGCACAATGGCTGGTATATGGTAGACATTAAGTGAATATTTTTTATAAGAATGCATGCAAGAATACATGGATGAGTGAATTTGTCCTTTTCTAGCAGCTATTCCAGAGAAACTAGTATGTTTTTTCAGGATCTTTCTTATAGTTTATACTCCTATTCAGATAATTCTTGGGAAAAAAGTCATGTTGCAAAGTGTGATAATGAAACATCATTTTACGCCATTATCTATCAGTTATCAAGTCAAAATTATCTTCATAATTAATAGGCTTGTAAACATTATAGGGTGGTAATGAATCTAAGTCCAAAAAATTTATGATAACTTATAACTCCAGAAATGCCAATCTGAAAGAAATGAATCATAGTTTTGATCTTATTCTATCCTGGTTTATGTTTTTTCTCCAGGTTATAATTGTTTCATTATAAGGAAAGCAACTTGTTAATTTTTTAACCATTATAACCTCATCAAGCACTAAGAACATTATTTCTTCAAAAATACCATTTTGTGAAATAAAGTGATGAAGAATGTCTTTTATCTACAGTTTAGGTAAAGAATAACACAAACTATATTTGACTATGTCTTATGAGCATTTAAACTGCCACATTTTTATCATGTTGCTTGATTGACCCATCTTTGTGTAATTCAGGCCTTCAAAAACCTTCTTTTATTATGTGAGTTTTATCTTATAAAACATTTCTGTATCTTTATTATAGATACCTTAGATGGCCTCTTTTAACTTCCATTTAATCCTCCTTCCAGATGGAAAACATGGAATGCCAAAAACCTGCATCTTCCAGACTCACTTGCAGTATATTTAATTCTACCAGTTAGATGCACCTATAGGAGACTGAGAAGCAGACAATTTTGGCACAGGTCACTTTGATGTGAGCTAGTTGCTTAGGCTGGCCTCAACATTTCCAGGATCTAGTCTGTGGGTGTTAAGAGGCAGCTTTGATGAGTGAAGCCACTTCCTGACCAACTCACAGGCCTTGATGCTCAGTAATCTAGTAACAGCTCCTTGATTTCAGTGTTCTTCCGGTGCTTCCAACAACTGTGCTGTGTCCACTTTCCTGGATGGAAGTCCTTCTGCTTGTCTACCTTGAGTGGTTTGTATGTCTAACACTGAAGTGTCATATAAACACAGGGAGATATTTTCTAAAGGTTTTTATTTCCTTTCTTGATTGCGTTTTCCATGGTGTTCAGACTGAAACTTACCTCATAACATTGTAAAAATATCCTGGTGACTATTTTTTGCCATTTCATACAGTGTTTTATAAGTGGCACATATTTGTTTGTACCAGAACAATTTGAAACATATACAAAATAAGAGATTATTATCATGAACCTGAATGCACCAATTACCCTGTTTCAACCATTATTAACTTGTGAACTGGCAATTTTATATCATGTAAAATCCCACCCTCATTTTCCATAGCATAGATCATTTGCAAAGTGTGATTTACTAGTTTCAGGCAGTAGAGGCTCATTTATCATAGAATTTATGTCTCAGGTTCATTTGCATCTACATGATTATAAAATATACATGTAATAAAATAAAATAACAATATAATATGTAAGTAACTTTATATGTTATATAAATGTAAATAATACAAAAGTCAATATAAATATAATAAAATATCGTGGTAAATCCCATAAGTATCTAGGCATATCTTATGCTTTGTAAATTTTCTACTCTTTGGGGCCAGAGTAGTGACATCGGACACTCTGCTATATTCCTCTGACTATTTTAGGAAGAAATGACATATGTGCCCCAGCTCTTCAAGATTTCAGATTATTTTCAATTTCTTTCGTTATCTCTAGAAATTACTATTGTCATATTTCAAACTGGCTGCTTTTAAACCATATTGCCTCTCACATGAAAATACAATTGGAGAATTATTAAACTCTAAAAAGAAACAAGAGTTATAAACTAACATTAATTAAATCTCTGTGTCTCTGTCTCTCTCTCTTTCTCTTTCTCTCTCTACCTCTCTCTCTCTCTCTCTCTCTCACATACACACACACACACACACACACACACACACACACAATTTTGAGTGTATTGGAGGGTTAAGAGCTTATAAACAAACAATTTGCACATATTTTCATTAAGAAGTTGAACTAATTTTTAAGACCCAACAGTATTTTGTGTCATCAACAGTGAACATACGAACAAACAAACACACAGAAAACTGGTTCCAAGAAGGACAAACTTGCTTTTCAACGCTAGCTGAGCAGCCTTCCCCAGGTATGCTGAGCAACCACCCAGTTAGTTCTGTTTCAGTGGATGAGCACATGAGCACTGGCCTTGTAGGCAGTGAATGGATGAGCCTGACCTTGTGGGGAGTGATATTGGCATAATCAGTTCTGTTGCCAGTGGTACATAACCTCACTCTGACATGACTGCTGGGCTAATAACACAGGTCTCCCAGTAGCAGAGAAATATCAAATTTTCCCATCACTCACTGTCCATAAGGCATGTTGCCTTTCTCCTAAAAAACTAAAACCAAACTAAAACGACAACCATGCACATCACTGAGTTTTGCCAAAAGTATTTTCTGATTTTGCATTTGCAAACATATGACAAATATTTTGGAGATTACAATTCAATTCAAAACTTCTTCTGCAAATACCTGGTAAAACTGATGGTCCAGAAAGGAGAACCTTGTTTCCCTTTAGCACCCAATCATGTCACAGATATATGGACCCAAGCAGCCATCAAATAGCCAAAATTGCATTTTTCCCTCTCTTATGATAAGGTACGTATTTCACCAGGGGCATAAGGAAAGTTTTAAGTCAAACTCAATGAATGTTCAACAATACAACAGATTCTACAATAATATGCCCTTAATAACGGAAATTTGAATGCAAAGTAAAATATTTGGCTATCAGTTCTCAGACCCACAGAACACCTGGAGGTCGCTTCTTGAGCATTTCATGAGTCATACAATCATGCAACTGTTAATACTTTACACTTTTTTTTACCCTGCTTACAGCATGATGTTGGGGACTTCCTGCAACCCCTATTTGTTACTAACTAGTATCTAGTTTGGCATTCGGTGGCCTTCCTTTTCAGGATCCTTCACCATCACCTTTTCCCCTCTAGATAAGCTATCTACTTCCTAGAAGAAAACCGTTTTCACTGATGCTATCCAGTCCTTCTCTCTCCACACAATAGCCTGCCTTGAAGCTCTCTCTTCAACCTCTCCTTCACTTAAGCTTACCTACCACCCCATTTTCTAGGGCATTGTTTCCAGCTTATTATTACACAGAAAGGGTCTGGAAATCTCATTCACTTTAAGTGTTAATAACTGAGAAGAATTAGTTTGTTAGCCCATACACACAGGCCTAGGAGATTTGCATCTTAATAGAGGACAATTCCTTCATAACTCAAAGGAATGGAATATCTCTAATAGTGGAATTTCAAGCATCACTGACACTAGTGGAGGAAATATTTGGGGGTGAGAACACTTAACACCAAACCATAATATCTCATAATGTGAGACAACTATCTTTTTCACCTAGACTTAAGCTTAACCTGAATAGAAGCTGGTATTCATGTTTGAGCAAGAATTAAAGCATGACTAAGTATAAAGCAAAAATCTAAGCTGTTGAACAACGCTCTTTCTTAATGGTCTGCATTACTCTCTCCGAGCTTCTTAGCTTTGCAAAGCGGTGTTATTATACTATGTAGCTCTTCTCAATTTCATTATGTCTTCACCAGGATGGCCTTAAAGTTCTCTGAATTCAGCCTCCCTAAACTTTAGACAGGCTTCTTTCTGACCTTAGGCTCTTACCCTCCTTTTACTTAGAGCAATTACTTCAGAAGACTTGTAATTGTAAATTCTTTCTCTGCTCCTTTCAAATAGAAATCTTTTTAAAAGGCTCTTTCCTGGTTTTCTAACTCAAGAATACCTTTCTCAGGGAGCAGGAAGCCATCCCTTTGAAATGTAATCATCAAGAACAATAGTACCCCAGTCTCCCCGTTTCTGTGGGATAGTAAGAATCTAACTCCTTGGAGTGCCTTGCTCCAAGCTGTAAAACTGCACTCCAGTCATGAAATTAAGAAACCAGTCTACTTTTGCTCTGAGTCAGGCCCATTAGCACACACATGGCCTAAACCCTCCACCCCATTGCAGCTCTTAAAAACCCTCCTCCTCTTTGTTTCAGTGAAATTGAGTTCAGAATGAGTTGTGGCCTCTATCCTCTTTTGCAACAGCCTTGAATAAAGCCTTCCTTGCATGTTTAATTTCGTCCAGTGCAATGTTTGCTTTGACAGCCTGAACATGCACAGATTTAGTACCTATATCCAGTTTGTTTACATCGCCCCAAACTTCTTTCATGAACAAACATTGTGAGCATAATTTGACTAAGGAAACAAAGTACAATACCTTTTTTTTTCTCATCAATGGCAGTTTCCTTGTCGGTTTTCTTTTTGACAGCTTCTTTTTCTGGTAGTAAAATGAGAAAATTTTACTCATTTTAGGCGTCTGTTTAATTCTTTTGTATTTTGGGGCACATGTGACTGCCATTATGGCATCCAACTCATCTTCTATAGAGTAATCCTAAATCCTTGCCACAGTAGTGTCAAATATGAGCAAACCAGCAACTTCCTAACACAAATGGACCTCTGTTGTGTTTCCTCCTCAGGAAGGGAGCAAATTTGTGCTAAGCTCAAAAACAAAATTCTCATGACAATGGAAATATTATATGCCATTATCAATTTTGCTATTATTCAATAGTTTTTTTTAATGTTTATTTTTTATTTTTGAGACAGAGAGAGGCAGAGCATGAACGGGGAGGGTCAGAGAGAGAGGGAGACACAGAATCTGAAGCAGGCTCCAGGCTCTGAGCTGTCAGCACAAAGCCCGATGCGGGGCTCGAACTCACCGACCGTGAGATCATGACCCGAGCCGAAGTAGGATGCTCAACCGACTGAGCCACCCAGGCGCCCCTCAATAGTTTTTCTAAAGGACATTAAAATGAATATATTGAAAGGTCTCTGGGCTATCAAGCCACTGGAAGCATGTCAGAAGCAGAAATCTCTGGAGCTCACTTGAAACTTCAGATGCACTATTTGAAAACAACCATCTAAAAGTAATAAGGGTGCCTGGGTGGCTCAGTAAGTTAAGCCTAGGCTCAGGTCATGATCTCGCAGTTCAAGAGTTCCAGTCCCCATCAGGCTCTGTTCTGACAGCTCAGAGCTCAGAGCCTGGAGCCTGCTTCAGATTCTGTGTCCCCCTTTCTCTCTGCCTCTCCCCTGCTCATGTTCATGCTTGTTCTCTCTCTAAGGATAAATAAACATTAAAACAATTTTTTTTTAAATAACAAAATACAGTATATCAATCAACTAGGTTTTTTTTTCCTTATACATTCAATAGTTGCCCTTTTGATAGACACTTTTTATTAAACTGAATGAATTGAATAAGAACTTCGTATTTGTATTTGCAGAGAGAGAACTGAGTACCACTCCTCAGTAAGAAAAAAATTCCATCAGTAACAATTTAGAAAAGTGTTTAGACATAAATTTTCTTTTTAAAAATTTATCAATTCAACCTTATTTAGAATATTTATAAATTTCAAGACTGCTAACAACAATAACAATAAAATTATTAAGGGAATGTCTTTCCTAGAAAACAAGAGCTTTATGAGTAGTATTGTAAAAGGATATTAATTGGTTTCTGTGTTAGTTTTTAAATTGTTCACCTTTCTTTTTTGTTTCAGAAGTCACTTTCTTCTCAGCTTTCTTCTTTTCCTCTTCTTTTTCTGGAGAAGAAAATTGAAAATATTTCTTTCAGGAAAATGTAATACAAAGGAAAAACCAAGATTTGAATGAAGGATTACTGTGAAATCACTTCTGCCTCCAGATAGCTTTGTGACTTTGAGCAAGTGATTTAATCTCACTAAACCTTATTTTCCTCATTTGTAAAATAATAGTACTCCTCTCAAAGTTAGATCATGTTTACAAAGCACTCCGCACAGTGCCTGGCTCACAGTAAATGCATAAAATTGCAGGTTGTTAATATTGTTTATAAATAATGAACAAGATCCTTTGAGCTTTCTGAACCAAGCAATTGTTTGGTGCCTAAAGTAAGATAGTAATATATGAAATTAAAACATCATATCTGGGAAAGATACTGCAGGTAAACTAAAAGAAATACTTTTTTTTGTTTTCCTTTCAGATGTTTAGTTTCATTAGAAGTAGTACAGGAGGACATTAATGTGATCTATTTTGATTTAACCGTTTGTCAAATCTGCTTCTTGTCAACAGGCATTTGGAGCCTGGTGACATCTGTCTGGCAGTGTGTTGGGGACATAAGTTCCACTGCCCTTTCTGAGTGGTTGTATCAACGAGGGTGCTCACACTCTGCACCCAGAGGTTTGCAGTAAGTCTGGGTCCCACACAGAGCAGCATGTGGTGGCTCTGGACTTCCTCGTGGAAGAGTTATTTTTCAGAGATCTGAGAAATCTTAATCTGAGGGGCAGAGGGAACCTCAAATGCCTAGCCACAGCCTTGTTAACAACTGGTCATCTCTGGACATTGTTCTGGTGAGTGTACTCATTTCATAACAAAGTCATGTAGAAGTTGTTGAAATGGAATATTCAGTGTTTTTAGGTTTGAGGCAGCTCTAAGTTCAGTTAATGTTGGAAGATGACTAATTCTTATCCTCAATTAGTGATGCTATTTACCTATATTTGAAACACCTTTGTATCTGTCCTTTGTCTCTCCTCACACATATAGATGCCAAGCATTCAAAGATTTTTATCATCCAGAAATATTATGAGATTGTTACTGTGCTGAAGAAATCCAATGCATAGTTCTAGTATGAATGTTGAAATTGTCTACTAATGACTGCCTCTCATTAAATATAGGAATTAATTCATTCCCTTAGGTATAGAGATTTTTTACCTACAAGATCAAAGACAACACTTTCAGTGTTAGAAGTATAATTTATAAAGAACCCCTTTTCATGGCTCCTAGAGATAAGCTGGTGTCATAGGGAGAAAGATATTCACACTCTGTCTAAATGTGTCTGCAGTGTGCCATTACAGCCCATCCAGTCAGAAGTAGAGAGTCAACAAGTCCAATTCTGATAGTTCCAGAGTTAGAAATAAACCACTTGAATTCCACTTTGCCTTTTCCTAAAGGTTTATACATATTAAATATGCAAATCATGTTTAAAATTCTGAATAAAGATACTTTTGACTTAAGTATTATTACTTTCAGCTTGTCTGGGAGAAATTTTACATAGCAGGGTATTTTCCATGTTATCTAAATAAATGCATATGCCAGACAATTGAATTGGCATTTGCTAAACATTTGTGCCAGAATATGGATTAATTAAAATACAGATTACTTGTAAATATTTCTTAGCCCATATCAAATAGCAAGACTGTAGTCACAATAAGATCACAACTCAGTATCCAAATCTCTCCGTTTCATAATATAGATGAATAAATATTTCATTTAAAAGTTCTTGCCAATTAGTCAATCTTACATTGAACTTCAGAATGAAAGTAGATATTTGAGGTCATAAGATGGAAGACACTCTTTTCATTTTTTTTTAAAGAGAATACTCTTGTGCAATAAATTCTGCCCTTTAAATTAATATAACTGGAATTTTATTGTGGTGATACAGTATTCTTGCCTTAGTTCAGATTGAATTAATACTTCCATTTACACTCTGCCTGTGATTATGGCCATACACTGAGAGAGTCATGAATAAAAGCAGAAGTCCACAAAAAAGCAGGTATAAATAATGTACTTTAATAACATTTTTATGAATTAGACCTTTAAGCTGTCATTATGGGGCTTACTTTATTCATGGTGAATTCACTTAAAACATCAAATTGAAGATTCTGCATTTCTTCAAGCACTATTGTCTCTATTCTATAGGTGATTTGGCAGCAGTGGAATTAATGGAATTATAAAAGACACAACAATTTAATTATACCCTGCTCAGAATATCCTGCCAATTTCTTTTATGAAAATACTCCTTCCCCTGACTTTTATCTCCCTCAACATTCAACAACACTCTTCCCTTTCCGCCTGACTATGCACCCAAATATTTAATTTCATCCTCACCCTCTCTTCCAAGTTGTTGGCTATTTTGTTTGTGGCAGCTAGAGAAGAGTTAGAACATTTAATACCATTGGTTTTCAGAGGGGGTAGCAATTAAACGTGTCTGTAGAATGTGAACTTATCAGTGTATTGCCTCTCTCTGGCAAAAGTGTCATACGCCCTGAAATGATGGCTCTATATGGCAGGGATCACAGGAACACAGGTTGAGAGAGAAATCCTCTCCACAAGGAGCAGCTCTGAGCCACAAATATGTTATTAGCTTCTGCATAAATTAACATTAGATGAAAGAAAAATTAAATGACTTACTTTTTACTTTCTAAGCCCTTACAATGGGCTTTTCTCTTGCTTTTAAATGTTTTTATGCCATCTCAAACCCAGAGAATGAACAATAGTTAATTATAATCCTAAAGCTTTCTAAGATGCCTGTTCCCAGCAAAATGGGAAAACAAATGCAAATGTTGGATTTTCAACTTATGTTTTGTTCGTCCCCTCTTTTCTTTTCTACTGTAGGGAGTATCCAAATTTTACACTCCAGATGGCTGCTTCTCTTCTAACCTTCTATGGCCAGGATGGATGTATTCTTGGTCCGAGTCATGTAAACAAGGGTGTGTTTGTTCTATAACAATGCATTCTAACACATCTTGCCACTTTCACTTTATTTCTTTAGAGCGGCAAAGGTTGGCCTGGAACCCCACTCATTCCATGAGCATGGGAAGCTTCACACAAGCAGATAAGTTCAATGACAGCAGTGATTATTACAGTTCTCCATTGTTATCATACAGAAGCATGAGTCAAGAGAGAAAGCATGGGTGCTAGCATGGATGACCTTGGTCTAAATTCTGTCTCTGACCCTTTCTGGTTATGGGAAATTGGGCAATGTGGTGTGACACACTGAATTTCATTGTCCTCATTTGAAAAATGGGACTAATAAAATCTACTTTGCTGGTTTGTTGTGAAGAATGGAGACACTGAGCTGAAGTGCCTAGACCAGAGGGAATGTTCATAAAATGTTGGCAGCGGGTAGCTATTACGCTATTTTAGAAACAATAAAAATCTGACCACATAGAATCTTCAGTAATTTTTCTAGATACGATATTTATTGATCTATTTAAGAAAATGCACACGAATTCTTATTTTTCTGTATGAAGAGAGGCTGTGTCTGGAATACTTTATATTAAGAAACTTCAGGAAAAAAAGTACATCAGTAGGTTTAACATGTTATGAAGCGGTGCTGTGCTGGAATGAAGCGGATTCCAGTCTTGGTTTCGCTATAATTAGTAGCCGCTGCCTTATGTAACTATGAGTAACTCTTCCATTGTCAACCATAAAAGGCAGGGGAATGAGTAGAGCATATTTTAGGGCCCTCTTCACCCATGTATCCCTTTATTCTCCAAATGAAGCATGCTTCTTGCATTATTTCTTAATTTTGCCGGGAGTAGGCAACTTAAAAAAGTTTTAGCTTTGTAAATAGCTACTGTATGGTCTCTGGCCTTGCTGTGGCTTCAAAAATGTTAAATGTGGGAAAAAGTCAGTTTTTAAGGCTTTAAATAAATATGTGTGTTATATATATATTCATATATATATATGTATATTTATATATATGAATACATTTACATGAATATATAATGTCAGGTGGTAATAAGGGTCAGGAAAAGAGAGCTTGTTTTGGAAGATTAAAGAATAAGAGGGTGGAAGGAAGCATTGCATTTTTTTTTTTTAAGGAAGAAGTGTAAATCTTTTAGAATGGGTAAGATTTGAAAAGTGTCTTGAAAAACAGCAGGAGAGCTTTGGGCTATCAGGGAGAACTTTTCAGACGAAGGAAAAATATCTGCCAAGACCTTGAACATAGAATCTGTTGTTCACGGTATGACTGTCCCATTTTACTGTAAGATAAGAAGCCACTGAGAGGTTTCGAGCAGAGAAATTATATGACGCTGAGTTACATTTTAAGAGGAACTTTGGCTGTCACTGAGTGGTGTTAAGTGACCCATTGGACTGCGATCTTGTATCGAAGAATAAGAAAGTAAAAGAATAAAACACAAATATATGTATATTTTTCTTTTTTCCTTGTTTTCTTCCTCTGAATTATATTTGGGACTCTTGAAGGAATGTAACATTACAGAATCATGGTAGGAGTACCTCACTTTACATTGTAATTAGGTTGCTATGGCAGCAAAGCTCTCTAAATTAAGGACTTCACTTGAATTATCTGGCATAACTAAACTGGCCTGTCCGAACCTGAATCCGATGTCTTTGCCTTAGCTTTTCTGTTAGTGATAGCTGAATTATTCTTGGAAGCCAGCTCCTCTCATTATCAGCTATTAACAACAAACAATTCACAATCAGCAATTCCATCGCACCTTTCAGTGACTGCCCGGAGACTTTTAAAATTACAATTTTCTCAATCAACAGACGTTTATTTTCCCTTATGTCAGACCCCTTGCCAGGGTCTATAGTGTTAAAAGATTCCCTCCGGGAACACTAGGTATGGGAATAAGTGGGGAAGTTTACAATTATAATAAAGACTTTGAAGGATATTCAAGGTAGAATCTAAGGGAACCATCGCAGAGGCCCAAAACCAAGAAGGCCATGTGAAACTTGCAAAAGCTACTTCTGGGGGAAGTAAGCACAGAGTTGGAAATAGCCCGTAGAGCCTGGTTTGGACAGAGGGTGGCCAGTGTTATTGCCACGGCCAGCTGAGGGAACTGAGGTGCAGAGTGACTGCTCCTGTCCTGCAGGCACCTCTTACAAACTCCTTTTTTTTTTTTTTAAGTTTATTTTGAGAGAGAGAGCTGGAGCAGGGAAGGGGCACAGAGAGGGAAAGAGAGAATCCCAAACAGGTTCCACACTGTCAGCCCAGAGAACTGTGAGATCATGACCTGAGCTGTAATCAAGAGTTGGATGCCTACCTGGTGGAGCCACCCAGGCGCTGCTGAGAATTCCTAGCGATATCATACCATTCAC